>NC_141877.1:363094209-363719209 GCF_056163025.1 Triticum urartu
CTGTTGTGCATAGAAGGACGGGTGTGCAACTATGGTTGCGCATGACCGGTTGACATGCGGTTTCGCGTAGCGGGCAGGCATGCAACTCCAGTCACGGGTATCGATAGACATGTCGTTGCAATTGTGTGCATGTGCATCGAGGTGTAACTGTAGTTGTGCAGTGTGCAGGAGCGTGCAGTTCCAGTTGCGCACGGCTAAATAAGCCAAAGGGTCGAAACATGGGAACATGATGGACAGATGTAAAGACAAGCACCCACCAAGCGGACAGCTTGGAGAAGATCACCCAGGGAACAAGATGATCATGTAAGCAAACGGGAAGAGGCCCTTACTAGACACTTGCTCTTGCTCTTGTAATGTGTTCTCGCAAGGAAGGACATGGTCACTAAGTCAATCTTCATCATCATCAATCCCCACCTTCTCCAAGGGCGCTCGCCCCAAACGGTTCCTACTAAGCTGGGTTCAGCGGAACTCATCAAAGCCTCAGCCTCAGAGATCGAGGGTGGGGCCACACTCTCCACCTCGCAAAATCGTCCAATCATCAAGTGAATAGTGCCTCCCATATGCGGCATCAGAAGATCGTGAACACTGAGAGGTGAAGGAAATATGCCCTAGAGGCAATAATAATGTTATTATTTTATTTCCTTATATCATGATAAATGTTTATTATTCATGCTAGAATTGTATTATCCGGAAACATAATACTTGTGTGAATACATAGACAAACCAAACGTCACTAGTATGCCTCTACTTGACTAGCTCGTTGATCAAAGATGGTTATGTTTCCTAGCCATAGACATGTGTTGTCATTTGATTAATGGGATCACATCATTAGGAGAATGATGTGATTGACATGACCCATTCCATTAGCTTAAGCACCTGATCGTTTAGTATGTTGCTATTGCTTTCTTCATGACTTATACATGTTCCTATGACTATGAGATTATGCAACTCCCGTTTACCGGAGGAACACTTTGTGTGCTACCAAACGTCACAACGTAACTGGGTGATTATAAAGGAGCTCTATAGGTGTCTCCAAAGG
This sequence comes from Triticum urartu, assembly GCF_056163025.1. Taxonomy (NCBI): domain Eukaryota; kingdom Viridiplantae; phylum Streptophyta; class Magnoliopsida; order Poales; family Poaceae; genus Triticum; species Triticum urartu. Next base: position 363,095,249 of record NC_141877.1, read on the forward strand.
TAAATGTTGGGTTGGCGTATTTCGAGATTAGGATTTGTCACTCCGATTGTCGGAGAGGTATCTCTGGGCCCTCTCGGTAATGCACATCACATAAGCCTTGCAAGCATTGCAACTAATGAGTTAGTTGCGAGATGATGTATTACGAAACGAGTAAAGAGACTTGCCGGTAACGAGATTGAACTAGGTATTGAGATACCGACGATCGAATCTCGGGCAAGTAACATACCGATGACAAAGGGAACAAAGTATGTTGTTATGCGGTCTGACCGATAAAGATCTTCGTAGAATATGTAGGAGCCAATATGAGCATCGAGGTTCCGCTATTGGTTATTGACCGGAGACGTGTCTCGGTCATGTCTACATTATTCTCGAACCCGTAGGGTCCGCACGCTTAAGGTTTCGATGACAGTTATATTATGAGTTTATGCTTTTTGATGTACCGAAGTTTGTTCGGAGTCCCGGATGTGATCACGGACATGACGAGGAGTCTCGAAATGGTCGAGACATAAAGATTGATATATTGGAAGCCTATATTTGGATATCGGAAGTGTTCCGGGTGAAATCGAGATTTTACCGGAGTACCGGGAGGTTACCGGAACCCCCCGGGAGGTATATGGGCCTTAGTGGGCTTTAGTGGAAGAGAGGAGAGGTGGCCAGGGCTGGGCCGCGCGCCCCTCCCCCTAGTCCGAATAGGACAAGGAGAGGGGGGCGGCGCCCCCCCTTCCTTCTCTCTCTCCTCTTCCCCCCTTCCCGAATCCTATTCCAACTAGGAAAGGGGGGAATCCTACTCCCGGTGGGAGTAGGACTCCTCCTGGCGCGCCCTCCTCTTGGCCGGCCGCACCCCCCCTTGATCCTTTATATACGGGGGCAGGGGGCACCCCTAGACACACAAGTTGATCCACGTGATCATATTCTTAGCCGTGTGCGGTGCCCCCTTCCACCATAATCCTCGATAATATTGTAGCGGTGCTTAGGCGAAGCCCTGCGACGGTAGTACATCAAGATCGTCACCACGCCGTCGTGCTGACGGAACTCTTCCCTGATACTTTGCTGGATCGGAGTCCGGGGATCGTCATCGAGCTGAACGTGTGCTAGAACTCGGAGGTGCCGTAGTTTCGGTGCTTGATCGGTCGGGCTGTGAAGACATACGACTACATCAACCGCGTTGTGCTAACGCTTCCGCTGTCGGTCTACAAGGGTACGTAGATCACACTCTCCCCACTCGTTGCTATGCATCACCATGATCTTGCGTGTGCGTAGGAAATTTTTTGAAATTACTACGTTCCCCAACAGTGGCATCCGAGCCTAGGTTTTATGTGTTGATGTTATATGCACGAGTAGAACACAAGTGAGTTGTGGGCGATATAAGTCATACTGCTTACCAGCATGTCATACTTTGGTTCGGCGGTATTGTTGGACGAAGCGGCCCGGACCGACATTACGCGTACGCTTACGCGAGATCGGTTCTCCCGACGTGCTTTGTACATAGGTGGCTTGCGGGTGACAGTTTCTCCAACTTTAGTTGAACCGAGTGTGGCTACGCCCGGTCCTTGCGAAGGTTAAACAGCACCAACTTGACAAACTATCGTTGTGGTTTTGATGCGTAGGTAAGATTGGTCCTTGCTTAAGCCCGTAGCAGCCACGTAAAACTTGCAACAACAAAGTAGAGGACGTCTAACTTGTTTTTGCAGGGCATGTTGTGATGTGATATGTTCAAGACATGATGCTAAATTTTATTGTATGAGATGATCATGTTTTGTAACCGAGTTATCGGCAACTGGCAGGAGCCATATGGTTGTCGCTTTATTGTATGCAATGCAATCGCGCTGTAATGCTATACTTTATCACTAAGCGGTAGCGATAGTCGTGGAAGCATAAGATTGGCGAGACGACAACGATGCTACGATGGAGATCAAGGTGTCACACCGGTGACGATGGTGATCACGATGGTGCTTCGAAGATGGAGATCACAAGCACAAGATGATGATGGCCATATCATATCACTTATATTGATTGCATGTGATGTTTATCTTTTATGCATCTTATCTTGCTTTGATTGACGGTAGCATTATAAGATGATCTCTCACTAATTATCAAGAAGTGTTCTCCCTGAGTATGCACCGTTGCGAAAGTTCTTCGTGCTGAGACACCACGTGATGACCGGGTGTGATAGGCTCTACGTTCAAATACAACAGGTGCAAAACAGTCGCACACGCGGAATACTCAGGTTATACTTGACGAGCCAAGCATATACAGATATTGCCTCGGAACACGGAGACCGAAAGGTCGAGCGTGAATCATATAGTAGATATGATCAACATAGTGATGTTCACCAATGAAACTACTCCATCTCACGTGATGATCGGACATGGTTTAGTTGATTTGGATCATGTAATCACTTAGAGGATTAGAGGGATGTCTATCTAAGTGGGAGTTCTTTAAGTAATATGATTAATTGAACCTAAATTTATCATGAAACTTAGTACCTGATAGTATCTTGCTTGTTTATGCTTGATTGTAGATAGATGGCCCGTGCTGTTGTTCCGTTGAATTTTAATGCGTTCCTTGAGAAAGAAAAGTTGAAAGATGATGGTAGCAATTACACGGACTGGGTCCGTAACTTGAGGATTATCCTCATTGCTGCACAGAAGAATTACATCCTGGAAGCACCACTGGGTGCCAGGCCTGCTGCTGGAGCAACACCAGATGTTATGAACGTCTGGCAGAGCAAAGCTGATGACTACTCGATAGTTCAGTGTGCCATGCTTTACGGCTTAGAATCGGGACTTCAACGACGTTTTGAACGTCATGGAGCATATGAGATGTTCCAGGAGTTGAAGTTAATATTTCAAGCAAATGCCCGGATTGAGAGATATGAAGTCTCCAATAAGTTCTATAGCTGCAAGATGGAGGAGAACAGTTGTGTCAGTGAGCATATACTCAAAATGTCTGGGTATAATAATCACTTGATTCAATTGGGAGTTAATCTTCTAGATGATTGCGTCATCGACAGAATTCTCCAATCACTGCCACCAAGCTACAAGAGCTTCGTGATGAACTATAATATGCAAGGGATGAATAAGACTATTCTCGAGCTCTTCGCAATGCTGAAAGCTGCGGAGGTAGAAATCAAGAAGGAGCATCAAGTGTTGATGGTCAACAAGACCACTAGTTTCAAGAAAAAGGGCAAAGGGAAGAAGAAGGGGAACTTCAAAAAGAACAGCAAGCAAGTTGCTACTCAAGAGAAGAAACCCAAACCTGGACCTAAGCCTGAAACTGAGTGCTTCTACTGCAAGCAGACTGGTCACTGGAAGCGGAACTGCCCCAAGTATTTGGCAGATAAGAAGGATGGCAAGGTGAACAAAGGTATATGTGATATATATGCTCGCAGTAGCACCTGGGTATTTGATACTGGTTCCGTTGCTAATATTTGCAACTCGAAACAGGGACTACGGATTAAGCGGAGATTGGCTAAGGACGAGGTGACGATGCGCGTGGGAAATGGTTCCAAAGTCGATGTGATCACAGTCGGCACGCTACCTCTACATCTACCTTCGGGATTAGTATTAGACCTAAATAATTGTTATTTGGTGCCAGCGTTAAGCATGAACATTATATCTGGATCTTGTTTGATGCGAGACGGTTATTCATTTAAATCTGAGAATAATGGTTGTTCTATTTATATGAGTAATATCTTTTATGGTCATGCACCCTTAAAGAGTTGTCTATTCTTATTAAATCTCGATAGTAGTGACACACATATTCATAGTGTTGAATCCAAAAGATGCAGAGTTGATAATAATAGTGTAACTTATTTGTGGCACTGCCGTTTAGGTCATATCGGTATAAAGCGCATGAAGAAACTCCATACTGATGGGCTTTTGGAACCACTTGATTATGAATCACTTGGTACTTGCGAACCGTGCCTTATGGGTAAGATGACAAAAACACCGTTCTCCGGTACTATGGAGAGAGCAACAGATTTATTGGAAATCATACATACAGATGTATGTGGTCCGATGAATGTTGAGGCTCGTGGCGGATATCGTTATTTTCTCACCTTCACAGATGACTTAAGCAGATATGGGTATATCTACTTAATGAAACATAAGTCTGAAACATTTGAAAAGTTTAAAGAATTTCAGAGTGAAGTTGAAAATCATCGTAACAAGAAAATAAAATTCCTACGATCTGGTCGTGGAGGAGAATATTTGAGTTACGAGTTTGGTGTACATTTGAAACAATGTGGAATAGTTTCGCAACTCACGCCACCCGGAACACCACAGCGTAATGGTGTGTCCGAACGTCGTAATCGTACTTTACTAGATATGGTGCGATCTATGATGTCTCTTACTGATTTACCGCTATCGTTTTGGGGATATGCTCTAGAGACGGCCGCATTCACGTTAAATAGGGCACCATCAAAATCCGTTGAGACGACGCCTTATGAACTGTGGTTTGGCAAGAAACCAAAGTTGTCGTTTCTGAAAGTTTGGGGCTGCGATGCTTATGTGAAAAAGCTTCAACCTGATAAGCTCGAACCCAAATCGGAGAAATGTGTCTTCATAGGATATCCAAAGGAAACCATTGGATACACCTTCTATCACAGATCTGAAGGCAAGACTTTTGTTGCTAAATTCGGAAACTTTCTGGAGAAGGAGTTTCTCTCGAAAGAAGTGAGTGGGAGGAAAGTAGAACTTAACGAGGTAACTGTACCTGCTCCATTATTGGAAAGTAGTACATCACAGAAACCTGTTTCTGTGACACCTACACCAATTAGTGAAGAAGCTAATGATAATGATCATGAAACTTCAGAACAAGATACTACTGAACCTCATAGATCAACCAGAGTAAGATCCGCGCCAGAGTGGTATGGTAATCCTGTTCTGGAAGTCATGTTACTGGATCATGATGAACCTACGAACTATGAAGAAGCGATGGTGAGCCCAGATTCCGCAAAATGGCTTGAAGCCATGAAATCTGAGATGGGATCCATGTATGAGAACAAAGTATGGACTTTGGTTGACTTGCCCAATGATCGGCAAGCAATTGAGAATAAATGGATCTTCAAGAAGAAGACTGACGCTGACGGTAATGTTACTGTCTACAAAGCTCGACTTGTCGCAAAAGGTTTTCGGCAAGTTCAAGGGATTGACTATGATGAGACCTTCTCACCCGTAGCGATGCTTAAGTCTGTCCGAATCATGTTAGAAATTACCGCATTTTATGATTATGAAATTTGGCAAATGGATGTCAAAACTGCATTCCTGAATGGATTTCTGCAAGAAGAGTTGTATATGATGCAGCCGGAAGGTTTTGTCGATCCAAAGGGAGCTAAAAAAGTGTGCAAGCTCCAGCGATCCATTTATGGACTGGTGCAAGCCTCTCGGAGTTGGAATAAACGCTTTGATAGTGTGATCAAAGCATTTGGTTTTTTACAGACTTTTGGAGAAGCCTGTATTTACAAGAAAGTGAGTGGGAGCTCTGTAGCATTTCTGATATTATATTTAGATGACATATTGCTAATCGGAAATGATATAGAAGTTCTGGATAGCATAAAAGGATACTTGAATAAGAGTTTTTCAATGAAAGACCTCGGTGAAGCTGCTTACAAATTGGGCATTAAGATCTATATAGATAGATCAAGACGCTTAATTGGACTTTCACAAAGCACATACCTTGACAAAGTTTTGAAGAAGTTCAAAATGGATCAAGCAAAGAAAGGATTCTTGCCTGTGTTACAAGGTGTGAAATTGAGTAAGACTCAAGCCCCGACCAATGCAGAAGATAGAGAGAAAATGAAAGATGTTCCCTATGCTTCAGCCATAGGCTCTATCATGTATGCAATGCTGTGTACCAGACCTGATGTGTGTCTTGCTATAAGTCTAGTAGGGAGGTACCAAAGTAATCCAGGAGTGGATCACTGGACAGCGGTCAAGAACATCCTGAAATACCTGAAAAGGACTAAGGATATGTTTCTCATATATGGAGGTGACAAAGAGCTCATCGTAAAAGGTTACGTTGATGCAAGCTTTGACACTGATCCGGACAATTCTAAATCGCAAACCGGATACATGTTTACATTAAACGGTGGAGCTATCAGTTGGTGCAGTTCTAAACAAAGCGTTGTGGCGGGATCTACATGTGAAGCGGAGTACATAGCTGCTTCGGAAGCAGCAAACGAAGGAGTCTGGATGAAGGAGTTCATATCCGATCTAGGTGTCATACCTAGTGCATCGGGTCCAATGAAAATCTTTTTGTGACAATACTGGTGCAATTGCCTTGGCAAAGGAATCCAGATTTCACAAGAGAACCAAACACATCAAGAGACGCTTCAATTCCATCCGGGATCTAGTCCAGGTGGGAGACATAGAGATTTGCAAGATACATACGGATCTGAATATAGCAGACCCGTTGACTAAGCCTCTTCCACGAGCAAAACATGATCAACACCAAAGCTCCATGGGTGTTAGAATCATTACTGTGTAATCTAGATTATTGACTCTAGTGCAAGTGGGAGACTGAAGGAAATATGCCCTAGAGGCAATAATAATGTTATTATTTTATTTCCTTATATCATGATAAATGTTTATTATTCATGCTAGAATTGTAGTATCCGGAAACATAATACTTGTGTGAATACATAGACAAACCAAACATCACTAGTATGCCTCTACTTGACTAGCTCATTGATCAAAGATGGTTATGTTTCCTAGCCATAGACATGTGTTGTCATTTGATTAATGGGATCACATCATTAGGAGAATGATGTGATTGACATGACCCATTCCATTAGCTTAAGCACCCGATCGTTTAGTATGTTGCTATTGCTTTCTTCATGACTTATACATGTTCCTATGACTATGAGATTATGCAACTCCCGTTTACCAGAGGAACACTTTGTGTGCTACCAAACGTCACAACGTAACTGGGTGATTATAAAGGAGCTCTACAGGTGTCTCCAAAGGTAAATGTTGGGTTGGCGTATTTCGAGATTAGGATTTGTCACTCCGATTGTCGGAGAGGTATCTCTGGGCCCTCTCGGTAATGCACATCACATAAGCCTTGCAAGCATTGCAACTAATGAGTTAGTTGCGAGATGATGTATTACGAAACGAGTAAAGAGACTTGCCGGTAACGAGATTGAACTAGGTATTGAGATACCGACGATCGAATCTCGGGCAAGTAACATACCGATGACAAAGGGAACAAAGTATGTTGTTATGCGGTCTGACCGATAAAGATCTTCGTAGAATATGTAGGAGCAAATATGAGCATCCAGGTTCCGCTATTGGTTATTGACCGGAGACGTGTCTCGGTCATGTCTACATTGTTCTCAAACCCGTAGGGTCCGCACGCTTAAGGTTTCGATGACAGTTATATTATGAGTTTATGCTTTTTGATGTACCGAAGTTTGTTTGGAGTCCCGGATGTGATCACGGACATGACGAGGAGTCTTGAGATGGTCAAGACATAAATATTGATATATTGGAAGCCTATATTTGGATATCGGAAGTGTTTCGGGTGAAATCGGGATTTTACCGGAGTACCGGGAGGTTACCGGAACCCCCCGGGAGGTATATGGGCCTTAGTGGGCTTTAGTGGAAGAGAGGAGAGGTGGCCAGGGCTGGGCCGCGCGCCCCTCCCCCCCTAGTCCGAATAGGACAAGGAGAGGGGGGCGGCGCCCCCCCTTCCTTCTCTCTCTCCTCTTTCCCCCTTCCCGAATCCTATTCCAACTAGGAAAGGGGGGGAATCCTACTCCCGGTGGGAGTAGGACTCCTCCTGGCGCGCCCTCCTCCTGGCCGGTCGCACCCCCCCTTGATCCTTTATATACGGGGGCAGGGGGCACCCCTAGACACACAAGTTGATCCACGTGATCATATTCTTAGCCGTGTGCGGTGCCCCCTTCCACCATAATCCTCGATAATATTGTAGCGGTGCTTAGGCGAAGCCCTGCGACGGTAGTACATCAAGATCGTCACCACGCCGTCGTGCTGACGGAACTCTTCCCCGACACTTTGATGGATCGGAGTCCGGGGATCGTCATCGAGCTGAACGTGTGCTAGAACTCGGAGGTGCCGTAGTTTCGGTGCTTGATTGGTCGGGCCGTGAAGACGTACGACTACATCAACTGCGTTGTGCTAACGCTTCCGCTGTCGGTCTACAAGGGTACGTAGATCACACTCTCCCCTCTCGTTGCTATGCATCACCATGATCTTGCGTGTGCGTAGGAATTTTTTTGAAATTACTACGTTCCCCAACAAGAGGTGCCTTTGGGTTGGTGACTGAGGACTTCATATTCTCTTCAACCACAGCTCGGTGATCGGGGACTTCCCCTTTAGAGCCACCTTGAGCTCTTCAGCAACAACTCTCGACTTAACTTTCTTCCAAGGCTTTCAGGGCTTCGCGTTGTCAAAACACAAGCCTATCGCAGCTCTAGGAATCACCGCCTCAAACCATTTCGGTGTCGAGACCTCATTAGGAGCATGGAAGGAGTCGCCAAGTGTACAAAGCGCCACATGGGGAGGGCTCTATGGTTCGAGTCCTGGATCATGATGAGAGGTAGCACCAGCTTGAGACATTTCGCCACCAGATTGTGGCACACAATCCTCCACCACCTAGTCATACCTCATGTAATCCCACTGTTCCTAAATAAGCCCTTTAGATTCTGATATGGACTACATACGAAGCAAAATAAGTGAATCTATACTCTAAAATATGTCTATGTACATCCATACATCCATATGTAGTTTATATTGAAATCTCTAAAAGGGCTTATATTTAGAAACGAAAGGATGTCTATATACATCTATATGTAGTTTATATTGAAATTTCTAAAAGGACTTATATTTAGAAACATAGGGAGTACTCAGCACGTGTGAAAGGTCCAATCATCTAGATCGCCCACTCAGCTGCCACCTCATACGAGGATGCTTCTGTCAAAATGAAGAATGAAATATCAGCTCAAGAAGGCTAAGGAATCAAAACAGAACACTGCTGTCGACTAACACCATCTCCTCCAACACGTCTCGCACAGTCGATGATCTGCCAAATGTTCCACCCATCGGCAAATGAAGGCTCTGTCCACGACACTTGCTTGTGTACCACCAAGGCATCATTCCAAGCAAGTGACATGGTGAAGTGAAGATGGGATCGAGGGTAACCCCGCCTCCCGCTCATTCCATTCGGCGTGTAGGTCTTTGGAGCGCATGAATGTGTTTTCTTCAACAAACTTAAGACAATGCTTCAAGTACACCGCCCCAGAGATACTCTCGACCGAGCCATCAGAGACAGTACCACAGTTATCACCACTTGAAAACGAAAAATCGCCTTATACCAACATTTGAACATTTTTTTATCAAAAGGGGTTTCCCCCCACCCCACTTTTATTAAAAACGGGGCATAGCAAAAGTCCCAGAATGTTAACAAGCATTCGGGTTCACCAAGAGTGGCAAACCAAACAGTAATTCAGGCAACACCTACACCGCAAAACATAAAAGTAGACCTCATTCAGCACCGCGCAGGGCAGTTTCAAAACCCACACACTCTAGAAGTTCATCAGCGCACATGCGGGGGGTGGGAAAAATGAACCATCGGTATCACCCCGAATGGGCCTTCAGCACACTCCCGTCCCGGGTCCTTTTTGAGCATGCTCTCAGCTCCCACCCCAGGCGATCCTGAGTAGCTCGCCTCTTCGTCGGTCCAGGAATAGGAGGCAGCGTTGGAGCAGCACCGATTGATCGCCTTTGCACAGGATCTTCCATTGATGTAGAGACGAGCTGATCCGCCCAACACCGCTCGGGTATTTGTCCATGGCATACCCTGGAAACACATATCGTTACACATAGTTCAAATCCCCCAGATGGAGGCAACACAAGCAATGTTAGTCACAGATCTTTTGTTGTTTAGTTTACAAAAGGAAGATAGTTCAGTCATATTTTTTGGGATATTAAAGCCAAAAGTATCAGCTACATCGAGCCAAATTTGCTTGGCTACTATGCAATGAAAGAATAAATGATGAACAGTTTCATTCTCATTACAGAACAAACAATTCAAGTTCTCAACCACCCTTCTTTTGCTTAAGTTGTCTCTGATAAGAATTTTGTTATTATAGGCTAACCACATAAAGACCAAGTATCTGTTGGGAACAGCAATTTTCCAAAAAAAATCCAAATCGGGGTAGAAACCCCTCCCCAGTTTATCATGTTGTAGAAGGATTTAACAAAAAAAATCCCAGATGGCTCCAAGAGCCAGGCAGGCTGGTCCTCCTCATCAGTTAGGTTTTTAGTAGAAATTACGTGAATCAGTGATACGTCTCCAACGTATCTACTTTTCCAAACACTTTTGCCTTTGTTTTGGACTCTAACTTGTATGATTTGAATAGAACTAACCCAGACTGACGCTGTTTTTAGTAGAATTACCATGGTGTTATTTATGTGTAGGAGCAAACGTTCTCGGAATGACCTGAAACTTCACGGAGCCACTTTTCAGAAAATAAGAAAAATACCTGCAAACGATGAAGGCCAGGGGGCCCACCACCTCTCCACGAGGGTGGGGGCGCGCCTGCCCCCCTACCTTGTGGGCCCCCTGTTGCCTCTCCGACTCCAACTCCATATATTGAGTTTCAGGGAGAAAAAAATCAAGGAGAAAAATTCATCGCGTTTTACGATACGGAGCCGCCGCCAAGCCCTAAAACCTCTCGGGAGGGCTGATCTGGAGTCCGTTCAGGGCTCCGAAGAGGGGAATCCGTCGCCATCGTCATCATCAACCATCCTCCATCACCAATTTCATGATGCTCACCGCCGTGCGTGAGTAATTCCATCATAGGCTTGCTAGACGGTGATGGGTTGGATGGGATCTATCATGTAATCGAGTTAGTTTTGTTAGGGTTTGATCCCTAGTGTCCACTATGTTCTGAGATTGATGTTGCTATGACTTTGCTATGCTTAATGCTTGTCACTAGGGCCCGAGTGCCATGATTTCAGATATGAACCTATTATGTTTTCATCAATATATGAGTGTTCTTGATCCTATCTTGCAAGTCTATAGTCACCTATTATGTGTTATGATCCGTTAACCCCGAAGTGACAATAATCAGGATATTTACTGGTGATGACGTAGTTTGAGGAGTTCATGTATTCACTATGTGTTAATGCTTTGTTCCGGTTCTCTATAACAAGGAGGCCTTAATATCCCTTAGTTTCCGTAAGGACCCCGCTGCCACGGGAGGGTAGGACAAAAGATGTCATGCAAGTTCTTTTCCATAAGCACGTATGACTATATTCGGAATACATGCCTACATTATATCAATGGACTAGAGCTAGTTCTGTGTCACCCTAGGTTATGACTGTTACATGATGAACCGCATCTGGCATAATTCTCTATCACCGATCCATTGCTTATGAGCTTTCCATATATTGTTCTTCACTTATTTAATTTCCCGTTTCTATTGCTATCATCACTACAAAATACCAAAAACATTACTTTTACTATTGTTACCTTTTGTTACCGTTATCACTACTATCATATTACTTTGCTACTAAATACTTTGCTGCAGATATTAAGTTTCCAGGTGTGGTTGAATTGACAACTCAGCTGCTAATACTTGAGAGTATTCTTTGGCTCCCCTTGTGTCGAATCAATAAATTTGGGTTGAATACTTTACCCTCGAAAACTGTTGTGATCCCCTATACTTGCGGGTTATCAAGACTATTTTCTGGCGCTGTTGCCGGGGAGCATAGCTCTATTCTTTGAGTCACTTGAGATTTATATCTGCTTATCATTATGAAGAACTTGAAAGATCCAAGAACCAAGATCTATCCCTCAACTACGAGGGGAGGTAAGGAACTGCCATCTAGCTCTGCACTTGATTCACCTTCTGTTTTGAGTAAGCTTGTGACACCTACACCTGCTTCTGTTATTCGTTCTGATATGTCGCATGTTATTGATGATGCCACTTCTGCTATGCATGATACTTATGATGAAACTACCTCTATGCCTGATACTACTATGCCACTTAGTGATTTCCTTGATGAACAATTTGCTAGGGCTAGAGAAATTGAAAATATTGAATCTGATGATACTGATGAAAGTGATGATGAAGAATCACTTGTTATTCCTAAGGGTTATGTTTTTTATCAAGAAGCTTCTTTAGCTATTTTAGCTTGAAAAAATAGAAATGAACTCAAAAGGTTATTAGCTAAATGGAGTAGGAAATCTCTAAATGCTAGAATGAAACCCGACCCTGCTTTTGCTACTTCACCTATCTTTGTTACTGATAAGGATTATGAATTCTCTGTTGATCCTGATATAATTACTTTGGTTGAATCTGATCCTTTTCATGGTTATGAATCGGAAACTGTTGTGGCACATCTTACTAAATTAAATGATATAGCTACCCTATTTACTAAAGATGAGAGAACTCGCTACTTTTATATCCTTAAAATATTTCCGTTCTCATTAAAGGGTGATGCTAAGATATGGTTTAATTCTCTTGATCCTGGTTGTGTGCGTAGTCCTCAGGATATGATTTATTACTTCTCTGCTAAATATTTCCCTGTTCATAAGAAACAAGCTGCTTTAAGGGATATATATAATTTTGTGCAAATTGAAGAAGAGAGTCTCCCACAAGCTTGGGGGAGGCTTCTCCAATTACTTAATGCTTTGCCTGATCATCCTCTTAAGAAAAATGAAATGCTTGATATCTTTTATAATGGACTAACCAATGCCTCCAGAGATTACCTGGATAGTTGTGCTGGTTCTGTTTTCAGGGAAAGAACACCGGATGAAGCTGAAATTCTATTAAATAATATGTTGACAAATGAAAATAATTGGACACCTCCGGAACCAATTCCCGAGCCTTGATAACCCACAAGTATAGGGGATCGCAACAGTTTTCGAGGGTAAAGTATTCAACCCAAATTTATTGATTCGACACAAGGGGAGCCAAAGAATACTCTCAATTATTAGCAGCTGAGTTATCAATTCAACCACACCTGGAAACTTAATATCTGCAGCAAAGTATTTAGTAGCAAAGTAATATGATAGTAGTGATAACGGTAACAAAAGGTAACAGTACTAAAAGTAATGTTTTTGGTATTTTGTAGTGATGATAGCAATAGCAACGGGAAAGTAAATAAGCGAAGAACAATATATGGAAAGCTCGTAGGCAATGGATCGGTGATAGAGAATTATGCCAGATGCGATTCATCATGTAACAGTCATAACCTAGGGTGACACAGAACTAGCTCCAGTCCATTGATATAATGTAGGTATGTATTCCGAATATAGTCATACGTGCTTATGGAAAAGAACTTGCATGACATCTTTTGTCCTACCCTCCCGTGGCAGTGGGGTCCTTATGGAAACTAAGGGATATTAAGGCCTCCTTGTTATAGAGAACCGAAACAAAGCATTAACACATAGTGAATACATGAACTCCTCAAACTACGGTCATCACCGGTAAGTATCCCGATTATTGTCACTTCGGGGTTAACGGATCATAACACATAATAGGTGACTATAGACTTGCAAGATAGGATCAAGAACACTCATATATTGATGAAAACATAATAGGTTCAGATCTGAAATCATGGCACTCGGGCCCTAGTGACAAGCATTAAGCATAGCAAAGTCATAGCAATATCAATCTCAGAACATAGTGGACACTAGGGATCAAACCCTAACAAAACTAACTCGATTACATGATAGATCCCATCCAACCCATCACCGTCCAGCAAGCCTACGATGGAATTACTCACGCACGGCGGTGAGCATCATGAAATTGGTGATGGAGGATGGTTGATGATGACGATGGCGACGGATTCCCCTCTCCGGAGCCCCGAACGGACTCCAGATCAGCCCTCCCGGGAGGTTTTAGGGCTTGGCGGCGGCTCCGTATCGTAAAACGCGATGATTTCTTCTCTCTGATTTTTTTCTCATAGAAACTCAATATATGGAGGTGGAGTTGGAGTCGGAGAGGCAATAGGGGTCCCACGAGGTAGGGGGGCGCGCCCCCACCCTCATGGCAAGGTGGTGGGCCCCCTAGCCTTCATATTTGGCAGGTATTTTTCTTATTTTCTGAAAAGTGGCTCCCTGAAGTTTTAGGTCATTCCGAGAACATTTGCTCCTGCACATAAATAACACCATGGTAATTCTGCTGAAAACAGCGTCAGTCCGGGTTAGTTCCATTCAAATCATGCAAGTTAGAGTCCAAAACAAGGGCAAAAGTGTTTGGAAAAGTAGATACGTTGGAGACGTATCAACTCCCCCAAGATTAAACCTTTGCTTGTCCTCAAGCAATTCAGTTGACAAACTGAAAGTGATAAAGAAAACTTTTACAAACTCTGTTTGCTCTTGTTGTTGTAAATATGTAAAGCCAGCATTCAAGTTTTCAGCAAAGATTATAACTAACCACATTCACAATAACGCATAGATCTCAAGTTTACTCATATCAATAGCATAATCAACTAGCGAGCCATAATAATTAATCTCGGATGACAACACTTTTTCAAAACAATCACAATATGATATAACAAGGTGGTATCTCGCTAGCCCTTTCTGAGACCGCAAAACATAAATGCAGAGCACCTTTAAAGACCAAGGACTGACTAGACATTGTAATTCATGGTAAAAGAGATCCAGTCAAGTCATACTCAATGTAAACTAACAGTAGTGAATGCAAATGACAGCAGTGCTCTCCAACTAGCGCTTTTTAATAAGAGGATGATGACTCAATATAAAAGTAAATAGATAGGCCCTTCGCAGAGGGAAGCAGGGATTTGTAGAGGTGCCAGAGCTTGGTTTTGAAACAGAGGTGAATAATATTTTGAGCGGTATGCTTTCATTGTCAACATAACAACCAAGAGATGGTGATATCTTCCATGCTACACACATTATAGGCGGTTCCCAAACAGAATGGTAAAGTTTATACTCCCCCTTCCACCAACAAGCATCAATCCATGGCTTGCTCGAAACAACGAGTGCCTCCAACTAACAAGAGTCCCAGGGGGAGTTTTGTTTGCAATTATTTTGATTTAGTTTGCATAAAGCATGGGACTAGGCATCCCGGTGACCAGCCATTTATCTCGTGAGTGAGGAGTGGAGTCCACTCCTCTTGAGAATAACCCGCCTAACATGGAAGATACGGACAGCCCTAGTTGATACATGAGCTATTCGAGCATACAAAACAGGATATTTATTTGAAGGTTTAGAGTTTGGCACATACAAATTTACTTGGAACGGCAGGTAGATACCGTATATAGGTAGGTATAGTGGACTCATGTGGAATAACTTTGGGGTTTAAGGGATTGGATGCACAAGCAGTATTCCCGCTTAGTACAGGTGAAGGCTAGCAAAATACTGGGAAGCGACCAGCTAGAGAGCGACAACAGTCATGAACATGCATTAAAATTAATCAACACTGAATGCAAGCATGAGTATGATATAATCCACCATGAACATAAATATCGTGAAGGCTATGTTGATTTTGTTTCAACTACATGCGTGAACATGCGCCAAGTCAAGTCACTTAAATCATTCAGAGGAGGATACCACCCTATCAAACCACATCATAACCATTTTAATAGCATGTTGGCACGCAAGGTAAACCATTATAATTCATAGCTAATCAAGCATGGCACAAGAAACTATGAACTCTAATTGTCATTGCAAACATGTTTATTCATAATAGGCTGAATCAGGAACGATGAACTAATCATATTTACAAAAACAAAAGAGGCTGAGTTCATACCAGCTTTTCTCATCTCAGCCAGTCCATCATACAACATCATAATTGCCTTTCACTTGCACGACCGAACAATGTGAATAATAATAATAGTGCACATGCATTGGACTAAGCTGGAATCTGCAGGCATTCAATAAAAAGGAGAAGACAAGGCAATATGGGCTCTTTTGTTAGATCAACAATAATGCATAAAAGAGCCACTTCAACAATTTAATTATGGTGTTCTCCTATCGACCCCCAAAGAAAAGAAAAGAAATAAAACTATTTACACGGGAAAGCTCCCAACAAGCAAAAGAAGAACAAGAAATCTTTTTGGGTTTTCTTTTTAATTACTACTACAAGCATGGAAAGTAAACTAATTAAAAGCTACAACTTATTTTTTTGGTTTTTCTTATGGTTTATTAAACACACAAGAAGAAAGCATAAAAAGGAAAATAAACTAGCATGGATGATACAATGAAAAAGTATGCGCACCGACATCTAGCAATGAGTGTGTGAACATAAATGTAATGTAGGTGGGAAATACATACTCCCCCAAGCTTAGGCTTTTGGCCTAAGTTGGTCTATGGCCAAGGTTGGCCTGGCGGATATCCATAATAGTAGTTGGGGTCGTACTGCGATGCAGCGGCTATCGCCTGCTGAGCTGCAGCATGGCGACGAGCGGCCTCCTCTCTCCTCTCGTACTCATCTGCCTCCTCTCTGGTAATAGTATATCCTCCTCTTGCCTGATAATCAAAGAAGGCGGGAGCAGGGAGAGTAATACGGACAACACGGTGTCTGTCAAAGATTAGTCGATACTGGAGAGGTGATTCATTCCTCTCGACAAACTGGTGGTGAACCATAGCATTAAAATCTAGATAAGCAGGAGGTAATTCGATATCAGCTTCGCGTATGGCTATACCAAGAAAATTAGCTATGCGGGTTGCATAAATTCCTCCAAAGAAATCTCCATTAAGTCTATTAAGATGCAACCTACGTGCAACAATGGCTCCCAAATTATATGATTTGTATCCTAACATAGCACTCCTAAGAATACTAAGACCAGGGACACACATGTGACATGCCTCATCTTTACCATTAATGCATCTACCTATGAAGAGAGCAAAATAATGTATAGCAGGAAAGTGAATGCTCCATATGGTAGCTTGTGTAATATCTCTAGATTCTCCCACAGTTATTCTAGCAAGAAAATCTCTAAATTCAGATTTGCGAGGATCCCTTATACTACCCCATTGTGGAAGTTTGCAAGCTGTGGTAAAATCCTCTAAGTCCATAGTGTAAGATTTATCATAAAGATCAAACAGGACAGTTGGAGAATTACGTGAAGTTGAAAATTCAAACCTCCTCACAAAGGTACTGGTGAGATAGTGATACTGGCTGCACTTCTCTTCCTCAAAGCTCACAAGATCAGCGTTACGCAAATATGTGTTAAATTCTTCCTTAATTCCCGCTCGATCCATAAAGTTCTCAGAAGGCCATTCACAAGGACGCACTGGAGCGTCTCTTGGTGGCTCTTCATCAGCATCACACATTGCAAGCCTAGGTCCTTGCTTCCTTGAAGAACCACCTTGGAACATTTTCCTAAGAATATTTCTTCCTCTGAAAAATTCTGAATTTTTTTAGTAACTTCAAAATAAAAGTAAACCAAACTCAATAATATTGATAGTAACTACTCCTACAAGTGCCTAGGGCCTATATCATGCATCAAAACTACTTTTGACCATATAAATTTAACATGCAAGCTCAAGAACAGGGTCACCTAAGCAACAAAAATTTGCAATGAATAAAGCATTAGAACAAAAACTAATTGGACCAATGGAGGAGTCACATACCAAGGAACAATCTCCCCAAGCAGTTTTGTGAGAGGTGCTTTGAGCAAGGAGATCGAAAATGGCAGCAAGATGAGCTAGAACTCGTGCTTGAGCTGGATATTCGTGTTTGTGGGAGGAAGATGAAGTGTATGGGTGCAGGAATAAGTGGAGGAGGGCCACCGTGGGCCCACGAGGCAGGGGGGCGCGCCCTAGAGGGGTGGGCGCGCCCTCCACCCTCGTGGGCAGGTGGTTGACCCCCCTGGTGTGTTCTAAGTTCCATAAATCCTCAAATATTCTAGAAAAAACATATTTAAATTTCAAGGCATTTGGAGAACTTTTATTTTCGAGGTATTTTTATATTGCACGGATAATCAGATAATAGACAGAAAATATTTATTTTTATTTCATTTAATATAAATAACAGAAAGTAAAAGGAGGGTACAGAAGGTTGTGCCTTCTAGTTTCATCCATCTCATGATCATCAAAAGGAATCCACTAACAAGGTTGATCAAGTCTTGTTAACGAACTCATTCCGAATAACATGGAACCAGAGAAATTTCGAATAACACTATGTTACCTCAACGGGGATATGCACATCCCCAATAATAAGAATATCATATTTCTTCTTGACAGTAGGAAGAAGAAATTCAAAACCTCCAAGTATAATCGATGGAAATTTTCCAATAGAACTGATACTGTGAACTTGAGGTTGTTTCCTCGGAAAGTGTACCGTATGCTCATTACCATTAACATGAAAAGTGACAATGCCTTTAGTGCAATCAATAACAGCCCCTGCAGTATTCAAAAAGGGTATTTCAAGAATAATAGACATACTATCGTCCTCGGGAATATCAAGAATAACAAAGTCCGTTAAAATAGTAATGTTTGCAACTACAACAGGCACATCCTCACAAATACCGACAGGTATAGCAGTTGATTTATCAGCCATTTGCAAAGATATTTCAGTAGGTGTCAACTTATTCAAATCAAGTCCACGATATAAAGAGAGAGGCATAACGCTAACACCGGCTCCAAGATCACATAAAGCAGTTTTAACATAGTTTCTTTTAATAGAGCATGGTATAGTGGGTACTCCTGGATCTCCAAGTTTCTTTGGCATTTCACCCTTAAAATTATAATTAGCAAGCATGGTGGAAATTTCAGCTTCCGGTATCTTTCTTTTAATTGTAATAATATCTTTCATGTACTTAGCATAAGGATTGGTTTTAAGCATATCAGTTAATCGCATACGCAAAAAGATAGGTCTAATCATTCCAGCAAAGCGCTCAAAATCCTCATCATCCTTTTTCTTGGATGGTTTGGGAGAAAAAGGCATGGGTTTCTGAACCCAAGGCTCTCTTTCTTTACCATGTTTCCTAGCAACAAAGTCTTTTTTATCATAACGTTGATTCATTGATTGTGGGTTATCAAGATCAACAGCAGGTTCAATTTTATGTCATTATCATTACTAGGTTGAGCATCATCATGAACATTATCATTAACATTATCACTAGTTTCAGGTTCATTACCATATTGAGTTTCAGCATCAGAAATAGAAATATCATTTGGATTCTCAGGTGTTTCAACAATAGGATCACTAGAAGCATGCAAAGTGTAAGGGCATATTTATCCCTAAGGTGTTTTCGTGATTGATGACAACGCGTTTGCGGACTAATCGTGTGCCGTGAGTATCCCAGACATTTCATCGCTAGGCACAAGACGGTTGGGTGCCCCTCGAAGACGGTTGAAGATGGCGTCTTTTCTACGTTTCTTTTTGGTGGATTTGAGTCGTAGGAAAGCTGTACTATTAAGAGGGGGTCCGCGTCGGAAAGGTTTGGGTGGAATCATCACGTACACGTTTCTTCCTTGTCCCCTCCTTTCCCTTGCACCTTGGAGCTTCCTCCGTTGTTTATCTCGTCACCTTGTTTCTGGGTGCTGTGTTGGCTCGCGGTAGTACTGCTCCGAGGTGAGCGGTAGTACTGTAGGCACCAGCGGTAGTACCGTGCTGCGGTGCGGTAGTACCGTAGGTGCCCACGGTAGTACCGCTCCCCTGGAACTGCACTACCGTGGCCCACCAGGCTAGTACTGCTCCCCCGCGGTAGTAGGGGCGGATGTAATTTTTTACATCCGCACCCACCACGGTAGTACCACTTTCATTCCGCGGTAGTACCATGCTTAGCTGCCAGGCGGTAGTACCGCCCCTCTGCGGTAGTACTGTGTTGGGTTTTTGCTTCTTCCATTTTGCAGCGGAAATAGGCACGGTTGTTTCCTTATCCTCTCTCTTCCCAGGCTAGGGGATTCCTGCCTTGCAGTAGTACCGCAAGGGGGAGCGGTAGTACCGCGCCCGCCGAAGTACCACCCTCAGCACTTGTGCCACAGGTCTGTCCTAGTCGTTGCTGGTGCAGCGGTAGTACCGCGGGTCTGCATGGTTGTACCACATGACCTTGCGGTAGTACCGCTTGGCAGCAAGCGGAAGTACCGCGTGGCCCCACGGTAGTACCGCTTGCCTGGTGCGGTAGTATCGCTGACCGCGGGCTGGTAGGTGGATAACGGTTGGATCTTTATCCCTCACTATATAAGGGGTCCCCTTCTTCCCCGTTGACTTATCTCTTCCAACCCTAAGCTCCATTGTTGCTCTAAGCTCCATTTTCGCCCGATCTCACTCCCTAGCCAATCAAACTTGTTGATTTGCTCGGGAGTGGTTGAGAAGGCCTCGATCCACACTTCCACCAAGAGAAATTTGATTCCCCCCACTAATCCCTCGTGGATCTTGTTACTCTTGGGTGTTTGAGCATCCTAGACGGTTGAGGTTGCCACAGAGCCATAGTCCATCGTGGTGTTGTTGGGAGCCTCCAATTGAGTTGTGGAGATTGCCCCAACCTTGTTTGTAAAGGTTCGGTCGCTGCCTCCAAGGGCACCAATAGTGGAATCACGACATCTCGCATTGTGTGAGGGCGTGAGGAGAATACGGTGGCCCTAGTGGCTTCTTGGGGAGCATTGTGCCTCCACATCGCCCCAATAGAGACATACTTCCCCTCAAAGGGAAGGAACTTCTGTAACACATCCTCTTCTCCACCGTCTCCACTCTTGGTTATCTCGTGCCTTTACTTGTGCAAGCTTATTTGTGTCATATCTCTTGCTTGCTTGTGTTCCTATCCTTGTTGCATCATATAGGTTGCTCACCTAGTTGCATATCTAGACAACCTACTTTGATGCAAAGTTTAAATTGTTAAAGAAAAGCTAAAATTTGTTAGTTGCCTATTCACCCCCCCTCTAGTCAACCATATCGATCCTTTCAATTGGTATCAGAGCCTCGTCTCTTTATTAAGGACTTTACCGTCCGAAGAGTATGGTTGATACCATAGACAGTGTGGAGGAACACTCCGCTGTGAATCCAATCTCGTCTACGGGCGATGGGGAAACCTCGATCTCTCGTGAGGAGTTCAATGTGGCCTTGGAGGCATTGAAAACCTCCATGACGACCGAGGTTGAAAGCATGTTTACTAAATTCCTTGAAGGGCTTAAACTATCCACCGCACCGTTAAAAGTGGGTAATCCCACCGACAAGGTGATGGATGCTACCTCGGATAAGGGGGAAGCTAGTAGTGAAAAGGCTCCTTCTTCTAGTGGTAAGAATGGCACCGGTATCTTTGCTCATGTGGAACCACCACTTGTTTATGGTGGACCTGTTCCTTCCACTCATTTGAATCATGCTGGTCCTCCCCCTAAGATTGTGAAAAATGAGGACTTTGATTCTTGGGTTTACCGCTTTAAACGTCATTTAAATCATGTGAACACTAATCTTTGGAGAATCATTGAAGAAGGTTTCTATCCGCATGATCCAAGCAACTTCACTCCTCGAGAAGCCGCGGATAATCAATTCAATGAGAATGCTCTCTTCATCATTCAAGATGCAATCCCACCCGAAGACCTACCTCATCTTCGGCCCTTCGCCTTGGCCAAAGACGCATGGCTTTGTGTTGTCTCTCTCTACCGGGGAAGCGCAAGCATTCAACGCTCCAACTATGAAGTGGTGCAAGATGAGGCCGATGAGTTTGCAATGAAAGAAGATGAAGAACCTTGTGAGCTTTATCGGAGAGTAACCAAACTCGCGGTCTCACTCCGAGATCACGGGAGCAAGGACACGGATGACAATTGGATCAAGCACAAATTCCTCAAGGCAATGATGCCCTACCACAAGGCCATGTCCTCCGTCATTTGTCAAAGACCGGACTTCCACACTTTGACCTCAAGCGAAGTGTTGGATGAGTTTGTGGCCATGAACATTTTGGACAGGACCGCCGACAATGCGGTGCTTCGTTCTCAAAGGGCAAAGAAGCCTAACCTTGCATTGGAGGCCAAGCTCTCCATTGAAGAAGAAGAAGAGGAAGAAGAGGAGAGCAACCCCAAAGATACAAAGTATGCATATCATGAACACATGGCACTCGCTTCAAGGCAATTTTGGAGCAAGAAAAACTCGAGGACAAACTTTAACAAAAACAACTCAAGTGGCACGAAGAGCAAGCAACGTGTAAGGACTTGCTACAATTGTGGCAATGTGCATCATTTTGTTGCGGAGTGCCCGTATGAGAAGAGGGAAGACAATGGTGTCAAGCTCATCCGAAAGGACAAGGCCAAGTCGTTCCCCAACAAGAGCAACTTCACCAAGAAGACTCCTCCCAAGGCATTGGTGGTACAAGAAGAGTACAATGAGGATGATGATGATGATGAAGATGGTGAGTTGGCTGCCATGGCCTGAGTTGCCATTGCGACGACTCCATGGGTGTCTCTCTTCGACTCACCCAATGAGAGCATCACCGCCGAGTGCCTCATGGCTAAAGCCACCAACAAGGTAACCCCAACATCAAAACTACCATCATTAATCATCCTTCTTCGACGGATAGCATTGATGAACATGAGGGAGCTAATGTGGAGGCAAATGAGTTTGAGGCCTTTATGGGCAAACTTAAGGGTAAATCCAAGAAGCACTTTGTTGCTCTCTTGGAACAACTTGGTGAAGCCAATGACATGATCGAGGCTCACGAAGATACCATCACTAAGATGGAAGGGCATAGTCCTGACTATGCCGATGAGATTTCGGATCTTTCCAATGCTCTTGAGGAAGAGCGTGGTCTTCGTTTGGCTCTTGAGGAGTCACACAACATTGATCATGCTAAGTTAAAGAAAGATTATGATCATGTTCTCATTGTTTCTCATGTGCCAAACTCCGAGAAGGCCGAACTTGAGGTTGATCTTGCTAGACTCAAAGAGGAGTTTGATCTACTTGACAAGGCTCACAAGGTCTTGAAGGGTGCTCATGCTAGCCTCAAAGAGTCTCATGATCAACTTCAAGTAAAGCTAACCAAGGAAAAAGCCACTTTTCCTCGTACGATGTTAATTGATAATGCAAATGCTACTAACCCGTGTTGTGAGCATGTGCATCTTGTTGAGGAGAACGCTAAGCTAAAGGGGCAACTTGAGAGAGGTCTTGCGACTTGCATACAAGGCAAGAAGAACCTCAACGACCTCTTGATCAACCAAAAGGAAGTTGTGGCCAAGGAAGGGGTGGGGTACGTGCCCGAGTCCAAGAACAAGAAGAAGAATGACAAGACCAAACGACCTCCTCCTCTCATACAAACCTTTGTGAAGGAGGGAGAGAGTTCTTCCAAGGAGAAGAAGAACAATGCAAAGGGTGGCGCTGTCAAAAGGGCAATGCCACTCCTCTCATCAAAGCCGGCGACTTTAATCCTTCTTATATGTTATGTCATGCTAGTGATGGGCATGTCTATGCCAAATTCATTGGTTCTCCTCATGAATACATTGAATGGTCTATTTGGGTTCCAAAGACCCTTGTTACTAACATCAAAGGACCCATTACAAAATGGGTACCTAAAACCAAGCATTGATCTCTTGTAAGTGTTTGCTTCCAGTGGGGGATCATGGTTGCTCGATAGCGGAGCTACAAATCATATGACCGGAAGCAAGGACTTGGTGGTGGACGTGCACAAGATTCCATCTATGCCCACCAATGTCGAGTGGGGTGACGCCTCATCTTCTAAGGTATTGGGACTTGGCGAGGTGGTCATCTCTCATGATCTCACGATCGAGAAGGTCATGCTTGTTGAGTCCCTTGCATACAATTTACTTTCCGTTCGTCAACTTGCAATCATGGGCTTTGCCAATTTCTTTGATATCGATATCGTGGCCCTCTTGTGGAGCAAGACTCTTAAAGTAGCCTTTGTTGGGCATGTCGAGAACGGTCTATATGTGATTAACTTTTCGGAGCGACCCACTAAGACCGCGACATGCCTAATGGCTAAAGTTGATGTGGGATGGCTTTGGCATCGCCGTCTAGCCCATGTCAATATGAGATCTTTGCAAAGTCTTCTCAAGGGGGACCATGTCCGTGGACTAACGAATGTTAGTTTTGCTAAAGATCGTGCTTGCAGTGCTTGTATCGAAGGAAAGCTACATGAGAAGGCTCACCCTCCCACGACTATCATTTACTCAAAGAGGCCTTTGGAGCTCCTTCACTTGGATCTCTTTGGGCCTCCATCCTTCGATAGTCTTGGGGGTAGGAAGTATTGCTTGGTGATTGTGGATGACTACTCAAGATACACTTGGGTGTATTTCTTCAAGAGGAAGAGCGAGACCCAACAGACCGTCATTGACTTTGCAAATGAAGCACAACGTCAACACAATGCAAAGATCTTGACAATAAGAAGTGAAAACGGCACCGAGTTCAAGAACTACACCTTGTATGAGTTTCTTAGTGATGAGGGGATCAAGCATCAATATTCCGCACCTTACACCCCTCAACAAAACGGTGTTGCGGAGAGGAAGAACCGGACGTTGATGGATGCGGCAAGGACCATGATGGCGGAGTTCAAGTCTCCGTACAACTTTTGGGCCGAAGCCATCAACACCGCGTGTCATGCATCCAATCGGCTCTACCTCCGCAAGGGCTTGAACAAGACTCCATATGAGATACTCACCGGTAACAAGCCCAACCTCAAGTACTTTCGGGTGTTCGGGTGTAAGTGTTTCATTCTCAAGAAAGGTGTTCAGTTGTCTAAATTTGAGGCTAGAGCTTATGAGGGCATATTTGTTGATTATGCTACAAACTCTCATGCTTACTGTGTCCTCAATAAATCCACGGGACTTATTGAGGAGACGTGTAACGTGGAGTTTGATGAGAATAACGGCTCCCAAGTGGAGCAAAGTGGCACTTGTGATGTAGGTGATGAAATTCCTCCTCAAGCCATAAGAAGAATGGGTGTTGACTTTATCCTACCCATTGAGGAACCCCTTGTGGCCAAAGGAGAAGGACAATGCTCCACTCAAGTGGAGCCATCACCAACCCAAGGCCCACATGCTTCCGAAGAACAACATGAAGGCCCTCATCCTCAAGAAGATGACCAAGGGAAAGATCATGCTCAAGACGGTGTTGACACATCAAGTGATGCCCAAGGTCAAATTCTCTCCTCCGAGCAAGTTCAAGAACAAGAACAAGCTCAAGATGATGCTCAAGATGATCAAGTGACCACTCCTCGTCTCACCCCCGAGGAGGAATTGGAGCGTCGTGCTGCCAAGGTTGCTTCCAAGCTCTCCACCAAGGATCATATCATGATGAATGTGCTTGGAAGCTTAAGAAAGGGGGTAAGCACTCGTAGACAATTAGCAAACTATTGTGAGCATCACGCGGTTGTCTCTTGTGTCGAACCCCACAAGGTCTATGAGGCGCTCGAAGATCTGGATTGGCTCAATGCCATGCATGAAGAACTCAACAACTTCGAGCGCAACAAAGTGTGGAGATTGGTGCCAAGACCGACGGGGAACCACAATGTCATTGGAACCAAGTGGATATTTAAGAACAAGCAAGATGCCCATGGGATTATCATTCGCAACAAGGCTCGTTTGGTAGCACAAGGCTACTCCCAAGTCGAGGGTATCGACTACGGTGAAACCTTTGCTCCCGTTGCTCGTCTTGAATCCATTCGCATGTTGATTGCATATGCTTCTCATCATAACTTTAAGTTACAACAAATGGATGTGAAGAGTTCTTTTCTTAATGGTCCCATTAATGAATTGGTTTATGTCAAGCAACCCCCCGGGTTCGAGGATCGCTACTTTCCTGATCATGTGTATCAACTCGATAAGGCACTCTATGGCCTTAAACAAGCCCCACGTGTGTGGTATGACCACCTTACCGAGTTGTTACAAGACCGTGGTTTTGTAGTTGGGCTAATCGACCCCACTCTTTTTACTAAGAAGGTCAAAGGAGAGTTGTTTGTGTGCCAATTATATGTTGATGATATTATCTTTGGTTCCCCTAACAAAGCTTTCAATGAGGAATTTGCCACTCTCATGACCTCAAAGTTCGAGATGTCTTCCATGGGAGAGTTGAAGTTCTTTCTAGGGTTCGAAGTGAAGCAAAGAAGAGAAGGAACCGTCATCAACCAAGCCAAATACACTCAAGACATGCTCAAGAGATTCAAGCTAAGTGATGTCAAGCTGACTTCCACTCCAATGCCCACCAAGTGCCAACTTGACATAGATCCCAATGGTAAAGCGATGGATCAAAAGGTATATCGTTCCATGATAGGCTCCTTGCTCTACCTTTGTGCATCTAGACCGGATATCATGTTGAGTGTGGGAATTTGTGCACGGTTTCAAGCCGCACCTAAGGAAAGTCACTATGTGGCGGTCAAACGAATCTTTCGATATTTGGCTCATAAACCCAAACTTTGGCTTATGGTACCCGAGAGGAGCAAACTTCAAGCTTGTAGGGTATTCGGATTCCGATTGGGCGGGAGACAAAGTGGATAGGAAGTCCACTTCCGGAGGGTGCCAATTCCTTGGTTGCTCTTTGGTAAGTTGGTCTTCCAAAAAGCAAAGTTGTGTGTCTCTCTCGTCCACCAAAGCGGAGTATGTGGTAGCCGGTAGTTGTTGTGCACAACTCTTATGGATGAGGCAAACTTTAAAGGATTACGGTGTTATTTGTGACAAAGTGCCTCTTTGGCGTGACAATGAAAGTGCCATCAAGATCTCTCTCAACCCGGTGCAACACTTCAAGACGAAGCATATTGAGATCCGGTATCACTTCATCCGGGATCACATTAGGCGAGGAGAGATCGAGCTCAACTATGTCAACACTCATGATAACCCTGCAGATATTTTCACAAAGCCCTTGGATGAAGCAAGATTTCGCGAGTTAAGGCATGAGCTAAATATCATTGATTCGAGCAATGTTGCTTGAACCCTTGCACACCCCACCATACTCAACTTGTTGTGTTGTTTAGATGTAGGCATGGACATAGGGGGAGTGTTGTTCTCTCAATGAACTCTCCCTCCCCCCATTATGCATAAATTGATCAAGTCTTTCACATTAGCCATGTTTGATGGTGCTTGTGCTTCAAAGACGAGTTTTGGTCATGGTCCCAAGGATAATTCTTCGCGGTGCCATACCAATTGACTCAAACATAGGTGGCTACGACCACCGCCCTCTCTTTGGAGAGGTGGTGTCTCGTGGTTGTTTTGTTTTGTCGTTTGCCTTTTTGCCTTTGTGTGTAGCGTGGTCTTGTGGTGTCGTGTTGCCTCGGAGTGTTCGTGCAAAGACCTCCTTTTCATGTGCTTGAAACGTGCATCTTCTTGAGCCCACGGTACTACCACGGCTTGCCGCGGTACTACTGCTTTGAGAGGGCACGGTACTACCGCGCCGGAGCGCGGTACTACCGCTCAGGTGCGGTACTTCTGCCGAGCGGTACTACCATGATGAGGCACGGTACTACCGCGCCATCGAGTGAGCGTGGGGGTTATGACTCGGGCAGGGGAGTTCCTACTCCCCATACCCATTCACTCGTCTCTCTCCCAACGTCTCTCTCTCTCTCTCTCTCTCTCTCTCTCTCTCTCTCTCTCTCTCTCTCTCTCTTTGCTCAAAAACGGCGCCGGAGGTCCTCGCCGGATCTCCGTCTCCGGCCACTCTCCTCAGATTCCGACCGGTGGGATCATTCCCCACCACTTCCTCTTGCCATGGACCAAGGTTTTTCCCCAAATCCCTCTTTTTCTTGGTTGTTCTCTCGCTTCTAGGTTTTTGGGGAGATGCTTGTTATTCTTGAGATTTTAGGCCAAATCTGTGCAAGAGTAGGATGTAGGAGAGTCGTGTTGCGTAGGAATCATACTTGATATGTTGTCCTATGGTAGATTTGTCCAACCGTAGTACCGCTGCGGTTTCGCGGGCTTTTCTCGGATTTGAACTTGTTCGGATCTGACGCGGTGCGGTACTACCGTGTCTCATGTGCGGTACTACCACTCATGCGGTACTACCGCCCATCAGGTGCGGTACTACCGCGCTAGCTGTGGCACTAAGATCCTACTACCGCTCCTAGACCCAGTACTACCGTGACCTTACACGGTACTACCGCGACTAAGAGCGGTACTACAATCTTAGTACTGCAGCACTTGGCAGTACTACCGTAGGGGTCAAATCTCTCTCATGGCAATTATCTTGTGTGCTTCCTGCATGTTTCTTTTGCTTTGTTGTGGTCTTTGCATTGATCCTTCTTGCTTGTCGTGTGTGTTTTGCTCTTTGTGTCTCAGGTGGTGGCTCTCGCCGTTCCAATCCCAATCATGACACTGGCTCCAAGCGTCTGCGCAATCCCCAAGATGAAGCACCAGAGGGCTCCAATGCCCCCAAGCGCAATGTCAAGACCATTGCCAGCAAGCAAAAGGAACCTGCTAAGGGCATGGACGAGATTTTAGTCAATGAGTATGTCGAACGCCGGAAGATCAATCCCTATGTGAATCCTTGGGCTGTCCTCAGAGGCATCGAGTTGTTCTGGACCAAGCAACAGGCTCTCATCTATCTGGATGTGATCAAGAACAAGCAGAATACCTTCGTGGATGTCAAGTGGATAGACATGAATCACATGCAGAAGGACAAGTTTCATGACTATTTTGGAGAGGCTCTGGACTTGGTGGAGCAGTTTGCTATTGAGCCTGTGATCTCCTTTCACCTTGACTATGACCCTGAGCTTATCTGTCAGTTCTTTGCCTCAGTTTACTTTCATCCCGGGGATGAGCGGAGGATGACCTGGATGACCAACGCCCGTCAGTTGTCTGCTACATGGAAGGAGTTCATGGATCTGCTTCACATTCCTGATGACGGGCTTCACACACCCGTTGGTGTTCGCCCCCACACCAACTCTGTGTCTGCTATCAAGAACCTGCTTCAGCCATTCCTTGTCAAGAAGGTGCTCCCCAATGGCAAGTCGACTTGGGTGCTGAACTCCTTTCTGGATATCATGCATCGCATCTTCCGCAACACTTTGTTCCCACGCATTGGCGACAAGGACAAGGTTCATTCCTATCTAGTGGACATGTTGCTCCTGTGTGCGGAGGCACGTTCGTCTCAGACTCAGCCACTGGATGTCTCACACATCATGTGGTGTGAGCTTCGGTTTGCGGTGTTCACTCGCAAGGTACCCATCTATGGACCATACCTGTTTCTGTTGCTCTCCACAACTTGGGAGAAGATGTACCCTGGTGATGAGTTCCTTGCTCCAGACTGGATTCGGCATGAGTCCATCAGTCTCCGCGTCAAGCCCAACTGGGCCAACACTACCACCCGTGCTGAGGCTTCTTCTGCGAGGAGGGCTGTTGGTGAGGAGGAGGCTGGTGCAGAGAATGTTGCTGAGGACCGTGCTGCTAGGTCTACCACACCTTCCTCTGAGCTGTCGTGGGCCAAGAAGTTAAAGGACAAGATGAAGACTCTCTTCTGCATGCATGCAAAGGGACAGTACAGGACTCACGTGGCAGACAAGGAGAGTCGCCGCCGTGACAAGAAGGTCATGAGGCTCTTTGGAGAGGATGTCTCTAGCGGTTCTGAGGATGTCATCACGCCCGAGGCTGCATGGATGGCAAAGCAGGGGTACCAGTGGACTAGTTCCGAGGAGGACATCGAGGAGACTGTCCCTGCCGCCGAGTCTGACGAGGAGCACGAGGAGCAGTGGGATGACTTCTCTGCCTGAGCCACCTCGTGTGTGCAGGTGTCCTCTCTGCCTTTTTGGCGTCTCGATGCCAAAGGGGGAGAGAGTGTAGGGATTTGCGTGTTTTGCGTGTTTGCGAGTCGTGTGTCGTGCTTGGTGTGTTCCCTTTGAACCTCGTTTGCCTTGGTTGGTTTGTGCCCTCGAGACTTATCCTACATATGGTGTAATACATATGCACTCTATCTATCTTAGTTAACTTATGTTTGTGCTATCTTGTCTAGTGTTAGCCTTCCTATTACTAGATATGCCTTGTCTCTATAATGTAGGGGGAGCTTTGATCCTAATATGTGTGCCGTGCAGTCCAAAGCACCCATCTAGTTGGCACACATCTAGGGGGAGCCCGTCTATATTCTAGAGAGGAGGGGTTTGCGGTTGCTTAATATTATTTCCCTTGTGCAAATCCCATATTGTCATCAATCCACCAAAAAGGGGGAGATTGTAAGGGCATATTTATCCCTAAGGTGTTTTGGTGATTCATGACAACGCGTTTGCGGACTAATCGTGTGCCTTGAGTATCCCAGACATTTCATCACTAGGCACAAGACGGTTGGGTGCCCCTCGAAGATGGTTGAAGACGACGTCTTTTCTACGTTTCTTTTTGGTGGATTTGAGTCGTAGGAAAGCCGTACTATTAAGAGGGGGTCCGCGTCGAAAAGGTTTGGGTGGAATCATCACGTACACGTTTCTTCCTTGTCCCCTCCTTTCCCTTGCACCTTGGAGCTTCCTCCGTTGTTTATCTCGTCACCTTGTTTCTGGCTGCTGTGTTGGCTCGCGGTAGTACTGCTCCCAGGTGAGCGGTAGTACCGTAGGCACCAACGGTAGTACCGTGCTGCGGCACGATAGTACCGCAGGTGCCCACGGTAGTACCGCTCCCCTGAAACTGCACTACCGTGGCCCACCAGGCTAGTACCGCTCCCCCTGGTAGTAGGGGCGGATGTAATTTTTTACATCCGCACCCACCACGGTAGTACCGCTTTCATTCCGCGGTAGTACCGTGCTCAGCTGCCAGGCGGTAGTACCGCCCCTTTGCGGTAGTACTGTGTCGGGTTTTTGCTTCTTCCATTTTTAGCGGAAGTAGGCACGGTTGTTTCCTTATCCTCTCTCTTCCCAGGCTAGGGGATTCCTGCCTTGCGGTATTACCGCAAGGGGGAGCGGTAGTACCGCGCCCGCGGAAGTACGACCCTCAGCACTTGTGCCACAGGTCTGCCCTAGCCGTTGCTAGTGCAGCGGTAGTACCGCGGGTCTGCACGGTTGTACCGCGTGACCGTGCGGTAGTACCACTTGGCAGCAAGCGGAAGTACCGCGTGGCCCCACGGTAGTACCGCTTGCCTGGTGCGGTAGTACCGCTGGCCGCGGGCTGGTAGGTGGATAACGGTTGGATCCTTGTCCCTCACTATATAAGGGGTCCCCTTCTTCCCCGTTGACTTATCTCTTCCAACCCTAAGCTCCATTTTCGCCCGATCTCACTCCCTAGCCAATCAAACTTGTTGATTTGCTCGGGAGTGGTTGAGAAGGCCTCGATCCACACTTTCACCAAGAGAAATTTGATTCCCCCCACTAATTCCTCGCGGATCTTGTTACTCTTGGGTATTTGAGCATCCTAGACGGTTGAGGTCACCGCGGAGCCATAGTCCATCGTGGTGAAGCTTCGTGGTGTCGTTGGGAGCCTCCAATTGAGTTGTGGAGATTGCCCCAACCTTGTTTGTAAAGGTTCGGTCGCCGCCTCCAAGGGCACCAATAGTGGAATCACGGCATCTCGCATTGTGTGAGGGCGTGAGGAGAATACGGTGGCCCTAGTGGCTTCACACCACTCCAACGGAGACATACTTCCCCTCAAAGGGAAGGAACTTCGGTAACACATCCTTGTCTCCACCGTCTCCACTCTTGGTTATCTCGTTCCTTTACTTGTGCAAGCTTATTTGTGTCATATCTCTTGCTTGCTTGTGTTCCTATCCTTGTTGCATCATATAGGTTGCTCACCTAGTTGCATATCTAGACAACCTACTTTGATGCAAAGTTTAAATTGTTAAAGAAAAGCTAAAAATTGTTTGTTGCCTATTCACCCCCCCTCTAGTCAACCATATCGATCCTTTCACAAAGTCTTATCATTTTTCTTTTTCTTCTTTTTAGAAGAACTAGGTGCATCTATATTATTTCTCTGAGAATCTTGCTCAATTCTCTTAGGATGGCCTTCAGGATACAAAGGTTCCTGAGTCATTCTACCAGTTCTAATAGCCACTCTAACAGCATAATCATTATCTTTACTATTCAATTCATTGATCAAATCATTTTGAGCTTTAAGTACTTGTTCTACTTGAGTGGTAACCATAGAAGCATGTTTACTAATAAGTTTAAGTTCACCTTTAACATTAGCCATATAATCACCCAAGTGTTCAAGCATATTTGAATTGTATTTCAATTGTCTACCAAAATAAGCATTAAAGTCTTCTTGCTTAGCCATAAATTTATCAAACTCATCTAAGCATGGGCTAGCAAATTTAGTAAATGGGATTATAACTTTATCATATCTATAGAGAGAATTTACCTTTACTACCCTTGTCGGGTTATCAAGACCATGAGTTTCTTCAATAGGTAAAGGATTAAGATTATATGTTTCTTCAACAGGCGGTAAATTAAGACCATGTACTTCTTCAATAGGAGGTAAATTCTTAACATCTTCAGCTTTAATACCTTTTTCTTTCATAGATTTCTTTGCCTCTTGCATATCTTCAGGACTGAGAAATAGAATACCTCTCTTCTTCGGAGTTGGTTTAGGAATAGGCTCAGGAATTGGCTCCAGAGGTGTCCAATTATTTTCATTTGTCAACATATTATTCAATAGAATTTTAGCTTCATCCGGTGTTCTTTCCCTGAAAACAGAACCAGCACAACTATCCAGGTAATCTTTGGAGGCATCGGTTAGTCCATTATAAAAGATATCAAGTATTTCATTTTTCTTAAGAGGATGATCAGGCAAAGCATTAAGTAATTGGAGAAGCCTCCCCCAAGCTTGTGGGAGACTCTCTTCTTCAATTTGCACAAAATTATATATATCCCTTAAAGCAGCTTGTTTCTTATGAGCAGGGAAATATTTAGCAGAGAAGTAATAAATCATATCCTGGGGACTACGCACACAACCAGGATCAAGAGAATTAAACTATATCTTAGCATCACCCTTTAATGAGAATGGAAATATTTTAAGGATGTAAAAGTAACGAGTTCTCTCATCTTTAGTAAACAGGGTAGCTATATCATTCAATTTAGCAAGATGTGCCACAACAGTTTCAGATTCATAACCATGAAAAGGATCAGATTCAGCCAAAGTAATTATATCAGGATCAACAGAGAATTCATAATCCTTATCAGTAACAAAAATAGGTGAAGTAGCAAAAGCAGGGTCAGGTTTCATTCTAGCATTTAAAGATTGCTTACTCCATTTAGCTAATAATCTTTTGAGTTTAGTTCTATTTTGGCACGCTAAAATAGCTAAGGAAGCTTCTTGATCAAATACATAACCCTTAGGAATAACAAGTGATTCTTCATCATCACTTTCATCAGTATCATCAGATTCAATATTTTCAATCTCTCTAGCCCTAGCAAGTTGTTTATCAAGAAAATCACTAAGTGGCATGGTAGTATCATGCATAGAGGTAGTTTCATCATAAGTATCATGCATAGCAGAAGTGGCATCATCAATAACATGCGACATATCAGAACGAATAACAGAAGCAGGTGTAGGTGTCGCAAACTTACTCATAACAGAAGGTGAATCAAGTGCAGAGCTAGATGGCAGTTTCTTACCCCCCCCTCGTAGTTGAGGGATAGATATTGGTTTTTGGATCTCTCAAGTTCTTCATAATGATAAGCATATATATATATATCCCAAGTGACTCAAAGAATAGAGTTATGCTCCCCGACAACGGCGCCAGAAAATAGTCTTGATAACCCACAAGTATAGGGGATCGCAACAGTTTTCGAGGGTAAAGTATTCAACCCAAATTTATTGATTCGACACAAGGGGAGCCAAAGAATACTCTCAATTATTAGTAGCTGAGTTGTCAATTCAACCACACCTGGAAACTTAATATCTGCAGCAAAGTATTTAGTAGCAAAGTAATATGATAGTAGTGATAACGGTAACAAAAGGTAACAGTAGTAAAAGTAATGTTTTTGGTATTTTGTAGTGATGATAGCAATAGCAACGGGAAAGTAAATAAGCGAAGAACAATATATGGAAAGCTCGTAGGCAATGGATCGGTAATAGAGAATTATGCCAGATGCGATTCATCATGTAACAGTCATAACCTAGGGTGACACAGAACTAGCTCCAGTCCATTGATATAATGTAGGCATGTATTCCGAATATAGTCATACGTGCTTATGGAAAAGAACTTGCATGACATCTTTTGTCCTACCCTCCCGTGGCAGCGGGGTCCTTATGGAAACTAAGGGATATTAAGGCCTCCTTGTTATAGAGAACCGGAACAAAGCATTAACACATAGTGAATACATGAACTCCTCAAACTACGCTCATCACCGGTAAGTATCCCGATTATTGTCACTTCGGGGTTAACGGATCATAACACATAATAGGTGACTATAGACTTGCAAGATAGGATCAAGAACACTCATATATTGATGAAAACATAATAGGTTCAAATCTTAAATCATGGCACTCGGGCCCTAGTGACAAGCATTACGCATAGCAAAGTCATAGCAACATCAATCTCTGAACATAGTGGACACTAGGGATCAAACCCTAACAAAACTAACCCGATTACATGATAGATCCCATCCAACCGATCACTGTCCAGCAAGCCTATGATGGAATTACTCACGCACGGCGGTGAGCATCATGAAATTGGTGATGGAGGATGGTTGATGATGACGATGGCGACGGATTCCCCTCTCCGGAGCCCCGAACGGACTCCAGATCAGCCCTCCCGAGAGGTTTTAGGGCTTGGCGGCGGCTCTGTATCGTAAAACGCGATGATTTCTTCTTTCTAATTTTTTTCTCATCGAAACTCAATATATGGAGGTGGAGGTGGAGTCGGAGAGGCAACAGGGGGCCCACGAGGTAGGGGGCGTGCCCCCCACCCTCGTGGCAAGGTGGTGGGCCCCCTGGCCTTCATATTTGGCAGGTATTTTTCTTATTTTCTGAAAAGTGGCTCCGTGAAGTTTCAGGTCATTCCGAGAACGTTTGCTCCTGCACATAAATAACACCATGGTAATTCTGCTGAAAACAACGTCAGTCCGAGTTAGTTCCATTCAAATCATGCAAGTTAGAGTCCAAAACAAGGGCAAAAGTGTTTGGAAAAGTAGATACGTTGGAGACGTATCAAGCCTATTCCTAAACCAACTCCGAAGAAGAGGGGTATTCTATTTCTCAGTCCTGAAGATATGCAAGAGGCAAAGAAATCTATGAAAGAAAAAGGTATTAAAGCTGAAGATGTTAAGAATTTACCTCCTATTGTAGAAATACATGGTCTTAATTTACCGCCTGTTGAAGAAACATATAATCTTAATCCATTACCTATTGAAGAAACTCATGGTCTTGATAACCCGACACAGGTAGTAAAGGTAAATTCTCTCTATAGATATGATAAAGCTGAAATCCCATTTACTAAATTTGCTAGCCCATGCTTAGATGAGTTTTATAAATTTATGGCTAAGCAAGACGACTTTAATGCTTATTTTGGTAGAAAATTGAAATACAATTCAAATATGCTTGAACACTTGGGTGATTATATGGCTAATATTAAAGGTGAACTTAAACTTATTAGTAAACATGCTTCTATGGTTACCACTCAAGTAGAACAAGTACTTAAAGCTCAAAATGATTTGCTCAATGAATTGAATAGTAAAGATAATGATAATGCTGTTAGAGTGGCTACTAGAACTGGTAGAATGACTCAGGAACCTTTGTATCCTGAAGGCCACCCTAAGAGAATTGAGCAAGATTCTCAGAGAAATAATATAGATGTACCTAGTCCTTCTAAAAGGAGAAAAAGAAAAATGATAGGACTTTGCATGCTTCTAGTGAACCTTTTACTGAAACACCTGAGAATCCAAATGATATTTCTATTTCTGATGGTGAAACACAATCTTGTAATGAACCTGAAACTAGTGGTAATGTTAATGATAATGTTCATGATGATGCTCAAACTAGTAATGATAATGACATAGAAATTGAACCTGTTGTTGATCTTGATAACCCACGATCAAAGAATCAACGTTATGATAAGAAAGATTTTGTTGCTAGGAAACATGGTAAAGAAAGAGAACCATGGGTTCAGAAACCCATGCCCTTTCCTCCCAAACCATCCAAGAAAAAGGATGATGAGGATTTTGAGCGCTTTGCTGAAATGATTAGACCTATCTTTTTGCATATGCGATTAACTGATATACTCAAAACCAATCCTTATGCTAAGTACATGAAAGATATTATTACAAATAAAAGAAAGATACCGGAAGCTGAAATTTCCACCATGCTTGCTAATTACACTTTTAAGGATGGAATACCAAAGAAACTTGGAGATCCAGGAGTACCCACTATACCATGCTCTATTAAAAGAAACTATGTTAAAACTGCTTTATGTGATCTTGGAGCCGGTGTTAGTGTTATGCCTCTCTCTTTATATCGTACACTTGATTTGAATAAGTTGACACCTACTGAAATATCTTTGCAAATGGCTGATAAATCAACTGCTATACCTGTCGGTATTTGTGAGGATGTGCCTGTTGTAGTTGCAAACGTTACTATTTTAACGGACTTTGTTATTCTTAATATTCCCGAGGACGATAGTATGTCTATTATTCTTGGAAGACCCTTTTTGAATACTGCAGGGGCTGTTATTGATTGCACTAAAGGCATTGTCACTTTTCATGTTAATGGTAATGAGCATACGGTACACTTTCCGAGGAAACAACCTCAAGTTCACAGTATCAGTTCTATTGGAAAATTCCATCGATTATATTTGGAGGTTTTGAATTTCCTCTTCCTACTGAAAAGAAGAAATATGATATTCTTATTATTGGGGATGTGCATATCCCCGTTGAGGTAACATAGTGTTATTCAAAATTTCTCCGTTCCATGTTATTCGGAATAAGTTCGTTAACAAGACTTGATCAACCTTATTAGTGGATTCCTTTTGATGATCATGAGATGGATGAAACTAGAAGGCACAACCTTCTTTACCCCACTTTTACTTTCTATTATTTATGTTAAATAAAATAAAAATAAATATTTTCTGTCTATTATCTGATTATCCGTGCAATATAAAAATACCTCGAAAATAAAAGTTCTCCAAATGCCCTGAAATTTAAATATGATTTTTTTCTAGAATATTTGGCACTGAGAACACAGTAGGGGGGCCAACCACCTGCCCACGAGGGTGGTGGGCACGCCCTACCCCCCTGGGCACGCCCCCTACCTCGTGGGCCCACGGTGGCCCTCCTCCACTTATCCTTTCACCCATACACTCCTTCTTCCTCCCCCAAACACAAATATCCAACTCAAGCACGAGTTCTAGCTCACCTTGCTGCCATTTTCGATCTCCTTGCTCAAAGCACCTCTCACAAAACTGCTTGGGGAGATTGTTCCTTGGTATGTGACTCCTCCATTGGTCCAATTAGTTTTTGTTCTAGTGCTTTATTCATTGCAAATTTTTGCTGCTTAGGTGACCCTGTTCTTGAGCTTGCATGTCAAATTTATATGGTCAAAAGTAGTTTTGATGCATGATATAGGCCCTAGGCACTTGTAGGAGTAGTTGCTATCAATATTATTGAGTTTGGTTTACTTTTATTTTGAAGTTACTAAAAATTTCAGAATTTTTCAGAAGAAGAAATATGCTTAGGAAAATGTTCCAAGGTGGTTCTTCAAGGAAGCAAGGACCCAGCCTTACAATGCGTGATGCTGATGACGAGCCACCAAGAGACGCTCCAGTGCGTCCTTGTGAATGGCCTTCTGAGAACTTTATGGATCGAGCGGGAATTAAGGAAGAATTCAACGCATATTTGCGTAACACTGATCTCGTGAGCTTCGAAGAAGAGAAGTGCAACCAATACCACAACCTCACCAGTACCTTTGTGAGGAGGTTTGAATTTTCAACTTCACGTATGTAGCGACCAGACCTCAAACAGTCTGATCTCTGTGCTCCGGTGTCATCCCTGGATCAGTAATGCTGACACCACACAGTACTCGGAGGATTTATAGCAGAGTAGCAATCACACACTTATTACATCGAGTGTCTCAAAAGAGAACTTATTACAATAAATATGGCTTAAGGCCATCTAATAACTATAACAGCGGAAGGCTTGGAAGATAAGTGAGTCCATCAAATCCAACGGCATCACTGACTATAGAACCACGACCTAAAAACTCCTTAATCGTCGTCTGAAAAGTCTGCAACATTAACGTTGCAGCCCGAAACGGGTCAGCACATGGAATATGCTGGCAAGGTAACACATAGAGAGTAATGGAATGAAATAGCTATACTATATGCATATTTGGCTGGTGGAAAGCTCTATGGTTACAGTTTTGCGTAAAGCCAATTTTTCCCTACTTCAAAGGAATAAAATTTTATTACTATCATGGTAGTTGTTAAACATTGAGAATGGTTGATAACATTCTCAATCCCAATTAAGCATCATCATTAAACATAACCCAACAAAATTAATTTAGAGTAACATGTTGAGATTCACATGATAATCCAAGTACTAGATACTCAAGATGTCCATAACCGGGGACACGGCTAATCATGATTAGTTTATTACACTCCGCAGAGGTTTGCGCACTTTTCCCCACAAGACTCGATCACCTCCGTTTGGTTTCTCGCACTACATGGTGTTTGAGAAGACGGATGACCGAGACATAGTCTTTCAGAAGCGCTAGCACCTCCACCTACATCCCCTACATCTGCTAGTCTGCCACTGTAAGAGTTCGCACAACTTAGTCAACTATGCTAGAGCCCATAATAGCTTGTGGCTGCACACGGAAGTTTCTAGCATGAATAGTCTCATGATCCCTTTGAGCCTGGGTGGCGGTCCAAAAGAAAACAGGCAAGTCCTGGAATACCCAGGTGCCTCAATCCACCCAGATGTGTATTTAAGTTGCCACCTTAGATAAACCATTAATGAACAAACTCACATCTGTCATGGATATCACTCACCCAATCCACGTCTACTAGCATAGCATAATAAGCAAACGTAGAAGTAACTCCCAAAGGTTTGATAATAAACAGGTAATAGGTACTACCTCATCTACTTCCCATCCCACAATTTAATTAGATCCTAATCATGCAATGTGTGAGGATTGATCTAATGCAATAAAACTAGGTAGTAGGAAAGGTATGATCAAAGTGTTACTTGCCTTGCTGATGATCCGCGAAACCTAACAATTCGAAGTAACAGGCGGCGCACTCCGGGTATTCTATCGCAGACAAACAAACAAGCATACAATAAATACTCATCTAATGCACAGGTAAAACTCAAATAATAGATCTAACTAGAAGGTTCAACTTAAGAACTCCGGTTGGCAAAAGGAATCAAATCGAACGAAACAACGAAAGTCAAACGGCGAAAGAAAACAACTTTGTTCTACTAATCTGGATCTAGGGCAAATTTTACAGTAGAAAAATCTTGTTTAAGTTGGTTAAACGGATAGAGGGTTTCGAGACGAATCTCTAGGCGCTTGAATCGTCTGATTCCGATAAACGAGCGAAAAGTTATACTAAAACGAAAATCGGATCAGGAATTGCGATCAGAAAAATCGCGGATTTAATCCGAGAAAAAGAAAAAACGATGAACGCTCGCTAGAACGAACGAACGAACGAACGCTCACTATTTAAATAAACCGGAAAAACCGATCTATTTAAAAAACGAAACTAAAAAAACCAACGAAAACCGATCTAATTTTTTTTTGAAAAACGTTGGCACGGAAGTCGAGGCGGCGGCGAACCTCGGCGGCGGCGGCGGCGGGCAGCGGCGATGGCGGCGCGGCGCGTGGGGGCGAGCGGCGATGGCGCGGGGCTCGAGGGCGGGCGGGGCTGGCGGCTAGGGTTTCTCCCGGGGGGGCTGGGCCGGCTTATATTGCCTAGTCGGGCCAGAGTCTTAGTCGGACACGGCCCGTTAGGCCGGTTCGTTTTTTTAAATTATTCCGCTCGGAAGAAAAATAAAAAGAAATACTAAACGGACTCCAAAAATTTCGAAATAAATTTTCACGGGCTTCTAAAATCAAGCCGCACGAGGTGAACATTTATTTGGGACCTAAATGCAATTTTGAAAAACGCACATTTTTCCTAAATTCAAATAAAACACCGAAAAACTCCGAAATAAAATCTTATTTGATTTTATTATTAAATCCTCAATATTTCTTTATTTTGGGAAATTCATTTTATTCCCTCTCTCATATTTTTGTAATAGAAATAATTGATGATAAAATAAATAAAATAAATGATCCTATTCTCAAAATTTGAGAAAACTCAAATATGAAAATAACGAAATCCCCAACTCTCTCCGTGGGTCCTTGAGTTGCGTAGAATTTCTAGGATCAACCAAAATGCAAAATAAAATATGATATGCAATGATGATCTAATGTATAACATTTCAAATTGAAAATTTGGGATGTTACAAACCTACCCCCCTTAAGATGAATCTCGCCCTCGAGATTCGGGTTGGCTAGAAAATAGGTGAGGGTGGTCTTTGAGAAAGTCTTCCTCTCACTCCCAGGTGGCTTCATCCTCCGTGTGGTGGCTCCACTGAACTTTGCAAAACTTGATAACCTTGCTGCGGGTGACTCGGCTGGCAAACTCGAGAATCTTAACTGGCTTCTCCTCGTAGGTCAAATCATTATCCAACTGAATAGTTTCCAATGGCACTGTGTCTCTCAACGGTATGTCAGCCATCTCCGCGTGACATTTCTTTAACTGAGAAACGTGGAACACATCATGAACTCCTGACAATCCATGTGGCAATTCCAACTTATAGGCCACTTCTCCCATATGTTCCAAAACTCGATAGGGTCCTACAAATCGTGGCGCTAACTTCCCTTTAACTCCAAAACGCTTTGTTCCCTGAAGTGGAGATACTCGAAGATAAGCTATATCTCCGACTTCGTAAATTGTCTCCTTGCATTTAGAATCTGCATAGCTCTTCTGTCTGGACTGGGCTACCTTGAGCCTATCGCGAATCAACTTCACCTTCTGTCCAGACTCTTTAATCAAGTCAGGTCCAAACAACTGGCAGTCTCCAACTTCATCCCACGACAACGGTGTCCCGCACCTCCTTCCGTACAAAGCTTCGAAAGGG
The DNA here is from genome assembly GCF_056163025.1 of Triticum urartu. Taxonomy (NCBI): domain Eukaryota; kingdom Viridiplantae; phylum Streptophyta; class Magnoliopsida; order Poales; family Poaceae; genus Triticum; species Triticum urartu. Next base: position 363,136,159 of record NC_141877.1, read on the forward strand.
GCCATCTTTAAACTGGTTTGGTAACTGTTGTTGTAAGAGAACTCTGCATATGGCAAATTATCGTCCCAACTAGATCCATAATCTAGCGCACAAGCTCTCAGCATATCCTCCAAAATCTGATTGACTCTCTCGGTCTGTCCATTTGTCTGTGGATGAAAAGCTGTACTGAATTCTAACCTGGTTCCCAAAGTTTCATGCAACTGCTTCCAGAACTTTGAGGTAAACTGGGTTCCTCTATCTGATACGATACTCCTTGGAACTCCATGCAGACATACGATCCTGGTCATGTATATCTTTGCCAACTTAGCACTGGTGTAAGTGGTCTTTACTGGGATGAAATGAGCTACTTTCGTCAATCGATCAACTACAACCCAAATCGAGTCATAGCCTGAACGAGTCCTGGGAAATCCCGTGATAAAATCCATGCCTAACTTATCCCACTTCCATTCGGGTATCAGCAATGGTTGTAACAATCCTGCTGGCTTCTGATGCTCTGCCTTTACTCTCTGACATACATCACAAACTACTACATACTCCGCAATATCCTTCTTCATTCCGGTCCACCAGAAAATATCCTTCAAATCCAAATACATCTTGGTATTTCCTGGGTGAATTGAATACGGTGAATCGTGTGCCTCTTGCAAAATCAACTTCCTAATCTCCGGGTCATTGGGCACGTAAACACGGTCTTCAAACCATAGGGTGTCGTGTTCATCCTCACGAAATCCTTTAGCTTTTCCTTTGCTTAGTTTCTCCTTTATAGCGGCAATCTCTTTGTCAGCTTTCTGAGCTTCTCTGATTCTATCCATCAAAGTTGACTGAATCTCCAATGCTGCTACATAGCCTCTCGGAACTATTTCCAAACATAGTTCATGAAGATTTTCGGCTAACTCCTTGGGTATTTCTCCTGTTATTAATGTATTGACATGGCTCTTACGGCTTCATGCGTCAGCTACTACATTAGCCTTTCCGGGGTGATAATGCAATTTCATATCATAATCCTTGATAAGCTCCAACCATCTTCTTTGTCTGAGGTTTAACTCCTTCTGTGTGAAAATGTACTTCAAACTCTTATGATCCGTGTACACCTCACAATGATTTCCAATGAGAAAATGTCTCCATGTTTTCAAAGCATGCACTACGGCTGCTAACTCCAAATCATGCGTAGCATAATTCAACTCATGAGGCTTCAGTTGTCTTGAGGCATATGAAACAACTCTCCCTTCCTACATAAGCACTGCTCCAAGTCCTCGACGTGAAGCGTCGCAATACACCTCATAATCTTTGGTCTGGTCTGGCAAAATCAACACTGGTGAGGTAACCAAACGTTTCTTCAACTCTTGGAAACTAGCCTCACATTCCTCTGTCCATATGTACTTGGTATCTTTCTTCAACAACTCTGTCATAGGCTTCGCAATCTTTGAGAAATTCTCAATAAATCTCCGGTAGTATCCTGCGAGTCCAAGGAAACTCCGGATCTCTCCAACTGTTGTTGGGGCTTCCCACTTGGTCACGGTTTCCACTTTAGTGGGATCAACTGCTATACCTTCTCCGGATATAACGTGTCCGAGGAATCCTACTTCCTTCAACCAAAACTCACATTTGCTGAACTTGGCATATAATTGATGTTCTCTGAGCTTTCCAAGTACCAAACGCAAATGCTCCTTATGCTCCTCTTCATTCTTCGAATAAACCAGGATATCATCAGTGAACACTACGACGAACTTATCCAAGAACTCCATAAACACCTTGTTCATTATGTTCATAAAATAGGCAGGTGCGTTAGTCAGACCAAATGACATAACGGTATACTCATACAGCCCATACCTGGTGGTAAAAGCTGTCTTTGGAATATCCTGTTCTCGAATCTTCAACTGGTGGTATCCTGATCGCAGATCGATCTTGGAAAATACATTAGCTCCTTGCAATCGATCAAACAGATCGTTGATCATTGGTAGTGGGTACTTGTTCTTGATCGTTACTTCATTCAATCCTCGATAATCAACAACCATCCTTAACGATCCATCCTTCTTCTCCACTAGTAGTACTGGCGATCCCCAAGGCGAAGAACTTGGGCGAATATATCCTTTATCCAGTAACTCCTTAATCTGCTTCTTAATTTCCACCAAATCCTTTGCTGGCATCCTATATGGTCTCTTTGATATTGGACCTGTGCCTGGCAATAGCTCAATCAAAAACTCAATATCTCTATCCGGTGGCATGCCTGGCAACTCCTCTGGAAATACATTAGGGAAATCCCTTACCACTGGTACTTCCTCCTGCACAACTCCTGTTAGGCAATTTACTTGAGTCCTCTTTGGCACATGCCGGGATACATACTTGATCCTTCTCCCTTCTGGGGTGGTAAGCAAAATTGACTTACTAGCACATTCAATATTCCCTTCATACTTTGACAACCAATCCATGCCTAATATCACATCCAATCCTTGAGATTCCAATACTATTAGGTCTGAGGGAAAAACATAGTTACCAATCCTTAATGGTAACCGATCACACCATAGACTAGCCACATACTCTGCTCCAGGCGAGGTTACTAACATGGGTGACCTAAGGGCTTGGGTTGGTAGTTTATACTTATCCACAAATCCCCTTGAGATGTATGAATGCGATGCACCAGTATCAAAAAGAACGAGTGCAGTAAATGACTTAACCAAAAACTTACCTATTACTGCATCGGGCTGAGCTTCAACCTCCTCCACGCTAACGTGGTTCACCTGTCCCCTGTTGAAAGGGTTCGGTTTCTTCCCAGAACTTCCATTGCCATTTTGGCCTTCAGGACATTCATTGGCATAATGTCCGGTCTTCTGACACTTAAAACAAGTGACTTGGCTTAGGTCCTTCTTGGCCGGGGTTGTGGGGTTGGTGCGGTTCTGGCCGTTACTTCCTCCATTGCCATTTCCATTCTTGGCGCCATTGTGATTGTGTGAGCTACCTCCTCCATGGGTATGATGAAAATGTCCTCCCGGTCTAGGGGTAAAACGTGGCTTCTATTGAGCTCCTGAATTGTACTTCCCTTGTCCATACTTCCTCTTGCGATTCTCAATTTGCTGTTGCTTCCCTTCAATCATAAGAGCACGATCTACCAACTCCTGGTAGTTGTTGAAGGTTGCTACCATCAACTGCATGCTCAACTCATCATTCAGTCCTTCCAGAAACTTCTCCTGCTTAGCTGCATCCGTAGCGACGTCATCTGGGGCATAACGTGCTAACTTACTAAATTCCTCCACATACTGGCCAACTGTCCTTCCTCCTTGGCGCAAGTTGCGAAACTCACGCTTCTTCATGGCCATAGCTCCTGTTGAAACATGTGCAATACGAAAAGCCTGCTGAAACTGGTCCCATGTGACAGTGTCGACAGGGAAAGTGGCTGTGAAATTCTCCCACCATGATGCTGCGGGTCCTTCTAGCTGATGTGCGGCAAACTTCACCTTCTCCGCATCTGTGCATCCTGCTGTGGTTAACTCCCTAGCTGTCTTGCGGAGCCAATCATCTGCTACTATCGGCTCGGTGCTACTGGAAAACACCGGTGGATTCAGCCTAAGAAAACGGGCTAAGTGGTCAACAGGTGGTGGTGGTGGTGGTGGGTTGTTGTTGTTGTTCCCTTGATTTTGATTCTGGACTAGCAACTGCATCAGTGTGTTCTGCTGCTGGATCAACTGGGTGAGCTCCGGTGGAAAGGCAAATCCGGGGTCACGTCTCGGAGGCATCTGAGGGTTTAGAAAAGATGAGATATAAGAATAGAGGGGGTCTAAAGAGAAAACACTACCCATATGCACATGAGGCAAAAATAAACAATTCACTTCAATCAATCAAACAAGGGCATACAATCGATCTATCTATCGCAAAAGTGCTCGGACTACTATATTTACATGGTGGACTACTACTACTGATGAGGTGGTCTACTAGAAATATTCTTCGGTTGTTGACTCCATGATATCTGCTCCAGCTTCATCAACATAGTCATCATCACTACTATCTGCTTCCGAGTCGGTTTTGTCGATGATGATGTAGTCTTCCGGGCTAATCTCCTGGGGTTCTTCGTCTTCATCTACTGGCGTAGGGCCTCCCATAAATATTCCAATCTTCTTGATCAGGTCATCATTCTTCTCCACCAATACTTCAATTTCCTCTTCATAATCTTCACGTGTAGTCTTGAGTTCTTCCTCCAGTTCCTTGATTCTAGTCTTTGCCTTCTTCAGATCTATCATGTCGGCGCACATCTGGTTCTCCTGTCGTCGAATGTGCTGATTTAACTCCTGGATAAAAGCTGCGATTGATCTATCCTTCCTGGTGTTGATCATCTCCCAGTGCTCATCTCGGCGCCCACAAATCTGGTAGATAGTATCCTTGAGATCCTTGCGGTAGACTTCTCCAATGCGTCCCATGGCGATGTGAGCTGCCATGCTCTTTCCTAGACTCCAAGTTGGTGCATCAAAAGAAAACTCTATGGGCTCAGTGACTGGTATGAACGTCCTTCCTGGAACTTGAACTTGAATCATCCAGCGCTCTTCTTCAGGTAAAGTGGCGTTGTAGGTTCCCGTGAAGCTTGGTACTCCTATGTTCAGGTATCTAGTGACTTCCTTCAAGTGTCGTCCAAAGGGTGTATCTTCATCCGGTTGTGTGAACTTGTTCCTTGCATCCGCCATCCTAAAGAGTAGAAAAGATGAGAGGTCAGAAGAGAAGAGAGTGAATAGTGATCTAGGTCTTGTGCTTAGTGGTCGTGTCCTACAGTCAGCCTGTGCTCTGATACCATCTCTGTAGCGACCAGACCTCAAACAATCTGATCTCTGTGCTCCGGTGTCATCCCTGGATCAGTAATGCTGACACCACACAGTACTCGGAGGATTTATAGCAGAGTAGTAATCACACACTTATTACATCGAGTGTCTCAAAAGAGAACTTATTACAATAAATATGGCTTAAGGCCATCTAATAACTATAACAGCGGAAGGCTTGGAAGATAAGTGAGTCCATCAACTCCAACGGCATCACTGACTATAGAACCACGACCTAAAAACTCCTTAATCGTCATCTGAAAAGTCTGCAACATTAACGTTGCACCCCAAAATAGGTCAGCACATGGAATATGCTGGCAAGGTAACACATAGAGAGTAATGGAATGAAACAGCTATACTATATGCATATTTGGCTGGTGGAAAGCTCTATGGTTACAGTTTTGCGTAAAGCCAATTTTTCCCTACTTCAAAGGAATAAAATTTCATTACTATCATGGTAGTTGTTAAACATTGAGAATGGTTGACAGTATTCTCAATCCCAATTAAGCATCATCATTAAACATAACCCAACAAAATTAATTTAGAGTAACATGTTGAGATTCACATGATAATCCAAGTACTAGATACTCAAGATGTCCATAACCGGGGACACTGCTAATCCTGATTAGTTTATTACACTCTGCAGAGGTTTGCGCACTTTTCCCCACAAGACTCGATCGCCTCCGTTTGGTTTCTCGCACTACATGGTGTTTGAGAAGACGGATGACCGAGACATAGTCTTTCAGAAGCGCTAGCACCTTACGATCGGGTAGACCGTACCACCTACATCCCCTACATCTGCTAGTCTACCACTGTAAGAGTTCGCACAACTTAGTCAACTATGCTAGAGCCGATAATAGCTTGTGGCTGCACATGGAAGTTTCTAGCATGAATAGTCTCATGATCCCTTTGAGCCTGGGTGGCGGTCCAAAAGAAAACAGGCAAGTCCTGGAATACCCAGGTGCCTCAATCCACCCAGATGTGTATTTAAGTTGCCACCTTAGATAAACCATTAATGAACAAACTCACATCTGTCATGGATATCACTCACCCAATCCACGTCTACTAGCATAGCATAATAAGCAAACGTAGAAGTAACTCCCAAAGGTTTGATAATAAACAGGTAATAGGTACTACCTCATGTACTTCCCATCCCACAATTTAATTAGATCCTAATCATGCAATGTGTGAGGATTGATCTAATGCAATAAAACTGGGTAGTAGGAAAGGTATGATCAAAGTGTTACTTGCCTTGCTGATGATCCGCGAAACCTAACGATTCGAAGTAACAGGCGGCGCACTCCGGGTATTCTATCGCAGACAAACAAACAAGCATACAATAAGTACTCATCTAATGCACAGGTAAAACTCATATAAGAGATCTAACCAGAAGGTTCAACTTAAGAACTCCGGTTGGCAAAAGGAATCAAATCGAACGAAACAACGAAAGTCAAACGGCGAAAGAAAACAACTTCGTTCTACTAACCTGGATCTAGGGTAAATTTTACAGTAGCAAAATCTTGTTTAAGTTGGTTAAATAGATAGAGGGTTTCGAGACGAATCTCTAGGCGCTTGAATCGCCTGATTCCGATAAACGAGCGAAAAGTTATACTAAAACGAAAATCGAATCAAGAATCGCGATCAGAAAAATCGTGGATTTAATCCGAGAAAAAGAAAAAATGACGAACGCTCGCTAGAACGAACGAACGGACGAACGCTCACTATTTAAATAAACCGGAAAAACCGATCTATTTAAAAAAACCGAAACTAAAAAAACCGACGAAAATCGATCTAATTTTTTTTTAAAAACGTTGCCACGGAAGTCGAGGCGGCGGCGAACCTCGGCGGCGGCGGCGCGGCGCGTGGGGGCGAGCGGCGGCGGCGCGGGGCTCGAGGGCGGGCGGGGCTGGCGGCTAGTGTTTCTCCCGGGGGGGCGGCTTATATTGCCTAGTCGGGCCAGAGTCCTAGTCGGACACGGCCCGTTAGGTCGGTTCGTCTTTTTTTAAAATTATTCCGCTCGGAAGAAAAATAAAAAGAAATACTAAACGGACTCCAAAAATTCCGAAATAAATTTTCACGGGCTTCTAAAATCAAGCTGCACAAGGTGAACATTTATTTGGGACCTAAATGCAATTTTGAAAAACACACATTTTTCCTAAATTCAAATAAAACACCGAAAAACTCCGAAATAAAATCTTATTTGATTTTATTATTAAATCCTCAATATTTCTTTATTTTGGGAAAGTCATTTTATTCCCTCTCTCATATTTTTGTAATAGAAATAATTGATGATAAAATAAATAAAATCAAATGATCCTATTCTCAAAATTTGAGAAAACTCAAATATGAAAATAACGAAATCCCCAACTCTCTCCGTGAGTCCTTGAGTTGCATATAATTTCTAGGATCAACCAAAATGCAAAAAAAATATGATATGCAATGATGCTCTAATGTATAACATTCCAAATTGAAAATTTAGGATGTTACAACGTAATTCTCCAACTGTCCTGTTTGATCTTTATGATAAATTTTACACTATGGACTTAGAGGATTTTACCACTACTTGCAAACTTCCACAATGGGGTAGTATAAGGGATCCTCGCAAATCTGAATTTAGAGATTTTCTTGCCAGCATAACTGTGGGAGAATCTAGAGATATTACACAAGCCACCATAGGGAGCATTCACTTTCCTGCTATACATTATTTTGCTCTCTTCATAGGTATATGCATAAATAGTAAAGATGAAGCATGTCACATGTGTGTCCCTGACCTCAGTATTCTTAGGAGTGCTGTGTTAGGAGACAAATCATATAATTTGGGAGCCATTGTTGCACGTAGGTTGCATCTTAATAGACTTAATGGAGATTTCTTTGGTGGAATTTATGCAACCCGCATAGCTAATTTTCTTGGTATAGCCATACGCGAAGATGATATTGAATTACCTCCTGCTTATCTAGATTTTAATGATATGGTTCACCACCAGTTTGTCGAGAGGAACGAATCACCTCTCCAGTATCGACTAATCTTTGACAGATGCCGTGCTATATGTATTACTCTCCCTGCTCCTGCCTTCTTTGATTATCAGGCAAGAGGAAGATATACTAGAGAGGAGGCAGATGAGTACGAGAGGAGAGAGGAGGTCGCCCGTCGCCACGCTGCAGCTCAGCAGGCGATAGCCGCTGCATCGCAGTACGACCCCAACTACTATTATGGATATCCGCCAGGCCAGCCATGGCCACAGACCAACTTAGGCCAAAAGCCTAAGCTTGGGGGAGTATATATTTCCCATCGACATTACATTTATGTTCACACACTCATTGCTAGATGACGGTGCTCATATTTTTTCATTGTATCATCCATGCTAGTTTATTTCCCTTTTTATGCTTTCTTCTTGTGTGTTTAATAAATCTTAAGAAAAACAAACCAAAAAAATAGTTGTAGCTTTTAATCAGTTTAATTTCCATGCTTGTAGTAGTAATTAAAAAGAAAACACAAAAAGATTTCATGTTCTTCTTTTGCTTGTTGGGAGCTTTCCCGTGTAAATAGTTTTATTTCTTTTCTTTTCTTTGGGGGTCGATAGTAGAAGACCATGATTAAAATAGTTGAAGTGGCTCTTTTATGTATTATTGTTTATCTGACAAAAGAGCCCATATTGCCTTGTCTTCTCCTGTTTATTGAATGCCTGCAGATTCCAGCTTAGTCCAATGCACGTGCACTATTATTATTATTCACATCATTTGATCGTGCAAGTGAAAGATAATTATGATGATATATGATGGACTGACTGAGATGAGAAAAGCTGGTATGAACTCGACCTCTTTTGTTTTTGTAAATATGATTAGTTCATCGTTCCTGATTCAGCCTATTATGAATAAACATGTTTGCAATGACAACTAGAGATCATAGTTGCTTGTGCCATGCTTGATTAGCTATGAGTTATAATGGTTTACCTTGCGTGCCAACATGCTATTAAAATGGTTATGATGTGGTATGATAGGGTGGTATCCTCCTCTGAATGATTTAAGTGACTTGACTTGGCGCATGTTCACGCATGTAGTTGAAACAAAATCAACATAGCCTTCACGATATTTATGTTCATGGTGGATTATATCCTACTCATGCTTGCACTCGGTGTTGATTAATTTTAATGCATGTTCATGACTGTTGTCGCTCTCTAGCTGGTCGCTTCCCAGTCTTTTGCTAGCCTTCACCTGTACTAAGCGGGAATACTGCTTGTGCATGCAATCCCTTAAACCCCAAAGTTATTCCACATGAGTCCACTATATCTACCTATATACGGTATCTACCTGCCGTTCTAAGTAAATTTGTATGTGCGAAACTCTAAACCTTCAAATAATATCCTGTTCTGTATGCTCGAATAGCTTATGTATCAACTAGGGTTGTTTGTATCTTCCATGTTAGGCGGGTTATTCTCAAGAGGAGTGGACTCCACTCCTCACTCACGAGATAAATGGTTGGTCACTGGGATGCCCAGTCCCATACTTTATGCAAACTAAATCAAAATAATTGCAAACAAAACTCCCCCTGGGATTCTTGTTAGTTGGAGGCACTCGTTGTTTCGAGCAAGCCATGGATTGATGCTTGTTGGTGGAAGGGGGAGTATAAACTTTACCATTCTGTTTGGGAACCGCCTATAATGTGTGTAGCATGGAAGATATCGCCATCTCTTGGTTGTTATGTTGACAATGAAAGTATACTGCTCAAAATATTATTCACCTCTGTTTCAAAACCGAGCTCTGGCACCTCTACAAATCCCTGCTTCCCTCTGCGAAGGGCCTATCTATTTACTTTTATGCTGAGTCATCATCCTCTTATTAAAAAGCACCAGTTGAAGAGCATCGCTGTCATTTGCATTCATTACTGTAAGTTTACATTGAGTATGACTTAACTGGATCTCTTTTACCATGAATTACAATGTCTAGTTAGTCCTTGGTATTTAAAGGTGCTCTGCATTTATGTTTTATGGTCTCAGAAAGGGCTAGCGAGATACCACCTTGTTATATCATATTATGATTGTTTTGAGAAAGTGTTGTCATCCGGGATTTATTATTATGGCTCACTAGTTGATTATGCTATTGATATGAGTAAACTTGAGATCTATGCGTTATTGTGAATGTGGTTAGTTATAATCTTTGCTGAAAACTTGAATGTTGGCTTTACATATTTACAACAACAAGAGCAAACAGAGTTTGTAAAAGTTTTTCTTTATCACTTTTAGTTTGTCAACTGAATTGCTTGAGGACAAGCAAAGGTTTAACCTTGGGGGAGTTGATACGTCTCCTACGTATCTAATTTTCCAAAAACTTTTTCCCTTGTTTTGGACTCTAACTTGCATGATATGAATGGAACTAACCCGGACTGACGCTGTTTTCAGCAGAATTACCATGGTGTTATTTATGTGCAGGAGCAAACGTTCTCGGAATGACCTGAAATTCACGGAGCCACTTTTCAGAAAATAAGAAAAATACCTGCAAAAGATGAAGGCCAGGGGGCCCACCACCTCTCCACGAGGGTGGGGGGCGCGCCTGCCCCCCTAGGGCGCCCTCCTACCTCATGGGCCCCCTGTCGCCTCTCCGACTCCAACTCCAACTCCAACTCCATATATTGAGTTTCGGGGAGAAAAAAAATCAGGGATAAGAATTCATCGCGTTTTATGATACGGAGCCGCCGCCAAGCCCTAAAACCTCTCGGGAGGGTTGATCTGGAGTCCGTTCGGGGCTCCGGAGAGGGAAATCCGTTGCCATCGTCATCATCAACCATCCTCCATCACCAATTTCATGATGCTCACCGCCGTGCGTGAGTAATTCCATCGTAGGCTTGCTGGACGGTGATGGGTTGGATAGGATCTATCATGTAATCAAGTTAGTTTTGTTAGGGTTTGATCCCTAGTGTCCACTATGTTCTGAGATTGATGTTGCTATGACTTTGCTATGCTTAATGCTTGTAACTAGGGCCCGAGTGCCATGATTTCAGATATGAACCCATTATGTTTTCATCAATATATGAGTGTTCTTGATCCTATCTTGCAAGTCTATAGTCACCTATTATGTGTTATGATCCGTTAACCCCGAAGTGACAATAATCGAGATACTTACCGGTGATGGCCGTAGTTTGAGGAGTTCATGTATTCACTACGTGTTAATGCTTTGTTCTGGTTCTCTATTAAAAGGAGGCCTTAATATCCCTTAGTTTCCGTAAGGACCCCGCTGCCACGGGAGGGTAGGACAAAAGATGTTATGCAAGTTCTTTTCCATAAGCACGTATGACAATATTCGGAATACATGCCTACATTATATTGACGAACTGGAGCTAGTTCTGTGTCACCCTAGGTTATGATTGTTACATGATGAATCGCATCCGGCATAATTCTCCATCACCGATCCATTGCCTACGAGCTTTCCATATATTGTTCTTCGCTTATTTACTTTCACGTTGCTATTGCTATCATCACTACAAAATACCAAAAACATTGCTTTTACTACCGTTACCTTTTGTTACCGTTATCACTACTATCATATTACTTTGCTACTAAATACTTTGTTTCAGATATTAAGTTTCTAGGTGTGGTTGAATTGACAACTCAGCTGCTAATACTTGAGAGTATTCTTTGGCTCCCCTTGTGTTGAATCAATAAATTTGGGTTGAATACTTTACCCTCGAAAACTGTTGCGATCCTCTATACTTGCGGGTTATCAATCAGGTCATGCCATCTATCCATAAAATCAGCACCCACACATCTACTAAAGGTGAGTTTCAAAGTGGTACCATCCCACACCTCAGCTACTGTACATTTCTGTTGTTGACAAATTTCATACACCTCCCAAAATTGAGTTTTCAGGGAAGAATCCCCAACCCAGGTGTCGTCCCAGAAACTGATTTTGTCCCCTTTGCCCAATTTCCATCTGGAAAAGGTCTAATGCCCTCAAAAGCCCAGGTCACCCCTTTCCAAAAAGGCGACCCAACACCTTGTTTGGCCGAAAGCAAGTTAGGTTTATCAGTTCTATATTTATGATCAATTAGTCTCCCCCAATCATTGTCATGGTTCGCAAAGTGTCTTTTTGCCCAATAAGCTAGCAAGGCCATGTTAAACTCTCTTAAGTTGGGGATCCCCAGGCCCCCAAACTCCTTTTTCTGAGAAATCAGCCCCCATTTAGCAAGATGATATTTGTGTTCTTCTCCCTGGTCACCCCAGAAGAAGTGAGCCATCTGTGATGTGATAGCATTTATAGCCCATTTAGGGAATTTTATCACAGACATCAAGTACATTGGAATGCTAGTGATACAGGCTTTAAGTAGTACAAGCTTGGCCTCACAGCTGAGTAGCCTCCCCTTCCAACAACAAATCCTTTTAATGATTTTATCTATAATGTACTGGATATCCTCCTTTCTTAGTTTAAGATAGTGAAGTGGAACCCCCAAGTATTTGAGAGGGAAATCTCCCATCTTACAGCAGAAAATTTGGGATAGCAGTTTGGCCTCATCATCACTCATATTTATTGGCACTACTTCACACTTATCATAGTTAATTTTCAACCCAGAAAGGTTTTCAAAACAAGCAAGCAACCACTTTAGGTTTTTTTACATATTCAGGGTTAGGGTTAAGAAACAATATCGTGTCATCTGCATATTGCAAGCAGATAAGACCACGCAGGATGATATGGGGAATAATCCCCGATATAATATTGCCATTGGCGGCCTTCATCAGCATTCGAGAGAATACATCCGCCACCAAATTGAATAGCATGGGGGAACTAGGGTCTCCTTGTTTCAGCCCTCCCCCCCCCCCCCCCCCCCCACACAAAATAAGGACCTAGAACATCGTTAATTTTAACACAGAAAGAGCTTTGTTTTAGAATTGATAGGTTCCACCTAATCCACTTAGGGCCAAAGCCCCTGGAAGTTAACATCTCCACTAGGAAATCCCGGTTTACATGATCATATGCTTTTTCATAATCTAATTTGAGAACAATCCCAGGATCTCTAGATTTATGAACTTCATGAATAGCCTCATGGGCAGTTACCACACTCTCAAGTATAAATCTGCCTCTCACAAAAGCAGACTGGCAAGGCGCCGGCAGCCTATGGCCTATAGGGGAACCCTATTTGTCATCGCTTTACTAAAGATCTTCACAGAGCAATTGCTTAAACAAATGAGCCTAAATTTTTTCATATTCTTGGCGTCTGGCTCTTTATGAATGAGGGTGACTATAGAGTAGTTTAGTCTTTGGATATCCAGAGATCCTCTTTCAAAGTCCCTCACAAGTGCCATAAAGTCCCCTTTAATAATTTCCCAGAAGTGTTGGTAAAATATGAAGGACAGGCCATCAGGCCCGGGGGCTCCATTGGCATATGAGCCCATAATTGCTTCCCTAATTTCCTCTTCTGAAAAAGGCCTTTCTAATATATCATTTTCAGCTTCAGTCACACGTTCCTCTTCAGACCAAAACTGGTCATCCGGGTGAATATTAGGTTTTGGTTCAAACCCAAAAAGGTTTTTATAAAAGTCAGTTGCCACTTTCATCATATCCTTGGTAGAGTATACAGGTCCATCAGGGCCTTCCAAGACAGACAATTGATTTTTACTCCTCCGTTGGTTAGCAATAGCGTGGAAGTATACTGTATTTCTATCCTCCTCTTTAATTTTCCTATCCCTATACCTCTGCCACATGGAAGTTTCTTCTTTCCTCCAAACCTCATGAAGTTCCTCCTTGATTTGTTTCATTCTGAGGATATCCTCACTATTAATTCTCTTTTGTTCAGAGAAGATGTCTAGGATATCAAATTCCTGAAGAAGCCCTTTTTTGTTCTTTTTCATAGCAGCTTCAATGTTAATGCTCCAGCCTTTTACCAGTTTCCTAAAGAGTTTAGTCTTAAATTGCCAGGTCTCAATAGCAGAGGTGAAAGGGGAAGGTGTGGCCCAAATCTTTTTCAACTAATGCCTGAAAATCAGGCTGCCCAATCCACCATTTCTCAAATCTAAAAGGTCTAGCTGGGTTGTGTGTACCTACCCCAGAGTCTAGCAAGATGGGAGCATGATCACTCCCAACCCTTGGTAGGGCACATAGAGATGTAAGTGGGAAAGGGCTATCCCAGCTAGTAGCAGAGAAAACTCTGTCAATGGTAGCAAAAATGGGGTTATCTTGGTTATTACACCAGGTAAAGACCCTGTTTGACAGCTTATATTCCATTAATCCCCATTTATTGATCCAGTCATTTAACAGAAAAGCCCAAGAATTATTGATATTGCCTGAAGTTTTTTCCTTAGCCTCCCTAATTAGATTAAAATCACCCCAAAATAAAACTGGGTAGCATAAGCCCTCCATGCTCCCATGCAATTCTGCAATAAAATCTACCTTGTCTACAGCATAGGTTGTACCATACACCACCACCAGGTGCCAACAGAAACCATCATTCTTATTTTTCAAGTAACACTAATACAGTATTTCTTTATACTTACATCTAGGACCTCAAAAAAGTTAGACTTAGTACCCACAAGGATACCACCAGCAGTGCCCCCACTGTAGGGAGTATATGCCACTCATAAGCAGTGGAACCAGCTAAAGTATTAAGGAAGGAATCTGACAAAGTCTCTCTCTTAGTCTCCTGAAAACCTAAAGAATCAGGTTTATATTTATTTACCAAATCAGACAGGCACTGAAGTTTACCCTTTTGGCCTAAACCTCTTATATTCCAAAAGACACCAATCATGAGATTTTAAAAGGGTGTGTCATACTAAAAAGTCCACCTCTTATTGCATTCCCAGAGACAACAACAGCATCAGCAGTGCCCCTGATGTGTTATTGTCTGGGATGCCACTATCAGGAGTACAAACTCCATTTTCCTTATAAATGTCAGTGTCTAAACTGTCAGGTAAAGATATCTCAGGGTTTTGTGAAGAAAAAACTAAGCATTTTTCAGTTTCATCTCTAACTAAGTCATCAATGATCTGTTTCTTTTCTTTGTCATCATCCCCAATTCTTATGTTAACAGCAGAAGCATAAGCCTCTAAATTAGATGTAGATTCAGAAGTAAAAGACTTACTTTTGAAAGTGGTAGGGACCTCCAGGTTCTTTTTCATTTTGTAAGCAGTAGCCTTCTCCATGATGTTTTGCCTGTTGTGAGCTCTGGTGCTTGGACTTGCAGCAATCATTGGGCCCCACTTGTTTTTGTTAGTCGGTTGCTCATTGGGAAGAGGAAGATTTTCCACCAGGGCCATTAGTTGCAGGCCACTGACCACAGATGCATCCAAAGTGCCCATCTCCTCTTCAAAATCAGCAGCATCACTAGCAGTATCAGATTCAGCATCATCTAATTCCTTTAGTAACTCAGAGCAGTATTTTTCTGACTAGACATCGGGGGAGTAACACAATACCCCCCAATTGCAGCAGGAGGAGTAGATATGTCACGGATCTCAATGCTAGGAGCACTCAATACCTTGACAGCATCAGAGAAAGGTATTGCATAGTAAACATCCTGCACTTGTGGTTTCTCATTTGTTACTTTGTCCATTCTCACAGGAGAAATGCAAGCCTCAACCAGAATAGCAGGATGGAAGGAAACACTGTCCTCATTGTTCTTTTGTTTCCCAACTGGAGTTTTCACTTTATCAGCCCTGTTGGCCAGGTCTAAATCATCGATAGGTTGTTCTCCATCATCAAGGATATCCTTGTCAGTTTCCTTATCTTCAAAATCCTTGTTATCCTCGTCCACAACTATGTCAGTAGGACCATTGTCATCATTGGGATCATCAGCACCAATTTGCTCGAACCCTTCCACTGTGAAAGACAGAATGTACAACTTTTTCCTCATTTCCATGATCCGTTCAAAGGGTATTTTCGCTGGGTTTCTGCAAGCAATCTTAATCCTCACTTTCTCATAGAAGCTCTTCATCAGACCGTTCCAGTCCACGTCCACCAGGATCCCAAAGCACGAAGCGATCTGTGAAAGAACCTTCCATGTGCACCACTTGGATGACAGGCCTTCTACGATCACCCAGGCTTCAGTCAGCTCACTGAAGGGGTCAGTCGCACTAGTCCATTTCTCCACAGACACTGAAACTCCATCTATAGGCAGATCAAAGGCTGGAAACTCAATTAGCTCTTCTACATCCTTCCAGGGGGGAATCTAACCAGGAATTTTTTATCTGATAGCTGCCTGACTTGCCAGGACCAGTTTTTGTTCTTGCAAAAGATGCCTGACAGGTTCTTGATCAGATCTGCCTTGTTGATCTCTCCTTTCATTACCCAAACCTCTCCACAGTTCCTAAAATTGAGCCAATTTGCCTCACGCCCCACTGGCGCATCAATATGGTAGAACCCTAACCCCAGGGCCGAACTTCCAAAGAAAGTGGCCACTGGATGGGGTTGTGCCCAGGCAGCGCAGTTGTTGACGTTGTGGCCTTCCAATTCGCAGATAAAACAGATCTTCTTTTGAATGCAATTCCCCACGTAATGACCAGGACCGCCACAGTTAAAACATACCATGTCTTTGTACCGCTCGTCGAGGATCTGAATGAGCGGGGCAGGCGGAGGCGCAACCAGGGCTTGTTGGGGAGGGGCAGCGCCTTTGGGAGGTGGGCCAATGGGATTGGGACACACCCCACTGGCCCAATGTCGACGAGCTGGGTTCTTCTGTGGGGGTGGAGCACGTTGCTTATGCACTCCGCTTGACGCGCCCTTGTCCGCCATGGCAACCACCTGAGCAAAGGATTTGGAACCACCTCCGATCCCTTCTCTGACGATCTTGAGCTGTATCGGTGGAGGGTCAAAGGGCCGGAGTTTTTTGACTGGGAACAAGTCAGATGGGGAGAAGCTACCAGCACGAACTAGATCCTTCCAGAGCCATCCCAAGGTGGAAGCAGTTCAGCTCGGGGGACGAGGATGGGGATGGCGGCGGGGAGGGGAAGGAATGGACCAAAGCTGTCCAAAAACCCTAGATATAGCCTCATCCGCGTCGTCGTGGGTAGAAGGCGTAAACTCCAAAGGCGTCTTCACCCTTCTGCACTTGATTGGTGGGAGCGACGTGGCAGTAGGGCCCATGCCACTCCGCATGGGCAATCCCGTTTGAATCACAGGGGAAAAATCCCCCAACTCAGGCAGCGTGCGCATCGCCACCGGCGAGAGCCCCTGATTCTCTGAGCATAAGCTCCGCCTAACAATCACCTGTCTCTCAAGTTGATGAACCACAACGGGCATCTGATTCTCAGGGATACAAACCCCCTCGCGTGACCTTGAACGAACGCCAGAAGAAACCTCGCCGCGGTCATCAAACCACGGCGGCTCGAGTGCGCCGCGGCAAGGCAGGGGGTTGGTGTGAGCCCCGCTCCTCGCCGCAGTCCTCATGCGCTTGGTGGCAGCACACCCAGGACACACTCCCACCGAAGCGCCCGCCGTAGTTCGCTCGATTTCGCCTCCGCCCTTGCCCAAATCACGAACTCCGACGGCTATGAGAGCGGAAATGGGGGCATCCTTGCTCTCTTTTCCAGCGTGGCCTCCTCGAAGATGCACCGCGCCAGCTTCCTCTGCTCCAAGTCTGCCTTCTTCCGACAAATCTCCGCGACCCTCGCAGCTGCGGATCTCGCCACCGGATCGGTCGCCGTCGCCACCGCCTGGTCTGCCGCCTTCCACTCCTGCACGCACCGGATCCACTCGAAGGTGGCGTCCCGGATCCTGGTCGCGCGCTCCCTCCACCCCGCAAATCTGGTCGCCATGAGAACTGCTTGCGGGATCGGAGAGATTAGCCGCAGAAACTCGGGGAATCTCTCGTAGATGGCGGGGGAAAGTGGCTGGGGTGGGGGAGGTGTGGATGTGGCCGGCATCCGCGCCACTCAGCGACGCAGAGGCATGCTGCGGTGCTGGATCTGCGGGGGCGGCAGCTATGGCGGGCGGGAGGTGCAGCGTCGCGAGAGCGAGAGCAAGAGGCATGCGAGAGCGAGCCAAAAATCCAATCACCCAACTACTTGTTCCTTCACCAGTATTCAGCATGAATTTCAAATGTATGATAAACCACGCCAACCTGAACAACATTTGAACAATATAAAGCACAAGTTGTGCGGCTTATCGAATTCACCGACCTTCTAGTTTGCAGGTATAATTTCATGTAGTTCCCAACTTATATGTTTAGACATGGAAGTTCATGATACACACAGAGCCTCCACTCCTCTGTTACACACTTGGGAGACCACCAATGAGGTTTCAGGCAAGTAGAAAACAATTGCTACTTCCGGTGATATAATACAACAGCGCTAATGCTTGAATCAATGTGTATGGCGAAATGGAACCAGGGCCACATCGATTCGCTACGAGTCTAACCGGCTTTGGCCTCAATCTCTTCAACCATGTGCATTTCCACAAGTTCAGAGTCTCCGTGCTCAACCAAATGTTCCCTGCAAAATGCCAATAATAAGAAACATCGATGCACACAAAATAAATAGATCAGGAGACCGTAAAAGAAAGGCTGTTCCAAAAAACTATGCATTTTAGTAGACATAAAAGCAACGTCTCATTTCCGTCTGTTCCAGAAACTTATCATTGGCAGACTATGCACTTTACTAGACATATGCTTGCTCTAGTTCTTGTAAATTGGCTCACACAAATAGATTGAGTTTAAGTACTCTCTTACCCCCACCCCCTTTTGTACTGGATCGCAGAACAGATTGCATGAGAATTCAGCCACACAAAACACCAATATGAGCCCAAAAAAAAGTTGTCCATACCTTAATTTCTCACACAGGCGTGCCAATGCATCAGCCCCGGTTCGTGATGCAACATCTTCTATTAGCCGAGCGTTTGACCTATTTACAGTCTCTGCTAGCTTAAACTCGCATAGTTCTTTTAAGGACGATGCATCAGTTAACACAGCTGAATGCCCGCCACCTGCAGCAAGTCTTCTCACCTCTCCAACACACCTACACCGCAGAAAAAGATTTCAGACTTCACATAATGTGCTAATCAACTACTAAGAATAGTTACACATTTCACACTCATAAAAGAGAGATGGAAGTAGGTGGCCTACCAATCAACCGGAGAAGGGTACCAAGCATAAGTAGATTTCTCATTAGCTGCCTGACCATAACTATTATAGCCCCATCCATATATACGGCCATCTTTCATAGATACAAGTGTGTGCGAGTGACCACAAGTAACAAGCCGGACACCTGACGGTATGACCAGGACTGGAATGTTACGAAGTAGCATGTCGGATCCATTAAGAGCGCAGGAAAAGAAACCGTTCTGAGGTCCAAGCCCCAGCTGGCCTACATGTCCTCCGCCCCAACCGTAGAGGGCTCCACCTTCCGTTACAGCACAAGAGTGAACCCCACCACAAGACACATCCCTAGTTACTATTCCTTCAAGGGCAACAACTCGCCTTGGGATTAGCTCCTTATCTCCAGACTGAAGCGAGCGATGCCCAAGCTGCCCCAGGCTTCCAAGTCCCCATGTATACCTGCAAAATTCAAAGGTATTTACAAATAGAAATAGATGGGCCTACATGATAAAAGGCTGAAGATCAGAAGCTGTTACAACAGACTGACTTCACATGAAGGCTTTCAAAAGAACATGCTCCAAAAACCTGTACTGCAATGTCTCCAAAAATGATGTCGTTTATAATCAAAACATACTCCAGCACGCACTTTGACCATTACTTTTTTCCAATACATGTCAGTAGAAGTTATAGAAATTATATAACTAAGTAATTTTTTTTATGACAAGTACTGTTGCCTTTTTCATATGAAAAACCTAAAGCATTCCAAGCATGGTTTATTAAACTATATCTATTTGGAAACGGGGGGGGGGGGGGGGGGGGGGGGGAGTACATGATAAAATCCAAGATAGTTCACAGTTCACAACTCAGTAAAACCAATAGACAAGTCATGGTGTTAATACCTTGCAGCTTCTACCATAAAGTATATGACACATTTATTTTGCTTTAAGATGTGGAGAAGTGCAGTGATTTAAGTAATAGCAAAACTGGTTTTGGCCATATTGATTCCACTTATTAGATCGCATGACACTAAGCTAAATGATAACCATTGTGCAATGTTTCCTTCACAGCTGTTAGTCATGGTTAGCTCGTCATAAATCAAGCTGTTCTATTTTGCCAACTGAAGAAACCACACCACTTCCACTAACAGCAGAGAACAGCATCCTTTGAGATGACTTACACCTCCCCGTTTTCTGATATAGCTGCTGCATGGTACTCTCCACATGATACTCTAACAATCTTCACTAGCTCAGGTGTGTCATCAAGGAACCTTGCATAAGCATTTAATACACGAGCTCCCTGCAATCCTTCAGAAGTACAACCTCTGCCAAGCTGACCATACTCATTGTAGCCTGGCTAGTAAGAAAATAGTATATATTTTGTTAATAGTGAGAAATGAAATAATTGAAGAACTGGGTCCTGTTTTGATGGAAGAACTGGCTCATCTTGCATGTTTCAATAAAAGAAGTATCAGTCATGATAAGCTATCTTGATAGATTACACCTTAAGTTACAGTCACTAATCAAGGTTGTGAACAGCGATTTTGTTGTACGATTCTATGACTTCACGGTCTAAACTGATTGAACTGATTCTACTACAATTTTATGATTCTAACAGTTATGATCCAACGATTTGCGATCTTACCATACAGTTCCTATCCGATTCTGAGAACCTTGGTCATAGTGATTGACAAAGCTAGCACCAACGCCCAAAGTTTCAGTCTAGTATGTAGACTAGTACGCCTTTCCTAAGAATATACAAGTAAAAACATGTGGACAGAAGATGGACAAGACTTTTAACATGAAACATTACCCCATGCTTGCAGCAGGCCATCATCCGATAGGGCCACCACATGAACAGCTCCACAAGAAACCTGCCGAATTACCTGTGAATGTATGACTGATATTTTCAGTGGCATGATATCACCTCAAAACATACATTCAAAAACAGAGTCAGTTACATTTAAATCTGCCAACAGTTACTATTATTCATTTGGAGTGCTATTACAGCATCTCCAGCAGGGACCCTTAACACGGCCCATTTTGGTTTTGGCTTACCCCCAAGTTGCCCCCCCCCCCCCCTCCTAGGCAAGTAACACAGGCCATATGATACATTTGGACCCCCAGCTAAAAAGCAAGCAATAGTTATTCCCTTACACCCTCTCTTTATTTTCCTAGCAGTAGACTAATTTTAGGGTTTACCATCATCTGGTTTTCCATAGCTATCAGGTTTATTAAGAAAGAAAAAAAGCACTTTCAGGGGCATGTGAAAATAGCATACAAGCATATAACCTGCTAGGTGGGAAGTAGAAATTCTACTAGAGATCTAATTTGGCAAACTAAGTGAAGTTTCCCAGGCCACCATGATACTTGTCACTGGGGGCACAAATAGTTCATGGACAACAGGAAAAAACATACCAGCACATGAGTATTGTTTAAACATTTGGTGCTCAGCTTTAAGGATCAAGACCACGAGGGATTTGAATAAATAATTTCCTATATGATGAATGTATCTATGCATATAGTTGGCATGACTTATCATGTTTACTTTCCAGACAGATGAAATAGGGTAAACTAAGAGGAAACATCAAATAAACAGGACAAAAGAAGAAGGCTGCAATGTTTGAGTACACAAACATTCGGTCTCATGAATCTACTTGAATTGTGCGACATAATTGATCCAGTGTAATTGAACTTTACCGTGTTTGGTGCAAAAGCACCCCAGTATAGGCGAGGGTAATCTGAGCCCTGCAAGGATCATGCAAACGCAAATGCTAACTATTTTTGTGTTGCAAGTTGGTTCTCAATCTACAAGGGGCAGATTCAGCAGTACAATTAATTTAGGCAAACCTGATTTTGTCCCCAAACCCATAACCTGCTTCTCGATATTGTGCCATCATTTTCTCGAGGTTCAGCAATAGCAGCTGTACAGTGTGCGCCACAGGACACCGATTTCACAAACTCAGTTGCCAGTGCATTGACTTTTTTAGGTTCCTTTGCACTCTCCTCTGTCCCATCTCCCAACTGGCCAAAGTCATTTGCACCTGTATATTTTAAGTTAAATGTGATCTGCTTTTTGAAGAATTCTAAACATATTCACATATACTTGGTACTTCCTACCAAACTATAAACACAAAAAGGTTACGCAGGAGGGCGGAATCGGAAAAATATTACATAATAACTATCAGAATGTGTTACGGCGCTGCTAGAAGGAGGGCGCCCTAAGACTAACGGGCCCATTAGGCCCATTACGTACTCTAACAGAATGTCATGTTATGAGAGGTGGCACCATGCTTTCAGACCTCCAGCTGAGAGGGCCAAGGAATCCTACTACTACTCGGTTGCAGCATGACCTAGATGCCTTCAGCTTGAGTCCTTGTCCTAATGGTGTCTTAGTAGCTGCACGTTCAGCTTAGGGAAGAGTCCTAAGTCCAACTTTGGTTTTGAGTCATATGAGTAAGGCCAACCTCTATATAACGAGGCAGTCACCATTGTTATGAATCAAGCTACAAAGTCTAATCACTAATCCCTATTTCTCTGCTTCTGCCTCCCATAATTCGGATGCCCTGTCCCTTGTGCCACTTCTGCTATCACAGCTCCGCCGACAGGGCACCGCAAGGGCACTGGTCCACGGCCTCCTGCCTATCACAATTATCACCTACGCGCAATCCATATCGTGACACAGAAGAACAAGCAACAAGCCAGTTAAATTAAGGAGATAAATACAATTGGTGAGACTGGTCTGAAAATGCCTAGCGAGTATGATGTGCCAAGTATCCATAGCACCGACCAGTGGCAGAGCTTGCACCAAAAAACTGGATGGGCTGGGTGGGCCAGGCTGCAAGAGTGCTCATGGATGACGTTCTACGGCCCATGGTCTGGCTGTAATGTGATGAAATGCTCCAGAGCTGGGTGGGCCATGCGCATGTAGCACCGCCACTGGCCCCGACCGTAAAAATCATCAGGGATAATAACTCAACTACAAAATTTCAGATCCAAATATAACAGCGATGGCATGGCATTAATGGCAACACTCCCCTTGATGATTATCTAACGCTCCGTAATATACAAGATTTAGTAAAAATGGACCTACCCCAGGTGAAGAGTGATCCGTCAGAAACGACTGCAGCAGTGTGAGCACGGCCACATGCAATATCGATCCATCTGAGGTTCTCGCCATCCCTACAGGTGAATAGTTTGGGAGGTAGGCTCTTGGGGATCCTCAGGTGGCGCTCCTTGCCCTTGCGTGCAGTCTGGCCACTCTGGTTATATCCCCATGTGTATATAGCACTCTTGGTTGGCACACCAACAACACGCAAGTTGCAAATCACATCATCTATATCCATTGCTGCCTGTTCATCAAATGCAAAAAAGCAAACAAAGTGACAAAGCGATGAGGACGAATCTATACAGGTTGGTGATGAAGCAGTTCAGCTACAAGTGTCCAACTTTGAGCAACACTTCAGTTACCCGGCACAGGAAGCAACTAAATTCACATCCCCTTTGAGGTGCTCACTTACGAAACAATTCAACTGGATAATTTACAATCATTGATCAGGAAGGTATTAATTAGAGGTACCACTATTACAAGTAGGAAGCTTATTACAGAAATTCCATAGTCGCACCCATCAAATCAGTAATTTAATGCAATGACACTGGTTAGGATGTGTAACCTCTGGTCTAGTTGGCCCCCAAAATAATACTACGATCTTTTGAAGTATTTCGAACCGCGGTGCCAACTTTAGCTAAAATGGCAATTCGAATTGCAAATTCAGCCACCAAGATTTCTATTTTATTTCTAACTGATAATCAATCAAAAGTTAAAATGCTCCCAACTTGCATAAAACTGAGACCCTGTTGACGGCACTAGCCACGCAGTCTGCCCAACATTAGGGGACTTTACTGAGGGGATTGCACAAGAATCAGATACTCGGGGGCGCGGCACGGGGCATGTGGATTGTTTCAATGAATTGAACCCCATATTTTTCGTGATAGTATGACCAGTTCGTCAGGGTAAATAGACATTGGCGGCCGCCGAAATGACAGAGAAAAGAAGATGAATCCAAGCAAGCTAGGGCTTTCTTACCAAGAAAAGAAGGAACTACGCCCGGATGGATCTTCACTTGGGGCCGGGGTAGCAATCTCGCTGCCTTGGGTGGATGGGGGGGAGGAGGTCGCCGGGGGCGGAGCGAGACTGCGGGGCCGACGAGCAGGGGATTCCCGATTTCTCTAGAATAGCTTCCGGATTCCCAAGCGAGAAGGGAGAAAGCGAACGGTTCACACAATAAGTCACGTGCCGAACCCCAAGGAAGACGGCCGCAGCAAATGGTGTGATTTTTTCTTTTCTGCCCAACAAACAAGCGTCCAACTTTAAATTAGGGCTCTTTTGATTCAAATGAATTTCATAGGATTTTTTAAGGGGCTGGAATCCTTAGAATTTTTTCTTGCATTACTTGTTTGATCCTACTTCCTCCGTTTAGAATTACTTGTCTCGAAAATGGATGTATCTAGAACTAAAATACATCTAGATACATCCATTTCTGCGACAAGTAATTCCGAACGGAAAAAATATTTTTTTTTCCTATGTAATCATGTGTACTACATTTCATAGAAAATCTAGCATCCACTCCAACATCTTTTTTCACTTCCTTTGTTTTTCCTATGACATCAAACACTCTGTGTTAATCTTACGAGATTCAAGTGGGCATGCCACTCCAATTCTTTATTTTTTCTATTCCCGTGTTTGAAGAATCCTACGAATTAAAGAGGGCTAGTACTGAAATGCTATAGAACCGAGGCTAGTTCTATAGCGATTCGGCGCTAGTCTAGCCATTCGACCACGAAGCCGAATCTTGGCGCAATGGCACCTGCCACGTCACACTTTACAGGTGACCATTCCAAAGATGGCTTAGCGCGAACACATGCTGATGAGGAACTATATTTTCCTTCCATCCCCAATCCCCACCCCCACAACGCACCGTTCCCGTCCGCCTTCTTCCTCTCCATTTATGCCACTATGTCGTAGGTGGACGACGCGCTGCCTGAGGTCAGTGCAGGTGGCATCAAGAGGCTTGTTGTATGCTAATAAAGCCCTATGTGGCTCAATCTTTCATGCTTGGAGATGGATCAAAAGAAAGAAGAACACGCAAGATGAGATCCAAATCACACATCCACTCTCTCCACAAATCCACACAAGTACCACAAGATTCACAATCAACAAGGGAAACAAGTAACAACATAAAGTTCTTTCCAAATCCACAAGGGAGTTGAGGTCTTGAGGGGGTAGATAGTCTTCGGAGATCCCTAAGAGAGATGGGGTCTTGAATCCAAGATGGATCTCCTCCAAGTGGTCTTGGGGTACTCAAATGGAGTCTTCTCCTTCAAGGAGGCCTTGATCTCCAAGAGGAGGTGATAGATGAGCAAAGCCCTCTTTAGTTTTGGTCTAATATATACTTTCATAACCCTAAAACTTCCAGTAGGCACGGAATATATAGTCTAGGTAGGTGGACAGGGGTACATGGGTTGTGGCCTAGTGTCGGGGGACTAATCCACGAGCACCTATGGGACCGGCGGACCGAGTCCCTTTCGGTTCGGCGGGGGCGAGGGTCGCACGAAGAGCGGATCGAGACGAAGCACACGAGCAGTTTACCCAGGTTTGGGCCGCACGGATGCGTAAAACCCTACTCCTGCTTTGTGGTTTGTATTGAGTTCTTGCTCGGGAGCGCGGAGTGCTACAGTACACCCCAGCAGCTAACGAGACCGAGCGTGAGTGTTCTCTTCCCCCCCTCTACGTTGCGCATGGGCCTCCTTTTATATGCTCAAGGGGTCACCGACAGGTGGCAACGTAGACAAGGGTAAAAATGGAAAGGTGTTGCGGTTGGTACAACTACCTGCTACAGTGTATCATACCTAACCCTGACGGCAGGGGACAAGGGCATTAAATGCCCGTCTGCGTCGCCTAAATAGTGCAAAAGGGACCGTCAGGGACGCCACCGCTCGCCACGATGGCAATCTTGTCAGCGCCGCTTGCCACCGCGCACCGCTGGCTGCACAGCCTCCCGCCACGTACGCCTGGAAGGGTCTCAGAGCGACACGTTGGTGGATGTGCTGGAGCACGGACACAGAGTGGTGGCTTGTCGCGGCAAGCGCCTTGCCGCGGTCGTTGTCTTGTCGCCTCCGGGAGCTTGTCGCTCACCGGGCCTTGCCGGGACGCATGGCGCGTCACGGCAAGTTCCTTGAGATGCCTTGGTTGGCCTTCCCGGCAAGCTCCTCTTGCCGGGGTCTTGTCTCCTTGGCTTGGATACTTTGTCCTTGAATGGCTCCAAAGGAACCACGAAGGACCTTGGCGGTCACCCGGCAAGCCTTGCCGCGGGATGCTGCGACTGCTCGTGCACAAGTTCGGGATACTAGGGTACCCCTACTCTAGTACACCGACAGGAGCCCCCGGGCCTGGGCCATACACGGTGCCGAGCGCTGTTGGGCCAGGCCCAAAACAGGGCACGGGCACACGCGGCCTGGGTTACGCCGTATCTCTCCCCGTATCCACCGCGCCCTCCCCGAACGGCACGCGTTGAACGCGGCGTCGTGGGATAGATCGTGGGTGGTTTCTTTATTCGGAAAGGCGGAACGTCCGCCCCCTCCCTCTTTATAAGCATGGGAAACAGGGGTAGTTCGCCCATTCGCCGGTTGCTACTCCAATCTCGGAAACCTCCGCCGCTCCCTCGTCTTCCCAAAGCTGAAAGAGAGCAGCGCCCCGCCCCCCATCGCCACCAGCACCACCAGCGCCGTCGACCTCCTCCACCACTTCCGCCATGGCTCCGAGAGCCGACAAAGGGAAGGTTGTGAAGTCGACCGAGGCGCAGCGGCTTGCGGCGCTGCGAAAGGAGCGGGCAATCTTCCCCCCCAAGCTCGTCGCGAGGGAGCTGAGGAAGAATTACTACCTCTTCTGGTCGACGGAGACGCGAGCGCATCCACGCACGAAGGTACTTCCAGCCGCCGCTTGGAAAATGGCTCCAAACGGATATCCTTTCTTCGCCTTGTTCTTCTACTACGGGCTCTGCCCGCCCTTCTCTGAGTTTTTCTGCGATATTATGAACACCTACGGGTTCCGCCTCCTTGACTTCACCCCCAATGCTGTTCTGACCATGGCAGTTTTCGCACATCTCTGCGAAAACTTTGTCGGAGTCTATCCCAATGTAGCCCTTTTTCGCCACTTCTTTATGCCCCGAGTAGAGAGAGGAGAGCCTTTATCCAGCGGAATCGCCTGGATCTCGAGGGCCGGCAAGAAGGACACTTATCTGGAGGGAGAGTTCCGCGGCAAGTGGGAGGAATGGCAAGCAGACTGGTGCTGGATTGTCGAGGAGAACCCGCAGCCGTTTACCGCCCGGCGCCAAGCCCCAGTAGCACGCGGCAGCGATTGGAGTGACGTGGCCCCGGAAGACGATAGGCTTAAGATTGCCGTCACCCGGATCCAACGCCTCAGGCTTGCCGGGCTCACTGTAGGCGCTGTTGGCGCAGATTTTCTTCGCCGCCGCATCGCTCCCCCGCAGGAACGGAGGAGACCCGCCTGGAAATTCAAGAATGCGGCGGATATCATGAGGCTGTGTCCGGGCCTCAACTTCAATTTCACTGTTCTGGAGCTTAACGCGATGCTCCAGGAGCTGTTTAAGTACGACCCTCAACATCCCGAAGTGTTCAGGTTGCCGAAGGGTGTCGTTCCGCTGTGCAACAACTCCGCGCTCGACCGCATCCGTGCAATGATGCCGCTGTGCGATTCCCATGGAATTGTCCCAACTTGGCAAGAGCCTGCAGACGACGTCGTGCAGGAGTTCTTTGACGGCTTGGTAGAAGTGCCGGTCCGCTCCGACGAAAAGAATAGCCTCACCCGCGGCACCACCGATGCGGAGATGACACGCATCGCCACTAGGCTGGAAGAGGCGGCGGCAGCCGCAGCCGCGGGCGAATTTGGATTCACTGTGGAGGAGGCAGAGGCAGCAGAGGCGGCAAGCCGCGCTGAGCGAGAGGAGCTCGTCGGCGAGAAAGAGCTGGCCGGGCATGACGTCGAGTCGAGCGAGCCCGCCGAGGATACGAGCGGCTCGCTGGAGATCAACTCCTCTTCCTCCTCATCTTCAGGCAGCTCGCCGCAAGCAGAGCCTCCATCCCCACCAAGAAGGCGTCTCCGCAAGGCCGGGGACGTAGCGGGGCGGCGGGCGAGTCAACAGTCGCCGCACCGCGCGACATGCTCCACCGCGGCAAGCACTGTTGCCGCGGGAGCACCTCACGCTGCTGCGGCAACTGGAGCGGGGTCCACCCGGACCACCGCTTCTGCTCCTGCTGCTTCTCACGTCGCGGCGGCAGCCGGAGCGGGGTCGTCTCAGACCACCGCCACTGTTCCCGCCAAGTGGCCAAGGGAAACTACTCCTCCGCCTCCTCGCGCCGGACGTGAGCCGGACTTCGACTTCTCTGCGTTCAGCTCCGACGAGGAAGAAGAAGAGTAAGATTCTCTTGTTGTACTTGTAGTTCTTCAATTCTTGCTGTTTTGTCTTGTATCTCATTTGCTTTACTCTGAACTTATTCCTTTTTAGGACTCTGGCCCAGAGAGCAGCGAAGAGAGCCAAGGTCTCGGTGATTGTCATCGAGGACGAACCCACCGCAACAACAGGGGGTGCGTCCGAGACAACCTTGCCGGACCCGGCAACTGTTCTCCAGAGCAGCCCCCAGCGTAAGTATATGGTTCGCTTTCCGCTGTTAGGCGCGCATGGATATTCTTTCTTTGCTGACATCTGACTGTTGGTTTGTGTAGGAGCAGAGCAGCCCCACCAGGAGCGCCCGGAGGCCGCCCCCGAAATGCCAAGTGAGAGTCCTCTGGCAAGGGAGAGTTCTCCGGCAAGGGACAGCACCAGCATCCCCCCGGCGGCGGAGACTACGACTGCCGAACCCAGTACAGGTAATCTTCTCTTCAAAGCTTCCCTTGGGTTCTTCTTCTTTTTGGGTATTTGCTTGACTTTTCTCACTTTTCCGGCCATCAGACCCATCTGCTGCGGAGCCGATGGGGACCGAGGTTGCTGCCGACGACGCCGCTGCCACTGAAAAAGCAGCCGGCGCTGATGATTCCGCCGGCTACGAGGCCGCCAAAGTTGCCGCCGCAGCAGCTGGCGAGGGGTCTGGCGATCGCACTGACGGCCCTGAGGCCGCAGGAGCGCCAGGCGCTACGTCGACCGCCGACCCGTCCGCCGCTGCCACAGCGCCAGGCTCTGAAGAGCCCCAGCCAGGCGTCTACTTGAAGGACGGCGATGGCGTCTTCATCAACCTCCCCTGGGCGTCAAGCTCCAGGGCGCCGGTCGAGGGAGAGAGCTTTGATGGAGAGGTGCTCGCCTCCGCTGGGCTGACGCTAGTTGATGCGCCAAGCAGCAGCGGCAAGCCTGAGGAGGAGCGGCTGCTGCGGAAGCTGTTGTCGCTCTACCGCGCGCGGCAAGCCAAGCTGGAATCCCGCGAGGCGCTTGTCGCGAAGGCGGGAGCGGACATCGAGAAGCGCGCGGAGGAGCTCCGGGGTCTCAACCAGGAAGCTCTCCGGTCCCTGGCAGAGGAGCAGGAGCAACTCGCCGAAGAGCAGAAGGCCTTCTTCCTCGAGAAGGCCGAAATTGAAGAGCAACAGCGGCTTGCCGCTGAGAAGCTGTCTGTGCAGGAGGGCGAGCTGGTGCAGCGGAAAATTAACCTCGACAACCACGAGGAGGAGCTTGCCGCGCGTGAGCAAAAATTCGGCAGAGACCTTAAGCAAGCAGAGGATGCTGCCGCAGTTGCCGAGGCCGCCAAGAAGGAGCTGGAGACGAAGGTGGCGCAGCTGGAGGCCAATCTCAAGGCGAGTGGTGAAGAGCTTGCCGCGCTCAAGCATGAGCGGGAGAAGGACGCCCACAGCAACTCAGAGCTGCAGGTTCATCTCGCCGAGAAGGGCAAAGAGCTTAGCGCCGCCAAGGACTCCAACGTAGATCTTGAGTTGAAGCTGACCACTTTGACCAAGACGCTGGACGGCGCCAGGGAGCAGGAGGTGGCCTTGAAGGAGGAGATCAAGGGCGACAAGGCGCTGCTGGCGAGTGCTGCCGCCGCCCAGAATGCTTTTAGGGAGAAAGTGGAGCATTGGACGGAGGGTTTCGTGAGTGCTGCCGCAGATATCTTTGGCGCGCCAGGTAGGGGAGTCGAGGTTGTGTGAACCAGATCCGGCGTTCACACGAGCTAGATCTTCATCATCTTCATCGACATGCCGCCGAAGAAGAAGGCTTCGGAGGCGGCTGCTCCGTCCGCGCCGAACCCACCACCACCGGAGCAAACAGCTGATGGGGCAGACGCCGGCGGAAGAACGGGCGTCGACGAGGGAGCTCACGGTGCTGCCAGGTCCAATGACAAGGCTGCGCTGCCCATCGGCGGCGTAGCCGGCTCCCACAACGACCGGGCGCACTCCAAGACCTCGGCGTCCGTACATGCACCGCGCCCATCTCAGGAGGCGCGGGACCGACAGCGTCATGGTACTCACGGTACCATGCGTTTGCTGGACCAAGATCGAGCTGGTAGATCTCGGAGTGCTCAAGACCAGCATGCACGCCAACATGCTGGCACGAGCGAGGCACGGTCGCCTGGACGGGATACTGCTCCTTCTAACATAGTTAGAAGTCCGAGCATATCCCGCTCCTCGCACCGTTCGCCACCGCCACCCGCCACTACAGCAGAAGCTTTGGCGCGAGCTCAACTGCTCCTGGACTACCCTCCAACGGCAGACAAGATCGACGACTGGAGGGCCACCATTCAGAGTCTCATCGGCTTCGCCAACGGTGACACTCAACGGCAGCCGAGCACGTCGCAGCCGCGGCAAGTCAGCCAGGCACGAGCCGGTGGCGACAAGACCGGTGGGGGTGCAACCACTGTGCACTCTCCGCCCCGAAGGCCAAGATCGCCGACTCGCCGGATCCACCTCGACAGCGACTCCACCGCGTCATCAGATCCACGAGCTCGTCGCGATCAGCGCCAAGTTCTTCATGAACGACAGCAAGAAGACGCTCGTACTCGCATCGAGCGCCGAAGAGAAGCGCGATGTCAATCGGACCAGCGCGCTGGGCCCTCTGTCGACATGCATGCGCCAGGGGAACCAGGCGACTTGCCGTACGTGGTAGGTTGCCCTGCGTTTACTCGTGAGCTGCGGCAAGTCCAGTGGCCCAGCACAAAGAATTTCAAGCCAGACGTACCAGAGAAGTACGACGGCAAGTCGCATCCGTCGGAGTTCCTCAGCATCTACACCATCGCGGTGCAGGCTGCCGGGGGGCGGGACGACAAGATCCTTGCCAACTACTTCCCGCTGGTGCTCAAGCCCAACGTCAGGTCCTGGCTCATGCACTTGCCGGACAACTCCATATCCTCCTGGGCAGACCTATGCCATCAGTTTGTCGGCGCCTTTAC
Organism: Triticum urartu; assembly: GCF_056163025.1. Taxonomy (NCBI): domain Eukaryota; kingdom Viridiplantae; phylum Streptophyta; class Magnoliopsida; order Poales; family Poaceae; genus Triticum; species Triticum urartu. Next base: position 363,167,403 of record NC_141877.1, read on the forward strand.
GGGCGGCCACAAACCTCATGGCCAAGAGAGTGACCTTCATCTGCTCGCCCAGAAAGAAGGAGAGCCCCTGCGCAAGTACATTCAGAGATTCAGCCGTGTACAGCACAACATCCCAGATGTCCACCCTGCCGCGGTCATCAGCGCGTTCCATCAGAACGTGCGTAACCGCAGGATGCGGGAGGAGATGGCGATGTGCAAGATCAGAGACGTCAATGAGCTGTATGCCCTGGCCGACAAGTGTGCACGTGCTGAGGAAGGGAGGAAACCCCTGGAGAGAATACAGGAGCAGGAGGATCTGACAGCGAGGATGCTACCCCGGCAAAGAAAAACCGGCGGCGGAACAACAGGAAGAAGAAAGGCAAAGATGTGCTAGTCATTGAGCAGTCCGGCAACGAAGGTGGCGCCAAGAAAGCCAAAGCTGGTAGCTCCGGCAAGGAGATTGCCGCATGCACCAACTGCCAGACTGTGGCGGTCGCCGACAAGCAGTATTACAAGATCCACCGCACCAAGGGCCATGACCTCCAGAGCTGCAAGAAGGTCGAGCAGCTTGTCCAGCAGCAAAAGGCTGAATACGAGCAACGCGACAAGGAGAGGGCCCAAGGAGGCGCTGGAGAATTCGGCAAGAAGCGCGCCGGCCGGGGAGGACGCCGCGGCAAGGCCAAGCAGCGGTAAGGAGACAGACCTCCCCGCGGCCGCGACAAGGATGAAGATGACGACGACGACGAAGACATGGATGGTGTCGAGGCCAGTGAGCAGGAGTTCCAGAAAGCCACAGAGGTCTTGTGTGTTGACGGCGGTGCTTCTCTGCATACTTCACACCGCCAACTCAAGCAGTGGGTGCGGGAAGTCAATGCGGCGGAACCACCTATCGAGTCACGCAAGCTTCTGAAATGGTCCAGCACGCCTATCATCTTTGATATTGAGGACCACCCTGATCGCACAACTGCGGTCGGGTGCTTGCCGATGTTGGTTTCACCAACTATCCGCAACCTCAAGGTCACTAAGATGCTAGTTGACGGCGGGGCCGGTTTGAACCTGATCTCCTCCGCTGTACTCCAGAAACTCCAGATCCCTGACAGCGAGCTTGAAGAGACCGGCACATTCAAGGAATCAACCCGGGAAGGAGCAAGCCAAAGGGGAAGGTCACGTTGCCAGTAACATTTGGCAACGAGGTGATCTTCAGGACTGAGAGGGGGTACCCCTACTCTAGTACACCGACAGGAGCCCCCGGGCCTGGGCCATACACGGTGCCGAGCGCTGTTGGGCCAGGCCCAAAACAGGGCACGGGCACGCGCGGCCTGGGTTACGCCGTATCTCTCCCCGTATCCACCGCGCCCTCCCCGAACGGCACGCGTTGAACGCGGCGTCGTGGGATAGATCGTGGGTGGTTTCTTTATTCGGAAAGGCAGAACGTCCGCCCCCTCCCTCTTTATAAGCATGGGAAACAGGGGTAGTTCGCCCATTCGCCGGTTGCTACTCCGCAGCTCACGAGTAAACGCAGGGCAACCTACCACGTATGGCAAGTCGCCTGGTTCCCCTGGCGCATGCATGTCGACAGAGGGCCCAGCGCGCTGGTCCGATTGACGTCGCGCTTCTCTTCGGCGCTCGTGTGAGTACGAGCGTCTTCTTGCTGTCGTTCATGAAGAACTTGGTGCTGATCGCGACGAGCTCGTGGATCTGATGACGCGGTGGAGTCGCTGTCGAGGTGGATCCGGCGAGTCGGCGATCTTGGCCTTCGGGGCGGAGAGTGCACAGTGGTTGCACCCCCACCGGTCTTGTCGCCACCGGCTCGTGCCTGGCTGACTTGCCGCGGCTGCGACGTGCTTGGCTGCCATTGAGTGTCGCCGTTGGCGAAGCCGATGAGACTCTGAATGGTGGCCCTCCAGTCGTCGATCTTGTCTGCCGTTGGAGGGTAGTCCAGGAGCAGTTGAGCTCGCGCCAAAGCTTCTGCTATAGTGGCGGGTGGCGGTGGCGAACGGTGCGAGGAGCGGGATATGCTCGGACTTCTAACTATGTTAGAAGGAGCAGTATCCCGTCCAGGCGACCGTGCCTCGCTCGTGCCAGCATGTTGGCGTGCATGCTGGTCTTGAGCACTCCGAGATCCACCAGCTCGATCTTGGTCCAGCAAACGCATGGTACCGTGAGTACCATGACGCTGCCGGTCCCGCGCCTCCTGAGATGGGCGCGATGCATGTACGGACGCCGAGGTCTTGGAGTGCGCCCGGTCGTTGTGGGAGCCGGCTACGCCGCCGATGGGCAGCGCAGCCTTGTCCTTGGACCTGGCAGCACCGTGAGCTCCCTCGTCGACGCCCGTTCTTCCGCTGGCGTCTGCCCCATCAGCCGTTTGCTCCGGCGGTGGTGGGTTCGGCGCGGACGGAGCAGCCGCCTCCGAAGCCTTCTTCTTCGGCGGCATGTCGATGAAGATGATGAAGATCTAGCTCGTGTGAACACCGGATCTGGTTCACACAACCTCGACTCCCCTACCTAGCGTGCCAAAGATGTCGGGGGACTAATCCACGAGCACCTATGGGACCGGCGGACCGAGTCCCTTTCGGTTCGGCGGGGGCGAGGGTCGCACGAAGAGGGGATCGAGGCGAAGCACACGAGCAGTTTACCCAGGTTCGGGCCGCACGGATGCGTAAAACCCTACTCCTGCTTTGTGGTTTGTATTGAGTTCTTACTCGGGAGTGCGGAGTGCTACAGTACACCCCAGCAGCTAACGAGACCGAGCGTGAGTGTTCTCTTCTCCCCCCTCTACGTTGCGCATGGGCCTCCTTTTATATGCTCAAGGGGTCACCGACAGGTGGCAACGTAGACAAGGGTAAAAATGGAAAGGTGTTGCGGTTGGTACAACTACCTGCTACAGTGTATCATACCTAACCCTGACGGCAGGGGACAAGGGCATTAAATGCCCGTCTGTGTCGCCTAAATAGTGCAAAAGGGACCGTCAGGGACGCCACCGCTCGCCACGATGGCAATCTTGTCAGCGCCGCTTGCCACCGCGCACCGCTGGCTGCACAGCCTCCCGCCACGTACGCCTGGAAGGGTCCCAGAGCGACACGTTGGTGGATGTGCTGGAGCGCGGACACAGAGTGGTGGCTTGTCGCGGCAAGCGCCTTGCCGCGGTCATTGTCTTGTCGCGTTCGGGAGCTTGTCGCTCACCGGGCCTTGCTGGGACGCGTGGCGCGTCGCGGCAAGTTTCTTGAGATGCCTTGGTTGGCCTTCCCGGCAAGCTCCTCTTGCCGGGGTCTTGTCTCCTTGGCTTGGATACTTTGTCCTTGAATGGCTCCAAAGGAACCACGGAGGACCTTGGCGGTCACCCGGCAAGCCTTGCCGCGGGATGCTGCGACTGCCCGTGCACAAGTTCGGGATACTAGGGTACCCCTACTCTAGTACACCGACACCTAGCTCACTGCGCACACGCATTGTTCCGGGAACCGATCCTTCCGAAGGTGAAGCCACATGAGCTCTGAGGTTGAGCACCATGGGCTTCTTGTTGGTGTTGACCAACACCTTCGACAAGACAATGATGCGCAAACGCAATGATACCTGATCAAACCAAAAGGCTAGATCATGGATTTTCATCTAGAGAGAATACATCAGCAGTATTTGTTGCCATAATCACCATCCACCACTCTGCTGGTCTGCTCACACAGCCTGCCAAAGGAGAGTCATCGGAAAGGGAGACTCCATCACGTCACTTTCAAACAATGTCCGCTTTCCATATTGTTAGGATATGTTTATGTCTAATCCATGCTTTGAAACTTCCAAATAGATTGCAATATAATGGAAATCCAGATTGAATATTGTAATTTCAAACAAATAGTTTTTTGTACATAATAGAATAACGGTCAGCCTCTATGCACAAAGACCAATTAAGATCGTTGATAACTTTCCTTTTAGTACTGTTAGCATGAATACAAGTGGTGTACAAATCCATTGCGCACTATCACCTTGATGCATCTGATCAATGAACTGCAAGAGAACATCAGGAGGAACTCCAAGATGATCTTGAGTTCACCCTGACTGAAGCTGAACATGAGACCGGAGGAGTACAATCAATAGTATACAGCATGGCTGAGTTCCTGCATTCGTGCATGCATGTCCATATCTTCCACATAAGCCACAACTACTAGTTCGAATTGATCTCCACATATATGTGCAATAGTTTATCCATGTGTTTATTCGGTATTCCTCTAATATCACATCCTGCATATATAGCTACACTACCTTTCAATTGTATATTCAACTTGAAGTGTAGACTATTTAATCATAAAAACACAGCTCATAGTCACAATTCATCTATTCTCTCAAAACCTGAGCCCTTTTATAAGGTTTCCAACACCCTTTTCACCCCATCCATGTGAAATTGATCACAACCATCTTGTGTTTTGTAGTACCAATGTTAAGTTGACGAAGGCACAACAAAAACTGATCATGGACGATGTTGAGTCACTCAACATGTAAAGGGCATAATTGCATGCTCCAAGCCTATTTTAAGGTTTGCAAAGCATGACAAAAATTGTTTCATGTACTAATTTACTAGTAGAACCTTGCCTTGGAATCTAGAAATCTCAAGTTGCATCTTCAGTAGTATGTACTACGTGAGTGCTCGTGTGTTGCTATGGGAGCCGAAAAAATTCATGTTTGATACGAGTATTTAGCAAACCAGCTTGTGTCACCATTTCATGTTTGATATTAAGCAAACCAACTTGTGTCACCTGCCTGGTGTCTTACCTTCATCAAGCCCGATCTTCCTAGGCATTTAGGCATGCATGTCCCTTAGAAACTGGGTTTTGGTTTCTGAGTGAAATGTGGGACCATTATGTTTCATTCTGAATGAAAGAATGGTCGATGAATTATTACAAACTATATTTTTTGTGTTGGAAACTGTGTTCCATTAATAGACAAGCTCAGCGGAATTGCTGGCTACAAGCCCTTCATAATATCCGAAACATCCTCCTACCAGGCAATGCAAGGATTTTGCTCCAACTTTGCATCATACACCGCGATAGCATCAGCCACAAAGCCACCTTATTACAACTTCTTGAATAGAAAGACCACAAAAATCTAGAAAAACACAAAGACAACATAAATTTTATCTGCTAGGAAAGCACACTACTGGCTGAAAGATCATACTTCTTACTACCGATGATTCTATCTCCACTCACTACATCCCCCGGTCTACTATTGTCAAATTCTATCCCAATTCACCAGATCCCTCAGTCTACTACTGCACGTATACCACTTAAAACATGCAATAGCTTCATTTTGTAAAGCATCAACTGCTTTCTGAATTTGTCTGACCCGCAATCCATGGAATGTTACCAATCACAAAGCCCCAGCCTCCAGAGTTGCTAATTGAGTCAGAAGAAACATCGTTGTTTTCCTTAGCACGGCGGCGGCGGCTGGTGGTTTCCATCTCTACATCACAGTTTGTGTGGTATTTGTTGGTTGGAGGCAATGTTCTGCACACTCAAGTGCACTCCTGCCAACCATAGCCACAACCTCATGATGAGGACATGACTACCTTGGATACGACCAAAAATATTGCATACATGCATATTTGTCAGGTGATTTATAATGCAAACTATTCAATATGCTATTTGTGTTATCCAGAATAAAAATACTTCACACACTTTTGTGTTTTGTCTAATTGCAGGTGTATGGGACATTTGTACAATCCACATATGAAGATAAGGGAAAAGAAGAAGTTTAGGTTCTGTTCAAAAAGTCATCTCACGTCACTTTTGGGCCAAGAGAAGATAGAGTCCAAGTCTCTCACGTTCTGGATTCAGATTCGGACTGCACAAACATACCTGACTCAAAACGCCAACAACTTTTTCATACGGACTCCGAATTGGGTGATTCTTTTTTTGTTGGAAACTAGATTTCGTGCTATTTCCAACCCAATTGGATTCACCTTCAAATCGTTCGGAGCGTTGAGTTATGGACGAAACAATCTGACGTTGCAGCAGAATCCGAGTCAAACTACAAGCCCAAAGGTGTTGCATCACCTCCACTTGGGCCCATGAGCTTTGTACGACCTAGGGTTAGTTTTAGGCTGCCTTGGGACATCCTCCCACCATCCTTGGCCGCCACCCCTTGCTCCTATATAAGTAGATCCATCTAGTAGCTTTTTGCTTGGGTTTTGTTTAGATTAAAAGTTCGCCATAGCTGCAACTTCGCGTACTTCGTTTGTGTTCAACGACCAGACCAAGGCGTCACAGAACCCCACCTTGATCAATAAATCTTTCATCTTATATTCGCAATATCCAGATTGCAATCTCATTTTCTTGCTTGTTCTTCGTTTGCTTGCAGGAAACAGACCCTCGTGGTCAGGTTGATCGTGCTCCGGCGTGGTCAATAACCCTCGGAAGTTGGTTTAGCGATTGCTAAGGCGCGACGTCTCGCACGTACGTAGTCGGATCGTCAAGGTCGACTCCCACAGAAAACGATAGCCACCATCTCATCGAAACATCGGGACACCTTTGACCCTATCAAGTGGTATCAGTTTTCAGGTTGCTCGGTGAGAATTTCCAGTTTTTGCTAGATTAGATTTATTTTCTTACCTATTATCCAAGAAAAAGCCACAAAAAAGTTAGATTTATCCATCCTTTGTCCAAGCCAGTCCGAGCCTTTGCAATTTTCTTTTCATTGCTTGCATAGTTGAATTATCGGTTGCATCGTCATGTCGTGTTGCTGGTCTTAGTGTCTAGTTCGTTTAGAGTTTCGAGTTCTGTTCACATTAGTCACGCCGCCGCTGCATCGTTATCTCTTCCACTGTCCACCACCCATCCATCAATTTCCACCACGTGCTACCCATCGTTCATTGTCACAATCATAGTTGAGGTCGTTCACATCTTCGCTAGATCCAATCTGCATCTTATCTAGTTTGTTTGGAAAGAGGGAGAGAGAAAAAAAAGAAAAAAATAAAAAAAAAGTCAGAGAAAGAAAAAAATGCGAGGAAAAAAGAGAAAAAAAGAGAGAAGAAAAAAAACAAAATTCGGATCTATAGACTCAATCTCGTAGTTGAATTCGGATTAGAATCTGTTTTGTGCACTGTTTAGTAAAACAGACATAACTTTCTCATACGAAGTCCGTTTTGGCTCCGCGAGTACTCAAATGAAAGCTAGCGACGAGCCGCATCTAAATAGTTGCAGAAGCTTGTTCAATATTTGACACCTCAAAATCGGCTTCTAAATAGGTCTTTTTGCCCTCCGAATTTCACAAACACAGTTTATTTCAATTTTTCAGGCCAGTTTTAGAATTTTTTGACTCCTCATATCAACTCGGAATTGAGTGATTCCTTTTGCGTTTTAAATCTTGAGTCAATACCATTCTTGAAAAATTATCAAAAAAAATTGGCACAAACTTTTCTAGAGGAAAGTTGGAGAGAAAGTTGTTGATATATCCTGCTTGGCTGTTGTTTCACATCATTATCTTTACGGTTATTGTGATCTTCACTTATATTTTGCTGTCCAGAGCTACTTCTTGTCTTTTATTGATGCTAGTTGTGCTACGGCGTGATCTCATTAGTGTTCTAGGCTCGCGTCTCTAGTCCGGTCTAGCCTAGGACCAGCACAGTACCGTCGTTGAGCGTTTATTCAACATTGCATCTTTGAATTGATTATTGCTAATCTTTTGCTACCATATATAGCCAACCCAGCTCCACATATTTCTACACCGTGTATACGTACGTTCCACTGGCAATCGCTTTACACAATCTTCGAAGTTATTTAACACTGTTGGTTGCCTGTCACCACCTGCTGCATGGTAAGAACTTGTAAGATATTGATATTTGTTATACTGTGAGTGTTTTACCACCATACCCCAGTAGTTCATAGGAACATTATTCTTGAATTTTGTTTCTTATTTCTACTAATCATGACAGGTTCCGGAGATAGAAGTTCTTGTACGACGGACACATCTTCACCATCACGAGAGTTGGGACAACACACACAAGCATATGGTCAGGTTATCTCTTTACCATCATTTGAGGGTAGATTTAATCCTTCTATTTATCTAGCTTGGGAGCTTGAAGTAGAACAAGTTTTTAGTCACCATGATTTTTCTGAACTTGAGAGAGTACGAGCTACCACTAGAGCATTTACTGGGTTTGCTTATGTTTGGTGGAGTGTACATTGTAAGAAAAACATTGATAACCAACCCACAACTTGGAAAGTTTTGAAAGCTGTAATGAGACAACAATTTTTCCCTCCTTACTATCGTCGTGAATTGCTTCGCAAATTTGAACAATTTAAACAATGCAACAACACTGTTCATGCTTACTACCAGGAGTTCAAATCTTATATGCATCATTGTGACATAGAAGAATCTGAGGATGATACAATGAATAGATTTTTTGGTGGTTTGAACCATGATATTTAGGCAAGATTTCAGTATATTCCTCGTTGCATTACTGGTATGTATGTCCGTGCTTGTACCTTTGAGAGACAGATACAGGAGGAAGCATTGGGTGACTACAACAACTACTATTCTAGTTCATGCTCACCACCGCCAGTTGGTTACCCCACCGTTGCACCTACTAGAGCAGCCCCACCTCGGATTGTGAGCGCGACATCATCTCAAGAGTATGGTACATTGTCAACGTCCGTACCTACATCAGCCACATCTCTGCGACAAGGTAACAGTAAAGGTATTGATGATATAACTTCACATGAGAATGATGCATGCCTAGTTAACTTGAATGCATCATGTGTTGAGTTACCTGTTGATTTGAGCACACCATCTATTTTAGATAATCTTGTTACTGTCATGAATGCGTCATGTGATCAAACAACTGAAATATCAACAATTTTGAGTGCACCCATTGAATTAACTGTTGATGCAAAAGAACCAATGTTTAATCATTTTGATATGACCTCTAATCTTGATGATGATTCTGTGTCCAATGAATTATTGCATGTTTGCTCATTTAAGCATGTTGTAGCATGTAAATTTGATGCAAGTAAGGTTTATTCATCAAAGTTAGGATAGTTTAATGATGAACATTGCCAATCTTTTGAAATGAATAAGAGCTTCACTTATATGTGCAAACTGAGTTGCAATATTTTCATGCCTTCTACCTCTTGTGATAATTTTTTGGCTTTAGATTTTATGAACTATGAAAGTTACTCATGTATACATGTGTCATATGTGCAAAAATTAAGAGAAGTTAAAATGGATGACATATACATATACAACATGTACACCTTGTCTCTTTTGTTAGCCACATTTTAGATTAAGCAACGCCGAGGACGGCTTTGTTTTCAAGAAGGGAAGGATGATGAGGACATGACTACCTTGGATATGACCAAAAATATTGCATACATGCATATTTGTCAGGTGATTTATAATGCAAAGGATTCAATATTCTATTTATGTTATCCAGAATAAAAATACTTCACACACTTTTGTGTTTTGTCTAATTGCAGGTGTATGGGACATTTGTACAATCCACATATGAAGATAAGGGAAAAGTAGAAGTTTAGGTTCTGTTCAAAAAGTCCTCTCACGTCACTTTTGGGCCAAGAGAAGATAGAGTCCAAGTCTCTCACGTTCTGGATTCAGATTCGGACTGCACAGACATACCTGACTCAAAACGCCAACAACTTTTTCATACGGACTCCGAATTGGGTGATTCTTTTTTTGTTGGAAACTAGATTTCGTGCTATTTCCAACCCAATTGGATTCACCTTCAAATTCGCCCGGAGCGTTGAGTTATGGACGAAACAATCTGACGTTGCAGCAGAATCCGAGTCAAACTACAAGCCCAAAGGTGTTGCATCACCTCCACTTGGGCCCATGAGCCTTGTACGACCTAGGGTTAGTTTTAGGCTTCCTTGGGACGTCCTCCCACCATCCTTGGCCGCCACCCCTTGCTCCTATATAAGTAGATCCATCTAGTAGCTTTTTGCTTGGGTTTTGTTTAGATTAAAAGTTCGCCATAGCTGCAACTTCGCGTACTTCGTTTGTGTTCAACGACCAGACCAAGGCGTCACAGAACCCCACCTTGATCAATAAAGCTTTCATCTTATATTCACAATATCCAGATTGCAATCTCAGTTTCTTGCTTGTTCTTCATTTGCTTGCAGGAAACAGACCCTCGTGGTCAGTGTCGTGGTTTTGTCACGGCAGATGTCCTAGAGAAAGGACTTAGTCATGGAGCCATCGCTACGGGTTAGCTTGAAGGGGTTAAAGCGGACACAAGGACGCAAGAGAGTTTATACTAGTTCGACCCCTTCAATGAAGGTAAAAGCCTACGTCTAGTTGTGATGGAATTGATGGGTGTTTCGATGACTAGGAAGCAAATAAGCTTCGCCTATGTCTCGAGTTGTTGTCCTTGAACCGCCGCCGGGTCGTCCCCTTATATACATGGGGACGCCCGTCGATTTACAGAGTCCCGATACCGGCTCATAGATGCGTCCGGTTCGGTCTCCACTATTCCTAACTTATAACACAAGTTACATACCGACGCCGGTTTATAGCTATAGGCCTTAAACCGATTATGGGCCTTTAGCCCTCATCTGCCCTCATGGGCTTTTATCACACTCAACTACTGATGAAGTTAACCCGGCTTGTCCTGGCCGGTTTACGCCCAGTAGTAATATCCCCAACATTAGGCCCCAAATTGATTTGAACAGGTTCATGTCAATCCTTAGCAAAAATCTTCATCTTCAACATCTTCTTGTATTTTGTTGAACCGCCGTGATGTCATCTTCTCTGCTCGCGGTAGACCGGTGTGATGTCACTGGTTATAAAGAACCTTATCCTGTTAACAAGCCTGCGACAATTAAGGCCGCAGCTTTGTTTCCAAACTCGCGGCTCCTTGATTCTCGCGCCTGACATATCCCTTTCTTTATAAATAGGACCGAAGGGTCATTTCCTTTCTCTTTCCCTCCGACCCCTTCTGCTTCATCTTCCTCGCGTCGCCCAGCTTCGGAGCTCCGCCGCCACCATCGACCTCTGCATCAACCTTGGCCGCTGCATCAACCTGAGCACACCAGAGCATCGCGGCGACCTTCCGCTTCTTCCTCTGCTCCGGTACCTTTCCCCCGCAGATCTGTTCTAGGGTTTCCTCGTTCGTCGAAGTTCATCGAGACTCTGGCGCTGTTCTTCCTTTGTTTCTTCTTTAGCCCATGAACAAAACTTCAAACCTGATGTATTCTCCGTAATGGCTTATCTTCTGTTACCAAAGCAAACCTTTATGCGTATAAAACACTGATCTGGTCCCTTGCGAATTGCTTTGAGATCAACCTTTTAGGTCTAAATCCTTTTATTTTCCTGTCTTACGGTAGATCCAAAATTTCACTGCGACCTTATGAAATCTGTTTTTACCTTCCTTAGTCATTCTTGCCTTAGATCTGTATCCTCTTTACCACATAGGCGGTTCACCTTTGAAAAAGCAATCTATCATATATCATTAGTCCCCTTGTTGAACCGCCGGGATGCTGTTGCTTCATAAACTCCGGTTTAGATAGATCTGCTTCCGGTTTAACATTGCACATATCAATGTACTTTGTAGATTTAATCATGGCCAAGCAAGTGTATGAGTGCAATTGGGTCCCTTCTCGCGTCACAGAGGATCAACTGGATGATTTAGTCCTGATTGGCGCCTTGGGCAGCAAAGACACCGTCCATTGGAGGGCTCCTGGCAAAGAATGCCCCCCCACACCTCAAGAAGGAGAGGTTGTTGTTTTCGTAGGCCACTTAGCCCGGGGTTTTAAACCGCCCGGTTCTAAATTCTACCGGGATGTTCTAGCTGATTTCCAACTCCATCCGCAAGATACTGGCCCCAACTCTGTTACAAATATGTGCCACTTCCAAGTGCTTTGTGAGGTGTTCTTTCAAGAGGAGCCCACAGTGGAATTATTCAGAGATCTTTTCCATCTAAACCGCCGTACTGAGTTTACCGATGGCTCTAATACGGAGTTGGGTGGCATGGCGATTCAAAAAAGGAAAGAGGTCACATACCCTCACGCCAAGCTGCACAGTCACCCCAAGGAGTGGAATCAGACATGGTTCTACTGCAAAGACACCTCCCCTGCTGGTGAGAATCCCTTGCCTGGCTTTCGTTCGGAGCGGCTCAGCAATACCCATCCTTTTCCTCAACGATTGATTGCCCAGGAGAGAAGCAAATATGCTCCTCAGCTGTCAAAGCTCAGGGCCTTTATGGCCAACGGTTTAACAGGGGTTGACCTTGCTCGCTGTTGGATATCATGGAGCATACTGCCCCTTAGTCAGCGCTCCGGTTTGATGTGTGAATATACTGATAGTGTGGATGACCCACTGCGACATTCAAGACTCCAGCTCTCCGGTGAAGAAATCACAGAGGCTGTGCGTAAGATACTGAATGAACCAGAGCACATCTGCGCTAGAACCGGCCTGCTTCCCTTCTGTGCCACCAACAAACCGCCAGCTGTAAGACTTTGATTTTTCTCTTTGCTGAATCTGTTATTGATATGTCTGGTCATTGTTTTTAATATCAGTGTCTGCATAACCAGGGCGATGATCCGTTTTGGAGCAAAAAGCTGCTGCAGGAGAAACCAGAGAAAACAGATAAACTGGAAAGAGCAACCCGGCAAAAAACTAAAGCTGTGAAGAAGACTGCCCACCGGAAAAGAACCACCGCATCTTCTAATCCGGCCCCTGATGACGAGGTGGATAATCCGGACTTTGAGGTAGAGCTTGACTCACTTGGTTTATTTTTCATGCATCTTATTGATGATGATATTTGTCAGGATGATGCCGAAGCCAGCCATGCGGATGTTGCAGAGGTAATTATTCTCTCTTTCGATTCAGAAACTTTGCCTTCACAAAAAATCTGTCAGGTAAACCGGAAAGTTAAATTTTCTCATCATCTTGCTTATTTGGATCCTAAACTTCTTATGAAGACTCAACAACACGAAGCTCGCCGCACCACCCGGCACAGCGGCCAGGTAGTTACCTCCGCCGGTTTACCGAACAGTCCGGTTCGGAAATGTCATTCAGAGGTCTCTAATTCGCTTGTCAGTGCTTGTCCTAAAGCGGGCTGCTTTCGTCAACCTCTTAATCCGTCTGACTCCGATTATCAGGTTATTTCCCACTCATCTTCTGGCGAGTCATCGGCTACTCAGCTCCCACCGCTCAAAACGGTGCTTGGGTAAGCTATATTTATTGTGATGTTTGTAGTATATTGCCTTAGAACATATGCTGTATTTAATTTTGTTATTCTTCTCAGGGCCAAACCTAGACCGAGCAAGAAGGCCCGCCTGGATAAAGCAGCCGAAGAAGATGTCATTCTTGAACCAGGCACCACACCCAATCTTGAAGCGGCTATTCCTGAGGATATTCCCAATGATCCACCGCAGCCAGATGATGATCTTACTGCTGAGGAAATACCTACTGATACATCAGGTCCTATCCATCAGCCCACAGGTTCCCTCCGGGTTGAAAGCTCCACCGGTCCCGCAAAACCTACTGACAAGCCAACAGCTCCAGTGCAAACCGGCGGTACCAATGATGATGAAGTTGTCATTACTGGCACTGGTCATACTGAGCCAAGCAATCCTGTCGCTTTATCCAAACATTCTGCCAAGGAAGAATTAGCTGCTTTTGGCAAAGGCAAGTGGAATGCTGATCTGACGGCTTAGGCTGCTCTGAACGCCCAAGATATCCATTCCGGCTATCTGAACCGGCTGTATACCAGCCGTGACTATGAAGCCGGTCTGGTTAACATGATGAAGGATAAATATGAGGTAACTTCCATATGCTCCTTCCTGCTTGTATGCTTTCATTCTTGCTGATTCTCCTAGCCCCTAAGGGCCGATTTGAAATATTCTTTCAAACCGGGACTTAATAATATGAATCTTGATGCTTTGAAATTTGCTGATGTAGTCCCCAAGGGCCGGTTCAACTTAGCGTAGTTAAACCGGTACTTTAAGTAATTGAAACTGCCGCATCAGAATACATATGATCAAATAGCCATTAGCCCCCAAGTGCCAAGTTGAATACTTGTATTGAGCTTGGGACTTTGTAAACAATTGAAAGATGAAGATCGAATATGCATTAGCCCCCAAGTGCTAAGCGCATAACTTGTTATGCGGTTGGTACTTGAATCCTTCTACCGATTTGTTGAAACATATATCTGTATGCCTGCAGGCGGAGCTGAAGGCGAAAGAAAGCCAAGTCATCGATCTGCGAGAAAACCTGAAAACCCAACAGGCTGAAACCTCCAAGGCAAAATAGGAATTGGCCAGTGCCTTAAGCGCCATGGAACAACTTAAGGAGAACTTCAAGAAGAAACAGGCGGATTGGGCCACTGAAAAGTCCGCTTTGATCAAACGAGTAGAGGATGCCGAGGCTGCACTAAAACCAGTGACAAATGAACTGACCAGCATGAAGCGACACATTCATGCCATGACCACTGCTATCTTTGGTAAGCCAGCTTGCCTTCTGAATTGGTTCTGCCTTCTTACAGAGTCGCCGGTTTATTAACCTTTTATGGTATTTCAGGGACACGCATTGGTCACTTGGGGTCAGATGTGCGGAAGAAATTGAAAGCCGCCTATACCTTGGTTGAACAATTGTATACTGGTGCCCAACGGATCATCTGTACCGCGTCTCATAACAAACCGGCGCCCACTTTGATTCAAGATACTTTGATGAAACTGTCAGTGCTTCCTGCCCGGGTTGAAGAGCTGAAGAAATCTGCTGCTCGAACCGGTGCAATCAATGCTTTAATCCGGGCAAAAGCCTGGGTGCCGGATTTTGATCCTATTGAAGCGGCTTAGGGTTATCCCAGTTTGAAGGAAGACGGGTCGGAATTTGGTGAAGCGGATCTGCGAGCCATAAACCGGGAGGTACGTCCGCTAGCTTGTCAACTGGCTGAGGAAGCAGATTTGTCTCATTATCAAGCCCAATATGACAGCCAGAACAAGTGAATAGCTGCACCAATCCATGAATCAGAAAACCTGATCCCTCCAATCCGTAAGCATACTTACGCTCCCGATATTGACCCGTCTTTGCTAATCCATGACGAAGCTGTTTTTCAAGCATTGATGGGAATCGACTGGACAACTGTGGATTTCCAGCCACTGGGTAGAGAAACGGAAGCTGAAGCGGCGCAGGATGACCCACAACCATTAGGCCAGGCTGGTGGCCAAGCTTAAACCGGAAGCCGGTTTTAAAACTGTCTCTCCTTTGTGAAAAACAATTATGTTATTATGGGCACCATGTTGCCTTGTAATAGGCTAGCTGATACCTTTGATGTTGATATGCCTTCGCGCATAACTTGTTCTTCCTGTGGTAATGAACTTTTCAAAATAATTTCTAAAATAAGAAATTCGTTAAGTGCCACCGCGGTTGTACCGTCAGGCAGAATATGATGTTTGTATATATAAAGTCAAAACATCCAAAACAAAATTTTAAGTATATGATCAAAATTTTTGAGATACATAATACCTGCCACCATTGAGTGTGAAGTTGGCTTGGCCAACCTTGAAGCGGAGCTTTTGCAAACCCACACTGTTGGAGGAAATAACAACTCCTGTATATGTATATGACACTGGTTACCATGTAAACCGTGCCGGGTTATAATGAACACCGTGTTACTCCATAAGAGGATGTTAACAACAAGGATCAAACCGGACAAATAGTCTCCAGATTGACGTGAACTGTGTTTCGTCAATTGATTGGTTAAAAAACTTTGTCGGTTTAAAGAACACAATAAAAAGCAAAAACCCCCCTTCAAAGAAAAGTATGAAGCAAAAGCAACGACAAAACATTTGCCAAAAAAGATTTATTTAAGCTGATCAAATGGCGTAACCATGGCCAAACACGACCAAGCTCCCGTTAGGTGTAACTATGGTTCTAGTTAGCCAGGTCCCCAAGTGATTCTTGTGGCATTTATGCCGACCAAATGGCGTGGTCATGGTTCGGGTTCGACCAAGCCCCCAAGTGATTCTGTGGCCTTAGGCCGATCAAGAGGCATGACTGGTTCAGACATGACCAAGTCCCCAAGTGATCTGGTGGCTTTAGCCTATCAAGAGGCATGGTATTGGTTCGGACACGACCAATCCTCCAAGTGATATAACACGATGCTTTTAGCAAAGCGAACTCAAGGGGTAAACCAGAGGCCGCTTTAGAGCAACTTCGTGTAACCTCACATGATGTAAAAGAACAGATACCCCGCTTTAGCTGAGGTTCCGGTTTATTATACTTAATCATAATATATACATTGTATGTACATAAGTATAGCCAATGGCTCAGGTATAGTAAGGCCGAAGATGAGCTATATTCCACGGCCTGTTAGTCTCTTCCTCTGATGTACGTGAGTCCTTATGCTCTCAAATATCAATCAGATAGTACGACCCGTTGTGCAGATTCTTGCTGACCACGAAAGGCCCCTCCCAAGGTGGGGATAGCTTATGCATATCAGTCTGATCTTGGATGAGCCGAAGCACCAAATCTCCTTCCTGGAAGGCTCTGGTTCTGACTCGGCGACTGTGATAACGACGAAGATCCTGCTGGTAAATTGCCGACCGGGCAGCTGCGATGTCACACTCTTCATCCAACCGGTCCAAAGCATCTTGCCGTGCTGTCTTGTTGTCCGCTTCAACATAAGCCGTGACACGAGGTGAGTCACGACGGATATCGCTGGGGAGAACCGCCTCCACTCCATAAACCATGAAGAACGGTGTGTATCCTGTTGATCTGTTGGGTGTTGTATTGATGCTCCATAACACAGATGGTAATTCTTCTACCCAACAACCTGGCGTTCTCTGCAAAGGAACCATGAGCCGGGGCTTGATGCCTCTCAAGATCTCTTGATTAGCTCTTTCTGCTTGACCATTGGACTGTGGATGTGCCACTGATGAAACGTCGAGCCGGATGTGCTCCCGTTCACAGAACTCCTTCATAGCACCTTTGGATAAATTGGTACCATTATGTGTGATAATACTGTGCGGAAAGCCAAACCAGAAAATCACCTTTTTGATGAACTGAACCGCCGTGGCCGCATCACACTTGCTAACAGGTTCTGCCTCCACCCACTTTGTAAACTTGTCCACCGCCACCAGGAGGTGGGTCTTCTTATCTTTGGACCTTTTGAAAGGCCCAACCATATCCAGCCCCCAAGTCGCAAACGGCCAAGTAATTGGAATCATCCTCAATTCTTGAGCCGGTACATGAGCACGTCTTGAAAACCTTTGGCAACCATCACATCGTCTGACCAGTTCCTTCGCATCAGCATGAGCAGTTAACCAATAGAAACCATGGCGAAACGCTTTAGCCACCAGAGACTTTGAACCGGCGTGGTGACCACAATCTCCTTCGTGGATCTCCCGCAAAATTTCACGGCCTTCTTCAGGAGACACGCAACGTTGAAAAGCTCCTGATACACTGCAATGATGCAACTCACCGTTGATGACAGCCATGGACTTGGATCGCCGGATTATCCGCCGGGCCAGAATCTCATCTTCTGGCAACTCGCCACGGTTCTTGTACGCCAGATAAGGAAGCGTCCAATCCGGAATAACATGAAGAACTGCCACCAATTGAGCCTCCGGATCAGGAATGGCCAAATCCTCTTCACCAGGGATCTTCACCGACGGGTTGTGCAGCACATCCAGAAAAACATTGGGTGGGACTGGTTTGCGCTGAGAGCCTAGCCGGCTTAAAGCGTCCGCCGCTTCATTTTTCCGCCGGTCCACGTGGTCCACATGATAGCCTCTGAAATAACCTGCAACAATATGCACCTCACGACGATATGCTGCCATGAGTGGGTCCTTGGAGTCCCAAGTGCCAGACACTTGCTGAGCCACAAGGTCCGAATCACCGAAGCACTTAACTTGACTTAGATTCATCTCCTTAGCCATCCAAAGACCATGGAGCAAGGCTTCATACTCAGCTGCATTGTTAATACAAGGGAACATTAAACGGAGAACATAACAAAACTTATCACCTCGTGGGGAAGTTAATACGACTCCAGCCCCTGAGCCTTCCAACTTCCTGGATCCGTCAAAATGGATGGTCCAATACGTATGATCTGACTTTTCTTCAGGTGCTTGCATTTCCATCCAATCATTGATGAAATCAACAAGTGCTTGAGACTTAATCGCTGTCCGAGGCACATATTTCAAACCGTACGGCCCCAGCTCTATAGCCCACTTTGCAATCCGGCTAGTTGCTTCCCGGTTCTGGATGATATCTCCCAAAGGAGCAGAACTGACCACCGTAATTGGGTGCCCTTGGAAGTATTGCTTAAGATTCCGGCTTGCTATAAAAACTCCATACACCAGCTTCTGCCAATGAGGGGATACCTTTGCTTGGACTCAATGAGTACCTCGCTGATATAATAGACCGGACGTTGAACCGGATGCTCCTTACCTGCCTCCTTTCGTTCCACCACAATAGCCACGCTGACCGCACGAGCATTAGCAGCAACATATAGCAGTAACGGCTCCTTGTCAATGGGAGCGGCGAGCACAGGCGGATTGGCCAATTGCCGCTTTAAGTCCTCAAATGCTTCATCAGCAACAGAACTCCAGACGAACTGATCCGTCTTCTTCAACATCTGATACAAAGGGATCGCCTTCTCACCAAGGCGGCTGATAAAACGGCTTAACGCGGCAATCCGGCCTGCCAGGCGTTGAACATCATCGATACACTTCGGTTTAGCCAGGGAGGTGATGGCTGTGATCTTCTCCGGATTAGCCTCAATTCCCCTGTTGGACACCAGAAAACCCAATAACTTGCCCGCCGGTACACCAAAGACACACTTGTCCGGATTAAGCATCATCTTGTACGTCCTTAGGTTATCAAAGGTTTCCTTCAAATCATCAACCAGAGTCTCCTTCTCCCTGGATTTAACCACGATATCATCCACGTAAGCATGTACATTACGGCCAATCTGCTTGTGAAGACAATTTTGTATACACCGTTGATAAGTTGCCTGGGCACTTTTGAGCCCAAAGGGCATAGACACATAGCAGAAGGCTCCAAAGGGAGTTATGAATGCCGTCTTCTCCTGGTCCTTAACTGCCATTTTGATCTGATGATAGCCAGAATATGCATCCAAAAATTTTAAACGCTCACAACCCGCCGTAGCATCAATGATTTGATCAATACGGGGGAGGGCAAAAGGATCTGCTGGACAAGCTTTATTAAGATCTGTGTAATCCACACACATACGCCAGGTGCCGTTTTTCTTAAGGACTAGCACCGGATTGGCAAGCCACTCAGGGTGAAAAACTTCAACAATAAAGCCAGCTGCCAAGAGCCTGGCTACCTCTTCTCCAATCGCCTTGCGTCTTTCTTCGTTAAACCGGCGGAGGAACTGTTTCACCGGTTTGTATTTAGGATCCACATTAAGTGTGTGCTCAGCGAGTTGCCTCGGTACACCTGGCATGTCAGAGGGCTTCCATGCAAAAATGTCCCGATTCTCACGGATGAACTCGATGAGCGCGCTTTCCTATTTCGGATCCAAGTTGGCACTAATGCTAAACTGCTTGGACGAATCGCCAGGTACGAAGTCAACAAGCTTAGTTTCTGCTGCCGATTTGAACTTTAGGGCCGGATCATGCTCCGTAGTTGGCTTCTTCAACAGAGTCATGTTCGCCGGATCAACATTGTCTTTATAGTACTTCAACTCCTCGGTGGCACAAACCGACTCTGCATAAGCCGCATCTCCTTCCTCGCATCCCAAAGCGATTTTGCGGCTTCCGTGAACCGTTATTGTCCCCTTGTGACCCGGCATCTTGAGCTGCAAATACACATAACAGGGCCGAGCCATAAACTTGGCGTATGCCGGACGCCCAAACAGGGCATGATATGGACTTTGGATTTTCACCACTTCAAACGTTAATGTCTCCGACCTGGAATCATGATCATCCCAAAGGCCACTTCAAGAGCTATCTTACCAACGGGATATGCTGATCTGCCAGGCACTACACCATGGAATACTATATTGGACGGTTTGAGATTCTTATCTGTAAGTCCCATACGACAGAAGGTCTCATAGTATAGGATGTTAATGCTGCTCCCTCCATCCATGAGCACCTTGGTGAACTTATAACCTCCCACCTGAGGCGCCACCACCAGAGCCAACTGACCCGGATTATCGACCTGGAGTGGGTGATCCTCTCTACTCCATATGATTGGCTGTTCAGACCAACGTAGATAACGGGGTGTGGCCGGTTCAACAGAGTTGACTGCCCGCCTCTGAACCTTCCGGTCTCGCTTATCCAAGCTAGTGGTAAAGACATGGTACTGCCCATTACTCAACTGCTTTGGGTTGCTTTGGTAACCTGACTATTGCTGCTGTTGGTTGTAACCACCCTGGTTGTTCTGACTATTTTGACCATTATGTCTGCCCGGATTACCATTAAATCCTGAACCGGAACTTCCTCCACCGTAACCCGGCCCGGACCCTGAGCCACCGCCAGATCCGTGATCATACCGGAAATTATTAGAATTCTTGAACTCCTGCATAATAAAGCAATCCTTCCAAAGGTGGTTTGCTGGCTCCTCCTTCGTCCCATGTCTTGGACAGGGCTGGCTTACCAGATAGTTCAGGCGGTTTGGGTTGGGGTTGGGCGCTCCACTACGATTTTTCGGCCTACCCTTGCGCTGTTGGCCATTGTCCTGTACGTTAGTATTAGCCACAAAATCCATGTTGCCATCCGCTTTACACTTTCCTTCTCCGCCATTGCCTACCCAGTGATGCTGCTGACCTTTGGAGCTGCTGTTCTTCTTCCCCTTCCCTGTCTTGTCATCATCAGATTCGGGATCCTTGGTACTATCAGAATCAGCATATTTTACCAAAGCAGCCATGAGGGTCCCCATGTCGGTGCAATGACACTTCATCCGTCCCAATTTCAACTTCAGGGGCCCAAACCGGTAGTTGCCTTCTAGGGTTAATACTACGGTGTCAGCGTTGATGCGGTCTGAGGAGTGTAACACTTGTGAAACCCGGCGTACCCAATGAGTCATTGACTCTCCTTCCTCCTGGACGCATGCAGCTAAGTCCACTATCGACATAGGCTATTTACAGGTATCCTTGAAATTGTTGATAAACCGGGCTCGTAATTGGGCCCATGAACTGATAGAATTAGCGGGCAAGCTTTTTAACCAAGTACGGGCCGTTCCTTCAAGCATCATGGTGAAGTATTTCGCACACGCCGTGTCATCCACATCAAGCATCTCCATGGCCATCTCATAGCTCTCTACCCATGTCTCTGGTGGTTGATCCGCCGTATAATTTGGTACCTTGCGTGGGCCTTTGAAATCCTTGGGCAAACGCATGTTGCGTAAAGCGGGGACAAGGCAAGGCACCCCCAAAGAACTAGAAGTAACACCAGGTTCGATCGAAATGGTTGGACGAACCGGCGTGAGCTGCCGAGCCTGATGTTGTGCGGCTAACTCGGCTTCCCTACGCGCTCGGGCCCGGTTCACCACTTCCTGAGCGTCATTAGCACCACCCGTCGGGTTGTTACCACGGGGTGCTCCATGTTGTTCATTACTCGACACTGCTAGTTCATCCATATGTCTGCTATAGCTCCGGCTTGGACGGGGGGTCGAGTGGATTCGGTCGCGGCTGTACGAGTACGCCTCCTGTTGGGCCAAAGCTGTCCTCAGAAGTTCCTTGACCCATCGCGTCTCTACTGCTTGCGGCGAGTCACCTTCAACTAGAATGGCTTTCAGTCGTGCAACAGCGGCAACAAGATTGTCCATTGGGTTGGAGTAGTGACCCAGAGGTGTTAAAGCATCCCGAGGTATAACGGTGTTTTGACGAGGTGGGTCCATCTGACGGGGCTGAACCGGTGCACCGGTCCCAGGGGCTTCTGCCCGTTTCCCCTCCAGCGGATTACCGGCTCTTGGTCCTGGAGTGTTGAAAAGGTCTCTGGCCTCGAAAACCGGAGGTAAGCGGGACCGGTGCTTCCTCCTCATGACTTCATGCAACGCGCTCTGATCCAACATAAGCCTGTAGGCCTGTGCGTCTAAAGCGGCCCGCTCTGCGGCCATCCTGGTGTCCTCAGCCGCCAGATCCATTTTGGCCTGGGTGATTTGTTCCTTTACCTTTGCAATCTCTGTGTTGTGAGCGTCCTGATCTGGCGGATTAACTTCCGCCATAAGCACAGCCAACGCATCAAATAGTTCTGATAGAACCTGAGCCGGTGGGCGCACAGGGCCTCCCGCCCCGGCAACCGTTGCCGCTGCTGAACCGAAGATCGTTGCCGCGGCTGTCGAAGAGTGAAGCGCTGCTTGTGTTCCGGTCATGAATATTCCAACCCGGTTAGGCAGATCAGAGGGGTCCGGAATACTGTCGCCATCGGAACAGCTCTCAATCCGGCCATCTTGTAGCTGATAAAGAGATTCGGTTTCTCCAGTCGAAGATTCGTCACCGGAACGAACGGCAGTCGCCCCGCAAAGCTCCGATCCATCCTCATAACTCCCTCCATGGATCATTCCCACGAAGGCACGCTTCATGGCCGGTTTAACCCGGGCGGATCGCGTACGCCGAGCCGTCTCGACGAGGTCGGTGCAGATGTCTGGCTCAGGGCCCGGTTCACCGATCTTGCCAATGAAAACGTGAATGCTACCAAAGGGGACCCGGTACCCGTACTCAATTGAGCCGGCCTCGGGGCCCTAGCCTGCGTCGTCGATGTAGAGTTTGCCGCGACGACTCTTAGTCATCTGGCCTACAGCATAGCCCTCGAGTCCTTCAAAGCGGCCCTCCAAGAACCGGAAACCATCGTGCGATAGCCCCACGGTGGGCGCCAACTGTCGTGGTTTTGTCACGACAGATGTCCTAGAGAAAGGACTTAGTCATGGAGCCATCGCTACGGGTTAGCTTGAAGGGGTTAAAGCGGACACAAGGACGCAAGAGAGTTTATACTAGTTCGGCCCCTTCAATGAAGGTAAAAGCCTACGTCTAGTTGTGATGGAATTGATGGGTGTTTCGATGACTAGGGAGCAAATAAGCTTCGCCTATGTCTCGAGTTGTTGTCCTTGAACCGCCGCCGGGTCGTCCCCTTATATACATGGGGACGCCCGTCGGTTTACAGAGTCCCGATACCGGCTCATAGATGCGTCCGGTTCGGTCTCCACTATTCCTAACTTATAACACAAGTTACATACCGACGCCGGTTTATAGCTATAGGCCTTAAACCGATTATGGGCCTTTAGCCCTCATCCGCCCTCATGGGCTTTTATCACACTCAACTACTGATGAAGTTAACCCGGCTTGTCCTAGCCGGTTTACGCCCAGTAGTAATATCCCCAACAGTCAGGTTGATCGTGCTCCGGCGTGGTCAATAACCCTTGGAAGTTGGTTTAGCGATTGCTAAGGCGCGACGTCTCGCACGTACGTAGTCGGATCGTCAAGGTCGACTCCCACAGAAAATGATAGCCACCATCTCATTGAAACATCGGGACACCTTTGCCCCTATCACCTCATCTACTTTTAGGCCACCTTCTCCTGTATTTATCTTGCTCCTCCTCTTCCACCACGTCCACACTAGAGCTATGACATTGATCCTTGCTCTATGTTCCATGTGTAGAATAGAGTGATGCATATCTAGTTCCTAAAGGCAAAAGAAAAAGTGATACATCTTTCATCCGAGTGAGAATTCACATTTGGGTAGGGGGATTACTACAAACTTTCAGTCTATTCTTCCCCCGAGAAGAATATGCAAGGCAATGTAGACGTTGCTCGTTATATCAGATGAACTTTTTTGCCTAGCTTTTATATGCATACTAAAAAGAACAAAGGGAGTACTATGCAATCAAAGCTCACTTTTGTTCACTGCATGTGGTAACAACTGTCGAGCTTGATGACTCCATGCAAATCCCCAGTGATCCTGGGGTTGAAGAGCCAGATCAAGAAGCATGGAGAGATTGTAAAATGAAAAGCATGGAGAGAAAGATGTAGAAAATCACAAGCCTAATCACCAGCAACAAATCCATCACAAATGCCTAATCGCCTGCAGCCCCAATTCCAATCACCAACAGGCAACAACCACAAATCAACTCGCACATGCATGCCCTGAAAAATCACAGCCTAATTGAACCATAGATCCTACACGCATGCATGAGCGGCAAGATTAGAGGTAAACTAATGCATGTACTAGAGGGTTGCGGTGACGTCGAAGATCAGCTCGTTATGTCACATTTGGGTAGGCGGGCTGGCTGGCCAGATCAGGTTTTCTTTGACATGGGCACCCCCTCCAGTCCTTGTAGTCTTCCAAATTCCAATGGTGCACACTTCTCCAACGCTTGTAGTCTTCCGATGATGTGCACTTCATGAGAGAGATGTGGCCGGGGAAACCGGGGCTGCAACGTTGTGCGCCTTGTGCCTCTCGTTGGATCTATCTATTTATGGATTATCTACTATCTATCTAATACCCCTATAAAAGATCCAAATGGGGCGGATCCAAATCATAAGGACCTTCTATCTAACAGATCTTAAGGTCTAAAACCTCCCATTGGTGAGCACAACAATGTCAGCCTAAACTACAGAGAAAGCGCAAAATAGACCGGTACCACTAGGTATCGACACATCCCTAGCCGCTCATTGTTGTTTCAAGATTCGTGCGACACTGTGCAGTATAAAACGATAATCATTTTGCTTCAGGAATACATAACTATACAACATGTAAATACACTACATGGGCCCCACCAATACCAGCTTTTAGTCAGATGGTAAAGTAGTCTTGCATGTAGTGTTGCCCATTCTCTCTCTTCTCTCTCCCAAACTAATCCATCCATTTATTTGACCTTTGCTACTTAAAATCATTCATATATATATATTAACTCATGGCGAAGAGACCTTTAAAATAGAGACCGACCTTGAATATATTTCAAACAAGTTTACAAAAATTGATTTCATAATAACATATTTCACTCATTTCCTAATAACATATTTCACCCATTTCGAAAAAGATTTTATAATAATGTACTTACTCATTTCAGAATAACATTTCAATCATTTCATAATAACATATTTCGCTCATTTTAAACCGATTTACAGATTCCAAAAAAGATTTCATCCATTTAAAAAAATCATAATAACATTTTCACTCATTTCAAATATTCCATAATAACATATTTCACTCATTCCAAATAATCAATTTCTCAAGTTGACCTTTCAGTTTCATATCGTTTTTTGAAAGTGCTAGTTATCGACTAGAGGGGGGGTGAATAGGCGATTTTTATGTAAGTCTTCAAAACATGGGTGTTTCGAAGACAAACAATAGAAATGAACCTATTAACATGCAGTGGAAGGTAGACTACACTAGGCAAGCCATAGTCAAGTATACAATGAAGTGAAAGCACAAAGACTAATAGCAGCTAGGTAGTATGGATCAGGATGGAAGATAGTATGAAGCCAATCAAAACAACCAGTCACACAGTGAAGACAAACAGATAATGCAAGCAGGCAATGACTTCACAAGGACCAACTGTAAATAAAGAAAAGGAAAGGATAGAACCAGTTGCTTGGTGAAGACAAGGGATTTGTTGGACCAGTTCCAGTTGCTGTGACAACTGTACGTCTGGTTAGGGAGGCTGAGATTTAACTCAGAAGACCGTGTATTCACCTTATTCCCCTTGAGCTAAGGACACGCAGTCCTTGCCCAATCACTCAGGTAAGTCTTCAAGGTAGACTTCCAAACCTTCACAGACTTCGTTCACCGGCGATCCACAATGACTCTTGGATGCACAGAACGCGATGCCTAACCGGCTGGAGGATTCACAGTCCTCAAGTGTAACAAGTCTTCAGATCACACAGACAGGAAGATTTCAGTGATGCCTAACACTCTTTGGCTCTGGGTGTTTAGGGCTTTGTCCTCGCAAGGATTTCTCTCTCAAAGGCTTCGGAGGTGGGTTGCTCTCAAACGACAAAAGCCATGCACTAACTCTAAGCAGCCACTAATTTATGGTGTAGGGGTGGGCTATTTATAGCCACTAGGCAACCCGACCTGATTTGTCCGAAATGACCCTGGGTCACTAAGGAACTGACACATGTTCCAACGGTCAGATTTCAAACACACACGACAGCTTGATTGGGCTACAAGTAAAGCTGACTTATCTAGCTCTGGATAAGATTTGCTCTCATTGTCTTCGCTCGAAGACTTAGGCTTTGGTTGAGCATCACTTTAGTCATTCTGACTATGTTCACTTGGACCCCACTTAACAGTACGGTGGTTCCTATGACTCAACAAAGAAGATGATGAAACTACGAAACAACTATATCTTCGTGCTCCAAAGTCTTCATGCGATGTCTTCTCATGTCATAGTCTTCAATGTGAATATCTTCACATACCACCATTGTCTTCAATGTCTTCACACATTTTTAGGGGTCATCTCCGGTAGGTAAACCAAATCAATGAGGGACTACTACCCGTGTTATCCTGCAATTCTCACAAACACATTAGTCCCTCAACCAGGTTTGTCGTCAATACTCCAAAACCAACTAGGGGTGGCACTAGATGCACTTACAATCTCCCCCTTTTTGGTGATTGATGACAAACTGGTTGAAGTTTTCAACGGGGATAAAAGTATGTGAAATTGTGAAGGATTGGGATATTGTCTTCGTAAGTAGCAGAAAGGCTCCCCCTGAAGATGTGCATATAAGTATTTTGGTTTTGAATGCAAATGCACATGGCAGGTTGTACTTGCAGAGCTCCTCTTCTACTTATGAAGACAATTCATCATGCATGAAGGGATATAACGAAGATAGTGACATGCATAATGAAAAATGGACGTCTACAAAATGACTTCGTGCGGAATTTATCGTCGCACATGCGGAATTTATCATCGCATCACATAATTGACGGAAAGGTAGCAGACGACCATCAAGTTTAAGTGTTACAACTCAAAAGAACCAAATGTATCAAAAGCAAGAGTTGTAAGCACTTGGCAAATGTAGCAAAAGTATAGCAACCACCCATATGGACCCGCTTGAAGACTATCAACTCATATGCTTCTCCCCCTTTTGTTAGTAATGACCAAAAAGGTTTGAAGACATAGAGCTTGCTACTCGTTCCCATGAGGAGTAGGCGAAGCAACAGGGTTGTCGTTGAGGTTTGGTGGTGCAGATGAACTTGGTGCAGTGTCGATACGCGCCGAAGTTGGAGGTCGTGAGGTAGCATCATCTTGGTCATCAATGACTCTGGCATTAACAATTGCAGCTGACGAAGAATAGTCAGAGTCTTCGAGTGAGGGAGTCTGACACAAGTGAGCGTTCCAGGGAGGAGTTGAATCAAACTTGAAGCTCTCAGCGAAGCCATCCTGGTGAAGATCATCTTCAGAGCTCAGCAGAGTCAGACTCTTCCACGATCGGCGACAGGTTTCATGTGTAACAAAGGCATTCTTGGTGGCAATTTTGCGAATGCGATTGACATCCACCAAGAGGCTTTGCATTTGACGCTTAAGCCAGTCATGATGCTTATCCTGTTTCTGATGTAGAGCGACGAGAAGCTCTCGGTCATTGAGAACACGAGATCGCTTCCGAGGCCTTTGGGCAATGGTGCTTTCAGTGGCTTCAGTTTGGGTGCGAGGGGCACGTGTATTGCCAGCCAATGGATAAACATGAGAAACGGCCTGAACTCCTTCAATGGGCTGTGAGAAGCTTTGGTGATCAGCATTGTGAAGAGTAACATGCTCTTTGGCAGGCTCTGGGTAGATGGCTTCAACAAACAGATCAACCTCTAGCAAGAATATGAGATGATTGCGTGCAGAAGGCTGATAGTTGATTGCAGAGTGAAGCTTTATAAGGCGCATTACCCATGGAGCGTAGAATTTCAGATCAAAGATGTCGGAGCCAGATGCAGCCAACTGCCTGATGAAAAAGTCTTGAGCATTGAAGCCGATGCCATTGAAGATATAGAAAACCAAAGTCTTCATTGCTCCTTCAAGCTTCGCTGCAGAGGAATGTCCTTTGACAGGCCATAGAGTTCGCCTGATGATGTGATAAATGGTGCGGGGCAGATACTCTAGGTCTTCAACAAAGAATTCCGTTGGGTATTCAGCGTCGCGTGGTAGAGGCTTCATCATGCTCAACATTTGGCTCAAATTAGGCTCTGGCTTCTGGAATATGCTCTCCAAAGCATTCTGGTGTAGTTGACAACCCGGTTCATAATGTTCGCCAGGAGTGGGCAGGGCTGTAAGCTCAATGATGTCTTGGGATTTAGCTTCATGATGTACATCGCCCGTCAACCACTCAAGGATCCATGTCTTCGGATCCCTGTTGTAGCCACGAATGTGGAGGGTAGCATAGAATTGAAGCAGAAGTTCTTCATTCCAATGTTCTTTTGCAGTCACAAATGGGAGAAGACCAGCATCTTTGAAGCAGTCAAGGGCTTCTTCTAGGCAAGGCAGGCCAGCCATGGCTTCACTGTCTAGACGCATATGAGGGAAAATGCCCCCTGATTGTATAAGATGCAGGAATAGTAATTGCGCTGCTGATAACTCCAGAATCGATCTGATGAAATGCTTGGCCTTGTGTAGGGGTTCTTGGCACTGTCAAAGAATGTGTTGTGTGCCTTGAAGCCATTGACATTAAAGGATCCTGGTGAAGTTGCGGTACCTGGGAACCTTGGCAGTCTTGGCTTAGGCTTCTGGACCTGAGGCCTGTGCTCTACATGATAATCAAATTGCGGACTAGCAGCAGGTGGATGAACCAGAATGGGCCATCTGATAGTAACCAGCCGACCACGATCAAATTCTTGCTCGATGGTGTGTGGCCTTGGAGGCGGTACAAGAGCAGTGGCAGTGGCAGTGGTATTGACTTCAGGCTGTAGATTTGCATCAGGTACATCATTGGATTCAGGTTCAGGAACTTATGGTACCTCATTAGCTTCAGCCATGATGACGTCATTGGCTTCAGTTGAGTTGTTTGTGGCCGCCTCAGTATTGTTAACCTCTAGTTGAGGGTCGGACACGTTCTCCGCGAGAACAACTTCAGGGTTGGTTGGGGGTGTAGCAACACGTTCTTCTTCAGCTCTTTGCTCTTCTTGTTCATCGGCTGATGCAGCCGGAATGTCTTCAGCAGCTTTGGCTTCAGACTCATGGATGTTCGCAGTAGGAGATGCTTCAGGAAATACTTGGCGTGATACTGAGTGGTGTTCTTCTCCTTCTGGAACGCTTGACAGAGGGACTTGCGGCCTTGGTCCTTTGCGAAGCCTGCGGAGTGCGGGCGACGCCTTTGGAGAGGGAGTTGGCTGGGCCACAAAGTCATCGTCTTAAAGCACCGAAGTGGTGACTTGAGGTGGGGGAGTACTTGGTGATTCTTCTTAGCGGGGGGAGTCTTGAGGGTGATCAGCCCATGAACCATCCTGAGCAATTGGCGTCAAAGGAAGACCAATGCTGATGAGTTCGCTGTTCGTCAGCACAGGCGATGATACCATATTGTGCTCGATCTGAGGAAGGACGTCATCATCTTCAACATTGTCGTGGTGACCAATGTCTTTAGCTGCGGTGGGGTCAACAGCTGGATCTTCTTCAGCTTCAGTAGCTTCTTTGGTAGCAAGCTCATGAACTATCAACTGACGCTCATGCTGTTCAGACACAGGACGAGCCACTGAGATCGGCTCGACGACAAGGGGCTCTGTGGGAGCAGCTCGATCTTTCTTCTTGGTTTTTCGCTTTTTCGTCGGTGGAGCGTCGTCAGTGGTGTGCTTGGTCTTGCGCTTGCGGGCTTCGGCTTCAGCTGCCCTTGTTTTCTTAAGATCTGAAGCCACTATGGGGACCTTAGGCTTTGAGCCTGTCATACTGGCAGGGAAGACAATGCAAGGTTCCTGCTGCCTAGATGCTTGATACGTCTCCGTCGTATCTATAATTTTTGATTGTTCCATGCCAATATTCTACAACTTTCATATACTTTTGACAACTTTTTATACTATTTTTGGGACTAACATATTGATCCAATGCCCAGTGTCAGTTCCTGTTTGTTGCATGTTTTTTGTTTCACAGAATATCCATATCAAACGGAGTCCAAACGGGATAAAAACTGACGGAGATTTTTTTGGAATATATATGATTTTGGGAAGAAAAATCCACGCGAGACGGTGCCCGAGGTGGCCATGAGGCAGGGGGGGCGCCTGCCACCCTGGGCGCGCCCCTGACACTCGTGGGCCACCCGTAAGGCGGTTGATGCCCTTCTTTCGCCGCAAGAAAGCTAATATCCGGATAGAGATCATGTTAAAATTTCAGCCCAATCGGAGTTACAGATATCCGGGAATATAAGAAACGGTGAAAGGGTAGAATCTGAGAACGCAGAAATAGAGAGAGATAGAGAGACAGATCCAATCTCGGAGGGGCTCTCGCCCCTCCCACGCCATGGAGGCCATGGACCAGAGGGGAAACTCTTCTCCCATCTAGGGAGGAGGTCAAGGAAGAAGAAGAAGGAGGGGGCCTCTCTCCCCCTCGCTTTCGGTGGCACCGGAGTGCCACCGGGGGCCATCATCATCACCGCAATCTTCACCAACAACTTCACCGCCATCGTCACCAAATATCCCCCCTCTATGCAGCGGTGTAATCCCTCTCTTACCCACTGCAATCTCTACTTAAACATGGTGCTCAACGCTATATATTATTTCCCAATGATGTATGGCTATCCTATGATGTTTGAGTAGATCCGTTTTGTCCTATGGGTTATTTGATGATCAAGATTGGTTTGAGTTGCATGTTTTATTATTGGTGCTGTCCTATGGTGCTCTCCCTGTCACGCAAGCGTGAGGGATCCCCACTGTAGGGTGTTGCAATATGTTCATGATTCGCTTATAGTGGGTTGCGTGAGTGACTGAAACACAGACCCGAGTAAGGGAGTTGTTGCGTATGGGATAAAGAGGACTTGATGCTTTAATGCTATGGTTGGGTTTTACCTTAATGATCTTTAGTAGTTACAGATGCTTGCTAGAGTTCCAATCATAAGTGCATATGATCCAAGTAGAGAAAGTATGTTAGCTTATGCCTCTCCCTCATATAAAATTGCAAAAATGATTACCGATCTAGTTATCGATTGCCTAGGGACAAATAACTTTCTTGTAACAAAAAGCTCTTTACTAAAACTAACTTAGTTGTGTCTTTATCTAAACAGCCCCTACTTTTTATTTACGTAATCTTTATTACCTTGCAAACCTATGCAACAACACCTACAAAGTACTTCTAGTTTCATACTTGTTCTAGGTAAAGCGAACATCAAGCGTGCGTAGAGTTGTATTGGTGGTCGATAGAACTTGAGGGAATATTTGTTCTGCCTTTAGCTCCTTGTTGGGTTCGACACACTTACTTATCGAAAACTGTTGCGATCCCCTATACTTGTGGGTTATCAAGACCTTTTTCTGGCGCCGTTGCCGGGGGAGCAATAGCGTGGGGTGAATATTCCCGTGTGTGCTTGTTTGCTTTATCACTAAGTAATTTTTACTTGCTGTTCTTAGTTGTTCTTTATCTTTAGTTATGGATATGGAACACAAAATACCAAAAAAATCAGGTGTACTTTCTGCTCATGGAGATGAGGAACCTCCTAAAACCCTCGATGCTGGTTATGTGAAAGATATTATGTACTACTTTAATAATCCTGAGAAAACCCCATTCAATTATGTAATGGGAGTAACGTTGGATCAATGCGAATACTTTAGGGATTATCGCTTGACACAAAAAGGGAAACTATTATGGGATCAAATTCATATATTGAATTGGTATGCTAGGCAACTATGCTTGAGATATGATTATACTTGTTGCTCTAGGATGAAGGCTCCACACCTTCCCTTTTATGCGAATTTAATGATAATAAAACCTTAGCTTCTTATGCTAATGGTATATATGATTACTATGATGTGGAACAAATAGAAGAATTTGTTGCTTTTATGGGTGCTTATGAAATTGAATCTATGTTTAAAGAGTTTGAAGATTTTGATGAATCAGTTTATAGACCTGAAAATTTAGCTATCCTTAAATATTGCTATGAGAATTATGAATACAATTCCGATATTAATGCACTTATTAAGAAAGTCTCTGTTGTCCAAGAAGAGACTAATATTTTGCAGGAATCTATGGAAGAAGAAGTTGATGAAACTGTGAGCTCATTGGATGAAAAAGGTGAGGAGGAGAGCGAAGAACAAAAGGAGGAAGAGCGGATTGATCACCTGTGTGCACCTTCTAATGAGAGTAACTCTTCAACTCATACATTGTTTAATTCCCCTTCATGCTTACCGAAGGATGAATGCTATGATAATTGCTATGACCCCGTTGATTCTTTTGAAATATCCCTTTTTGATGATGCTTTCTATGCCTGTGGCCAAGATGCCAATATGAATTATTCTTATGGAGATGAACTTGCTATAGTTCCTTATGTTAAACATAAAATTGTTGCTATTGCACCCACGCATGATAGTCCTATTATCTTTTTGAATTCTCCCGACTACACTATATCGGAGTTGTTTGCACTTATTAAGGATTACATTGATGGGTTGCGTTTTACTATTACACATGATGATTTTGATAGATATAATATGCATGTGCTTACTGCTCCTACTTGCAACTATTATGAGAGAGGAACTATATCTCCACCTCTCTATGTTTCCCACATGATAAAATTGCAAGGAACTGTTTATACTATGCATTGGCCTTTACTTTGTGTGCATGAATTGTTATTTTATGACATGCCGATGCATAGGAAGAGAGTTAGACTTCGTTGTTGCATGATATATGTTACTTTGTGCTCACTACTAAATTATAAATCATTGTTAATTAAAATTGGCTTTGATATACCTTGGGATCCGGGTGGATTCACTACTTGAGCACTATATGCCTAGCTTAATGGCTTTAAAGAAAGCGCTGCCAGGGAGACAACCCGGAAGTTTTAGGGAGTCATTTATTTCTGTTGAGTGCTTTTATATAGTTTAAAAACAAAATAAAATGAAGAGGGAAACCCAAAACTTTTTCAAAAAGGAAAGTGAAAGTGAGAAAGACAAGCATTGTTGAAGTGGGAGAGCTCCTTGAACTTTTTTCATGCTCACGGCAACTTTGTGAATCTTGATTACAGAAACTTTTCAACAAAAATAACTATCCCCTTGTACAATTCCATTGTATTATAAAAATAATGTGCCAAGGTTTGCCTTTAGGATGTTTACATTTGCTTGATGGTTTATACGGTCCAGGACAGAAACTTTGGCTGTAGTGCGCGATTTTACATTTTTAGCTGGAACGTCAAATGGTTCTGATTCTTTTTGCATTGTCTTTATATACAAATTTGTTATTTTTCCTAATGTTGGCAGAATTTTTCAAGTATCATAAGTATGGTGAATGTTCAGATTATTACAGACTGTTCTGTTTTAGACAGATTCTGTTTTTGATGCATATTTTGCTTGTTTTGATGAAACTATCGATTCATATCAGTGGATTAAGCCATGAAAAATTTATACTACAGTAGAAACAATGCAAAAACAAAATATGAATTGGTTTGCAATAGTACTTAGAGTAGTGATTTGCTTTATTATACTAACGGATCTTACCGAGTTTTCTGTTGAAGTTTTGTGTGGATGAAGTGTTCGATGATCGAGAAGGTCTCCATGTGAGAAGAAGGAAGAGAGAAAAGAGCTCAAGCTTGGGGATTCCCAAGGCACCCCAAGTAAATATTCAAGGAGACTCAAGCGTCTAAGCTTGGGGATGCCCCGGAAGGCATCCCCTCTTTCTTCAACAAGTATCGGTATATTTTCGGATTCGTTTCGTTCATGTGATATGTGCAATCTTGGAGCGTCTTTTGCATTTAGTTTTCATTTTTATTTTATGCACCATGCTGGTATGAGATAGTCCTTGGTTGATTTATAGAATGCTCTATGCAACTTTTGAGTATGGCTTTATAGAATGCTTCATGTGCTTCACTTATATCATTTTAAGTTTGGATTGCCTGTTTCTCTCTACATAGAAAACCGCCATTTGTAGAATGCTATTTTGCTTCACTTATATTGTTAGAGCATGGGCATATCTTTTGTAGAAAGAATTAAACTCTCTTGCTTAACTTATATCTATTTAGAGAGATGACAGGAATTGGTCATTCACATGGTTAGTCATAAAATCCTACATAAAACTTGCAGATCACTGAATATGATATGTTTGATTCCTTGCAATAGTTTTGCGATATAAAGATGGTGATATTAGAGTCATGCTAGTGGGTAGTTGTGGATTAGTAGAAATACTTGTATTGAGATTTGTGATTCCCGTAGCATGCACGTATGGTGAACCGTTATGTAATGAAGTCGGAGCATGATTTATTTATTGATTGTCTTCCTTATGAGTGACGGTCGGGGACGAGCGATGGTCTTTTACTACCAATCTATCCCCCTAGGAGCATGCACGTAGTACTTTGTTTCGATAGCTAATAGACTTTTACAATAAGTATGTGAGTTCTTTATGACTAATGTTGAGTCCATGGATTATACGCACTCTCACCCTTCCACCATTGCTAGCCTCTCTAGTACCGCGCAACTTTCGCCGGTACCATAAACCCGCCATATATCTTCCTCAAAACAGCCACCATACCTACCTATCATGGCATTTCCATAGCCATTCCGAGATATATTGCCATGCAACTTCCATCATCATCATATACATGACTTGAGCATTTATTGTCATACTGCTTTGCATGATCGTAAGATAGCTAGCATGATGTTTTCATGGCTTGTCCATTTTTTGATGTCATTGCTACGCTAGATCATTGCACATCCCGGTACACCGCTGGAGGCATTCATATAAAGTCATATCTTTGTTCTAGTATCGAGTTGTAATATTGAGTTGTAAGTAAATAAAAGTGTGATGATCATCATTATAGAGCATTGCCCTAGTGAGGAAAGAATGATGGAGACTATGATTCCCCCACAAGTCGGGATGAGACTCCGGACTTTACAAAAATAAAAGAGGCCAAAGAAGCCCAAATAAAAAAGAGAGGCCAAAGAAGCCCACCAAAAAAATAAAAAAATGAGAGAAAAAGAGAGAAGGGGCAGTGCTACTATCCTTCTTCCACACTTGTGCTTCAAATTAGCACCATGTTCTTCATATAGAGAGTCTCTTGAGTTATCACTTTCATATACTAGTGGGAATTTTCATTATAGAACTTGGCTTGTATATTCCGATGATGGGCTTTCTCAAATGCCTGAGGTCTTCATGAGCAAGCAAGTTGGATGCACACCCACTTAGTATCAGTTGGAGCTTTTTTACACTTATAGCTCTAGTGCATCCGTTGCATGGCAATCCCTACTCACTCACATTGATATCTATTGATGGGAATCTCCATAGCCCGTTGATACGCCTAGTTGATGTGAGACTATCTTCTCCTTTTTGTCTTCTCCACCATCATATTCTATTCCACCTATAGTGCTATGTCCATGGCTCACGCTCATGTATTGCGTGAAAGTTGAAAAGGTTTGAGAACGTCAAAAGTATGAAACAATTGCTTGGCTTGTCATCGAGGTTGTGCATGATGTGAATATTTTGTGTGGTGAAGATGGAGCATAGCCAGACTATATGATTTTGTAGGGATAACTTTCTTTGGCCATGTTATTTTGAAAAGACATGATTGCTTTATTAGTAGGCTTGAAGTATTATTGTTTTTATGTCAAATGATAGACTATTGCTTTGAATCACTCGTATCTTAATATTCATGCCATGATTAGATTACATGATCAAGATTATGCTAGGTAGCATTCCACATCAAAAATTATCTTTTTTATCATTTACCTACTCGAGGACGAGCAGGAATTAAGCTTGGGGATGCTGATACGTCTCCGTCGTATCTATAATTTTTGATTGTTCCACGCCAATATTCTACAACTTTCATATACTTTTGGCAACTTTTTGTACTATTTTTGGGACTAACATATTGATCCAGTGCCCAATGCCAGTTCCTGTTTGTTGCATGTTTTTTGTTTCGCAGAATATCCATATCAAACAGAGTCCAAACGGGATAAAAACTGACGGAGATTCTTTTTGGAATATATATATGATTTTTGGGAAGAAAAATCCACGCGAGACGGTGCCCGAGGTGGCCACGAGGCAGGGGGCGCGCCCCTGGCCCTCATGGGCCACCCGTAAGGCGGTTGATTCCCTTCTTTCGCCGCAAGAAAGCTAATATCTGGATAGAGATTGTGTTAAAATTTCAGCCCTATCGGAGTTACGGATCTCCGGGAATATAAGAAACGGTGAAAGGGTAGAATCTGAGAACGCAGAAAGAGAGAGAGATAGAGAGACAGATCCAATCTCGGAGGGGCTCTCGCCCCTCCCACGCCATGGAGGCCATGGACCAGAGGGGAAACTCTTCTCCCATCTAGGGAGGAGGTCAAGGAAGAAGAAGAAGGAGGGGGGCTCTCTCCCCCTCGCTTTCGGTGGCACCGGAGTGCCACCGGGGGCCATCATCATCACCGCAATCTTCACCAACAACTTCACCGCCATCATCACCAACTCTTCCCCCCTCTATGCAGCGGTGTAATCCCTCTCTTACCCGCTGCAATCTCTACTTAAACATGGTGCTCAACGCTATATATTATTTCCCAATGAAGTATGGCTATCCTATGATGTTTGAGTATATCCGTTTTGTCCTATGGGCTATTTGATGATCAAGATTGGTTTGAGTTGCATGTTTTATTATTGGTGCTGTCCTATGGTGCTCTCCGTGTCGCGCAAGCGTGAGGGATCCCCGCTGTAGGGTGTTGCAATACGTTCATGATTCGCTTATAGTGGGTTGCGTGAGTGACTGAAACACAAACCCGAGTAAGGGGGTTGTTGCGTATGGGATAAAGAGGACTTGATGCTTTAATGCTATGGTTGGGTTTTACCTTAATGATCTTTAGTAGTTGCGGATGCTTGCTAGAGTTCCAATCATAAGTGCATATGATCCAAGTAGAGAAAGTATGTTAGCTTATGCCTCTCCCTCATATAAAATTGCAAAAATGATTACCGGTCTAGTTATCGATTGCCTAGGGACAAATAACTTTCTCGTAACAAAAAGCTCTTTACTAAAACTAACTTAGTTGTGTCTTTATCTAAACAGCCCCTACTTTTTATTTACGTAATCTTTATTACCTTGCAAACCTATCCAACAACACCTACAAAGTACTTCTAGTTTCATACTTGTTCTAGGTAAAGCGAACGTCAAGCGTGCGTAGAGTTGTATCGGTGGTCGATAGAACTTGAGGGAATATTTATTCTGCCTTTAGCTCCTCGTTTGGTTCGACACTCTTACTTATCGAAAACTGTTGCGATCCCCTATACTTGTGGGTTATCAATGCTTCATCTTGGGCCACAACAGGCTTCTTCTTCTTTTTGGCAGCCATTCTGGGGTCGATGCCAGGTCGCCCCAGAGCCTTACGCTTTTCAGCTTCATTGTAGCCTTGAACACATTCGGCAGACAAGTGTTTCATGCACTCTGGAGAACCTTTAGCTTCTTCACGTTTCTTGTGAAACGCCTCTGTGAGCTCATGCATCATTTGCTTGAAGTTTTGGATGTCTGTCACGCTGAGCTGGGCCATGTGCTTCTTGAACTGAGCCTTTTCATAGTCAATCTTGTGCTTCAGCTCAACAATTCTCTGTGCAAGAGCTAGCTCAGGAGCAATGGCTCCATGGAAGGAGACGCTGAGGCCAATTGGAGTTGAAGATCATCAAAACTGAGGTCTGGGCTGTTGCACCACTCATCAATGAACTTGTACAGGATCTCCACATCAAAGAGGGGAAGATCATTGAAGATTTCCGCCTCTTGCTTGCTCTTTATAAGCAGCTCAAGAGCATCATCGCCAAGATCGTCGTCGCTAGACAGATCAATGGCTTCGTTCTCATTCCTCAGAACAGCAGCAGGGGTCAATGCTTGACCAGTAGGTTGCATGGGCTTCTTTATCTTGTCAGACTTGGAGATACGAGAGAGATCTTCAGACTGCACACTGGTTTCAGGAGGTGCAATGGCCAGAGGCTTCGCACGCGAAGCTTTTGGTGCAAAGGAGGGCTTTGAAGCCTTTGGTTTCTTCTGCTTCACAGGCTTCGGTGGTGCAGGCGCTTCATCAGAATCAACGTTGTTTGCAGAGTGATCCACGACCGGCCCTTGAACCTGAATGTGAGTGATGAGACCTTCAAGGTTGTAGAAGGGCCCAACAATATTGGGTTCAGCATCGCGTGTGCCGTCGGCACGAGGAGCAGAGGGACCGGGGTTGAAGTCTAACCCAAGCGACTTCTTGTTCTCTTTGGCAGAAGTTTTGGCAAACTGGAAGTTGCGCTTAAAGAGATTGTCTTCACGACACCATAACAGAGAGGATGGGTCGGCATTAGCAGGCTGAGGTCCACGGATCATGCACGGGTAGACGCCTTGAGCAATGGCTTCGGACTTCGACTTGGGCTGAAGACCTTTGTATATAATATCTCCCCAGGGGCCCTTGATGGCATCCTTTTCAGCATATTCGTTAGTGACAAATTTATACTCGAACCATTCCTCTGCCCAATGTCTTCAAATCCATTGGATTCGGTTCTTGCATTCTCCATAGGTCTCTTCTGGATCTGACTTGTATAGATCATAGAGATCCGGTGGCAGGTCCTTAGCAGTGTTTTCACGGCGCTGTCTGCCGCCCTTCCTGACTGATTTTTTCTATCGCCATGAAGTTCAGACTGAATGGCTTCAAAACTTGCAAAGGCTTCCGTCTGCTAGTCAGACATGAACTGGCTTCGGGAGAATTGATGTGACACTTTAAGAATTCTGCAAATGAATGGAGACTATGAGAACCAAGGGATTCTCCCACGGACATGTACCTATGACAGCATTAGAGATGCGAGGGAAGGGGAAGAGGTCATATGCATTCTTAGAAGATTTTGAAGATAAATTAGTTTAGAAGACATTGACCTCATAGTGCGAAGACATTCACTCATATGTTGATAGTTGGTTCAGATTT
The DNA here is from genome assembly GCF_056163025.1 of Triticum urartu. Classification (NCBI taxonomy): domain Eukaryota; kingdom Viridiplantae; phylum Streptophyta; class Magnoliopsida; order Poales; family Poaceae; genus Triticum; species Triticum urartu. The sequence goes on from NC_141877.1 coordinate 363,206,309, forward strand.
GTACGAATCAAAGAATAAGTACAAGTGAGGAATCTAACTACTTTGTGAAGCATAAGTGAATATACTAGGCATGTTATGAGATGCAGAACAGGATAGATTCAATTTGTTGGGACAGAAACCACTTGTGGTTGAGAAGGATGAATCTATCGGATCAAAAGGACTGTAAAAAGAGCTTTTATTTACCACTTGAGGAACTGCTAGACGGAGTAGAAGATGAGGCCGAGCAGTTCGATCTTCCGTGCCCTAACTTGGCGACGGAGGACACCTACGGCGACGGCGGAGAAGACGATGTCCGCAGTCGGCGTGAGGACGGCGTCGGTGAGGTCACGGCAGCTAAGCGCTTCGTCGCCAGCGTCGTCGAGGGCTAGCGGTGACGCTAGGGTTTGTGCGAGAAGGAGAAGTGGAAGAGGAGATAATGACTGGGGTGAGGTGTGTATTTATAAGGACAGGGACGACATAGCATTATTACGCAGGTGCCCTTGGTGATTCACATCTGAAGGACACGTGGCAAACATGCAACACATTGGAAGTTGTTCCATGTTCCCACGCACGCCTGGATTGTCGGGTGGTCGTTCCCGCTTCTCCGGGTTTCAGGCAAAAAGGATAGAGCATTTAAATCAGATTCAATGTTTGTCTCTGTGTCTTCTACCGACAAGGACGCAGAGAAGACATTCGACGGTTTCAATAGAATGCATATGATTTGGACAGATAGATTTGAGACGGGAGCATAGAGAGGTTGGGGTCCGATCACGTTCACTTAGTTCAAACGATTCAAACGAGAAGACATAGCTATAAGTGAATGCTGTAGAGGACAGAATACTAATATATGAATATATCCAAATAAGACCAAATCAGTATAGTGAGGATGAACATGAAGACATGTTAAAATTGAAGACAAACAATATGCGAATATTTTGCAAATGTAACGCTAGCAGAAAATACTTCAAACAAAAGTTTGGTGGTGGCGTTACCCACCGTATAGGAAGTATTAAACCCAGACACGGCGCAGAATTATCATGGCGCTCCGAAGTCAAATTCCGTTTTAATGTATTCACACTTAGAGTGTAAGTCTTCATTAATTGAAGATATACGTTACTTCGTGTGTTGCATATCTGAGTCATCAATATGCATAAGTGTTTGGATGTGTGACTGATCACAGGACATTTGAGGATTCTAAGATATTTAGCTCACATCGCAACTTGCAAAACCTTTTCTCATCCAAGGGCTTTGTGAAGATATCTGCCATTTGTTCTTCAGTGTTGACGTGAATGATATCAATATCTTCCTTCATGACATGATCTCTGAGAAAGTGATGACAGATCTGAATGTGCTTTGTCTTCGAGTGCTGAACTAGGTTGTTGGCAATCTTGATGGCGCTTTCATTGCCGCAGTAGAGTGGCACTTGCTTCAGATGGACGCCATAGTCTTTGAGTGTTTGCTTCATCCATAGAAGCTGAGTGCAGCAAGATCCAGCAGCAATGTATTCAGATTCAGCAGTGGAGAGATACACAGTTCTGCTTCTTTGGAGACCAACAAACAAGTGATCATCCCAGAAAGTGACATGTGCCTGATGTAGACTTGCGATCCACCTTGTAACCAGCATAATCAGCATCCGAGAATCCAACTAGATCAAACTCAGAGCCCTTTGGATACCATAATCCTAGTGTTGGGGTGTAAGCCAAATATCGAAGAATTCGCTTCACAGCTAAGTGATGCGATTCCTTTGGTGCCGCTTGGAATCGGGCACACATGCAAACACTAAGCATTATATCTGGCCTAGATGCACATAAATAAAGTAAAGAACCAATCATGGAGCGGTATACCTTTTGATCAAACTCTTTACCATTGGCATCAAGACCCAGATGACTTTTGGTTGGCATGGGCGTCGTGTATCATTTGCAATCTTGCATTCCAAACTTCTTCAGGCAGTCTTTGAGGTATTTCTCTTGAGATATGAAGATGCCGTTGCGTTGCTGCCCTATTTGAAGACCAAGGAAGAACTTCAGCTCACCCATCATGGACATCTGATATTGCTCTTGCATGTGTCCAAACTCATCACTGTATTTTTGATTAGTGCAACCAAAGATAATGTCATCCACATATATTTGGCACACAAACAGTTCACCATCATATGTCTTCGTGAAGAGTGTGGGATCCAGGGAACCAGGTTTGAAGCCTTTGCTCTTCAGGAAGTCTTTGAGCGTGTCATACCAAGCGCGAGGGGCTTGTTTGAGGCCATACCTTGCCTTATTGAGCTTGTATACCATATCAGGGTGCTTTGGATCTTCAAAACCAGGCGGTTGTGCAACATACACTTCTTATTCAATCTTGCCATTGAGAAAGGCACTCTTCACATCCATTTGATACAGAAGGATGTTATGATGATTTGCGTAGGCTAGCAATATGCGAATGGCTTCAAGCCTAGCCACAGGAGCAAATGTTTCATCGAAGTCAATTCCTTCAACTTGAGTGTATCCTTGAGCAACGAGACGAGCCTTATTTCTGACAACTTGACCATGCTCATCTTGCTTGTTGCGATATATCCATTTAATGCCTATGATATTGTGTTTACGAGGATCAGGACGCTTGACCAGTTCCCATACATTATTCAGCTCGAACTGTTGAAACTCTTCTTGCATAGCTTGAATCCATTCAGGTTCCATGAAGGCTTCATCAACTTTCTTGGGTTCAGATATTGAGACAAATGCAAAGTGCCCACGGAAATTTGCTAGCTGTGTTTCCCTTGAACGAGTGAGTGGACCAGGTGCGTTGATGCTATTAATTATCTTCTCAATATGTACTTCATTTGCAACATGAGGATGAGCTGGACGAAGATTTTGCCCTTGCTGATCATTGTCATCATTAGGAGGATTGTCTTCAGGTTGAGCATTGTCTTCATGTTGATTAGGTGCAGAAATGATAAGTTCCTCTTCAGCCTGAGCTTCAGATGGAATGATTTCTCTAGTTCCCATAAGCTTGATGGATTCACTAGGTGGAATTTCATCTAGCACATTTGGCAGGTGCTCTCTTTGTGAGCCGTTAGTCTCATCGAACCGCACATCCACAGTTTCAACCACTTTATAGTGAAAGAGGTTGAAGACTCTGTAGGAGTGCGAATCCTTTCCGTAACCAAGCATAAAACCTTCATGTGCTTTCGATGCAAATTTTGAAGTGTGATGTGGATCCTTGATCCAGCACCTAGCACAAAATAGTCTGAAGTAACTGACATTTGGCTTCTTACCAGGGAGTTCATAGGATGTCTTCTTCAGAAGATTGTGAAGATAAACACGGTTGATGACATGACAGGCAGTATCGATGGCTTCGGGCCAGAACTTTCTTGGGGTTTTATATTCATCAAGCATCATTCTTGCCATCTCAATGAGTGTTCTGTTCTTACGTTCCACGATGCCATTCTGCTGCGGTGTGTATGGAGCTGAGAACTCATGAGTGATACCCAAGGTGTCAAGATAAGTGTAGAGACCAATGTTCTTGAATTTTGTGCCATTGTCACTTCTGATGTGCTTGATCTTGACGCCATAGTTGTTCATGGCTCGATTGGCGAAGCGTCTGAAGACATCCTGCACTTCAGTCTTGTAGAGGATTATGTGTACCCATGTATATCTTGAATAATCATCAACAATGACAAAGCCATAGAGACAAGCAGTAGTAGTTAGAGTAGAGTAGTGAGTAGGGCCGAAGAGGTCCATGTGTAGCAGTTCAAAGGGTTGAGTCGTTTTCATGATTGTCTTCGAGGGATGCTTGGCCCTCGTCATCTTTCCAGCTTCGCAGGCACCGCATAAGTGATCCTTCTTGAACTTGACGCCCTCGATGCCTATGACGTGCTTTTTGTAGCGACCCGACCCGAGTGGATCAAGTCTCTGTGCTTAAGTGTCATCCCTGGATTAGTATGCTGACACACACAGTACTCGAGGATTTATAACAGAGGTAAATCACATGTATAAGTAACGTAAGATACTATTACCTCAATCCAAAATAGCGGAAGTAACAAGGTTGTGGATTCCCATCAACACCAACGGCAAAGTTGAGTGTAGAAATCGTAACCCTAACGCATCACTTACTCGTCGTAAGATAAACCTGCAACATGAGACGTTGCAGCCACAAAGGGTCAGTACATTGAATGTACTGGCAAATTCACACCATAGAGAGAAATGATGAACAATGGCTATCACTACATGCATAAATGGCTGGTGGAAAAGCTCTATGGTTATAAGGTTTTTGCGAAAAGCCAATTTTACCCTACTGCAAAGGAATACATTTTAATTAACTATCATGGTGGTTGTTAAACATTGAGAATGGTTGACAGCATTCTCAATCCCAATTAAGCATCATCATTAAAACCCAACAATATTCATTTAAAGTAACGTGATGAGATTCACATGATAATCCAAGTACTAGATACTCAAGATGTCCATAACCGGGGACACGGCTAACCATGATTAGTTTATACACTCTGCAGAAGTTTGCACACTTTCCCCCACAAGACTCGATCTCCTCCGTTTGGTTTCTCGCACTACATGGTGTTTGAGAAACGGATGACCGAGACATAGTCTTTCAGAAATGCTAGCACCTTACGATCGGGTAGACCGTACCACCTACATCCCCTACATCTGCTAGTCTACCACTGTAAGAGTTCGCACGACTTAGTCAACTATGCTAGAGCCCATAATAGCTTGTGGCTACACTCGGAAGTTTCTAGTATGAATAATCTTATGATCCCTTTGAGCCTGGGTGGCGGTCCATAAGAAAAAAGGCAATCCTGGTCTACCCAGGTGCCTAGACAGGCAATCCTGGAATAACCAGGTACCTCAATCCACCCAGATGTGTGTTTAAGTTGCCACCTTAAGTAAACCATTAATTAACAAACTCACATCTGTCATGAATACTCTCAAAACCCAATCCACGTCTACGAGCATAGCATGGCACTATAAGCATAGCGTAATAGTAACTCCCAAGGGTTTGATAATAAACAGGTAATAGGTACTACCTCAACTACTGCCCATCCCACAATTTAATTAGATCCTAATCATGCAATGTTGGAGGTTTGATCTAATGCAATAAAAACTGGGTATGAAAGGGGATATGATCAAAGTGTGAACTTGCCTGCAATGTTGATGAAGATGATTCGCACTCATAACTCTTGATAGTTCTACTCGTCACACTCCGGTCAATCTACCGTAAGCAAGCAATAGTAACCACACATAAGCAACCATTCAAAAGATCAGTAAGATCGAAGAAGACGATTCGGAAAACTTCAAAACCAAGCAAATAACTCTTGCAACATACAACAATTTCTAACGGTACCAAAATTATGTGAATTTGGCCTTATTAGAATGTTTAGGTCAAGAGCTTCGATTTGCAAAAAGAATCAACTCAAACGGAGCTACGAAACTAAAGTTATGATCAAACGAAGTTTGAATTCAAATCTGATCTAATTCAAATTTTAAACTTTTCAAAAACATGTTTAAGTTGTTTATCTGGATAGAGGGGATCATAACGAAGATGTGGGCGTTGGTTTCGTTGAATTTGTACTAACGAGTAAAAAATTATAGCCGTTTGAAACGGAGGGACTAATCTGTAAGAAAAACTATCACAAATAGGTCCCTGACCGGAAATAACAGAAAAAGAAAAAACTAAAGGGCGAACGTTCGTTTTCTATACCTAACCAGCGAACGTTCTCTAAATAATAAACCTAAACAAAAACCGGGTTTTAAAAGAAAACTAGAGAAAACCTATAAAATATAAAATAAACCAGACCGGGGGCGGTTTATACCGGTTCGGGGCGGTTCGGGGCGGTTTACGGCGGAAAACCAGCGGCGGCGGTGTTCTCCGGCGAGCGACTGGGGGGAGGGGTGGCGTGGCGCGGCATGCGGCGGCGCTAGCAGGCGGCAGCGCGGCGAGGAGGCGACGGCGGCGACAGCGCAGCAAATCTTGCCGGCGGTGGTGGTTGCGGTGGGGCGCGGCGAGAAGCGGTGCGGTGAGGAGAAAGAGAGAGGGGGGTCCGGCTCCTTTATAGGGGGAGGGCGAGGCGATGGCGTGGGCGAGGGGCAAGGAGGAGGCCGGGGCGACCACGGCGGCGCCGGCGTGCTTGCTCGGGAGATCTTCCCGAGCTCGGAGACGAGCGGGCAGGCTGGCTGGGCCGGCTGGGCTGGGCGCGGCCCAGTTCGGTCGGCCCAAGAAGTTTTTTTTTAAATTTTTTTTTCCAAACAAACAAAAGAGGTAGAAACAAATAGAGAAAAAAATTATATAGGCATATAATATATCAAAATTTTCAGAAAAAGATTTTCTACAACATGAAAATTTTTATAACTTTAAATAAAATCCACACAAATTCAGATAAATCAAAGAGTGCTACTGGTCTATTAAAATCCAGCAAAAATCATTTTAAAAATACCAAAATGATTTCAATTTAATTTTTCTCCAATTTTCTAATGTAGGGAATCATGTTACCCTATTTTCCATATATTTTATTTTTGGAGAAAAATAATTTGAATAAAACTCAAATAACTCCAAATTGAAAATAAATTCAAAAGAACTTTGAATTTAATTCTTTGAAACTCCCAACTCATATTTCATATAATTTGAAGAAGTCATTTTATCTTCGCTCTTGAAAATCATTGAGTTGCATAAAGTTTCTGGATTGGAAATATTTCCAAATAAAAAACAAATCTTTTCAAAACCCCTTTTCATTTAAATAAATGGAAGAAGTCATGTCATCTTCTCTCCAGGGTTTTGTGGTGAAAATAATTTGAATTCGCGGGGAGCAAGATGAAAGTTTGGGAAAGTCCTTTTATTCCCTCTCATTTAACTTTCAAAAGTTTCGAATTCACTCACTTTCAGACAATCAATCAAACAATCAATCAAATCTATCTATTTATTATAACATTTCCAAAATTTAGAATTTTGGGATGTTACATTCTTCTTTGCGAAAGTATGCAAGTTCCTCATGCCAGCATGCCCTCGCCTCCGATGCCAGAGCTAGCACTCTGAAGCTTTTACAAGAAGACATACGGCAAGCTGTGGTCCTGCTAAGAAATCTACCATGTACAAATCATCTTTCCGATACCCTTCAAAGACTAGAGACTTGTCAGATTCCATTAGAACAAGGCAATGATATTTTCCAAATATCACAATCATGTTCAAATCGCAAAGCATTGAGACAGACATTAAGTTGAAACCAAGGGATTCAACAAGCATCACTTTATCCATGTGCTGATCCTTTAAGATTGCAACTCTACCTAGACCCAATACCTTGCTTTTACCAGTGTCAGCAAATGTGACGTGACTCTGGACGTAAGGTTGAGTCCATGAGAAGACTTTGATCACCAGTCATATGATTAGTGCATCCACTATCGATAATCCATTTTGAACCAGCTGGTGTCATACCCTACAGAACAGTTAGGGGGATAGGCTTCACGAAGAGTATTGTGAAGCATAAGCATTTGACGAGCAAGTGAATTATGAAAGCTCAGACCCAGGTTAGAACTGATAGGATGCATGTTAAGCGACTCAGAAATGAAATACATAATAAGACCATTTGGGCATTTTATCTTATGCCCCACAAGATGTTTTAGGTCCCCAGCAATAGCTTCAGACACATTTGATTTTCGGCTGGAGACCTTTTCCTGCAAAAGAGAGTTAAGCTTTCTTAGCCACCCACATCTTCAGGGGTGGCTTCGAAGCAATGAGTCTAAGTGCAGCATCTGAGAACTTTGGCTTTGAAGCCCTGGCAAATAGTTTTGCAGGAGGTGAATAATACTCATAAGAATAAGTAGAGTAGTTCTGGGTCTTATGAACATGGCGGTTTGATGAAACACACTCATATTCATAGTCCTGAGTATAGTTTCCCTGCAAAACATTTGCATTAGTGCGACTCTGGTGAGTCCTCTATCTGTATGAAGCCTTTGGACCATATGAAGCCTGTGGTCTGGGGTTTGTCTTCTTCCCTTGTGGTGTCATGACGACATTCACAGGAAGATTCTCCAGACACCTTTTGGGCACCCAGACTTTCTTCATAGGTGACCCATTCCTGTAGTTAGTACTAATATACCTGGCAAACACTTCACCATTCTGATTCTTAAACAGTTTATAGTTTGCATCAAAGGATTCATCAATGACAATAGAGTTAGCACAAGTGAAGCCAGATAGGGTGGATGGATCCACTGAAGGTTCCTTTGCAGCAACCCATGTGGTTTTGGGGTACTGCTCAGGCTTCCAGTAAGAGCCATCATTTTCCTTTTGAACCCAATACCCTCTTTCCTAGGGTTTCGGTTCAGAATCTGCCTTTTGAGGACATCACACAGTGTCTGATGGCCTTTGAGACTTTTGTACATCCCTGTTTCAAGTAATGTCTTCAACCTAGCATTTTCATCAGCAATAGCAGTGGCATCCTCAGCAGAGGGGTTAGTTACCACATCAACAGTTGAAGATATTGCAACAGTAGTAGTAGTAGAACATTCAACAATAGAAGTAGCGTTATCACGCTCAAGGCATTTTAGACATGGTGGTTCAAATCGTTCCTGAGCGGGACTGATCTGTTGAGCGCGAAGTGACTCGTTTTCCTTTTGAAGATCTTCATGAGTTGCTCTCAATTTCTCAAGTTCTTACTTCCTTTGAATATAATCATAGAAAAGCTTTTCATGAGTTGTTGAGAGCGTTTCATGATGACTTTCAAGTTCCTCATACTTAACGTGAAGATTTTTTATGTCTTCAATTAAGGACTCAGATCGAGTCATTTCAGCGCCTAACAGATCATCGCTTTTGTCTAATAGTTTTTGAATATGTTCCATGGCTTTCTGTTGTTTAGTTGTAATTTTAGCAAGTGTTTTGTAGCTGGGTTTGGAATCACAATCAGAGTCATCTTCACTGGATGTTTGATAGTGAGCATTGCGTGAGTTTACCTTGGCACCATGTGCCATGAGGCAATAGGTGGTAGAGGATGGCTCGGGTTCGGGAGACATTGTTTTAAGTGACTCTTTGAAGTCGAGGAACCAGGGATCCTGATGTGTCCGATGACCTTCATAAACATCAGAGATCCGATCCCATATAAGCTTTGCATTGCAGAGATGCATGATGCGCCTGAACTCATCTCTGGACAGAGAGGAGCATATAATGTCCTTCGCCTTGACATCCAGCAGAGTGAACTTCTAAATGTCGTCGGCATCCGCCATCTTGCATAAGTCGGTGAGGCCAATCTCTGTGACCGTCCAAAGCTCACTGTCCATTGCAAGGAGTCGCTTCCTCATCATAGTCTTCCATTTGGGATAATCAGTGCCATTGAAGACAGAGCACGCAGCGGAGACTTTTATTATCCTTGCAGTCGACATAGCTAAACTCCAGGTGGTTAAACCGAATAACACAGAACAAGGGAGCACCTTGCTCTGATACCAATTGAAAGTGCTAGTTATCGACTAGAGGGGGGGTGAATAGGCGATTTTTATGAAAGTCTTCAAAACATGGGTGTTTCGAAGACAAATAATAGAAATGAACCTATTAACATGCAGCGAAAGGTAGACTACACTAGGCAAGCCATAGTCAAGTATACAATGAAGTGAAAGCACAAAGACTAATAGCAGCTAGGCAGTATGGATCAAGATGGAAGATAGTATGAAGCCAATCAGAACAACCAGTCACACAGTGAAGACAAACAGATAATGTAAGCAGGCAATGACTTCACAAGGACCAACTGTAAATAAAGAAAAGGAAAGGATAGAACCAGTTTCTTGGTGAAGACAAGGGATTTGTTGAACCAGTTCCAGTTGCTATGACAACTGTACGTCTGGTTAGGGAGGCTGAGATTTAACTCAGAAGACCGTGTCTTCACCTTATTCCCCTTGAGCTAAGGACACACAGTCCTCGCCCAGCCACTCAGGTAAGTCTTCAAGGTAGACTTCCAAACCTTCACAGACTTCGTTCACCGGCGATCCACAATGACTCTTGAATGCACAGAACGCGACGCCTAATCGGCTGGAGGATTCACAGTCCTCAAGTGTAACAATTCTTCAGATCACACAGACATGAATACTTCAGTGATGCCTAACACTCTTTGGCTCTGGATGTTTAGGGCTTTGTCCTCGCAAGGATTACTCTCTCAAAGGCTTCAGAGGTGGGTTGCTCTCAAACGACAAAAGCCGTGCACTAACTCTGAGCAGCCACCAATTTATGGTGTAGGGGGTGGGCTATTTATAGCCACTAGGCAACCCGACCTGATTTGTCTGAAATGACCCTGGGTCACTAAGGAACTGACACGTGTTCCAATGGTCAGATTTCAAACACACGCGGCAGCTTGACTTGGGCTACAAGTAAAGCTGACTTATCCAGCTCTGGATAAGATTTGCTCTCATTGTCTTCGCTCGAAGACTTAGGATTTGGTTGAGCATCACTTTAGTCATTCTGACTATGTTCACTTGGACCCCACTTAACAGTATGATGGTTCCTATGAGTCAACAAAGAAGAAAATTAAACTACGAAACAAGTATGTCTTCATGCTCCAAAGTCTTCATGCGATGTCTTCTCATGTCATAGTCTTCAATGTGAATATCTTCACATACCAACATTGTGTTCAATGTCTTCACACATTTTTAGGGGTTATATCCGGTAGGTAAACCGAATCAATGAGGGACTACTACCTGTGTTATCCTGCAATTCTCACAAATACGTTAGTCCCTCAACCAGGTTTGTCGTCAATACTCCAAAACCAACTAGGGGTGGCACTAGATGCACTTACATTTTTGTTTTCAGAACCTATATTTTATTTTTCACTGGCTTGTTTCACAAAAATGTATCTATTTCAATTGCATATTTTTGAAATAACATATTTCACTCTTTTGAATAAACTGTTACACATTTTCAAATAATCGATTTCACAAGTTGACATTTCAGTTTCATACTCGGGGTAAATAGGTTTCCAGTGAAGTGGTTGGTTTCACATTTTTTTAGTGAAAAAAAAGGTTTGTTCACATTTTTCTAGTGAAACATGTTTGTTTCACATATGGAATGTGAAATGTCAAAAATTAAACGTGTTTCAAATGTATCCAGATTTGATTTTGTTCTAAAGGTCTTGATGCTTGGAGTTCAAATATAAAAAAAAATTCGGAAACATAATTTTTGTTTAAGAGACATGAATCATGCAAATTATGGAAAAGAAAATCAAAGTGATAGATTTAAGATAGAGTTAGAGTATGTGCTTGAGTGAGAAAAGAGAGAGAGAGAGAGATGTGTATCATGCACGTGTTCTTTTTCTTACTATGGTATAATTGGACTCTGAAATGCGTAAAAGGTGAAATGCGCAATACATCTAGGTGGGCCATAGTTCGCACGCATCTTAGAAAATATAAGCGATGTGAGATCTAGTGCTAAGTAGCATTACTGCTTAAAATGTCTTTGCGAAACTACAGAGTAGCTAGCTTCCCAGGATTAGACGAAGCAGAGGAAAACAACCTAACCTGCAGCTAGCGGATCACACACACACTGAACTGGGATGGCACACTGAATGGCTTGTTGCCTTTGTTTGACGCTGGATGGGGATGATTTACTATTGTTGCATGCATCACTCTGATACAAAGTCCAGAGGTCATCCTCATTTTCCAACAAAAAAAATGGACTCCAAGACAGGAAGTCAAGGGCAGCAAATACCACAATCATGTTGTGCTCGCTGCTCGAGCAACCTTTTGCTCACACATTGTTTTTTTTTTTTGCCGTTTTAGAGGTACTCCTATGTGTGCATCGATCTTTGTGGTGAAATCGACAGGGAATGACAGTCTAATGATTTGTGAACTTTCAAGGCTCCATTTCAAGGCGGCCTCAAAAGGTACAAAAGACGCAGAATGTCTCCGAGGCCACACAAAAAGGATTGCAGGCCAAATCTGAAAGCAGGAATAATAAGTACTGCACGATTATACTGTAATTCCCAATGTTGAAACGTTGAAAAGATTGCAGGCTAGGTACTGCCATGAACCAAAAGCAACTACGCATAGCATAACAAATCAACGGATAATGGTGAAAAGTTACATACTCAAAAATTACAAATGTACTTACTACTAGAGATAAGGACTCAGTGACATCCATAAGCACTTATGGCCACCCCAACTACAGTGCTTATCAAGAGAGCAACCCTTACTAAGTTTTTGACAAAACTGGAGTGCTAGTAATCGAAATCATGACCAAGTCATGCATTAAGAAAAACAAGTTCCTAAAAGCTCCTAGCCAGCATCTCCTGGAACCTCCTGAAGGACGCCTGCTTCTCCAGGACGAACCTCTCATGGCACCTGGCGATGAACCTCTCAGCGAGCCTGTCGATTTCGTTGCAACCGCCCTCCTCCTCCACTCCGTCCTCCTCGGGCCACTCCAGACACCGGCCGGAGATCATCGGCGACAGCTGTTCGGCAGGGATCACCGCGTTCCACGACGGGTCGTAGTAGTAGCAGGCCACGCCGCCGGCGGCCTCAGTGGGCGATGGCTCCCCTAGCGACCACGAAGGCACGGCGCCGTCAGGGAGCAGGTTGAGGTACTGCGTCGGGGTGGCATTGCCACCGCCGCCGCCGGGGCAGCATGGCTCCTTGCTCTTCTTCGTGGCCTTGGTCGACGACGACCTTCTCCTCAGCTTGCTGGCGACGAGGCCGGTCTTGGCGTTGAGGAGACCGAGGAGCGCCGAGCTTGCGCCGGCGAGGGCTCCTGCGAGGCGGCCGGCGTGCTTGACGACGAAGGCGTGGAGGAGATGCCTGGCCTTGAGGACGGCCTCCGTCGATGCCCTGAGCTTGAGGTTGCCGGTGGTGGTAGAGGGGGCTGGGAGTGGGAGTGGGAGAGGAGGCTCGATGTTGAGTAGGTGATCCATGGAGATGATGCTCATGCAGTACGTGCAGCTGCCATAGCCTGCCCTGCTCACAAATATATGTGCTAGCTATACGACTCTCTGGGCATGCGGGCCATCCACACAAAAGCTCCCACCTAGCTGATTTGTTTAAGAGAATACTTTGTTGGTCTTAATTTTCATCAAACATTTTCCCACTTACACTGTCTAGCTTCGTGATCTTCGTCCGATTCAGTCACGCGCAAATGTGTAGTAATTCATTCGGTTATCTTTTGTCCTCTGGAATATATATGGTACAAGCTACATATTATTTATTTTTTGAAAAAATGGAATGATTCTCGGCCTCCGCATCAGAGTGATGCACACAGCCATACAAACTGCGTGTCAATAATGGTTTCATGCCATCTAGGTGCTAAAACTGCCCGTTCATGACTCATGAGTTTCTCATGGCTAGCTGCTACAAATGTTTAATTGTTTATTAATTTTGTGCTACTTCGATTTCGATTGATGCAGAATAGAGAAGCATATGCCATGCATAGCAAAGAAAAATCTTCTGTCATCTTTCCCACTCCCCCTCAGTCCTCGACAGCTTTTCCTTTCTATTTGGTCATACAAAATCAGGGGGATTCTGCTTTTTTTTTTTTCTTGAAAGCTGGGGGATTCCCTTCGGTTCTTTGTTTGAACGAAAGCAACGAGGCGACTCCGCTGGCTTTTCCCGCCAAACTAAGAAGAAACTAAAGGGAGAGTGGGGACAAAAGAAGCTTCTCATATTCACCATGTCCAACTGATCCAGGATCAGGATTGAGAACGGAGAAATTTCACCGAATCCAGTGAAGACCAAGAGGTGCACAAATCTGAACAGTAAAAAAGGGTTTTGCATGATTGCAATGTTTCCCGCCTCTAGCTAGCTAGGTCATGAGCGAGGTGCTTAAGTAATCATCAGTGCTAGTAATTGTTTACCACGCTAGGTTCTTCTAGAGACGGAACATGATTCCAACACTTCCTCGTAGTCATATTCACCAAACGATGCTTTGTAGAGCTGCTGACCAAACAATGCTGGGGCCATGTCCCCTGCAGCAATCAGGATGCGTTTGGTTACCTGCATTGTTTTTTTTTTTTTTGCATTTTTGCATACTTGTCTCAGTTGGACCTGACTGGACATATATAGTCAAAAAAGCAATATCTGCATGTTAATTGGTTGCTTGCACTTGCATGTGTCGAAACGGAGGACCTGCTGTTTGATTGCAGACTTGTTTAAGGGAAAACACAAGCCCAGTTGTTTGGTTACATCTAGGACAGTTGTGTGGCAATCTGCTCCTCGATGTGCTGAGATTACCAGAGGCACACTTGGACAACTAAGAACTAAACTAACATAGTACGATAAGTTTTAAACGAAATCCAAGTCTTAAACCAACAAGGAACGGGCAACATGACCTCAGGCGGTAACGGCGAAGGCGTTGTCGTGCTCCTTGCACTTGGTGACCACCTCCATGCCCTCGTCGTTGAAGACGATCACCTTCATGGTGTCGGGGTCAGCAGCTTGAACGTCAGCATGTACCCGATCATGATCTGGTGAACGGCGGCGAAGGTGGCCCAACCCTGATCAAGGGTGACCCTCCCGTCAAGCATCCTCATTGTGACCCTCCATGCGCAGCCGGTGTTCGTCTTGAGCTTGAACTCTGCAGGGACGGCGGGGAAGTGCTTCGTGAACTCCAAAGGCATTGTCAGACTCTCCGGCTTCAGAGCAAGGATAACCTTACAGAAGTGGCTTGGTCCTGACTCCTCATGGTAGTGGCCATAGTTCTTCTGCTTGGCGCTTGGTTGATCCTGCATCGGCATTTTGACCAATGGCAGCACGACCTCCTTGCCCTTCTCCAATGGTGGCACGACCTCCTTGCCCTTGCCCATCTGCATTATGAACAACACACAGTTTAATGGTCAGTATTCATTCATATCGGGCTAACACTCCTATATTAACCCACCTTACTAACCTAGCACCGCACCCAAACCCTCTTTGTTTCACCACCTCTCCTCTTCCACCTTTCTGTATCAGCACCTCTCCCTTGCCATGAACTCCAACTCCAACCCCAACACTTTCACCTGGAGCATTGGATGGAGGGACTTCTTCCTTGGGTGCTCGCTCGGTGACCGCAAGAAGTTCGAGTACACCATGGAAGTGTGCTCGAACTTCAGCACCATCACTGACATGCACAAGGAGGCCGACGCTGTGATTAAGAAGCCTACGCTAGATGAGCTGAAGACACTAATTCTTGACCCAGCCAAGGGCGCAATGTCAGTGGACATCCTGCACCGGGCCATGAATCAGAAAGACTCAGGTGACGCTGGACAGAGGGCAAGATATGCCAAGTACAAGGAGTATAAGACACCTCAAGACCAGTGTATATCGCGGCGTACTGGAGTAGGACGTTTGTGTCGCCGGAGGACGACAACACCGAGGTGCAGATGGTGGCCAGGGCGCCAACGGCAGGCGACCGTGCAAGACCCATCGTTCTTGATGTAGACGATGAGGAAGAAAAGAAGATGGCTAACCCCCCTGCGCCGCTCGACGCGACTCTAGGGTCGCCGCTGCTAGGCAAGAAAGTTTGTACCCCAATCCCCACCCCCGATGTAATCGAAAAATGACCTATAAACCCTAGAAGCCGTCGGTGCAGAATTGATGGATCGATAGCGGTGTTTTAATCCAATCCTCCACCCCCGATGTGTTCAATCCCCCTAACTCTCCAATCGCGTACTTAAATCAAATCTAGCCCTAGACGAAAGCAATAAATCTACAGAGAGGGCGAGGACTTACCGCCATGGCCGATGCGCTCCGGTGGTAGCCGCTGTCTTGGATCGTCCTGCTATCGCTCCGGTGGTCACCGCTAGCGGTGTGAGTGGGGAAGAGGGGAGAGAGCTGTGAGGAAGGGAGGTGAGAGTAATTTATGACGACACTTCGGGAAACAACGCGACTTCTCGAGACCACATCCACGCGTGCAACCACCCACTCCCACATGCCTAGGGTTGCACTGCTCGGGACTGGCTTCACAAAAACAGCGAGCGTTCCTCTGGATGTAGGCCCAGAGGTGCTTTAATGTTCGTGCTATGCAGGCCCAACAGTGAATGCGGGTAACCAAACGGGCCATTTTCTTTCCCCGCGAGCCTCTTTGGGGTATACACGGGCTACCAAACACATCCTCAATGTAGCTCCGCCCCTATCACCAGGCATTATAAAAATATTTAAATTCACTATGCTCCTCAAGTTTAGAGCTCTCATAATCAATTGAGGTGTTCGATTAGAGATTTTTCCCATGATTTTGACTGGGTCGTCGGCTTGATGGATCCACTTGGTCAGCGCATATTAATTTGACTGTAAATCTCTACGACTTAGCTCTTCGCTCTTGTCGGTGCGCACGTCTGGGACTAACGGTCTATCTGACCTTGCGGAAGCACCACTATGAGGACGACTTGCACGTGCGTACGATGACAATCCTAGCCGGAAGCAGGGTGAAGCATCCTCTCCCTTCCTTCTTAGTGGAAAAATAAATCACCGAGAGCAGATGCGCCACCACACAAGGTTGTCGTTGATGGTGTTGCATAGCTGGAGGTCCTTAGGAGAGACGAGAAGGATCGTTTGCTACTTCTGTGAGTGTGACTCTAGGTTGTGGCGTTGGTTCATCCGACCGTTGTGTTCCTACGACCTGTTCTATCTTTTTGTTGCTGATGTTGCGGCTTCCCATCGCAAACCCCTCAGGCACCAACGATGAAGCGAGCCGCAAGATGGTGCTCTAGCTACTCTTCGAGTTCGCATCTAGGTATGCACTCTTTCACGCCTATTACATCAACGTAATTGGGCATAGCATGGACGTCGTCCGCTCCTCTGTGTTGGATCTCAGTTGTTTTGACATAGCTATCATGCTCGATAGGTTCACCCCCTTCTTTTTGTCGTCGGCGGTGTAATGGCGCCATGACGAATGAATGATGGTATGGCTTTGTGGGCGCCAATTTTGGTGGTGCAGTACCATGACAGATGAGTTGAGGAACTTCCTGAAGTTCAACTTGCCAAATATGAAGGGGTGGAAGAAGATCAAGTTCATTGTCGGCATCATGGAGCCCAAGGTTGGGTTCCACATCACCCAGGCCACAAAGAATCACTTGCCAGTCATGTGTAGGAACTACTTCGTGCCATGCGACTGCAATTCGATTAGTTCATTGACCAACTGGAATGTTTCTCCTCCTTTTACTTTTTGTTTGGCGGCAGGGCATTAGAGGGATCATGTTATGTTGAATCCCGAGATTCGATGTTGGTGTGGGGTGTTTAGTGAGTGGGTTTTGGGCAACGTGTTTTTGTTTTGATTTGGTGGACTTTGGGGGTTTCAGATGTTGCACTGGTGCACAAGTGCATTGGGGGAGCATTGTGGTCTATCTCTTTAGTAGGGCAGTGCCTCATGGTTCTGTCTATTGTTGTTATTGCTCTGTGTTCATTCATTAGAATCCTTTGGTTTCATTGTTCCTCTTGTTATTACTCTGTGTTCATTCGTTAGAGTCCTTCGGTGTCATTGTTCCTCTGTTGCATATGCCTTTGTTCTTGTGTGTGTGTGGCTGGACCATGTTTTGCCAGTACAAGAAACCCTGACGCATCCTTAGGATGATCTTAAAAAAATAGAGAAACATTGGCTAGACACACAAAACAAGCAACTACCAGAGAGACGCCCGGAGGCAAGCGAAGCGGCAAAGCGCACATACGCTTCTATTAGAGATGCTTCCTTGGGTCGCAACTTGCAACACCAAATGCCACCCGCCAAATGCAAAGCTCCCTTAGTGCTTTTATTGGGTCAGATTTCTACTATATATGGACCCATGCATAGCCGTGTAGTCAAATTTGAAGACAATGTACCACCCCACTCTTCGTCTTATTTTTAGAGAAAAGGCACAAAGGCCCGACTTCAAATTAATGAAGCCATCAACCGGCTAGGATACAATGGCGCTAAAGTACAAAGGCAAAGACTTGACCAAAAACTGAAAAATACATGCCAAATTCACTACAACCAAGAGCAGCGGAGAATATGGCAGCAAGAAGGAAACCATCGACTCCAGCGCCCGCCGCCTCGAGCCACTACTGGAGGGGAGACCACTATCTCCCCTTCGTCCAAACCGTGTCGAACACGCGGACGCCCACTGCCGGCCGGTGACCAACCAGCAAACAAAGCGAGGAGCCGCTGAAGGATGCGGAAGAACCCACATGCCACCACCAACGCCAGCAACCGAGGGAACCGAGCACCACCGCCGCCATCCACCACCACGCACCAGGTCCACAGCCCCTAACCACCCCTTGAACGGCGCCTCCAGGAAGGGCCGAGACGCTAGAGCACCTCCACCGTCCGGCCAAAAAGGCTAAGGCTTTTGCCAGGGGAAGCGAGGAGGAGGAGGGGGGCGGATCTGGAAGCTCGACCCGCCCTCATGTGGGAGAACGGCACCGGAGCGCCGCCGGCGTCGAGGTCGACGCGAAATCGACCAGGGGTTTCCCCCGTTCCAAGTCTCCACCGCCCCATCCTCGAAGCCCAGATCTGACGAACTAGCCACCAGATTGGTGAGAGGGTACCATCGCAGGGGGGAAGGGCTGGGAGGAAGAAGAGCCTCCCACCGCTGCAGCAAGACCTCGCTGCCCTCACGCCACCCACGCGGCCGGGAGGGACAGCCAACACCCGCGCGCGTCATCCACCAGAGAAATCGACGCCACCATCTCTATTGGGGAACATAGCATGCAATTTCAAAAAATTTCCTACAATCACGCAAGATCTATCTAGGAGATGCATAACAATGGGAGGGAGGGAGTGTGTCCACGTACCCTCATAGTCCGAAAGCGGAAGCGTTAGGTTAACGCGATTGATGTAGGCGAACGTTGAAAGCACAAGTGCTCCCTGGGTGGTTTTGGTAATTAATGTCAACATATCTCTTGTTGGAGTAATGTTTTTATCTAGTATATTTCAGATAAGTTCAACAGATGGAGTGGCGTGGACTAGAGGATGGGGAACCCCTTCAAGATGCTAAGGATAAAGGATTGGCTCAAGCTCAAAAGCTCAAGGCTCTACATTTTCAGTTTAGTGATCCAAGATCACATTGAGTCCTTAGGAAAGCCAATACTATTAAAAGGGGATGAGGTGTTGCTTAATGGCTTGCTTGCTCAAAGTGCTTAGTGATATGCTCCAAATCCCTCAACCACTTTCTCATATCCACATATATCCCAAACCAAAAGTCAAACTCGGCCCTACCAATTTGAACCATCCGGCGCCACCGAGTTCACTTGACATAGCCACTGCCAGAAACCCTAATCAATTCGGTCTCACTGAGATGGGCTTGCAAACTCTCTGTTGCCTGTTGTAATTATTTCGGTCCCACGGAGATAAGCAATCGGTCCCACTAAATCGGTCTCACCGAGTTTGTGTAATCGGTCAAACCGAGATGAGGTTTTACCCTAATCCTAGCACATCGGTCCCACCGAGTTGATTGTATCAGTGCCACCGAAATGCCTAACGGTCACATTATGAACTGAATCGGTCTGACCGAGTTTTCTAATTCGGTCCCACCGAGTTTGGTGAATTGTGTGTAACAGTTAGATTTTGTGTGGAGGCTATACATACCCCTCCACTCACTCTTCACTCGTGGAGAGAGCCATCAGAACATGCCTACACTTCCAACATTCATTTTCTGAGAGAGAACCACCTACTCATGTGTTGAGACCAAGATATTCCATTCCAACCATATGAATCTTGATCTCTAGCCTTTCCCAAGTTGCTTTCCACTCAAATCACCTTCCCACCAAATCCAAATCAGTGAGAGAGAGTTGAGTGTTGGGGAGACTATCATTTGAAGAACAAGAGCAAGGATTTCATCATCAACACACCATTTATTACCTTTTGGAGAGTGGTGTCTCCAAGGTTGTCAGAATCGTGATTCTGTTATACGACTCTATGACTTTACGATCCAAACTAACCCCTCCGATTCTACGATTTTAGTTCATAGAATCTATGTTTTTACGATCCTGATAGTGAAGATTCTACGATTTGTGATCCTACCATCAGATCTCCGATCCGATTCAAAATCACGATTCTAACAACCTTGGGTGTCTCCTAGATTGGTCAGGTGTCACTTGGGAGCCTCCGTCAAGATTGTGGAGTTGAACCAAGGAGTTTGTATGGGCAAGGAGATAGCCTACTTCGTGAAGATCTACCCTAGTGAGGCAAGTCCTTCGTGGACAATGGCCATGGTGGGATAGACAAGGTTGCTTCTTCGTAAACCCTTCGTGGGTGGAGCCCTTCGTGGACTCGCGCAACCGTTACCCTTCATGGGTTGAAGTCTCCATCAACGTGAATGTACGATAGCACCACCAATCAAAACCACGCCAAAAATTTCCATGTCTCCAATTGCGTTTGCACACTCCATTCCCATCCCTTTACTTTCTTGCAAATTGCATGCTTTACTTTCCGCTGCTCATATACTCTTGCCATGCTTGCTTGAATGTATTGTGAATGTTTAAACTTGTGCTAAAACTCCATCTTAACTTGAAGAAATTAAAAACTGCTACTTTTCTTTGTTAAGAGTCTATTCACCCCCCCTCTAGACACCTCTTATCGATCCTTTCAATTGGTATCAGAGCATTGGTCTCCATTACTTTGGTTTAAACACCTTTGGAGGAATATGGACGAGTCTACGTTGGGGAGTCTTAGACGTAGAGTTCCTATACTTGATGGAGAGTTCTGTCATGAGTGGAAAATTGAGATGCTTGAGATTTTCAATGAATATCATTTGAACAAGCACATTACTAGCCCTTGTGCACCTCATGTTGATCCTTTGCATCCTACCCTTGATGAGTCTATTGACATGATCCATAATCTTAGAACTGTCAATTTAATCACTAGAGGATTGCCTAGAAACTTGTTTGCTAGCTTGCCTGCTCTTGATTGTGCCTACACCATATGGAGATTTCTTGAGGAACGATTTCCAAACTATTCCTTGCAAAACTTGGATGAAATTCTTCATAAGTCTATTGCCTTGAGTAAGATGAGTTCCAATGATCCCAAATTTGGTGACTGTCTATTTGAGCTTACTAATCTTACTCGTGCCAAAGGAGATGTTGGAATCATTAGCAATATCATCTCCGAAGCCATTAGAATTCATAAAGATCTGTAAGTGCATCTAGTGCCACCCCTAGTTGGTTTTGGAGTATTGACGACAAACCTAGTTGAGGGACTAATGTGTTTGGGAGAATTGCAGGATAAAACAGGTAGAAGTCCCTCATTGATTTGGTTTTCCTACCAGAGATGACCCCTAAAAATGTATGAAGACATTGATGTCAAAGGTGGTATATGAAGATATTCACATTGAAGACTATGACAAGAGAAGACATCGCATGAAGCCTATGGAGCTCGAAGACTTAGATCTTTCGTAGTTCTTTTTCTTCTTCTTTGTTGAGTCATAGGAACCACCGTACTGTTAAGTGGGGTCCAAGAGAACCAGTCAGAATGACTGAAGTGATGCTTAACCAAAACCTATGTCTTCGAGTGAAGACTATGAGAGCGAATCTTGTCCAGAGTCGGACAAGTCAGCTTTGCTTGTAGCCCAAGTAAAGTTGCCGTGTGAGTTTGAAATCTGACCATTGGAACACGTGTCAGTTCCTTAGTGACCCAGGGTCATTTCGGACAAATCAGGTCTGGTTGCCTAGTGGCTATAAATAGCCCACCCCCTACAACCAAAAACGGTTGGCTGCTCAGAGTTAGTGTACGGCTTTTGTCGTTTGAGAGCAACCCACCTCGAAGCCTTTGAGAGAGAATTCCTTGCGAGGATAAAGCCCTAACCACCCAGAGCCAAAGAGAATTAGGCATCACTTAAGTCTTCTTGTCTGTGTGATCTGAAGACTTATTACACTTGAGGACTGTGAATCCTCCAGCCGGTTAGGCGTCGCGTTCTGAGCATCCAAGAGACATTGTGGATTGCCGGTGAACAAAGTCTGTGAAGGTTTGGGAGTCTACCTTGAAGACTTACCAGAGTGATTGGGCGAGGTCTATGTGACCTTAGCTCAAGGGGAATACGGTGAGGACTGGGTGACTTGAGCTGCGTGTTCAGGACTGGGTGTCCGGGACTGTGTGTCCTCAGGTTTAAATACCTAGCCGCCCTAACCAGACGTACAGTTGTCACAGCAACTGGAACTGGTCCAACACATCATTGTCTTCAACGAGTCACTGGTTTCATCCTTCCCTTCTCTTTACGTACTGTTACTCCTTGTGAAGTCATTGTATGATTGCACTATCTTTTATCTTCACTGAGTGACTGCGTGTTCTGTTTGGCTTCATAATATCTTCCTACCTGATCCTTACTACATTGCTGCTATTAGTCATTGTGCTTTCACTCTATTGAATACTTGACTATGGCTTGCCTAGTGTAGTCTACCTTCCGCTGCAGGGTAATAGGTTTATTTCTATCGTTTGTCTTCATAACTTCCACGTTTTGAAGACTTTCATAAAAATCGCCTATTCACCCCCCTCTAGTCGATATAACGCACTTTCAATTGGTATCAGAGCAAGGTACTCCCTTGTTCTATGTGATTCGGTTTAACCACCTGGAGTTTTAGCTATGTCGACTGCAGGGATAATCAAAGTCTCCGCTTCGTGCCCCGTCTTCGATGGAACTGAATATCCCTACTGGAAGAATAAGATGCGCATGCATCTTGAAGCCATTGACGTCGACCTATGGTATGTCGTCAAGAACGGCGTTCCCAAGGCTGGAGAAGGTGTCACTGCTGCTGACGTCAAGAAGTTCGTTCAACTGGACTCTACTGCCAAGAATATCATCTGTGGTCATCTGACCAAAGGACAGTATGGCCGCGTGAGTGCTTTGGAAACATCTAAGCTAGTCTGGGACTGGCTCTCCAAGGTCAACGAAGGCGTCTCAACCCAGAGAGATCAGAGAATCAGTGTCCTTCGCAACCTCTTCAACTGCTTCAAGAGAAATGACAATGAGAATGTCCAGCTCACATTTGATCGACTCACTGACATCACGAATGAGCTTCAAGCCCTTGGCGCTACTGAGATCACCAAGCATGAAGTCGTCAAGACACTACTGAGATCACTTGACAGTTCGTTTGACACCCTAGCCCTGATGATTCAAGAACGTCCTGATTTCAAGACACTCGATCCGTCTGACATATTTGAGAGGCTCAACACATATGAGTTTCAGCTTTATGAGAAAAGAGATATCTACGGTCCAAACTATGGGAGAACTCGTGCCTTCAAGGCAAAAGCTGTCTCCTCATCTGAAGAAAAATCTGACAGCAGTTCTGATGATCCTGAAGACATTGGAAGGGAACTTGCTATGCTTGTGAAGAAGTTCCAAAAATTCACCAAGAAGAAAGGCTTCAGAAAGTCTTCCCGATCAAGCTCAAGGAATGATGAAGCTTCTGCTCATGACTACAAGAAGAAAGCATGTCACAAGTGCAAGAAACCTGGCCACTTCATCTCTGAGTGTCCGCAGTGGGACAATGAGAACAAAAAGAAGAAGAAGAGCAAGGAATATGACTCTGACGACAAGAAGAAGAAGAAATACTCAAAGTCTTCTTCCAAGTCTTCGTCAAAGTCTTCATCACACAAGAAGAGCTCATCTGGCAAGGCACGTGCGTTTGTTGGCAAGGAAATGGATTCAGAGGAGGAGTCCGCTTCTGAGGAGGCGGAGGTGGAGTCTGAGGAGGAGTCCGATTCTGGCATCGCAAGTCTGGCTACAACATACGTTGCCAAGTCCATCTTCAACACTGAAGACAATGACTTCATCACCGACACCGATGCAAATGACAAGGACTACTCTGCTCCTACCTACTGCTTCATGGCACGCGGTGCCAAGGTAAACACACGCACTACTCACTATCAAACATCTAGTGATGATGACTCTGATTGTGGTTCAAAACCCAGCTACAAAACACTTGCTAAAATTGCAACTGAACAACAGAAAGCCATGGAACATATTCAAAAACTGTTAGACAAAAGCGATGATCTGTTAGGCGCTGAAATGACTCGATCTGAGTCCTTAATTGAAGACATAAAAAATCTTCACGTTAAGTATGAGGAACTTGGAAGTCATCATGAAACGCTCTCAACAACTCATGAAAAGCTTTCCTATGATTATCTTCAAAGGAAGCAAGATCTTGAGAAATTGAGAGCAACTCATGAAGATCTTCAAAAGGAAAATGAGTCACTTCACGCCAAACAGATCAGTTCCGCTCAGGAAGGATTTGAACCACCATGTCTTAAATGCATTGAGCGTGATAATGCTACTACTGTTGCTGAATGTTCTACTGCTGCTACAGTTGCAATATCTTCAACTGTTGATGTGGGAACTAACCCCTCTGCTGAGGATTCCACTGCTATTGTTGATGAGAATGCTAGGTTGAAGACATTGCTTGAAACAGGGATGTACAAAAGTCTTAAAGGGCATCAGACACTATGTGATGTCCTCAAAAAGCAGATCTTGAACCGAAACCCGAGGAAAGAGGGTGTTGGGTTCGTAAGGAAAATGAATGCTGATGGCTCTTACTGGAAACCTGAGCAGTACCCCAAAACCACATGGGTTGCTGCAAAGGAATCTTCAGCAGATCTATCCAATCTATCTGGCTTCTCTTGTGCAAATCCCATTATCATTGATGAATCCTTTGATGCAAACTATAAACTGCTTAAGAATCAGAATGGTGAAGTGTTTGCCAGGTACATTGGTACTAACTGCAGGAATGGACCGCCTATGAAGAAGATCTGGGTTCCAAAAAAGTGTCTGGAGAATCTTCCTGTGAATGTCATCATGACACCACACGTGAAGAAGACAAACCTCAGACCACAGGCTTCATACGGTCCAAAGGCTTCATACAGACAGAGGACTCACCTGAGTCGCACTAACGCAAATGTTTTGCAGGGAAACCATACTCAGGCCTATGAATATGAGCGCGGTTCATCAAACCGCCATGTTCATAAGACCAAGAACTATTCTGCTTATTCTTATGAGTACTATTGTCCGCCTGCAAGACTTTTTGCTAGGGCTCCAAAGCCAAAGTTCTCAGATGCTGCACTTAGACTTATTGCTTCTAAGCCACCCTTGAAGATGTGGGTGGCTAAGAAAGCTTAACTCTCTTTTGCAGGGAAAGGTCTCCAGCAGAAAACCAAAATCGTCTGATGCTATTGCTGGGGACCTTAAACATCTTGTAGGGCACAAGATCAAATGCCCGAATGGTCTTACTATGTACTTCGTTCCTGAATCGCTTGCTACTCTCCCTATCAGTCCTAATCTGGATCTAAGCTTTCATAACCCACTGGTTCGTCAAATGTTTTTGCTTCACAATTCTCTTCGTGAAGCCTATCCCCCTAACTGCACTGTAGGGTACGACACCAACGTCTTCAGAATGGATTATTGATAGTGGGTGTACCAACCACATGACTGGCAAAAGAAGCCTTCTTATGGACTCAACCTTACGTCCATCCGACAAGAGTCACATTACATTTGTTGACGCTGGTAAAAGTAAGGTATTGGGTCTAGGTAGAGTTGCAATCTCAAAGGATCAACACATGGATAAAGTCATGCTTGTTGAATCCCTTGGCTTCAACTTAATGTCTATCTCAATGCTTTGCGATTTGAACATGATCGTAATATTTGGAAAATATCGCTGCCTTGTACTAATGGAATCTGACAAGTCTCTAGTGTTTGAAGGGTATCAGAAAGATGATTTGTACGTGGTAGATTTTTCGGCAGGACCACAGCTTGCCGTATGTCTTCTAGCAACGGCTTCAGAATGCTGGCTCTAGCATCGGAGGCTAGGGCATGCTGGCATGAGGAACCTCCACACCCTTGCAAAGAAGAAGCATGTCATAGGCATCGAGGGCGTCAAGTTCAAGAAAGATCACTTATGCGGTGCCTGTGAAGCAGGTAAGATGACGAGGGCCAAACATCCCTCGAAGACAATCATGACAACCACTCGACCCTTCGAACTGCTCCACATGGATCTTTTCGGTCCCACTCATTACTCAACTCTTACTACTACTGCTTGCCTCTATGGCTTTGTTATTGTTGATGATTATTCTAGATATACTTGGGTGCACATAATCCTCCGCAAGACTGAAGTGCAGGATGTCTTCAGACGCTTCGCCAATCGAGCAATGAACAACTATGGCGCCAAGATAAAGCACATCAGAAGTGACAATGGCACTGAATTCAAGAATACTGGCCTTGATACATATCTTGATACCTTGGGCATCACACATGAATTCTCAGCCCCATACACGCCACAGCAGAATGGCGTCGTCGAACGCAAGAACAGAACACTCATTGAGATGGCCCGAACGATGCTTGATGAATACAAGACTCCAAGAAAATTCTGGCCTGAAGCCATTGATACTGCATGCCATACAATCAATCGTGTTTATCTTCAAAAGCTTCTGAACAAGACATCTTATGAGCTCCTTACTGGCAAGAAGCCAAATGTCAGTTACTTCCGAGTATTTGGTGCCAGGTGCTGGATCAAGGATCCACATCACACTTCAAAATTTGCACCAAAAGCACATGAGGGTTTTATGCTTGGATATGGAAAGGATTCGCACTCCTATAGAGTCTTCAATATCTTTCATTATAAAGTGGTTGAAACAGTGGATGTGCGGTTTGATGAGACTAACGGTTCATAAAGAGAGCACCTCCCAAATATGCTAGATGAAGTTCCATCCAGCGAATCAATCAAGCTTATGGGAACCGGAGAAATCATACCCTCTGAAGCTCAACCTGAAGAGGAACTTATCATCTCCGCACCTGATCAACCTGAAGACAATGCTCAGCCTGAAGACAATCTCACTAACAATGACAATGATCAGCAAGAGCAAAACCTTCGCCCTGTACATCCTCGTGTTGCCAATGAAGTGCAGATTGAGAGAATAATTGACAGCATCAATGCGCCCGGTCCGCTCACTCGATCAAGGGCAACTCAGCTGGCAAATTTCTGTGGGCACTTCGCATTCGTCTCAATAACAGAACCCAAGAAAGTTGAAGAAGCCTTCATGGAACCTGAATGGATTCAAGCTATGCAAGAAGAGCTTCAACAGTTTGAGCTGAATAATGTATGGGAACTGGTTAAGCGTCCTGATCCTCGGAAGCACAACATAATAGGCACCAAATGGATATACCGCAACAAGCAAGATGAGCATGGTCAAGTTGTCAGAAACAAAGCTCGTCTCGTTGCTCAAGGATATACTCAAGTGGAAGGCATTGACTTCGATGAAACATTTTCTCCCGTGGCTAGACTTGAAGCCATACGCATACTACTGGCCTATGCCAATCATCACAACATACTTCTATATCAAATGGATGTGAAGAGTGCCTTTCTCAATGGCAAGATTGAAGAAGAAGTGTATGTTGCACAACCGCCTGGCTTTGAAGATCCAAAACATCCTGACATGGTATACAAGCTCAACAAGGCACTGTATGGCCTCAAACAAGCCCCTCGGGCCTGGTATGACACACTCAAATACTTCTTGAAGAGCAAAGGCTTCATACCTGGTTCCCTAGACCCCACTCTCTTCACGAAGACATATGATGGTGAACTATTTGTGTGCCAAATATATGTGGATGACATTATCTTCGGCTGCACCAATCAGAAGTACAGTGAAGAGTTTGGATATATGATGCAAGAGCAATATCAGATGTCCATGATGGGAGAGCCGAAGTTCTTCCTTGGTCTTCAAATACGACAGCAACGCAACGGCATCTTTATATCTCAAGAGAAGTATCTCAAAGATTGCCTGAAGAAGTTCGGTATGCAAGACTGCAAAGGCTTCACGACGCCAATGCCAGCCAAGCATCATCTGGGTCCTGACGACAATGGTAAAGAGTTCGACCAAAAGGTATACCGCTCCATGATTGGTTCTTTGCTTTATCTATGTGCATCTAGGCCAGATATTATGCTTAGTGTTTGCATGTGTGCTCGATTTCAAGCGGCACCAAAGGAGTCGCATCACTTAGCTGTGAAGCAAATTCTTCGATATTTGGCTCACACCCCAACTCTAGGATTATGGTATCCAAAGGGCTCAGAGTTTGATCTGGTTGGATTCTCAGATGCTGATTATGCTGGTGACAAAGTAGATCGCAAATCTACATCAGGCACATGCCACTTTCTGGGACGATCACTTGTATGTTGGTCTTCAAAGAAGCAGAACTGTGTATCTCTCTCCACGGCTGAATCTGAATACATTGCTGATGGATCTTGCTGCTCTCAGCTTCTATGGATGAAGCAAACACTCAAGGACTATGGCATTCATCTGAAGCAAGTGCCACTCTACTGCGACAATGAAAGCGCCATCAAGATTGCCAACAACCCAGTTCAGCACTCGAAGACAAAGCACATTGAGATTCTTCATCACTTTCTCAGAGATCATGTTGTGAAGGAAGATATTGATATCATACACGTCAACACTGAAGAGCAATTGCCAGATATCTTCACCAAGCCCTTGGATGAGAAGAGATTTTGCAAGTTACGGTGTGAGCTAAATATCCTGGAATCCTCAAATGTCCTGTGATCAGGCACACATCCTAACACTTATGCATATTGATGACTTAGATGTGCAACACACGAAGTAAAGTATATCTTCAATCAATGAAGACATACATTCTAAGTGTGAATACATTAATGTGGAATTTGACTTCGGAGCGCCACGATAATTGTGCGCCGTGTCTGGGTCTAATACTTCCTATACGGTGGGTAACGCCACCACCAAATGTTCTGTTTGAAGTGTTTCACTCATGGCGTTACATTTGCTATGTCTTCACATTTGGTATTGGCTTCAATCTCAGCATATCTTCATGATTATCTTCACTATGTTGATTATATATATATATATATATATACTAGTGTTCTGTCCTCTACATCATTCACTTATAGCTATGTTTTCTTGTTGAATCTTTTGAACTAAGTGAATGTGATCGGACCCTAACCTCTCTATGCTTTCTATCTCAAACTCTATCTCTCCAAATCATATGCATTCTATTGAAACTGTCGAATGTCTTCTCTGCGTCCTTGTCAGCAAAAGATACAGAGACAACCATTAAGTCTATTTTCAATGCTCATTCCTCCACCTGAAACCCGAAGAAGTGGGAACGACCACCCGACAATCCAGGCGTGCATGGGACGTGGAACAAACCCCAATATGCTGCATGATGGCCACATGTTCCTCAGATGCGAATCGCCAGGGGCACCTGTGTAATAACGCAGTGCCGCCCCTGTACCTATAAATACACACCTCACAGCAGTCATTATCTCTTCTTCCACTCTCGTGCGAAACCTAGCGCCACCGCTAGCCCTCGACGACGCCGGCGACGAAGCGCTTCGCTGCCGCAACCTCTCCGACGCCGTCTTCACGCCGACCGTGGACATCGTCTTCTCCGCCGTCGCCGTAGGTGTCCTCCGTCGCTAATTTAGGGCACGGACGATCGAACTGCTCGGCCTCCTCTTCAACTCCGTCTAGCAGTTCTTCGTGTGGTAAATAAAACCTCCTTTTTACGGCCTCTTTGATCCTATAGCTTTATCACTTTCTACCACAAGTAGTTTCTATTCACACAAGTTGGATCTCTTTCATACTGCATCTCATAACATGCCTAGTATATTCACTTATGCGTCACAAAGTAGTTAGATTCCTCACTTGTACTGATCCGTGGATTCGTACAAATCTGGAACCAACTCCTTATCTATGAGTGAATGTCTTCGCACGATGAGGTCATTGTCTTCTAAACTGATTTATCTTCAAAATCTTCTGAGAATGCATATGACCTCTTCCCCTTCCCTCGCACCTTAATGCTGTCACAGGTACATGTCCGTGGGAGAATCCCTTGGTTCTCATAGTCTGCATTCATTTGCAGAATTCTTACAGCATCACATAAATTCTCCCGAAGCCAGTTCCTGTTTGTCCAGCAAGCGAAAACCTTTGAAGCCTCTGAATGTATTGAAGCATTTCAGATTAAGGTTCATGGCTTCAGAAAAATCAGCAAGGAAGGGTGGCAGAAAGTGTCGAGGAGAAACATCAAGAGATCTGCCCGATGACCTCTCAGAGCTGTACAAGACAGATCCTGAAGAGGATTACAATCAGCGCAAGACACGAATCCAATGGATTCGACGCTATTGGGCAGAACAGTGGTTCAAGTACAGATTTGTGACCAAGGAATATGCTGAAAAGAATGCCATCAAGCGACCATGGGGAGACATCCTCTACAAAAATCTTCAACCCAGGACCAGAGATGAAGCCATTGAACAAGGCTTCTATCCCTGCATGGTCCGTGGACCACAGCCTGCGGATGCTGACCCATCGTCCCTGCTATGGTGTCGTGACGACAATCTGTTTAAGCGCAACTTCCAGTTTGCTCAGAACTCAGCGAAGCAGAACAAGAAGACTTTGGGTTTAGATTTCAACCCTAGTCCCTCTGCTCCCCGTGCCGATGGAACTTGCGAAGCTGAACCCAATCTTCTTGGGCCCTTCTACAATCTTGAAGGCCTCATCACTCACATCGTGGTTCAAGGGACAGCCGTGAATGAGCCTGCAGATGACGCTGAATCAGATGAAGCGCCTGCAGCGCCGAAGCCAAAGAAGCTGAAGCAGCCAAAAACTTCAAAGCCGGCCTCTGCGCCAAAAATCTCACGGGCGAAGCCACTGGCAACTGCACCTCCTGAAGACAGTGTGTAGTCTGAAGATTTGTCACGCATCTCCAAGCCCCAGAAGGTCAAGATGCCTCTGCCACACACCGGCCAAGAGCTAACAGCTGCTGCCATTCTGCGCAATGATGCCATTGATCTGTCAAGTGATGAAGATCTTGCAGATGACGCTCTTGAGCAACTCATCAAGAGCAAAGAAGAAGCAGAAATCTTCAATGATCTGCCTCTCTTTGATGTAACAATCATCCACAACTTCATTGATGAATGGTTTGACACGCCAAACATCAGCTTCGAAGATCTGCAACTACCCATTGGCCTCAGTGTCGCCTTCCATGGCGCCATTGCTTCAGAGCTAGCCCTCGCTCAGCGCATCGTCGAACTGAAGCAAAAGATTGACTATGAAAAGGCTCAGTTCAAGAAGCATATGGCCAAGCTTAGCGTGCAAGAGGTGAAAAACTTCAAGATTATGCTGCACGAGCTCAAAGAAGCCTTTCTCAAGAAACGCGCAGAAGCTCAGGGTTCTCGGGAGCGTATGAAGAGCCTGGCTGACAAGTGTGTGCAAGGCTACAACGAAGCTGAGAAGCACAAGGCCCTTGGGCGTCCGGGCATTGATCCCAGGATGGCTGCTGAGCAGAAGAAGAAGCCCATTGTGGCCGAACCTCTCGCACCAAGGCAGGAAGCAGATCCCATTGTCTTCCCAACTAGAATGACTGGCTCGAAGCCAAAAGCCCGGTCAACTGCTTCAGAACTGAAGAAGACAAGGACTGCTGAGGCCGAAGCCAGGAAGAGGAAACATCCTAAAGCCTCTCCTACTGCCCCCTCCAAGAAGAAGAGGAAGACCAAGAAAGAACGGGCTGCTCCCACAGAGCCTTTGATTGTTGAACCCATTTCCATGGTTCGTCCAGACGCTGAATGCCAACTGACAATCCATGAGCCTGCTTTCATAGAGGCTCATGAAGCTGAAGACTTTCCAACAGCTGATCTCATCGCTGCTGACGACATTGGTCACCATGACCATGTAGAAGATGGTGCAGTCCTTCCTCAGCCCGAGCACAGCGAACTCATCAGCATTGGTCGTCCTCTGACGCCAATTGCTCAGGATGCTTCATGGGCTGATCGCCCACAAGAGGAAGAAGACTTTGAGGCCCAGCCAACTCCAACTACACAGGCGTCACCTGCGTTGCGCAGGCTTCGCAAAGGACCAAGGCCTCCAGTCTCTGCGTCTGAAGCTGAAGCTGCTGAAGACATTCCGGCTGCATCAGCCGATGAAGAAGAAGTCCCACAAGCTGCTACTCCCCTGTCCCACCAAGAAGCGGTTCTCGAGGAGAACGTGGTTGTGACCGACCCTCCAGCTCGTCAAGTGGAGGTTGAAAATCTTGAGGCTGCCACCACCAACACCAATGAAGCCACTGACGCTGTCATGGCTGAAGCTAATGTGGAGCCCTCCCCAACAAAAGCATCAGAAGTCAGCAAAGCCACTGATCCCACTGCTTCTGTTCCCGCGCCTGCTGCCGGTCCTCAGTTCGACTATCATTTGAGCACAGGCCTCAGGTACAGAAGCCAATCCCAAGATTGCCCAGGTTCCCAGGTCCTGCAAAAGCACCTGGATCCTTCAATATCAATGGCTTCAGAGCAGACAACACATTCTTCAATAGCTCCAGGAACCCCTACTCAAGGGAAAGAATATCATCTGATTGGTTCTGGAGCTATCCGCAGCGAAGCTATTACTCCTGCATTCTTTACAATCAAGGTCGCATCTTCCCACACAAGCGTCTTGACATTGAAGCAATAGCTGGTCTGCCCTGTCTGGAAGAAGCTCTGGATTGCTTCAAAGAGGCTGGATTGCTGCCGTTCGTCACTGACCAAGAGCATTGGAATGAAGAGTTGCTGCTCCAATTCTATGCCACACTTCACATCCGCGGGTATAACAGAGATCCGAAGACTTGGGTCCTGGAGTGGATGATAGGAAACGTTCATCACGAAGCCAAAGCCTTTGACATCATTGAGCTCACTGGTCTACCCACTCCCAGCGATCTCTACGAATCTGGCTGTCAACTTCACAGTGAAGCTGTGGAGAGCATCTTTCAGAAGCCTGGACCTAACATGAGTCAGATGCTCAGTATGATGAAGCCATTACCCCAAGATGCCGCATATCCCAAAGAGTTCTTTGTTGAAGACCTAGAGTATCTGCCAAGGACTATTTATCACATCATAGGGCGAACTCTCTGGCCCATCAAAGGACACTCTCCACATGCCAAGCTGGAAGGTGCAATGAAGACTTTGGTCTTCTATATTCTTCATGGAAAATGCTTCAATGCACAGGACTTCTTCATTCGCCAACTTGCTGCATCAGGCTCTGATCTGTTTGGCTTGAAGTTCTACGCCCCATGGGTAATGCGGCTGATCAAACTTCACTCCGCTATCTCATATCAGCGATCTGCTCGCAATCATCGGATTATTTTGCCTGATGTGGACATGTCTATTGAAGCCATCTATCCTGAGCCTGCCAAGGAACCTCTAAGTCTTCAGAATGCAGAGCATCAAAGTTTTTCTCAGAACATTGAATGAGTTGAAGCAGTCACTCGTGTGTATCCTTTGGCTGGCACTACACGTGCACCGCATCCTGCTCTCACTAAAGCCACTGACAGTACAACTGCCCCACGACCCAAGAAGCGCACTCGTGTTCTCAATGACCGAGAGCTTCTTGTGGCTCTTCATCAGAAATATGATAGGCATCATGACTGGCTGAAGCGTCAAATGCAAAGCCTCTTGGTGGATGTTAATCGCATTCGCAATCTTGCCACCAAGAATGCCTTTGTTGCCCATGAAACCTCTCGATGCACATGGAAAGGGCTGACGCTGATGTGTTCTGAAGATGATCTTCAAGAGGATGGCTTCTCTGAGCGCTTCATGTTTGACTCCACACCTCCTCGAAGGGCAGTGCTGCGACGAACTCCATCTCTTGAAGACTCTGAGTTCTCTTCCTCTGCTGCAACTGTAAATGCCAGAGTGATCGAGGATGACGACGATGCTACTTCACCGCCGCCTCCTCCAGCATGCTTCGACACTGCTCCAAGCTCTTCTGCACCGCCGAACACCACCGACGACCCTGCTGCTTCACCTACTCTTCATGGGAACGAGTAGAGGCTCTATGTCTTCAAACCTTTTTGGTCCTTACTGACAAAAGGGGGAGAAGCATATGAGTTTAATAGTCTTCAAGTGGGTCCATATGGGCGGGTGCTTCATATTTTGCTTCGTGTTTACAACTCTCGTTTTGATACATTTGGTTCTTTGAGTTGTAACACTTACACTCGATGGTCATCTGCTACTTATTTGCCATTTTGTGATGCGATAATAAATTCCGCATGTGCGACGATAAATTCCGCACTTAGATCATTTTGCAGACGTCCATTTTCCATTATGCATGTCATTATCTTCACACACCTTCACATGCATAGTGGATTGTCATCATAAGTTGAAGAGGATCTCCACAAGAACAACCTGCCATGTGCATTTGCATTCCAAAAGCAAACTACTTATGTGCACATCTTCAGGGGGAGCCCTTGCAACTTATGAAGGCAATTCCTTATCCTTTACAATTTCACATATTATATTCCCCGTTGAAAACTTCAACTAGTTTGTCATCAATCACCAAAAAGGGGGAGATTGTAAGTGCATCTAGTGCCACCCCTAGTTGGTTTTGGAGTATTGACGACAAACCTAGTTGAGGGACTAATGTGTTTGGGAGAATTACAGGATAACACAGGTAGAAGTCCCTCATTGATTCGGTTTTCCTACCAGAGATGACCCCTAAAAATGTATGAAGACATTGATGTCAAAGGTGGTATATGAAGATATTCACATTGAAGACCATGACAAGAGAAGACATCGCATGAAGCCTATGGAGCTCGAAGACTTAGATCTTTCGTAGTTCTTTTTCTTCTTCTTTGTTGAGTCATAGGAACCACCATACTGTTAAGTGGGGTCCAAGAGAACCAGTCAGAATGACTGAAGTGATGCTTAACCAAAACCTATGTCTTCGAGTGAAGACTATGCGAGCGAATCTTGTCTAGAGTTGGACAAGTCAGCTTTGCTTGTAGCCCAAGTAAAGTTGCCGTGTGAGTTTGAAATCTGACCGTTGGAACACGTGTCAGTTCCTTAGTGACCCAGGGTCGTTTGAGAGCAACCCACCTCGAAGCCTTTGAGAGAGAATTCCTTGCGAGGATAAAGCCCTAACCACCCAGAGCCAAAGAGAATTAGGCATCACTTAAGTCTTCTTGTCTGTGTGATCTGAAGACTTATTACACTTGAGGACTGTGAATCCTCCAGCCGGTTAGGCGTCGTGTTCTGAGCATCCAGGAGACATTGTGGATTGCCGGTGAACAAAGTCTGTGAAGGTTTGGGAGTCTACCTTGAAGACTTACCAGAGTGATTGGGCGAGGTCTGTGTGACCTTAGCTCAAGGGGAATACGATGAGGACTGGGTGTCCTGAGCTGCGTGTTCAGGACTGGGTGTCCGGGACTGTGTGTCCTCAGGTTTAAATACCTAGCCGCCCTAACCAGACGTACAATTGTCACAGCAACTGGAACTGGTCCAACACATCATTGTCTTCAACGAGTCACTGGTTTCATCCTTCCCTTGTCTTTACGTACTGTTACTCCTTGTGAAGTCATTGTATGATTGCACTATCTTTTATCTTCACTGAGTGACTGCGTGTTCTGTTTGGCTTCATAATATCTTCCTACCTGATCCTTACTACATTGCTGCTATTAGTCATTGTGCTTTCACTCTATTTAATACTTGACTATGGCTTGCCTAGTGTAGTCTACCTTCCGCTGCAGGGTAATAGGTTTATTTCTATCGTTTGTCTTCATAACTTCCACGTTTTGAAGACTTTCATAAAAATCACGTATTCACCCCCCCTCTAGTTGATATAACGCACTTTCAAGATCACTATTGTGATGACCATTTATCTAATGAATTACCCTCTCTAGGAATTGATCCACCATGAGACAATGTTGAACATGGATACTACGATGAGGATGATGATAGTGACTTTGATCTCGATGAGTCTATGAGACACTTTGGTCTTATGGCTAATCTTCGCGGCTACATGGCTGGAGGAAAGGAATGGGTTCTTGATAGTGGGTGTACCGATCACATGACCGGAGACAAGGATATGTTTCGTGAGCTTGCTGAAAATGACGGCCCTCGAAAGTATGTCACTTTTGGTGACAACTCAAAGGGTAAGGTGGTTGGCCTTGGTAAGGTGGCCATCTCACATGATAGCTCCATAAAAAATGTTATGCTCGTTGAATCTCTTGGATATAATCTACTTTCCGTATCTAGACTTGCCGACTTTGGTTTCAATGTCCTATTCACTGAAGTAGATTGCCAAGTGTTTCGTAGAGATAACCACAATATGGTCTTTACCGGTTTACGTAGAGGTGATCTTTACATTGTTGATTTCACTAAAAAGGCTCAACCTAGAACTTGCTTAATTGCTAAATCTTCTAAAGGTTGGTTGTGGCATAGAAGATTAGGTCATGTGGGCATGCGAAATCTTGATAAGCTTATTAAGGGTGATCATATCCTTGGAGTGAAAGATGTTATATTTGACAAGGATAGATTGTGCAGTGCTTGTCAAGCAAGAAAACAAGTTGGAGGAAGTCATCCCGTGAATAACATCATGACCACGAGAAGACTGCTCGAGCTACTTCATATGGATCTCTTTGGTCCCAATGCCTACAAAAGTCTCGGTGGTAACTCATTTGGTCTAGTCATAGTCGATGATTTTTCAAGATTTACGTGGGTGTTCTTTCTTGATGATAAATCTGTGACGCCCTCGATTCAATCGTACACTAATCATACACGCAAATGTGTATGATCAAGATCAAGGACTCATGGGAAGATATCACAACACAACTCTAGACACAAATTAAAATAATACAAGTGAAAGGATCGATATGGTTGACTAGAGGGGGGGGTGAATAGGCAACTAACAATTTTTAGCTTTTCTTTAGCAATTTAAACTTTGCATCAAAGTAGGATGTCTAGATATGCAACTAGGTGAGCAACCTATATGATGCAACACGGATAGGAACACAAGCAAGCAAGATATATGAAACAAATAAGCTTCCACAAGTAAAGGCACGAGATAACCAATAGTGGAGACGGTGGAGACGAGGATGTGTTGCCGAAGGTCCTTCCCTTTGAGAGGAAGTACGTCTCCGTAATCTCCTCACGCCCTCACACAATGCGAGATGCCGCGATTCCACTATTGGTGCCCTTGGAGGCAGCGACCGAACCTTTACAAACGAGGTTCGGGCAATCTCCACAACTCAATTGGAGGCTCCCAACGACACCACGAAGCTTCACCACAATGGACTATGGCTTCGCGGTGACCTCAACCGTCTAGGATGCTCAAACACCCAAGAGTAACAAGATCTGCAAGGGATTAGTGGGGGAATCAAATATCTCTTGGTGGAAGTGTAGATCGGGGCCTTCTCAACCACTCCTGAGAAAATCAACAAGTTTGGTTGGCTAGGGAGTGAGATCGGGCGAAAAATGGAGCTTGGAGCAATAATGGAGCTTAGTGGTGGAAGAGGTGAGTCAACGGGGAAGAAGGGGACCCCTTATATAGTGTGTGGAAAAGATCCAACCGTTACCCACCAACCAGCCCGCGGCCAGCGGTACTACCGCGCCTGGCCAGCGGTACTACCCCAAGGCCGCGCGGTACTACTACTTGCAACCAAGCGGTACTACCGCACGGCTGTGCGGTACTACCGTACCGACCCACGGTACTGCCGCAACCCCAGCACAGAACCGATAAACAGATGCACAGGAGCTGGGGACGGTACTTCCGCAAGCGCGGTACTACCGCGCCTCCCCATGCGGTACTACCGCGAGGCAAAAATCCCAGCCAGGGGAGAAGGGAAACTTCCGTGCCTACTTCCGCAAAGAAACGGAAGTAGCAAAAACCCGACACAGTAGTACTGCCAAGGGGCGGTACTACTGCCTGACTGCATAGCGCGGTACTACCGCTCGGCGAACGCGGTACTACCGCGAATGCCCACAGTACCACCGTTGACCTGGGAGCAGTACTACCGCAACCAACAATGGCAGCCAGACAAGGGAGGCAAGAAAACGGAGGAAGCTCCAAGGAAGAAGGAGGGGATAAGAAGGAGACGCGTACGTGATGATTCCACCCAAACCTTTCCAACGCGGACCCCCTCTTAATAGAACGGCTTTCCTATGACTCAAATCCACCAAAAAGAAACGTAGAAAAGACGCCGTCTTCGTCAGTCTTCGAGGGGCACCCAATCGTCTTGTGCCTAGCAAAGAAGTGTCTGGAATACTCATGGCACACGATTAGTCCGCAAATGTGTTGTCATCAATCACCAAAACACTTAGGGATAAATATGTCCTTACAATCTCCCCCTTTTTGGTGGATTCATGACAAAACGGGATTTGCACAAAGAAAATACTATTAAGTAAATGCAAACCCCTCCTCTCTATAATATAGACGGGCTCCCCCAAGATGCGTGCCACCTAGATGAGTGCTATGGACTGCATGGCACACGAAAACTAGGAACAGAGCTCCCCCTATATTATAGAGACAAGACATATCTATCACTAGACAAGATAGCACACATATAAGTTAACTACGATAGATAAAGTGCATATGTCTTACACCACATGAAGGAAAGGTCTTGAAAGCACAAACCAAACAAGAGCAACCAAGCACAAACGAGGACCAAAAGACAAAGCAAATAAATGCAACAAGCACGACACAACGCAAATCCCTACACTCTCTCCCCCTTTGGCATCGAGACGCCAAAAAGGCAGAGAGGTCACCTACACACACGGGGTGGCTCAGGCAGAGAAGTCGTCCCACTGCTCCTCGTGCTCCTCGTCAGACTCAGCGGCGGGGATAGTCTCCTCGAGGTCATCCTCTGAACTGGTCCACTTGTATCCCTGCTTTGACATCCAGGTAGCCTCAGGTGTGATGACATCCTCAGACCCGCCAGACACATCCTCTCCAAAGAGCCTCATAACCTTCTTGTCACAGCAGCGACTCTCCTTGTCTGCCACGTGAGCCCTGTACTGTCCCTTCGCCTGCATGCAGAAGAGAGTCTTCATCTTGTCCTTCAGCTTCTTGGCCCATGACGGCTCAGAGGAAGAAGTGGTGGACCTAGCAGCACGGTCCTCGGCAACATTCTCAGCAGCAGCAGCCTCCCCCTCACCAGCAGCCCTCCTAGCAGAAGAGGCCTCAGCACGGGTAGTGGTGTTGGCCTAGTTGGGCTTGACGTGGAGGCTGATGGACTCATGGCGAATCTAGTCTGGAGCAAGGAACTCATCACCCGGGTACATCTTCTCCCAAGTGGTGGAGAGCAGCAGAAACAGGTACGGTCCATAGATAGGTACCTTGCGAGTGAACACCGCAAACCAAAGCTCACACCACATGATGTGTGAGACATCAAGTGGCTGAGTCTAAGAAGAACGTGCCTCTGCACACAAGAGCAACATGTCCACTAGATATGCATGTACCTTGTCCTTGTCGCCAATGCGTGGGAACAGAGTGTTGCGGAAGATGCGATGCATGATATCCAGAAAGGAGTTTAACACCCAAGATGACTTGCCATTGGGGAGTACCTTCTCAACAAGGAAGGGCTGAAGCAGGTTCTTGTTGGCAGACTCAGAGTTGGCATGGGGGCGAACACCAACGGGGGTGTGAAGCCCGTCATCAAGAATGTGCAGCAGATCCATGAACTCTTTCCATGTAGCAGACAACTGACGGCCATTGGTCATCCAGGTCATCCTCCGCCCCTCCCCGGGATGAAAGTACACTGAGGCAAAGAACTGACAGATGAGCTCAGGGTCATAGTCATGGTGAAAAGAGATCACCGGCTCAATAGCAAACTGCTCCACCAAGTCCAGAGCCTCTCCAAAATAGTCACGAAACTTGTCCTTCCGCATGTGATGCATGTCTATCCACTTGACCTCCACGAATGTATTCTGCTTGCTCTTGATTACATCCAGATAGATGAGAACCTGTTGCTTGTTCCAGAACATCTCAGTGCCTCTAAGCACAGCCCGAGGAGTCACATAGGGATTGACCCTCCGGCGTTCGACATTCTCAGTGACAGAAAGCTCGTCCATGCCCTTAGCAGGTTCCTTTTGCTTGCTGGCAGTGGTCTTGACATTGCGCTTGGGAGCATTGGAGCCCTCTGGGGCTTCATCTTGGGGGTTGCGCAGACGCTTGGAGCCAGTGTCACGACTGGGATTGGAACGGTGAGAGCCACCACCTTGGTCCATGGCAAGAGGAAGTGGTGGGGAATGATCCCATCGGTCGGAATCCGAGGAGAGTGGCCGGAGATGGAGATCCGGCGAGGGCCTCCGGCACCGTTCTTGAGAGAGAGACGTGGAGAGAGAGACAAAAGAATGGGTATGGGGAGTTGGAACTCCCCTGCCCGAGTCATAACCCCCATGCGCCCTCGACGGCGCGGTAGTACCGTGCCCAGACACGGTAGTACCGCCCGGCGCGGTACTTCCGAAGTATCGCACCAGAGCGGTAGTACCATGCTGTGGCGCGGTAGTACCATGCCTCCCAAAGCGGTAGTACCGCGGCCAGACACGGTAGTACCATGAGCTCAAGAAGATGCATGTTTCGAGCACACGAAAAACTGGATCTTTGCACAAAACACTCCGAGCCAACACGACACCACAAGACCACGCAACACACAAAACCAGAAAGGCACACGACAAACGAACCAACCACGAGACACCACCTCTCCAAAAGAGAGGGCGGTGGCCATAGCCACCTATGTTTGAGTCAATTGGTATGGCACCGCGAAGAATTATCCTTGGGTCCATGACCAAAACTCGTCTTTGAAGCACAAGTACCATCAAACATGGCTAATGTGAAAGACTTGATTGATTTATGCATAATGGGGGGAGGGAGAGTTCATTGAGAGAACATCACTCCCCCTATGTCCATGCCTACATCTAAATAGGACAACACGTTGAGTATGGTGGGGTGTGCAACGGTTCAAGCAACATTGCTCGAATCGATGATATTTAGCTCATGCCTTAACTCGCAAAATCTTGCTTCATCCAAGGGCTTCGTGAAAATATCTGCAAGGTTATCATGAGTGTTGACGTAGTTGAGCTCGATCTCTCCTCGCCTAATGTGATCCCG
The DNA here is from genome assembly GCF_056163025.1 of Triticum urartu. Lineage (NCBI taxonomy): Eukaryota > Viridiplantae > Streptophyta > Magnoliopsida > Poales > Poaceae > Triticum > Triticum urartu. Next base: position 363,247,043 of record NC_141877.1, read on the forward strand.
GATGAAGTGATACCGGATCTCAATATGCTTCGTCTTGAAGTGTTGCACCGGGTTGAGAGAGATCTTGATGGCACTTTCATTGTCACACCAAAGAGGCACTTTGTCACAAGTGACACCGTAATCCTTTAAAGTTTGCCTCATCCATAGGAGTTGAGCACAACAACTACCGGCAGCAACATACTCCGCCTTAGTGGACGAGAGAGACACACAACTTTGCTTTTTGGAAGACCAACTTACCAAAGAGCAACCAAGGAATTGGCACCCTCCGGAAGTGGACTTCCTATTCACTTTATCTCCCGCCCAGTCGGAATCCGAGTACCCTACAAGCTTGAAGTTTGATCCTCTTGGGTACCATAAGCCAAAGTTTGGGGTATGAGCCAAATATCGAAAGATTTGTTTGACCGCCACATAGTGACTTTCCTTAGGTGCGGCTTGAAACCATGCACAAATTCCCACACTCAACATGATGTCCAGTATAGATGCACAAAGGTAAAGCAAGGATCCAATCATGGAATGATATACCTTTTGATCCACCACTTTACCATTGGGATCTAATTCAAGTTGGCACTTGGTGGGCATTGGAGTGGAAGCCGGCTTGACGTCACTTAGCTTGAATCTCTTGAGCATGTCTTGAGTGTATTTGGATTGATTGATGAAGGTTCCTTCTCTTCTTTGCTTCACTTCGAACCCTAGAAAGAACTTCAACTCTCCCATGGAGGACATCTCGAACTTTGAGGTCATGAGAGCGGCAAATTCCTCATTGAAAGCTTTGTTAGGGGAACCAAAGATAATATCATCAACATATAATTGGCACACAAACAACTCCCCTTTGACCTTCTTAGTAAAAAGAGTGGGGTCGATTAGCCCAACTTCAAAACCACGGCCTTGTAACAACTCGGTAAGGTGGTCATACCACGCACGTGGGGCTTGTTTAAGGCCATAGAGTGCCTTATCAAGTTGATACACATGATCGGGAAAGTAGGGATCCTCGAACCCGAGGGGTTGCTTGACGTAAACCAATTCATTAATAGGACCATTAAGAAAAGCACTCTTCACATCCATTTGATGTAACTTAAAGTTGTGATGAGAAGCATATGCAATCAACATGCGAATGGATTCAAGACGAGCAACGGGAGCAAAGGTTTCACCGTAGTCGATACCCTCGACTTGGGAGTAGCCTTGTGCTACCAAACGAGCCTTGTTGCGAATGATGATCCCATGGGCATCTTGCTTGTTCTTAAATATCCACTTGGTTCCTATGACATTGTGATTCCCGGTCGGTCTTGGCACCAATCTCCACACTTTGTTGCACTCGAAGTTGTTGAGTTCTTCATGCATGGCATTGAGCCAATCCGGATCTTCTAGCGCCTCATAGACCTTGTGGGGTTCCACACAAGAGACAAATGCGTGATGCTCACAATAATTTGCTAATTGTCTACGAGTGCTTACCCCCTTTCTTAAGCTTCCAAGCACATTCGTCATGAGATGATCCTTGGTGGAGAGCTTGGAAGCAACCTTGGCGGCACGATGCTCTAATTCCTCCTCGGTGATGAGTTGAGGAGCGGTTACTTGATCATCTTGAGCGCCGTCATGAACTTGTTCTTGATCTTGAACTTGCTCAGGGGAGAGAACTTGACCTTGGGCATCACATGGTGTGTCCACACCGTCTTGAGTATGATCTTGCCCTTGGTCATGTTCTTGAGGATGAGAGCCTCCATGTTGTTCTTCGGAAGCGTGTGGGCCTTGGGTTGGTGATGGCTCCACTTGAGTGGAGCTTTGTCCTTCTCCTTCGGCCACACGGGGTTCCTCAATGGGTAGGATAAAGCCAACACCCATTCTTCTTATGGCTTGGGGAGGAATTTCATCACCTACATCACAAGTGCCACTTTGCTCCACTTGGGAGCCGTTATTCTCATCAAACTCCACGTTACACGTCTCCTCAATAAGTCCCATGGATTTATTGAGGACACGGTAAGCATGAGAGTTTGTAGCATAGCCAACAAATATGCCCTCATAAGCTCTAGCCTCAAATTTAGACAACCGAACACCTTTCTTGAGAATGAAACACTTACACCCGAATACCCGGAAGTACTTGAGGTTGGGCTTGTTACCGGTGAGTATCTCATATGGAGTCTTGTTCAAGCCCTTGCAGAGATAGAGCCGATTGGATGCATGACATGTGGTGTTGATGGCTTCGGCCCAAAAGTTGTACGGAGACTTGAACTCCGCCATCATGGTCCTTGCCGCATCCATCAACGTCCGGTTCTTCCTCTCCACGGCACCGTTTTGTTGAGGGGTGTATGGTGCGGAATATTGATGCTTGATTCCTCATCACTAAGAAATTCATCCAAGGTGTAGTTCTTGAACTCGGTGCCGTTGTCACTTCTTATTGTCAAGATCTTTGCATTGTGTTGACGTTGTGCTTCATTTGCAAAGTCAATGACGGTTTGTTGGGTCTCGCTCTTCCTCTTGAAGAAATACACCCACGTGTACCTTGAGTAGTCATCCACAATCACCAAGCAATACTTCCTACCTCCAAGACTATCGAAGGATGGAGGCCCAAAGAGATCCATGTGAAGGAGCTCCAAAGGCCTCTTTGAATAAATGATAGTCGTGGGAGGGTGAGCCTTCTCATGTAGCTTTCCTTCGATACAGGCACTGCAAGCACGATCTTTAGCAAAACTAACATTCGTTAGTCCACGGACATGTTCCCCCTTGAGGAGACTTTGAAAAGATCTCATATTGACATGGGCTAAATGGCGATGCTAAAGCCATCCCACATCAACTTTAGCCATTAGGCATGTCGCGGTCTTAGTGGGTCGCTCCGAAAAGTTAATCACATAGAGACCGTTCTCGACATGCCCAACAAAAGCTACTTTAAGAGTCTTTCTCCAGAAGAGGGCCACGGTATCGATATCAAAGAAAGTGGCAAAGCCCATGATAGCAAGTTGACGAACGGAAAGTAAATTGTATGCAAGGGACTCAACAAGCATGACCTTCTCGATCGTGAGATCATGAGAGATGACCACCTTGCCAAGTCCCAATACCTTAGAATATGAGGCGTCACCCCACTCGACATTGGTGGGCATAGATGGAAATTTGTGCACGTCCACCACCAAGTCCTTGCTTCCGGTCATATGATTTGTAGCTCCGCTATCGAGCAACCATGATCCACCACCGGAAGCAAACACCTACAAGAGATCAATGCTTGGTTTTAGGTACCCATTTTGTAATGGGTCCTTTGATGTTAGTAACAAGGGTCTTAGGAACCCAAATAGACCATTCAATGTACTCATGAAGAGAACCAACAAATTTGGCATAAACATGCCCATCACTAGCATGACATAACACATAAGAAGGGTTAAAATCGCCGGATTTGTTGAGAGGGTGACATTGCCCTTCTTGACATTGTTCTTCTTCTTCTCCTCAGGGGCACTCTCTCCCTCCCTCACAAAGGTTTGCATGAGGGGAGGAGGTCGTTTGGTCTTGTCATTCTTCTTGTTCTTGGAGTCGGGCACGTACCCAACCCCTTCCTTGGCCACACCTCCCTTTTGGTTGATCAAGAGATCGTTGAGGTTCTTCTTGCCTTGTATGCAAGGCGCAAGACCTCTCTCAAGTTGCTCCTTCAACTTCGCATTTTCCTCAACAAGATGTATATGCTCACAACATGGGTTAGTAGCATTTGCATTATCAATTAAAACCATATGAGGAAAAGTTGCTTTCTCCTTAGTTAGCTTCACTTGGTGTTGATCATGAGACTCCTTGAGACTAGCGTGAATACCCTTCAAGGCCTTGTGGGCCTTGTCAAGTATATCAAACTCCTCTTTGAGTCTAGCAAGATCAACCCCGAGTTTGGCCTTCTCGGAATTTAGCACATGAGAAACAATGAGGACATGATCATAATCTTTCTTTAACTTAGCATGATCAACGTTGTGTGACTCTCAAGAGCCAAACGAAGACCACGATCTTCCTCAAGAGCATTGGAAAGATCCGAAATCTCATCGGCATAGTCACGACTATGCCCTTCCATCTTAGAGATGGTGTCTCCGTGATCCTCAATCATGTCATTGGCTTCACCAAGTTGTTCCAAGAGAGCAACAAAGTGCTTCTTGGATTTTCCCTTGAGTTTGCCCATAAAGGCCTCAAACTTGTTAGCCTCCACATTAGCTCCCTCAAGTTCATTAATGCTATCCGTCGGGGAAGGATGATTAATGATGGTAGTTTTGATGTTGGAGGTTACCTTGTTGGTGGCTTTAGCCATGAGGCACTTGGCGGTGATGCTCTCGTTGGGTGAGTCGAAGAGAGACACCCGTGACGTTGTTGCAATGGCAACGGAGGCCATGGCAACCGACTCACCATCTTCATCATCGTCATCATCCTCATTGTACTCTTCTTGCACAACCAAAGCCTTGGGAGGAGTCTTCTTGGTGAAGTTGTTCTTGTTGGGGAACGACTTGGCCTTGTCCTTTCGGATGAGCTTGCCACCATTGTCTTCCCTCTTCTCATACGGGCATTCCACAAATAAATGACTCACGTTACCGCAATTGTAGCAAGTCCTTACATGTTGCTTGCCCCTTGTGCCACTCGAGTTGCTTTTGCTAAAGTTTGGCCTCGAGTTTTTCTTGCTCCAAAATTGCCTTGAAGCAAGTGCCATGTGTTCATGATATGCATACTTCGTATCTTCGGGGTTGCTCTCCTCTTCTTCCTCTTCTTCTTCCACGGTGAGCTTGGCCTTCAATGCAAGGTTAGGCTTCTTTGCCCGTTGAGAACGGAGCACCGCATTGTCGGCGGTCTTGTCCAAAATGTTCATGGCCACAAACTCATCCAACACTTTGCTTGAGGTCAAAGTGTGGAAGTCCGGTCTTTGGCGAATGACGGAGGACATGGCCTTGTGATAGGGCATCACTGCCTTGAGGAATTTGCGCTTGATCCAATTGTCATCCGTGTCCTTGCTCCCGTGATCTCGTAGTGAGACCGCGAGTTTGGTTACTCTCCGCTAAAGCTCACGAGGTTCTTCATCTTCTTTCATTGCAAACTCATCGGCCTCATCTTGTACCACTTCATAGTTGGAGCGTTGAATGCTTGCACTTCCCCGGTAGAGAGAGACAACACAATGCCATGCGTCCTTGGCCAAGGCGAAGGGACGAAGATGAGGTGGGTCTTCGGGTGGAATTGCATCTTGAATGATGAAGAGAGCATTCTCATTGAATTGATTGTCTATGGCTTCTCGAGGAGTGAAGTTGCTTGGATCATGTGGATAGAAACCTTCTTCAATGATTCTCCAAAGGTTAGTGTTCACATGATTTAAATGACGTTTAAAGCGGTAAACCCAAGAATCAAAGTCCTCATTTTTCACAATCTTAGGAGGAGGACCAGCATGATTCAAATGAGTGGAAGGAATCGGTCCACCATAAACAAGTGGCGGTTCCACATGGGCAAAGATGTCGGTGCCATTCTTACCACTAGAAGAAGGAGCCTTTTCACTACTAGCTCCCCCCATGTCGGGGATAGCATCCGTCACCTTGTTGGCGGGATCACCCACTTTCAACGGTGCGGTGGATAGTTTAAGCCCCTCAAGAAATTTAGTAAACATGCTCTCAACTTCGGTCTTCATGGAGGTTTTCAATGTCTCCAAGGCCACATTGAACTCTTCACGAGAGACCGAGGTTCCCCCATCGCCCGTAGACGAGATAGGATTCACACCGGAGTGTTCCTCCACACCGTCTATGGTATCAACCATACTATTTGGACGGTAAAGTCCTTAATAAAGAGACAAGGCTCTGATACCAATTGAAAGGATCGATATGGTTGACTAGAGGGGGGGTGAATAGGCAACTAACAATTTTTAGCTTTTCTTTAGCAATTTAAACTTTGCATCAAAGTAGGTTGTCTAGATATGCAACTAGGTGAGCAACCTATATAATGCAACACGTATAGGAACACAAGCAAGCAAGATATATGAAACAAATAAGCTTCCACAAGTAAAGGCACGAGATAACCAAGAGTGGAGACGGTGGAGACGAGGATGTGTTGCCGAAGTTCCTTCCCTTTGAGAGGAAGTACGTCTCCGTTGGAGCGGTGTGGAGGCACAATGCTCCCCAAGAAGCCACTAGGGCCACCGTAATCTCCTCACGCCCTCAGACAATGCGAGATGCCATGATTCCACTATTGGTGCCCTTGGAGGCGGCGACCGGACCTTTACAAATGAGGTTGGGGCAATCTCCACAACTCAATTGGAGGCTCCCAACGACACCACGAAGCTTCACCACAATGGACTATGGCTTCGTGGTGACCTCAACCGTCTAGGATGCTCAAACACCCAAGAGTAACAATATCCGCAAGGGATTAGTGGGGGAATCAAATATCTCTTGGTGGAAGTGTAGATCGGGGCCTTCTCAACCACTCCCGAGCAAATCAACAAGTTTGGTTGGCTAGGGAGTGAGATCGGGCGAAAAATGGAGCTTGGAGCAATAATGGAGCTTAGTGGTGGAAGAGGTGAGTCAACGGGGAAGAAGGGGACCCCTTATATAGTGTGTGGAAAAGATCCAACCGTTACCCACCAACCAGCCCGCGGCCAGCGGTACTACTGCGCCTGGCCAGCGGTACTACCGCAAGGCCGCGCGGTACTACTGCTTGCAACCAAGCGGTACTACCGCACGGCTGTGCGGTACTACCGTACCGACCCACGGTACTGCCGCAACCCCATCACAAAACCGATAAACAGATGCATAGGAGCTGGGGGCAGTACTTCCGCAAGCGCGGTACTACCACGCCTCCCCATGCGGTACTACCGCGAGGCAAAAATCCTAGCCAGGGAGAAGGGAAACTTCCGTGCCTACTTCCGCAAAGAAACGAAAGTAGCAAAAACCCGACACAGTAGTACTGCCGAGGGGCGGTACTACTGCCTGACTGCATAGCGCGGTACTACCGCTCGGTGAACGCGGTACTACCGTGGGCACCTGTGGTACTACCGCGCTACCGCGCGGTACTACCGCGAATGCCCACGGTACTACCGTTGACCTGGGAGCAGTACTACCGCAACCAACAACGGCAGCCAGACAAGGGAGGCAAGAAACGGAGGAAGCTCCAAGGAAGAAGGAGGGGATAAGAAGGAGACGTGTACATGATGATTCCACCCAAACCTTTCCAACGCGGACCCCCTCTTAATAGTACGGCTTTCCTACGACTCAAATCCACCAAAAAGAAACGTAGAAAAGACGCCGTCTTCGTTAGTCTTCGAGGGGCACCCAATCGTCTTGTGCCTAGAAAAGAAGTGTCTGGAATACTCATGGCACATGATTAGTCCGCAAATGCGTTGTCATCAATCACCAAAACACTTAGGGATAAATATGTCCTTACAACAAGCTTTATATTACAAGCCAGGGGCCTCGAGGGCTCGAATACATAAGCTCGAATACACAAGAGTCAGCGGAAGCAACAATATCTGAGTACAAACATAAGTTAGACAAGTTTCCTTAAGAAGGCTAGCACAAAAGCAGCAACGATCGAAAAGGCAAGGCCTCCTACCTGGGAGCCTCCTAACTAATCCTAGTCGTCTGCAGTCTTCACGTAGTAGTAGGCATCCTCCGGGTAGCAGTAGTCATCAGTGGCGTCGTCTGGCTCCTGGGATCCGTCATCTGGTCGCAACAATCGGGTATGGGGGAAAAAGAAGTAGCAAAGCAACCGTGAGTACTCATCCAAAGTACTCACAAGACTTACATCAGATCTAAACTAAGTATGCATCTATATCAAAGGAATGGGTTGTATATGTGGACTGGGCTGCAGAAATGCCAGAATAGAGTGAAGACCTAGTCCTATCGAAGACTAGCATCTTCTGGAAACCACCACCTTGCAGCAACAGGAGGGAGTAGAGTAGCATAAGGTAAAGTAGTAGTAGTGTTATCAACCTCGGCCAGAGATCCTTTCTCGACTCCCCGCGAGAAAGCAATCCCAGAGCCATACTATCCAGTTATCATCTCGTATCCAAGTCTCATCTCCATGTCTCATCTCAAGTATCCAGTTCTAGTTGTATCGATCGGGATACAACTCCAAGTGTCCGTTACCATAGGATAGGCTATCGATAGATGTTTTCTTCCCTGTAGGGGTGCACCAACTTACCCACCACGCTCGATTAACTCCGGCCGGACACACTTTCCTGGGTCATGCCCGGCCTCGGCCAAACAATACGCCGCAACCTGACCTAGGCTTAATAGAGAGGCCAGCACGCCGGACTAAACCTATGCCCCCAGGGGTCATGGGCCATCTCCCCGGGAACTCCTGCACGTTGCGTATGCAGCCGGTGAGCAGACCTAGCTACCTCCTTCAACAAGGCAGGAGCTTACGCAGCCCAACCCGGTGCGCACCGCTCAGTCGCTGACGTCTATTAAGCTTCGGCTGATGTATACGACGCAGAACGCCCATACTATGCCCACGTGATGGTTAGTGCTATCAGGCCAGAGGCCCCTCGGATCAAATATCCAAATCGTAGTGGATTAGGAACGTGCGGTAACGAGCAGAGACTCACGATCGATGTGACCCCGTCGCCCCGTCTCGAGTACTTGCGGCAAGGGCTAAGAATGCCCGGCCACGCCTCGTAAGTATCTCGCGGGCACCTTCCAGGTCAACCCGACTCCACATCACTCGCTATTAAGCTCGCGTGGGTACCCCTCAGGGCCAACCCGTCTTAGTAACATGGCTCAGTGCAAAGTCATAGTAACCATAGTAACCGTGTGTCTAACACCAAGGGGAAAACCCGAGGAATTACCCCCGATGAATTCCACTCGATGTTATCATCATGGAGAACGTAAGAGGATCCACCCTCGAGGTTCACCTTTGATGGGTTGCATGACAGAGCTGTAACGGAAGTGGTTAAGGAGGAAATCACCCTCGATGACCTCGACCGTATAACTACACTACAGAGATCTCATCAGGAGTGTTGTAAGAGGTTCCACCCTCGGCACTCGATGGTAACTCTGCAGAGTCGTACAACTAGGGGGGTGATGTGCGGTGTCGGGGCCTGGACGTCGATCACGTTGATCGGGTCTTCAATGATGAAGCAGGGGCAACAAGGACAAGGTGGGGGTCACTGATGGATCACTAACCAACCTATACTAAGCAGTTTAGGATAAGCAGGTAAGGTACAACAACAGATACAAAAGCAGGCTATGCATCAGAATAGGAGCAAACAATTACAGTAGCAAAATCTAATGCAAGCATGAGAGAATGGAATGGGCGATATCAGGATGATCAGAGGGGGGGGGCTTGCCTGGTTGCTCTGGCAAGGAGGGGTCGTCGTCGACGTAGTCGATCACAAGGGGCATCAGCAGCGGTCTCGGGGTCTACCGGAGAGAAGAGGGGGAAGAAACAGTAAAAAATACATGTAAACATAGCATCACAAAGCATAACATGGCAATAAGCTGAGCCGGGTGTGACCTAACGTACGACTATGCGATATAGGTGAAGGGGGAATTTAACCGGGAATGTATTCCCCGGACCTGTGTCAAACAAATGACCAGAGGGGGACTGTTCCAAGTTCATCTAGTTAGAGGAACCTGACATGTAAACGGACCGCGTATTCAGATTCATTGGATTTTTCTGGGCAACTTTCATGTATAAAACTTTTTCATCCGAGATATGGTTTATTATCTATGATTTTCTAAAGTTTTAGCAATATTCTGAAATTTATTAATAATTCGAAAATAATGCTTAAATGCTAGATGCACCCAGCTCTGCGTACACAGAGGTGTACTAGAGGCTGACAGGTGGGTCTGGTCAACTGCTGACTCAGCAGTTGACTGGTCAATGTGTTGACTGGTCAATGTGTTGACTGGTCAAGGTGTTGACTGGGTCCACCTGTCATAGACTGATTTGCTAATTACCATTTAAACCTAGTTTAGTTAGCAGGTTAATTAAACTTAATTAGTTAACTAAACATGATTAATTAAGTTAATTAATTATATTTTAATTATCTTTTTTTATATAAAACAAGGGAGGGGCCCTAGCTGTCAAAGGCCCTAAGGCCTTAGCGGGCGACGAGCTACGGGCGACGGGGCGGGGCGCACCCAGGCGCCCAGCTTGCGGCGGAGGCGAGGCCGGCCGAAGCCCCGAGTGGCGCCAACAGCCACTGGCAGCCGGAGGTGGCCGGGAACGGGAGGCAAGGGCCGCGGCGGCGCGGCTCGCGGGCAGGAAGGCGAGCGGGACAGCGCTGCTGAGGCTGGCGCGGGCAGCGGCTAGCGAGAAGGCGGAGCAGCAGCGGGCGGCGCGGTGCGGTGGCTGGTGGGCGGGCGCGGCTCGGCAGGTGCGGCAGGGCGCCGTCGGGGGGGGGGGGGGGGGGCGAGCGAGGCGCCGTGGCAGCGCAGGCGGGGGCCGAGCAGCAGTGAGGCGCAGCACGCGTCCCGCAGAAGAGCACGGTGCAGCAGCGGGCGCTAGTGGCGCAAAGGCGGGGCCGGGCGGAAGCAGGCCGCAGCAGGGGAAGCAGTAGCGGCAGCGCGGCGATCCGGGCCTGGGCGGCCATGCGCGTAGGACGCGGGCGTGTGCGGGGGTCGGTGATACGTCTCCAACGTATATATAATTTTTGATTGCTCCATGCTATATTATCTACCGTTTTGGACTATGTTGGGATTTATTTTCCACTTTTATTTTATTTTTGGGATTAACCTATTAACCGGAGGCCCAACCCAGAATTGCTGTTTTTTACCTATTTTAGTGTTTCGGATAAACAGAATATCAAACGGAGTCCAAACGGAATAAAATCTTCGGGAACGTGATTTTCTCACCGAACGTGATCCAGGAGACTTGGACCCTACTCGAAGGAGTCAAAGAGGAGGTCACGAGGGTGGGGGGCGCCCCCCCCCCCCCTAGGGCGCGCCCCCTGCCTCGTGGGCCCCTCGGTGCTCCACCGACGTACTCCTTCCTCCTATATATACCTATGTAACCCCAAACGATCAGAACAGGAGCCAAAAACCTAATTCCACCGCCGCAACTTTCTGTATCCACGAGATCCCATCTTGGGGCCTGTTCGAGAGCTCCGCCGAAAGAGGGCCGTCATCATGGAGTGATTCTACATCATCCTAGCCCCTCCGATGAAGTGTGAGTAGTTTACCTCAGACCTTCGGGTCCATAGTTAGTAGCTAGATGGCTTCTTCTCTCTCTTTGAATCTCAATACCAAGTTCTCCCCCTCTCTTGTGGAGATCTATTCGATGTAATCTTCTTCTTTTTGCGGTGTGTTTGTTGAGACCGATGAATTGTGGGTTTATGATCAAGTCTATCTACGAATAATATTTGAATCTTCTCTGAATTCTTTTATGTATGATTGGTTATCTTTGCAAGTCTCTTCGAATTATCCATTTGGTTTGGCCAACTAGATTGGTAGTTCTTGCCATGGGAGAAGTGCTTAGCTTTGGGTTTGATCTTGCGGTGTCCTTTCCCAGTGACAGAAGGGGCAGCAAGGCACATATTGCATCGTTGCCATCGAGGATAACAAGATGGGGTTTATTTCATATTGCATGAATTTATCTCTCTACATCATGTCATCTTGCTTAAGGCGTTACTCTGTTTTTAACTTAATACTCTAGATGCATGCTGGATAGCGATCGATGAGTGGAGTAATAGTAGTAGATGCAGAATCGTTTCGGTCTACTTGTCACGGACGTGATGCCTATATACATGATCATGCCTAGATATTCTCATAACTATGCTCAATTCTGTCAATTGCTCAACAGTAATTTGTTCACCCATCGTAGAATAATTATGCTCTTGAGAGAAGCCACTAGTGAAACCTATGGCCCCCGGGTCTATTCTCATCATATCAATCTCCATCACTTTAATCTTGCTTTGCTTTTTTTACTTTGCCTTTACTTTTTTACTTTGCATCTTTATACCAAAAATACCAAAAAATATTATATCTATCATATCTCACTCTCGTAAGTGACCGTGAAGGGATTGACAACCCCTAATCGCGTTGGTTGCGAGTAGCTATCGTTTTGTGTAGGTACGAGGGACTTAAGCGTGGCCTCCTACTGGATTGATACCTTGGTTCTCAAAAACTGAGGGAAATACTTACGCTACTCTGTTGCATCATCCCTTCCTCTTCGGGGAAAACCAACGCAAGCTCAAGACGTAGCAAGAAGGATTTATGGCGCCGTTGCCGGGGAGTCTACGCAAAAAGTCAACATACCAAGTACCCATCACAATCCCTATCTCTCGCATTACATTATTTTCCATTTGCCTCTCATTTTCCTCTCCCCTACTTCACCCTTGCCGTTTTATTCTCCCTCTCTCTCTCTATCCTCCCTCTCTATTTGCCTCTTTTGCCCGCTTGCTTTTTGTTTGCTCGTGTGTTAGATTGCTTGTTTGTCGCGATGGCTCAAGATAATACTAAATTGTGTGACTTCACCAATACCAATAATAATGATTTCCTTAGCTCTCCAATTGCTCCTCTTGCTAATGCTGAATCTTGTGAAATTAATACTGCTTTGTTGAATCTTGTTATGAAAGATCAATTCGCCAGCTTTCCTAGTGAAGATGCCGCTACTCATCTGAATAGCTTCGTTGATTTATGTGATATGCAAAAGAAAAAAGATGTCGATAATGATGTCGTTAAATTGAAGCTATTTCCTTTTTCGCTTAGAGATCGTGCTAAAGCTTGGTTTTCGTCTTTGCCTAAAAATAGTATTGATTCATGGAACAAGTGCAAAGATGCTTTTATCTCTAAGTATTTCCCTCCCGCTAAGATCATCTCTCTTAGAAACGATATTATGAACTTTAAACAACTTGATCATGAACATGTTGCACAAGCTTGGGAGAGAATGAAATTAATGATACGTAATTGCCCCACTCATGGTTTGAATTTGTGGATGATTATACAAATTTTTTATGCCGGATTGAATTTTGCTTCTAGAAATCTTTTAGATTCGGCCGCGGGAGGCACTTTTATGGAAATCACTTTAGGAGATGCTACTAAACTCCTAGATAATATTATGGTTAATTATTCTCAATGGCATACTGAAAGATCTTCTAATAAAAAAGTGCATGCAATAGAAGAAATCAATGTGTTGAGTGGAAAGATGGATGAACTTATGAAATTATTTGCTACTAAGAGTGTTTCTTCTGATCCTAATGATATGCCTTTGTCTACTTTGATTGAGAATAACAATGAATATATGGATGTGAATTTTGTTGGTAGGAATAATTTTGGTAACAATGCTTATAGAGGGAATTTTAACCCTAGGCCATATCCTAGTAATCCTTCTAATAATTATGGGAATTCCTACAACAACTCTTATGGAAATTATAATAAGATGCCCTTTGAATTTGAGAATAGTGTTAAAGAGTTTATGAATTCACAAAAGAATTTTAATGCTTTGCTTGAAGAGAAATTGCTTAAAGTTGATGATTTGGCTAGAAACATTGATAGAATTTCTCTTGAGATTGATTCTTTAAAGCTTAGATCTATTCCTCCTAAGCATGATATCAATGAGTCTCTCAAAGCCATGAGAATTTCCATTGATGAATGCAAGGAAAGAACCGCTAGGATGCGTGCTTCCAAAGATGCCTTTATTAAAGCGTGTTCCTCCAATTCCTATGAAAATCAAGATGAAGATCTAAAAGTTATTGATGTGTCTCCTATTAACTCTTTATTTTGCAATATAAATCTTGATGAAACTGAATATGATCTTCCTTTACCTAGAAGGCGTTCTAAAAATTCGGAGTATTTGGATCTTAATGATGAAATTGATGAAAGTGGGATTGAAAGAAATAAAAATCTAGATGTTGCTAAACCCACTATATTGGATTTCAAGTAATTTAATTATGAAAGTTGTTCTTTAATTGATTGTATTTCCTTGTTGCAATCCGTGCTAAATTCTCCACATGCTTATATTCAAAATAAAGCCTTCACCGAACATATTGTTGATGCCTTGATGCAATCTTATGAAGAAAAACTTGAGTTGAAAGTTTATATCCCTAGAAAACTCTATGATGAGTGGGAACCAACTATTAAAATTAAAATTAAAGATCATGAGTTTTATGCTTTGTGTGATTTGGGTGCTAGTGTCTCTACTATTCCCAAAACTTTGTGTGATTTACTAGATTTCCACGATTTTGATGACTGCTCTCTAAACTTGCATCTTGCGGATTCCACTATTAAGAAACCTATGGGAAGGATTAATTATGTTCTTATTGTTGCAAATAGGAATTATGTGCCTGTAGATTTCATTGTTCTTCATATAGATTGCAATCCTTCTTGCCCTATTATTCTTGGTAGACCTTTCCTTAGAACGATTGGTGTGATTATTGATATGAAGGAAGGGAATATTAGATTTCAATTTCAACTAAAAAAGGGCATGGAACACTTTCCAAGAAATAAATTAAAATTTCCATATGAAACTATCATGAGAGCCACTTATGGATTGCCTACCAAAGATGGCAATACCTAGATCTATCCTTGCTTTTATGCCTAGCTAGGGGCGTTAAACGATAGCGCTTGTTGGGAGGCAACCAAATTTTATTTTTATTCCTTGATTTTTGCTCCTGCTTAGTAATAAATAAATTATTTAGCCTCTATTTTGGTTGTGTTTTTTGTGTTTAATTAGTGTTTGTGCCAAGTAGAACCGTTGGGAAGACTTGGGGAAAGTCTTGTTGAACTTGCTGTAAAAAACAGAAACTTTAGCGCTCACGAGAACTTCTGTCATTTTTATTTGAGTAGTTCTATTTAGTTAATTCTTTTTTCAGATGATTAATAGATAAATATCTCACGTCCATAAATTTATTTTAGAATTTTTGGGGTTCCAGATATTGCGCTAGCTACAGATTACTACAGACTGTTCTGTTTTTGACAGATTCTGTTTTTCGTGTGTTGTTTGCTTATTTTGATGAATCTATGGTTAGTAAAATAGTTTATAATCCATATAGAAGTTGGAATACAGTAGGTTTAACACCAATATAAATAAATAATGAGTTCATTACAGTACCTTGAAGTGGTCTTTTGTTTTCTTTCGCTAACGGAGCTCATGAGTTTTCTACTTTAAGTTTTGTGTTGTGAAGTTTTCAAGTTTTGGGTGAATTCTTTTGATGGATTATGGAACAAGGAGTGGCAAGAGCCTAAGCTTGGGTATGCCCATGGCACTCCCAATATAATCCAAGGACACCAAAAAGTTGAAGCTTGGGGATGCCCCGGAAGGCATCCCCTCTTTCGTCCACTTCCATCGGTAATTTACTTGGAGCTATATTTTTATTCACCAACATGATATGTGTTTTGCTTGGAGCGTCTTGTATTATTTGTGTCTTTGTGTCTTAGTATGCCACAATCATCCTTGCTGTACACACCTTTTGAGAAAGCCATACATGAATTAAAATTTGATAGAATACTCTATGTGCTTCACTTATATCTTTTGAGCTAAGTAGTTTTGCTCTATGTGCTTCACTTATATCTTTTGAGCTATGTAGTTTTGCTCTATGTGCTTCACTTATATCTTTTGAGCTAAGTAATTTTGCTCTATGTGCTTCACTTATATCTTTTGAGCGTTATAATTTTGCTCTATGTGCTTCACTTAGATCTTTTAGAGCACGGTGGTGGATTTGTTTTAAAGAAACTATTGATCTCTCATGCTTCACTTAAATTATTTTGAGAGTCTTAATAGCATGGTAATTTGCTTAATAATAATATGCTTGGTATTCAAGATTTGTGAAACTTTCTTTTGAGTGTGTTGAATACTAAGAAAAGATTGAAGCATGATAATTGTTTTGAGATATGGAGGTGATAATATTAAATTCATGCTAGTTGAGTAGTTGTGAATTTAAATAATACTTGTGTTAAAGTTTGTGATTCCCGTAGCATGCACGTATGGTGAACCGTTATGTGATGAAGTCGGAGCATGATTTATTTATTGATTGTCTTCCTTATGAGTGGCGGTCGGGACGAGCGATGGTCTTTTCCTACAAATCTATCCCCCTAGGAGCATGCACGTAATACTTTTCTTTGATAACTTCTAGATTTTTGTAATAAGTATATGAGTTCTTTATGACTAATGTTGAGTCCATGGATCATACGCACTCTCACCCTTCCACCTTTGCTAGCCTCTCTAATACCGCGCACCTTTCGCCGGTATCATACACCTACCATATACCTTCCTCAAAACAGCCACCATACCTACCTATTATGGCATTTCCATAGCCATTCCGAGATATATTGCCATGCAACTTTCCACCATCTAGTTCATCATGACACATTCATCATTGTCATATTGCTTAGCATGATCATGTAGTTGACATAGTATTTGTGGCAAAGCCACCGTTCATAATTTCTTCATACTTGTCACTCTTGATTCATTGCATATCCTGGTACACCGCCGGAGGCATCCATATAGAGTCATACTTTGTTTTAGAATCGAGTTGTAATCATTGAGGTGTAAATAATTAAAAGTGTGATGATCATCATTTAATAGAGCATTGTCCCAATAAAAAAACGAAAAAGAAAGGCCAAAGAAAAAAAAGAAGGCCCCAAAAAAGAAAGAAAATAAATAAAAAGGGGCAATGCTACTATCCTTTTACCACACTTGTGCTTCAAAGTAGCACCATGATCTTCATAGTAGAGAGTCTCTCATGTTATCACTTTCATATACTAGTGGGAATTTTACATTATAGAACTTGGCTTGTATATTCCAATGATGGGCTTCCTCAAACTGCCCTAGGTATTCGTGAGAAAGCAAGTTGGATGCACACCCACTTAGTTTCTTTTTGAGCTTTCATACATTTATAGCTCTAGTGCATCCGTTGCATGACAATCCCTACTCACTCACATTGATATCTATTGATGGGCATCTCCATAGCCCGTTGATACGCCTAGTTGATGTGAGACTATCTTCCCCTCCTTTTTCTCTTCTCCACAACCACCATTCTATTCCACCTATAGTGCTATATCCATGGCTCACGCTCATGTATTGCGTGAAGATTGAAAAAGTTTTGATAAAGTTAGAGTATGAAACAATTGCTTGGCTTGTCATCGGGGTTGTGCATGATTTAAATACTTTGTGTGGTGAAGATGGAGCATAGCCAGACTATATGATTTTGTAGGGATAACTTTCTTTGGCCATGTTATTTTGAGAAGACATAATTGCTTTGTTAGTATGCTTGTAGTATTATTATTTTTATGTCAATATAAACTTTTGTCTTGAATCTTTCGAATCTGAATATTCATATCACAATTAAAAAGATTTGCATTGAAATTATACCAAGTAGCACTCCGCATCAAAAATTCTCTTTTTATCATTTACCTACTCGAGGACGAGCATGAATTAAGCTTGGGGATGCCTGATACGTCTCCAACGTATCTATAATTTTTGATTGCTCCATGATATATTATCTACTGTTTTGGACTATATTGGGCTTTATTTTCCACTTTTATATTATTTTTGGGACTAACCTATTAACCGGAGGCCCAACCCAGAATTGTTGTTTTTTTGCCTATTTCAGTGTTTTGGAGAAACATAATATCAAACGGAGTCCAAACGGAATAGAATCTTCGGGAACGTGATTTTCTCACCGAACGTGATCCAGGAGACTTGGACCCTACTCCAAGGAGTCAAAGAGGAGGTCACATGGGTGGGGGGCACGCCCCCCTGCCTCGTGGGCCCCTCGGTGCTCCTCCGACGTACTCCTTCCTCCTATATATACCTACGTACCCTCAAACGATCAGAACAGGAGCCAAAAACCTAATTCCACCGCCGCAACTTTCTGTATCCACGAGATCCCATCTTGGGGCCTGTTCGAGAGCTCCGCCGAAAGAGGGCCGTCATCACGGAGTGATTCTACATCATCCTAGCCCCTCCGATGAAGTGTGAGTAGTTTACCTCAGACCTTCGGGTCCATAGTTAGTAGCTAGATGGCTTCTTCTCTCTCTTTGAATCTCAATACCAAGTTCTCCCCCTCTCTTGTGGAGATCTATTCGATGTAATCTTCTTCTTTTTGCGGTGTGTTTGTTGAGACCGATGAATTGTGGGTTTATGATCAAGTCTATCTACGAATAATATTTGAATCTTCTCTGAATTCTTTTATGTATGATTGGTTATCTTTGCAAGTCTCTTCGAATTATCCGTTTGGTTTGGCCAACTAGATTGGTAGTTCTTGCCATGGGAGAAGTGCTTAGCTTTGGGTTTGATCTTGCGGTGTCCTTTCCCAGTGACAGAAGGGGCAGCAAGGCACGTATTGCATCGTTGCCATCGAGGATAACAAGATGGGGTTTATTTCATATTGCATGAATTTATCTCTCTACATCATGTCATCTTGCTTAAGGCGTTACTCTGTTTTTAACTTAATACTCTAGATGCATGCTGGATAGCGGTCGATGAGTGGAGTAATAGTAGTAGATGCAGGCAGGAGTCGGTCTACTTGTCACGGACGTGATGCCTATATACATGATCATGCCTAGATATTCTCATAACTATGCTCAATTCTGTCAATTGCTCAACAGTAATTTGTTCACCCACCGTAGAATAATTATGCTCTTGAGAGAAGCCACTAGTGAAACCTATGCCCCCCGGGTCTATTCTCATCATATCAATCTCCATCACTTTAATCTTGCTTTGCTTTTTTACTTTGCCTTTACTTTTTACTTTGCATCTTTATACCAAAAATATTATATCTATTAGATCTCACTCTCGTAAGTGACCGTGAAGGGATTGACAACCCCTAATCGCGTTGGTTGCGAGTAGCTATCGTTTTGTGCAGGTACGAGGGACTTGAGCATGGCCTCCTACTGGATTGATACCTTGGTTCTCAAAAACTGAGGGAAATACTTACGCTACTCTACTGCATCATCCCTTCCTCTTCGGGGAAAACCAACGCAAGCTCAAGACGTAGCAGTTGGCTAGGCGTTGCAGGACGCGGTCAGGACGCGACAAGGGAGTCCAGGGCGCGGCCGATGGTTGGTGAGCGCAAGATCGACGGAAGTGACTCACATCGGCCTACGGAATGGATTCGAGAGGGGGAGGAGGGGAAATCGAACAGGGGCTCACTACGGGTCGGTAGTGGAAGGCAGTGGGCTCGGGGGAGGCCCGGGACGAGGCGGAGCAGGGCAAATCGATGGAGTTCAGTGGCGGTCGTAGTTGGGGAAGAAGATGCAGACGACGACGTGGTGGCGGCCTCCCAGCTTCGATTCGGAGTTGTAGTCGATGAGGTCGACCCCCATAGAGCTTCTGGGCCTGGAGAGGCGGCGAGGGGTGTGCGGTGGCTGCGCGTACAATGGCGGCGCGGCCATGAGCGCCTCGGGCATGAAGAAAACGAAGCGGGCAAGTGAGGGAGGGGAATGGGTGATCTAGGGTTTGGTCGAGGGGGCTCTGGGATGCTCTTATCCTCCCAGAAAGCCGTGGGATCGCCGACACGTCACCCAAGGGCGCGGCCATGGCGTGGATGCCTGCCACGACCTCCCCTGCTCCTGTAGCGAGATTGAAGGAGAGGTGGAAGTGGGCTGGGCTCCACTTTGCACTAAGGTCTGGCTGCACTGTGGCCTTTTTCTTTTAAACTTTCTAACTTCTGTTTTACTTTTTCATCAATGTTTTGCATTTAATTTTCTTACCAAATAAATTTAGTTGACTATGAAACTTGTCACATAAATATTCGTTATTATTTTGGAGAGGCACACAAAGTTTCAAGTCAATTGGAACTACATAAACATTTGTTTATTTTGAAACGGTTAATTTTGTTGCTGTCGGACCGCTTTATATTTTATTAGGGATTAATTGGTGAGTCAAAAGATGTTGGTTTCAACATGACAAATGATCAGGGGAATTTTTAGAATAATGCGAACATTTATTTTGCATATTTGAGAAGTTTGAAATTTTACTTTAATTTGAATTTAAAATTTGGACTTGATTTGAAACAAAGTGATATTAGCAACAGTAACAATGATGACAAGGCATCATTAGAAGGGGATTACTGTAGCTGAACTATCGGGGTGTTACAAAATCGCAGGTCCAAAAGATCTTCAAGAACTTCGCTAGGAAAGCCCAAAATCAATTTGAAGTGAAGATCAAGAACGTTCGAAGCGACAATGGAATGGAGTTCAAGAACACAAATGTGGATACCTTTCTTGACGAAGAAGGAATTTCACACGAGTTCTCGGCTATGTACACACCTCAACAAAATGGAGTTGTTGAGAGGAAGAACCGGACTCTTATTGAGATGGCAAGAATGATGCTTGATGAGTACAAGATGCCAAAACACTTTAGGGGGAAGCGGTTGAGACATCTTTTCATGCAACAAATCGCTTGTATCTTCACAAGCTACTCGGCAAGACGGCATACGAACTTCTCACCGGTAACAAACCCCAAGTTGGATACAATAAGCATCGTCATTCTAAATTTGCTCCTAAGTCTCGTGATGGTTTCCTACTTGGTTATGGCTCAAACTCTCACACTTACCGTGTCTACAATAATTTCACCCGAAAGGTTGAAGAGACGGTAGATGTGAAGTTTGATGAATCTAATGGCTCGCAAGTAGAGCAATTGCCAATTGATGTAGGAGATAAAGATCCTTCAGAAGCAATCCAAGACTTGTCTATTGGGAAGATTCGTCCAACAGAGGTGAAGGAGAGTACCTCATCCGTCCAAGTGGAAGCTTCTACCTCATGACAAGGTGAACCAAGAGTTGACATGGAAGCATCCACAAGTGGAACACGCCAAGATGAAGAAAACGAAGAAGTACACCAAGATGAACCTCATCAACCTCCTTCTCCACCTCGACAAGAGAACGCCAACATCAACAACGAAGAAGGCCAAGAAGAAGAACAAGATGATGAATAAGATGTTCCACCCCGACCCAAGCAAAAGCTCTCACGAGTTCGAGCACGAGTTTCAAGAGACCACCCCGTCGAGCAAATCTTCAATGATATCCAAACCGGTAGAATCACTCGCTCTAAAACTCGTTTGGCTAATTTTTGTGAACACTATTCATTCATCTCTAGCATTGAACCTATGAAGATTGAAGAAGCATTGGAAGATCCGGATTGGATAAATGGCATGCACAAAGAGCTATACAACTTTGAGAGAAATCAAGTGTGGACATTGGCCGAGAAGCCCGACAACAACCACAACATCATCGATACCAAATGGGTGTTTCGCAACAAGCAAGACGAAGATGGACAAGTAGTTCGCAACAAAGCACGTCTCATCACCCAAGGCTACACTCAAGTGAAAGGTATGGACTATGGTGAGACATATGCCCCCATTGCTAGACTTGAGTCCATCCGCATGTTACTTGCCTATGCTAATCACCATGATATCACCTTGTACCAAATGGACATTAAAAGTGCTTTTTGAAATGGTGAAATAGAGGAGGAAGTTTATGTTAAGCAACCTCCCGGCTTTGTTAATCCTAAGAAACCCGATCATGTTTACAAACTTCACAAAGCTCTTTATGGTCTTAAACAAGCTCCTAGAGCATGGTACAAATGCTTGACCAAGTTCCTTATTGAAAAAGGCTTTGAGATTGGAAAGATTGATTCTACTCTTTTTACTAAAAGGGTTAATGGTGAATTATTTGTGTGCCAAATTTATGTTGATGATATCATATTTGGTTCAACTAGCCCTCATTTTAGTGAAAAGTTTGGAAAGCTAATGTCAGAGAAGTTTGAGATGTCTATGATGAGTGAACTCAAATTCTTCCTTGGTTTGCAAAGCAAGCAAACTAAGGAAGGCACCTTTGTTTCCCAAACAAACTATACCAAGGACTTATTCAAGAAGTTCAACATGCAAGAAAGCAAAGGTATGAAAAATCCCATGCCTACTAGTGGACATCTTGACTTGACCAAGGATGGCAAACCGGTTGACCAAAAGGTTTATCGCTCTATGATTTGTTCATTATTATATCTATGTGCTTCCCGTCCCGATATTATGCTGAGTGTGTGCATGTGTGCACAATATCAAGCGCCCCCAAAGAATGTCATCTTAAGGCCGTGAAAAGGATAGTGAGATACTTAATACATACACCAAATTTTGGCATTTGGTATCCTAAGAGGTCCTCTTTTGATCTTGTTGGCTATTCCGACTCGGACTATGCCAGAGACAAGGTTGATAGAAAAACCACTTCGGGTACTTGTTAATTTCTTGGTAGATCTCTTGTGTCTTGGTCCTCCAAGAAACAAAACTCGGTATCATTATCCACCGCCGAAGCGGAATACATTGCCGCCGGTTCATGTTGTGCTCAATTACTTTGGATGACCCAAACTCTTAAAGATTATGGGATCTATGTGAAACATGTTCCAGTGCTTTGTAACAACGAAAGTTCTATTAAGATTTCTCATAATCCCGTGCAACATTCTCGAACCAAGCATATTGAAGTTCGTCATCATTTCATTCGAGATCATGTTGCCAAAGGGGACATTGATCTTAAGCATGTTCGTACCGATAAGCAATTGGCGGATATATTCACCAAACTGCTTGATGAGAAAGTATTTTTCCATTTGAGAGGTGAATTGAACATCATTGATGCTTCAAACTTGGAGTAGAAACTCCATTTGGATACATGCAAGGCATGAGCCTTTGACTAATCCTTGATGTTTCTCTTATGATGATGATCATATGTCGTGGATATATTTGCACCCTTGCATGCTATCTAACCCTTGTAGGTGCTTGGATGAATCAAAATCTATGAGATTGCAAATCACTCACATCTTGAGCAATCTCTACATCACCAAGTCTCTACAATATGGTGGTTGAAGACAAGGAAGCATGAAACCTTTCAACATATCCTTTGACCATTTCTATATACCAAATTCCATTTGGTATCAAATTCATGTTTGTCAATTTGGATACACAAGTGCTCTTCCTTGCAAGACTAACCAATGTAGGTAGATGAACTCAAACTAAAAGTGGTGCTCCCAATCTTTGATGAGCTACATCAATCTTGAGCATCCCACACAAGTTCAACTACATGATCAAGTTCAACACCACCACCCAAGGTATGTTATTCCATCTTAGAGAAGCTTTACCCCAAGTCATGGGTCAAAGCAACTCAACAAGATGCGAATACATCAAATGCTTAAACGAAAAATGGTAACCCCATTTTGAGCTTAAACGACGAGTATGACCTATGATCAAGTGTTCTCACTTGACTCAGTCAATATACTCTAACATAGGTGACTTTGTTGCCGACCAATTCTAGATGAAGTTCTCTAGTGTTTCTCTGTATTCTTGCATTTGTCTCTTGCATGTTTTTTTACCTTCTCTTTTCAAAAAAAACTTCATCTAGATTTCTTTTCTTTTTCTTTGTTTTGTTCTGCATTCCCTACATCCAATTTATTGCAAATCCTTCTGTTAATTCCTTGCAAATCTTTGTGAGATCTTATTTGCCTAAGTGAGCCGAGGTGAAAAATTGCCCTTCCTCTGTGTTGAACTCGTTCACACCGGTCTGTCACTCTCGGTCAAACCGAACCATTTCGGTGCAACCAAAAGAATACAACTCGGTGTCACCGATTTCACTACAGAGAAGACAATTGCCACTTGTTCCTACACTTTTGTTCCATCTCCACTCAATGATTCTTGTCCTCTACCAGCATCACACTCTAAATGCTCCTTTGCTCTGTGACTCAAGGACCAAACCTATTTTGACTCACAATCCAGAAGATCCCTTCTTGGAAACTGATGTCAAAAGGGGGGAGAGAGAGATCACATCAAAGCTTACTCACTTAAAAAGGGGGAGAGTACTTCAAAGGGGGAGAATGCTTAATCGCATCAAATGGAGTGAGATACCCCAGATGCTTGGTATTCAATAGGAGAGAAGTCACATGTCTTTAAGAGGGGAAATACATGTTAGTTTGTCTTATGTTTCTGTGCTCTGATCTGTTTTGCTCTGATTTTCTGTTCCCTATATTCTCCCATTATCAAATATGAGATTCAGGGGGAGAAAGACATCTAAGGGAAGGAAATCTTGAATTCATTGCATATCTTTATCCTTGGGGACATGTCTATATCCAATAGGAGTACCTAGTACTCATTCTCTATATGTCATCCCAGTCTTGGTACTCTTGTGGTTTGCCATTTGCTATGTTTAGTAGATATATCTGTGTTATCTAACCTTGTTTACTCAGGTTCATCTCTTCCTAAGCCAGCTTAAGACCACAAGGTAAGTATATGCATCTCACCCATGTGCATGATGATCTCTTGCTGATGTACACATTGTTTGCAAGGACTCATGAACATGAAGGTACAATTCCTATATCCACATCATTTGCTCTGATTCATATAGCCAAGATACATGTAACTCATTGCTTGCTCTATCATGATTATGCATTCACATGCTCTTATACTCTGCATTTACATGGTTGCATACGTGTAGGGGGAGCCTATGCATCTTAAATGTCTTTCCAAAGCTTTACCTACTATTCCTTATATCTTTATCTAAAGCTTTGATGTATGTTGTCATCAATTACCAAAAAGGGGGAGATTGAAAGCACAAGTGCTCCCTAGGTGGTTTTGGTAATTATTGTCAACATATGTCTTGTTGGACTAATGTTTTTATCTAGTATATTTCAGATAAGTTCAACAGATGGAGTGGTGTGGACAGGAGGATGTGGAACCCCTTCAAGATGCTAAGGACAAAGGATTGGCTCAAGCTCAAAAGCTCAAGGCTCTACATTTTTGGTTTAGTGATCCAAGATTACACTGATTCCATAGGAAAGCCAATACTATTAAAAGGGGATGAGGTGTTGCTTAATGGCTTGCTTGCTCAAAGTGCTTAGTGATATGCTCCAAAGCCCTCAACCATTCTCATATCCACCTATGTCCCAAACCAAAAGTCAAACTCGGCCCACCGATTTGATCCAACCAGCGCCACCGAGTTCACTTGACATAGCCACTGCCAGAAACCCTAATCAATTCGGTCTCACCGATGGGATCTCGGTCTCACCGAGATGGGCTTGCAAACTCTCTGTTGCCTGTTGTAATTATTTTGGTCCCACCGAGATAAGCAATAGGTCCCATCGAGTTTGCCTGACCAACTCTCTGTTTTGCTTACTACCAAAATCGGTCTCACCGAGTTTGTGTAATCGGTCAAACCGAGATGAGGTTTTACCCTAACCCTAGCACATAAGTCCCGCTGAGTTGATCGTATCAGTCCCACCAAAATGCCTAACAATCACATTATGAACTGAATCGGTCTGACCGAGTTTGGTGAATTGTGTGTAACGATTAGATTTTGTGTGGAGGCTATAAATACCCCTCCACCCACTCTTCACTCATGGAGAGAGCCATCAGAACATGCCTACACTTCCAACATTCAATTTCTGAGAGAGAACCACCTACTCATCATGTGTTGAGACCAAGATATTCCATTCCAACCATATGAATCTTGATCTCTAGCCTTTCCCAAATTTCTGTCCACTCAAATCATCTTTCCACCAAATCCAAATTAGTGAGAGAGAGTTGAGTGTTGGGGAGACTATCATTTGAAGCACAAGAGCAAGGAGTTCATCATCAACACACTATTTATTACCTTTTGGAGAGTGGTGTCTCCTAGATTGGTTAGGTGTCACTTGGGAGCCTCCGTCAAGATTGTGGAGTTGAACCAAGGAGTTTGTGCGGGCAAGGAGATCGCCTACTTCGTGAAGATATACCCTAGTGAGGAAAGTCCTTCGTGGATAATGGCCATGGTGGGATAGACAGCTTCTTCGTGGACCCTTCATGGGTGGAGCCCTCTGTGGACTCACGCAACCGTTACCCTTCTTGGGTTGAAGTCTCCATCAACGTGGATGTATGATAGCACCACCTATCGGAACCACGCCAAAAATCTCCGTGTCTCCAATTGCATTTGCACACTCCAATCCCATCCCTTTACTTTCTTGCAAATTGCATGATTTACTTTCCGCTGCTCATATACTCTTGCCATGCTTGCTTGAATGTATTGTGAATGTTTAAACTTGTGCTAAAACTCCACCTTAACTTGAAGAAATTAAAAACTGCTACTTTTATTTGTTAAGAGTCTATTCACCCCACTCTAGACACCTCTTCTCGATCCTTTCAAACGTCTTCACGATCCAACCGATCCAAGTACCGAGCGTACGGCACCTCCGTGTTCAGCACACGTTCAGCTCGATGACGTCCCTCGAACTCTTGATCCAGTAGAGGGTCGAGGGAGAGTTCCGTCAGCATGACGGCGTGGTGACGGTGATGGTGATGTGATCCGCGCATGGCTTCGCCTAAGCACTACGATGCTATGACCAGAGGAGCAAACTATGGAGGGGGGACACCGCACACGGTTAAGAGAACTATTGGTGTGCCTTTGGGGTTCCCCCACCCCCGTATATAAAGGACGGGAGGAAGAGGTGGCCGACCCTAGGGGTGGCGCGCCATGGGGGGGGAGTCCTACTAGGACTCCACTCCTAGTAGGATTCGCCCCCCTTCCTTCCAACGGAGAGAGGAAAGGGGAAAAAGGGGAGAGGGAGAAGGAAAGGGGGGCGCCCCCACCCCTTGTCCAATTCAGATTGGGCAGGGGGAGTCACGCGCCCTTTGTCATCGGTATGTTACTTGCCCAAGATTTGATCATCGGTATCATCATACCTAGTTCAATCTCGTTACCGGCAAGTCTCTTTAATCGTTCTGTAATACATCATCCCGCTGCTAACTCATTTAGTCACATTGCATGCAAGGCTTATAGTGATGTGCATTATCTAGAGGGCCCAGAGATACCTCTCCGATACTCGGAGTGACAAATCCTAATCTTGATCTATGCCAACCCAACAAACACCTTCAGAGACACCTGTAGAGCATCTTTATAATCACCCAGTTACGTTGTGACGTTTGGTAGCACACAAGGTGTTCCTCCGGTATTCGGGAGTTGCATAATCTCATAGTCAGAGGACTATGTATAAGTCATGAAGAAAGCAATAGCAGTAAAACTTAACGATCATTATGCTAAGCTAACGGATGGGTCTTGTCCATCACATCATTCTCTAATGATGTGATCCCGTTCATCAAATGATAACACATGTCTATGGTCAGGAAACTTAACCATCTTTGATTAATGAGCTAGTCAAGTAGAGGCATACTAGGGACACTCTGTTTTGTATATGTATTCACACATGTACTAAATTTCCACTTAATACAATTCTAGCGTGAATAATAAACATTTTTCATGATATAAGGAAATATAAATAACAACTTTATTATTGCCTCTAGGGCATATTTCCTTAAATCTCCACCCAGGGCCACTGCCCTGGCTTCCAAAGCTCCTAACGCCAGTGCGAGGCAGCAGATCCACGCTGCCACCTTCATCGAAAGACGCGCGGCAGCCGACAGGCTCCTCGGGTGGCGGCGGGGAGGGGGCAGGAGGGAGGATAGGAGGCGGCGGCTAGGGTTTGGAGCCGCTCTCGAGTCGCCAGAGAGGGGCGACGCGGGAGAGGGGGCGTATTCAAGTTTGGTACATCTCTTCGTCTTGCCTTTGCCTTTTTTAGGCATTGCTGATTTGTTTTCACTCTCATTGATCCCTAGTCATTATCTCTCACTTATTTTCGTAGGTAAATCAATGCCTCTCTTTCTAAAGTTGCCCTTACTCTTCAGGGCCTCAACTAAAGAATATGTTGTATTACACAAAACAGAAATAAAAGAGTATACTAGATGACACCCTGCGCGTCTCAATACGAGAATTGATTGCAATGTGTTAAAAATGAGAATGATTTACATGAAATATGAATATTTTGACTAATAATATGAGAATCAAAATTGAAGCATGATTGTAAATATTAAGGTGCATATGTTGGATTAGTAATATGCATGCATGTTGAGTTGAGCCTTATAAATGCATGGTTACGTGTTGAAATGACATGTTTGCACATTAAGAGAAATGGGTCGATGAGATCAATTATTTAGCTGTATATAGGATTAGGTGGTACTATCAAGGCAAAAAGTTCTCTAGTCACCATTTTTTTGTAAATGACATAAGATATGGTATATATAAAAAATGCCAGAATTTTTTAGATCAATATTTTGAACACAACTATACAAATCAAACAGGCAAACACAACTCTATATTTTTAGGAGCAAATATCTTGCATTTTTCCTATGTGTTGGTCGGAGCCTCCAGGTGAATTTTAGACGAGCACAATATCATTCTCGACTCACCCCATATGCGCCAGGAGGTGGCCCGAAACATTGGTTGACCGGAGCTCCAAGTGAATTCTGAAAGTGGTTGGTAGTGTTCCGAGCTTGCCCGAGAGTTGAACCAGACCTTCGGGTGAAGTGGGAGCCTCCGGAGTAGTGCACTGAGAGAGGAGTAACATGTAGATTTGGGAGGGGGGCAATAAAAGGACTCTTTTTCTCCATGAGTAAGACGTCAATTTTTTTCTCTGCACGCCATTGTTAGACTTTTGCAAGAACTTGAGATCTCTCTCTCTCAAGCCCCATTATTTGAAGCAAGTTGGGTAAAGGAGGAGACACAAATCTACTATTCTATCAAGACAAAATTTGAACACCCCCAATTTGTTCCCTGTGCATATTGTTACTCTTGGATTTGTGTGAAACCCTAAATAGCTGGAGTTGCTCCTAAGCTTTCAAGTACATGGATTTGTTCCTAGAAGTTTTTGAAAGTCTAGAGGTCACCTAAAGACAAACATCTAGTGAAGGGGTCAGTGGCATTTGTTGAGGATATCATTGTGTTCCCCATGCTCTCGAATGAAGATTAGGGTTCCCCCAATAACAATGGATTTTGGGTACATCCTTCTCTCCATCCTTTGGTTAGATCGTTCTTTATCGTTTTTAGATTACAAGGTTGCATGCTCACGTGGTCACACTCAGCCACACATGTTGCATGTTCTACCAAAATACACGTGATCCTAAAACAAAGATGATTTAGATAAGTTCAATTTATCATATAACTAGTGATCCACAACTCACTTTGCGGGGTTTTTTTAGGGCACACTTCATGGTTAGTTTTTTTTAGGAAAACTTCATGGTTAGTGTGACGATTGAAGTGCACCCGACTCAACCTAGGCATTGGCAGCTTGGCTCGATGGTTGGGTTAGGCTCTGGCTCCATTGTTTTGTCCAAAAGCCCCCAAAAGCCCAAACCACCTAAAATAATGTTTTGGTGAAAATACAAGCATAACAATATATTGTTATATTTAAAAATAATTAAACAACTCTTGTTTTAAAATAGGAACGTACCACTGTCTATTTATTTTAGTATTTCGGGGGTGCTCATGAGGGTAGGGTGTGTGTACGTGCATGGATGAGTATATTTGCGTGTATACGAGCATCTGTGTTTGTACTCGGTTCAGAAGAAAGAAAAAGGGCTTGCTTTTTTTAAACATAGTACAAATGCAGGCACTCATATATACGACACTCACCCCTATGAATGCACACCCTACCCCTATGAGCACCTCCGAGAGACTAAGATGACATATCATCTTGGTAGTCGATGGGAACGTCTCCTCCCACAGAAAGCATATCACCGAAAATCCTGAAATAAATTCAAGATAAATGTGAGCATCATGATTTGAACCCTGGTGGGCTGAGGATATGACTGCCCTCCTAACCATCCAACCATAGGGTTGGTTCTTTTCCGTTGGCGGCGGGATGATGCCCGGACCAACCAATGAACTAAGTGCACGAGTCGTCAGACTCGAGAGCACGCAAACAAACGCCTTGCATCCTCCTTCCCGCAACCGACCCCGACCTTGATCCGACGGGCTTCTAGAACATTCACGTCCCATCCGTGTTGGGGAACGTAGCACGCAATTTCAAAAAAAATTCTATGTTCACGCAAGATCTATCTAGGAGATGCATATCAACGAGAGGGGGAGAGTGTGTCCACGTACCCTCGTAGACCGAAAGCGGAAACATTAGCTTAACCAGGGGCGGACCCAGGAAAAAAATTGAGAGGGGGCAATAATGTATGGCCATATTGACGAATTAGCAAGACAGCCGGTCCTTATATACTAAAACCTAGGTACAATCACTTCATTGCACATGAGATAACCAAATTTACCAAAAGAAATGAAAACTAACAATTAGAAGCAAAATGAATTACATCTTGTTCCTAGTCACAAAAGAGAACATTAACACATTTTCTAACAATCTAACCTACAACCTGCAAGAAAAAAAATTATTATCGAACAAGAGGATAATGAAAACATCGAAGGGTGCCTTTATACAAATGAAAAGGAGCTTCTAACACAATCCTTTCGTTTCATCCCACGGTGATTTTCACCTCATGAAAATGTTTAACTGCCACTTCATTAGGAAACAAACTAGCAATTCTTTTTCTACAAAGCTAATATGTTGATTCATCTTCCCAATTGTCATTGGCTTAATCTTCCTAGGATGAGACTAATATCATTGTCTTGATTGGGATTGTAGTATGCAATCTTCTTCGTTTTTGATGGATGCATAGGAAGCTTGTTCAAATCAACAAGTTTAGACATCTTAGTGGTTGTTAGTTTTTTATATAAAAAAACTCTCCATTAGCTTCTCAGTAACTTTAAGTGCCAAAAGAGCAGAACGTCAAATGAATTGGCAAGGTTTCAAACATAGTACACGAAGTTTAAGTGTGCTGGGAACTAGGAAAAGTTTGAGTTTGTTAGTCTAGATTAAAGTTGGAACTAAAATTTTGATTTAAATGGTCTTATATTTGTTTACAGAGGGAATACATTACATCTTATAACAATATCATTTAAACTGATCTAGTCATCTAAATTGGTAAATTATACACATAAATTAATAATACTAAGTTTCTACAAAGGAACTGCAGACGAACAAAAAAATTTGAAAAGAAAGAACCCTAATGATCTACTATATGGCTTACTTGATGTGAATTAGAACGCTGAAATTACACAATCGGTGACGAGGCAGTGTTGCGGCGCGGCGCACATGCATGAGAGATGGGCGACGACAAGTCGCTGATTGCCGGCCGCGAGCCGAGCCGGAGACTGCGTGATGCCGCGATCGCGTGATAGGCAGTTTCTGGCGGCTCCACGGGTGCCGTATCATGCATTCGTTTTTTATATGCGTGCGTGGACTAGAGGCCTGATCCATCAAATAATTGTAGCGTTCGTGGCCGACATGTGTAGGCTGTTTCTTGGTGGTGGACTTCTTATAGCCTTTTAAAAGATATATAATATATGGGCCTTTGAAAATAGAAAGGAAATTGGACTGAGTGGGGGCAAAGCAATGGGCCAAGTGGGGGCACACGCTGCTCGGCAAGATCGACGTAAACGTACGACGGAAAATCGAGTGGGGACAGCTGCCCCCACAACCATCAACGTGCGTCCGCTGCTGAGCTTAACGCGGTTGATGTAGTCAAACGTCTTATCGATTCAATCGATCAAGCACCAAACGTACGGCACCTCCGAGTTCTGCAGACGATCAGCTCGATGACGTTCCTTGAACTCTTGACCCAGCAAAGTGTCAAGGGAGAGTTTCGTCAGCACGATGGTGTGGTGACGGTGATGGTGAAGTTATCTGCGCAGAGCTTCGCCTAAGAATTACGACAATATGACTGGAGGAGCAAACTATGGAGGGGGGCACCGCACACGGCTTGGAACAATTGATGTGTGTTAGAGGTTCCCCCACCCCCGTATATAAAGGAGGGAGATGGGAGGATGCCGACCTAGGAACGCCCGAAGTGGGAGGAGTCCCACTTGGGCTCCTAGTCCAATTCGCCCCCTTCCTTTTATCGGAGGGGGAAAGGGGGA
The DNA here is from genome assembly GCF_056163025.1 of Triticum urartu. Taxonomy (NCBI): domain Eukaryota; kingdom Viridiplantae; phylum Streptophyta; class Magnoliopsida; order Poales; family Poaceae; genus Triticum; species Triticum urartu. The sequence goes on from NC_141877.1 coordinate 363,278,718, forward strand.
AGGAGAGGGAGGAGGAGAAGGAAAGGGGGGCGCCGCCCCATCCCCTAGTCCAATTCGGACTCCTCCCTTGGGGGCGCGCGCCACCCCTTGTGAGCTGGCCTGCCTCCCTCCTATGGCCCATATGGCCCATATCTTCCCCCAGGGGGTTCCGGTAACCCCCCGGTACTCTGATATGTACCCGATACATTCCGAAACACTTCCGCTGTCCGAATACTATCATCCAATATAACAATCTTTACCTATCAACCATTTTAAGACTCCTTGTCATGTCCGTGATCTCATCCTGGACTCTGAACAATCTTCGGTCACCAAATCACATAACTCATAATACAAATCGTCATCGAACATTAAGCGTGCAGACCCTACGGGTTCGAGAACTATGTAGACATGACCGAGACACCTCTCCGGTCAATAACCAATAGCGGAACCTGGATGCTCATATTGGTTCCTACATATTCTACGAAGTTCTTTATCGGTCAAACCGTAATGACAACATACGTCATTCCCTTTGTCATCGGTATGTTACTTGCCCGAGATTCGATCGTCGGTATCTTCATACCTAGTTCAATCTCGTTACCGGCAAGTCTCTTTACTCGTTCTGTAGTGCATCGTCCCGCAACTAACTCATTAGTCACATTTCTTGCAAGGCTTATCATGATGTGCATTACCGAGAGGGCCCAGAGATACCTCTCTGATACTCGGAGTGACAAATCCTAATCTCGATCTATGCCAACCCAGCAAACACCTTTGGAGACACCTGTAGAGCATCTTTATAATCACCAAGTTATGTTGTGATGTTTGATAGCACACGAGGCATTCCTCCAGTATCTGGGAGTTGCATAATCTCACAGTCAAAGGAATATGTATATGACATGAACAAAGCAATAACAATAAACTGAATGATCAATATGCTATGCTAACGGATGGGTCTTGTCCATCACATCATTCTCGTAATGATGTGATCCCGTTCATAAAATGACAACACATGTCTATGGTTAGGAAACGTAACCATCTTTGATTAACGAGCTAGTCTAGTATAGGCTTACTAGGGACACGGTGTTTTGTCTATGTATCCACACATGTATCAAGTTTCCAGTTAATACCATTCTAGCATGAATAATAAACATTTATCATAATATAAGGAAATATAAAATAACAACTTTATTATTGCCTCTAGGGCATATTTCCTTCAGTCTCCCACTTGCACTAGAGTCAGTAATCTAGTTCACATCGCCATGTGATTTAACACCAAAGGGTTTACTATAGTCAATAATCTATTTCACATCGCCATGTGATTAACACCAATAGTTCACATCGCCATGTGACCAACACCCAAAGGGTACTAATGTGTGATCAAGTTTTGCTTGTGAGAGAAGTTTAGTCAATGGGTCTGCTACATTCAGATCCGTATGTATTTTGCAAATTTCTATGTCTACAATGCTTTGTGTGGGGCTACTCTAGCTAATTGCTCCCACTTTGAATATGTATCCAGATTGAGACTCAGAGTCATCCGTATTAGTGTCAAAACTTGCATCAACGTAACTCTTTACGATGAACTCTTTATCACGTCCATAACCGAGAAACATTTCCTTAGTTCTCTTTAAGGTAACTAAGGATAATTTTGACCGCTATCGAGTGATCTATTCCTAGATCACTATTGTACCCCCTTGCCAAACTCATGGCAAGGCACACAACAGGTTTGGTACACAGCATGGCATACTTTATAGAACCTATGACAGAGGCATAGGGAATGACTTTCATTCTCTCTATATATTCTGCCGTGGTCGGGTTTTGAGTATTACTCAACTTCACACCTTGTAACACACACAAGAACCCTTTCTTTGACTGATCCATTTTGAACTTCTTCAAAACTTTATCAAGGTATGTGCTTTGTGAAAGTCCCAATATATAAGTAGCTTCACTGAGGTCTTTCATTGAAAAACTTTAATTCAAGTATCCTTTTATGCTATCTAGAAATTCTATATCATTTCCAATCAACAATATGTCATCCACATATAATATTAGAAATTCTACAGAGCTCCCACTCACTTTCTTGTAAATACTGGCTTCTCCAAAAGTCTGTATAAAACCATATGCTTTGATCACCTCATCAAAGCGTATATTCCAACTCCGAGATGCTTGCACTAGTCCATAAATGGATCGCTGGAGCTTGCACACTTTGTTAGCACCTTTAGGATTGACAAAACCTTCTGGTTGCATCATATACAACTCTTCTTTAAGAAATCCATTAAGGAATGCATTTTTGACGTCCATTTGCCAGATTTCATAATCATAAAATGCGGCAATTGCTAACATGATTAGGATAGACTTAAGAATCATTAGGGTGAGAAGGTCTCATCGTAATCAACTCCTTGAACTTGTCGAAAACCTTTCGCAACAAGTCGAGCTTTGTAGACAGTAACATTACCATCAGCATCAATCTTCTTCTTGAAGATCCATTTATTCTCTATGGCTCGCCGATCATCGGGCAAGTCAACCAAATTCCACACTTTGTTCTCATACATGGATCCTATCTCAGATTTCATGGCCTCAAGCCATTTATCGAAATTTGGGCTCATCATCGCTTGCTCATAGTTCATAGGTTCGTCATGGTCTAGTAACATGACTTACGGAACATGATTACCATACCACTCAGGTGCGGAACATGATCTAGTTGACCTACGAGGTTCGGTAGTAACTTGGTCTGAAGTTTCATGAGCATTATCATTAGCTTCATCTCTAGTTAGTGTAGACATCACTGGAACTAATTTCTGTGATGAGCTACTTTCCAATTCGAGAGAAGGTACAATTACCTCGTCAAGTTCTACTTTCCTCCTACTCACTTCTTTTGAGAGAAACTCCTTCTCTAGAAAGGATCCATTCTTAGCAACAAAGATCTTGCCTTCGGATCTGTGATAGAAGGTGTACCCAACAGTTTCTTTTGGGTATCCTATGAAGACGCACTTCTCCAATTTCGGTTCGAGCTTATCAGGCTGAAGCTTTTTCACATAAGCATCGCAATCCTGAACTTTAAGAAATGACAGCTTAGGTTTCTTGTCAAACCACAGTTCATACGGTGTCGTCTCAACGGATTTAGACGGTGCCCTGTTTAAAGTGAATGCAGCTGTCTCTAATGCATAACCCCAAAATGATAGTGGTAAATCGGTACGAGACATCATAGATTGCACCATATATGATAAAGTATGGTTACGATGTTCAGACACACCATTACGTTGTATTGTTCCAGGTGGCGTGAGTTTTGAAACTATTCCACATTGTTTAAAATGAAGGCCAAACTCGTAACTCGAATATTCGCCTCCGCGATCAGATCGTAGAACCTTTATTTTCTTGTTACGATGATTCTCCACTCCACACTGAAATTCTTTGAAATTTTCAAATGTCTTAGACTTGTGTTTCATTAAGTACATATACCCATATTTGCTCATATCATCTATGAAGGCCAGAAAATAACGATACCCGCGGCGTGCCTCAACACTCATTGGACCGCATACATTGGTATGTATTATTTCCAATAATTAATTGGCTCGCTCCATTGTTCCAGAAAATGACATGTCTCCGTCGTATCTATAATTTTTGATTGTTCCATGCCAATATTCTACAACTTTAATATACTTTTGGCAACTTTTTATACTATTTTTGGGACTAATATATTGATCTAGTGCCCAGTGCCAGTTCCTGTTTGTTGCATATTTTTTGTTTCGTAGAATATCCATATCAAACAGAGTCCAAACGGGATAAAAATTGACGGAGATTTTTTTGGAATATATATGATTTTTGGGAAGAAAAATCCACACGAGACGGTGCCCGAGGTGGCCACGAGGCAGGGGGCGTGCTTGCCCCCCTAGGCGCGCCCCTGACCCTCATGGGATACCCGTAAGGCGGTTGTTGCCCTTCTTTCGCCGCAAGAAAGATAATTTTTGGATAGAGACCGTGTCAAAATTTCAGCCCAATCGGAGTTACGGATCTCCGGGAATATAAGAAACGGTGAAAGGGAAGAATCTGGGAACGCAGAAGCAGAGAGAAACAGAGAGGAAGATCCAATCTTGGAGGGGCTCTCGCCCCTCCCGTGCCATGGAGGCCATGGACCAGAGGGGAAACCCTTCTCCCATCTAGGGAGGAGCTCAAGGAAGAAGAATAAGGAGGGGGGCTCTCTCCCCCTCGCTTCCGGTGGAACCGGAGTGCCACCGGGGGCCATCATCGTCACCGCGATCTACACCAACACCTCCTCCATCTTCACCAACATATCCATCACATTCCCCCCTATATCTACAGCGGTACACTCTCCCGCAACCCGCTGTACCCTCTACTTGAACATGGTGCTTTATGCTTCATATTATTATCCAATGATGTGTTGCCACCCTATGATGTCTGAGTAGATTTTCGTTGTCCTATCGGTGGTTGATGAATTGCTATGATTGATTTAATTTTCTTGTGGTTATGTTGCTGTCCTTTGGTGCCCATCATATGATTGCGCGCGTGGATCACACCCTAGGGTTAGTTGTATGTTGATAGGATAATGTATTGGAGGGCAAGAGTGACAGAAGCTTCAACCTAGCATAGAAATTGATGCATACGGGATTGAAGGGGGACCAATATATCTTAATGCTATGGTTGGGTTTTACCTTAATGAACATTAGTAGTTGCGGATGCTTGCTAATAGTTCCAATCATAAGTGCATAGAATTCCAAGTCAGGGATGACATGCTAGCAGTGGCCTCTCCCACATAATACTTGCTATCGGTCTAGTAAAGTAGTCAATTGCTTAGGGGCAATTTCACAACTCCTACCACCACTTTTCCACACTCGTTATATTTACTTTATTGTTTCTTTATCTAAACAGCCCCTACTTTTTATTTACATACTCTTTATTATCTTGCAAACCTATCCAACAACACCTACAAAGTACTTCTAGTTTCATACTTGTTCTAGGTAAAGCGAACATCAAGCATGCGTAGAGTTGTATCGGTGGTCGATAGAACTTGAGGGAATATTTGTTCTACCTTTAGCTCCTCGTTGGGTTCGACACTCTTACTTATCGAAAACTGTTGCGATCCCCTGTACTTGTGGGTTACCAAGACCTTTTTCTGGCGCCGTTGCCGGGGAGCAATAGCGCGGGGTGAATATTCTTGTGTGTGCTTGTTTTCTTTATCACTAAGTAATTTTTATTTGTTGTTCATAGTTGTTTTCTATCTTTAGTTATGGGTAGGAAACGCAAAATACTAAAAAAATTAGTTGTACCTACTGAACCAATGGTTGAAGAACCACTCAAAATCTATCACACTGCTGAAGCTTATTACTTGGATCATCTTCGATCCCTATGTGCTCGTGTTGAAACCCCAACTAGCTTAGTTGAGGGCAAATCTTTAGATGAGCATGCTTGTTATGTGCGACATCGAATATCTAAAAAAGGGAAAATTCTAGGATCAAATTCATCGTTTGCAATGCTATGCTTGGAATTTATGTGAAATATATGATTTTACTTGTTGTTCTGAAAACCCTAAGAAACACGTTCCCTATCAATGTGAGTTTAGTGATAATGGAATCATATCAAGGGTGTTTATAATTACTATGACGTTCAACAAATTGAAGAATTTGTTGCTTTTAAGGGCGCTTACGAAATTGCTTCTTTGATTGAAAAGTATGATGCTACTCTTTACAAATCTGAAAAGTTTTCCATACTTAAATATTGCTATGATAATTATGCTTCTAATGCCTATGTTGAACCATATATTGAGGACTACACCGCTGTCCAGGAAGAGACTAATATTTTGCAGGAGCCTATGGAAGAAGAAATTGATGAAACTGTGAGCTCATTGGATGAAAAAGATGAGGAGGAGAGCGAAGAACAAAAGGATGAAGAGCGGATTAGCTACCCGTGCCCACCTTCTAATGAGAGTAACTCTTCAACTCATACATTGTTTAATTTCCCTTCATGCTTACCGGAGGATGATTGCTATGATGATTGTTATGATCCCTTAGATTCTTTTGAAATATCCCTTTTTGATGATGCTTGCTATGCTTGTGGCCAAGATGCCAATATGAATTATGCTTATGGAGATGAACGTGCTATAGTTCCTTATGTTAAAAATGAAATTGTTGCTATTGCACCCACGCATGATAGTCCTATTATCTTTTTGAATTCTCCCGACTACACTATATCGGAGAAGTTTGCTCTTATTAAAGAATATATTGATGGGTTGCCTTTTATCGTTGCACATGATGATTTTTATGAATATAATATGCATGTGCTTGCTGCTCCTACTTGCAATTATTATGAGAGAGGAACTATATCTCCACCTCTCTATGTTTCCAATATGATAAAATTGCAAGAAATTGTTTATACTATGCATTGGCCTTTACTATGTGTGCATGAATTGTTCTTTTATGACATGCCGATGCATAGGAAGAGAGTTAGACTTCGTTGTTGCATGATATATGTTACTTTGTGCTCACTACTAAATTACAAATCATTGTTAATTAAAATTGGCTTTGATATACCTTGGGATCCAGGTGGATTCATTACTTGAGCAACATATGCCTAGCTTAATGGCTTTAAAGAAAGCGCTGCCAGGGAGACAACCCGGAAGTTTTAGAGAGTCATTTATTTCTGTTGTGTTCTTTTATAAAGTTTATAAATAAAAATAATGTGCCAAGGTTTTCCTTTAGGATGTTTACATTTGCTTGATGGTTTGTACGGTGCAGGACAGAAACTTTGGCTGTAGTGCGCGATTTTACATTTTTAGCTGGAATGTCAAATGGTTCTTATTCTTTTTACACTGTATTCCTATACAAATTGTTTATTTTTCATAATTTTGGTAGAATTTTTCAAGTATCAGAAGTATGGTGAATGTTCAGATTACCACAGACTGTTCTGTTTTAGACAGATTCTGTTTTTGATGCATAGTTTGCTTATTTTGATGAAACTATCAATTTATATTAGTGGATTAAGCCATGAAAAAGTTATATTACAGTAGACAAAATGCAAAAACAAAATATGAATTGGTTTTCAACAATACTTAGAGTAGTGATTTGCTTTATTATACTAACGGATCTACCGAGTTTTCTGTTGAAATTTTGTGTGGATGAAGTGTTCGATGATCGAGAAGGTCTCGATGTGAGAAGAAGGAAGAGAGGCAAGAGCTCAAGCTTGGGGATGCCCGAGGCACCCCAAGTAAATATTCAAGGAGACTCAAGCGTCTAAGCTTGGGGATGCCCTGGAAGGCATCCCCTCTTTCTTCTACAAGTATCGGTATGTTTTCAGATTCGTTTCGTTCATGCGATATGTGCAATCTTGGAGCGTCTTTTGCATTTAGTTTTCATCTTTCTTTATGCACCATGCTGGTATGAGATAGTCCTTGGTTGATTTATAGAATGCTCATTGCACTTCACTTATACCTTTTGAGTATGGCTTTATAGAATGCTTCATGTGCTTCACTTATATCATTTGAAGTTTGGATTGCCTGTTTCTCTTTACATAGACAACCGCCATTTGTAAAATGCTCTTTTGCTTCACTTATATTTGTTAGAGCGTGGTCATATATTTTGTAGAAGGAATTAAACTCTCTTTCTTCACTTATATCTATTTAAAGAGATGACAGGAATTGGTCATTCACATGGTTAGTCATAAAATCCTACATAAAACTTGTAGATCACTGAATATGGTATGTTTGATTCCTTGCAATAGTTTTGCGATATAAAGATGGTGATATTAGAGTCATGCTAGTGGGTAGTTGTGGATTAGTAGAAATACTTGTGTTGAGGTTTGTGACTCCCGTAGCATGCATGTATGGTGAACCATTATGTAACGAAGTTGGAGCATGAGGTATTTATTGATTGTCTTCCTTATGAGTGGCGGTCGGGGACAAGCGATGGTATTTTCCTACCAATCTATCCCCCTAGGGGCATGCGTAGTAGTACTTTGCTTCGAGGGCTAATAAATTTTTGCAATAAGTATGTGAGTTCTTTATGACTAATGTTGAGTCCATGGATTATACGCACTCTCACCCTTCCATCATTGCTAGCCTCTCTAGTACCGCGCAACTTTCGCCGGTACCATAAACCCACCATATACCTTCCTCAAAACAGCCACCATACCTACCTATCATGGCATTTCCATAGCCATTCCAAGATATATTGCCATGCAACTTTCATCATCATCATATACATGACTTGAGCATTCATTGTCATATTGCTTTGCATGATCGTAAGATAGCTAGCATGATGTTTTCATGGCTTGTCCATTTTTTGATGTCATTGCTACGCTAGATCATTGCACATCCCGGTACACCGCCGGAGGCATTCATATAGAGTCATATCCTTGTTCTAGATATCGAGTTGTAATATTGAGTTGTAAGTAAATAAAAGTGTGATGATCATCATTATTAGAACATTGTCCCACGTGAGGTTATCAAAATAAAAGTGGCCAAAGAAGCCCCCCCAAACAAAAGAGAGAGAGAGGCCAAAGAATCCTACAAAAAAAGAAAAAAAGAAAAAATGAGAGAAAAAGAGAGAAGGGGCAATGTTACTATTCTTTTACCACACTTGTGCTTCAAAGTAGCACCATGTTCTTCATATAGAGAGTCTCTTGAGTTATCACTTTCATATACTAGTGGGAATTTTCATTATAGAACTTGGCTTGTATATTCCAACGATGGGCTTCCTCAAATGCCCTAGGTCTTCATGAGCAAGCAGGTTGGATGCACACCCACTTAGTTTCAGTTTGAGCTTTCATATACTTATAGCTCTAGTGCATCCGTTGCATGGAAATCCCTACTCACTCACATTGATATCTATTGATGGGCATCTCCATAGCCCGTTGATACGCCTAGTTGATGTGAGACTATCTTCTCCTTTTTGTCTTCTCCACAACCACCATTCTATTCCACCTATAGTGCTATGTCCATGGCTCACGCTCATGTATTGTGTGAAAGTTGAAAAGGTTTGAGAACGCCAATAGTATGAAACAATTGCTTGGCTTGTCATCAGGGTTGTGCATGATGTGAGTATTTTGTGTGGTGAAGATGGAGCATAGCCAGACTATATGATTTTGTAGGGATAACTTTCTTTGGCCTTGTTATTTTGAAAAGACATGATTGCTTTATTAGTAGGCTTGAAGTATTATTGTTTTTATGTCAAATGATAGACTATTGCTTTGAATCACTCGTGTCTTAATATTCATGCCATGATTAGATATATGATCAAGATTATGCTAGGTAGCATTCCACATCAAAAATTATCTTTTTATCATTTACCTACTCGAGGACGAGCAGGAATTAAGCTTGGGGATGGTGATACGTCTCCTTCGTATCTATAATTTTTGATTGTTCCATGCCAATATCCTACAACTTTCATATACTTTTGGCAACTTTTTATACTATTTTTGGGACTAACATATTGATCCAGTGCCTAGTGCCAGTTCTTGTTTGTTGCATGTTTTTTGTTTCACAGAATATCCATATCAAACGGAGTCCAAACGGGATAAAATTGACGGATATTTTTTTTGCAATATATATGATTCTTGGGAAGAAAAATCCACGCGAGACGGTGCCCGAGGTGGACACGAGGCAGGGGGGCGCGCCTGCCCCCCCTGGGCGCACCCCTGACCCTCGTGGGCCACCCATAAGGCGGTTGGTGTCCTTCTTTTGCCGCAAGAAAGCTAATTTCCACATAGAGATCTTGTCAAAATTTCAGCCCAATCGGAGTTACGGATCTTCGGGAATATAAGAAACGGTGAAACTGAAGAATCTGGGAACGCAGAAATAGAGAGAGACAGAGAGACAGATCCAATCTCGTAGGGTCTCTCGCCCCTCCCGTGCCATGGAGGCCATGGACCAGAGGGGAAACCCTTCTCCCATCTAGGGAGGAGGTCAAGGAAGAAGAAGAAGAAGGAGGGGGGCTCTCTCCCCCTCGCTTCCGGTGGCACCAGAGTGCCACCGGGGGCCATCATCATCACCGCGATCTACACCAACACCTCCGCCATCTTCACCAACATCTCCATCACCTTCCCCCCTCTATCTACAGCGGTCCACTCTCCCGCAACCCGCTGTACCCTCTACTTGAACATGGTGCTTTATGCTTCATATTATTATCGAATTTTGTGTTGCCATCCTATGATGTCTGAGTAGATTTTCGTTTTCCTATCGGTGGTTGATGAATTGCTATGATTGATTTAATTTGCTTGCGGTTATGTTGCTGTCCTTTGGTGCCCATCATATGATTGCGCACATGGATCACACCCTAGGGTTAGTTGTATGTTGATAGGACAATGTATTGGAGGGCAAGAGTGACAGAAGCTTCAACCTAGCATAGAAATTGATGCATACGGGATTGAAGGGGACCAATATATCTTAATGCTATGGTTGGGTTTGACCTTAATGAACATTAGTAGTTGCGGATGCTTGCTAATAGTTCCAATCATAAGTGCATAGAATTCCAAGTCAGGGATGACATGCTAGCAGTGGCCTCTCCCACATAATACTTGCTATCGGTCTAGTAAAGTAGTCAATTGCTTAGGGGCAATTTCACAACTCCTACCACCACTTTTCCACACTCATTATATTTACTTTATTGTTTGTTTATCTAAACAGCCCCTACTTTTGATTTACGTACTCTTTATTATCTTGCAAACCTATCCAACAACACCTACAAAGTACTTCTAGTTTCATACTTGTTCTAGGTAAAGCGAACGTCAAGCGTGCGTAGAGTTGTATCGGTGGTCGATAGAACTTGAGGGAATATTTGTTCTACCTTTAGCTCCTCGTTGGGTTCGACACTCTTACTTATCGAAAACTGTTGCGATCCCCTATACTTGTGGGTTATCAGAGAACATAGTTTTAGTCATCTTGCCCATGAGGCATGGTTCGCAAGTATCAAATGATTCATAATCAAGTGATTCCAAAAGCCCATCTGCATGGAGTTTCTTCATGCGCTTTACACCAATATGACCTAAACGGCAGTGCCACAAATATGTTGCACCATCATTACCAACTTTGCATCTTTTGGCATTAATATTATGAATATGTGTATTACTACAATCGAGATTAAATAAACCATTTACATTGCGTGTATGACCATAGAATGTTTTATTCATGTAAACAGAACAAAAATTATTCTCTGACTTAAATGAATAACCATATCGCAATAAACATGATCTAATCATATTCATGCTCAACGCAAACACCAAATAACATTTATTTAGGTCCAACACTAATCCCGAAGGTAGAGGGAGTGTGCGATGGTGATCTTATCAACCTTGGAATCACTTCCAACACACATCGTCACCTCACCCTTAACTAGTCTTTGTTCATTTTGCAACTCCTGTTTTGAGTTACTAATCTTAGCAACTGAAATAGTATCAAATACCCTGGGGTTACTGTGAACACTAGTAATGTACACATCAATAACATGTATATCAAATATACCTTTGTTCACTTTGCCATCCTTCTTATCCACCAAGTAGTTGGGGTAGTTTTCCTTCCAGTGACCATTCCCTTTGCAGTAGAAGCACTCAGTTTCAGGCTTAGGTCTATCTTTGGGCTTCTTCACGGGAGTGGCAACTTGCTTGCCATTCTTCTTGAAGTTCCCTTTCTTTTCCTTTGCCCTTTTTCTTGAAACTAGTGGTCTTGTCAACCATCAACACTTGATGCTTTTTCTTGATTTCTACCTTCGCCAATTTCAACATTGTGAAGAGCTCGAGAAATGTTTTCGTCACCCCTTGCATATTATAGTTCATCACAAAGTTCTAGTAGCTTGGTGATAGTGACTAGAGAACTTTGTCAATCACTATCTTATCTGGAAGATTAACTCCCACTTGATTCAAGCGATTGTACTACCCAGACATTCTGAGTATATGCTCACTAGCTGAGCCATTCTCCTCCATCTTGTAGGCAAAGTACTTGTCAGAGGTCTCAAACCTCTCGACATGGGCATGATTCTGAAAAACCAATTTCAACTCTTGGAACATCTTATATGCTCAGTGGCATTCAAAACATTTTTGAAGTCCCGGTTCTAAGCCGTAAAGCACGGTGCACTAAACTATGAAGTAGTCATCATACCGATCTTGTCAAACGTTCATGACGTCCGAATCTGCTCCTGCAACAGGTCTGTCACCTAGTGGTGCATCAAGGACATAATTCTTCTGTGCAGCAACGAGGATAATCCTTAGATCACGGACCCAAGCCGCATCATTGCTTCTATCATCTTTAAACTTAGTTTTCTCTAGCAACATATCAAAAACATAGGGGAGCTACAACGCGAGCAATTGATCTACAACATAGATATGCAAATACTATCAGGACTATGTTCATCATAAATTAAGTTCAACTAATCAAATTACTTAAGAACTCCCACTTAGATAGACATCCCTCGCGTCATCTAAATGATCACGTAATCCAAATCAACTAAACCATGTCCGATCATCATGTGAGATGGAGTAGTTTTCAATGGTGAACATCTCTATGTTGACCATATCTACTATATGATTCACATTCGACCTTTCGGCCTCCGGTATTTTGAGGCCATGTCTGTACATGCTAGGCTCGTCAAGTTTAACCCGAGTATTTGATACGTCTCCAACGTATCTATAATTTTTGATTTTTCCATGCTATTATATTATCTGTTCTGGATGTTAATGGGCTTTATTTTACACGTTTATATTATTTTTGGGACTAACCTATTAACCGGAGGCCCAACCCAAATTGCTGTTTTTTGCCTATTTCAGTGTTTCGTAGAAAAGGAATATCAAACAGAGTCCAAATGGAATGAAACCTTCGGGAACTTGATTTTTGGAACAAACGTGATCCAGAGGACTTGTAGTGGACGTCAAGAAACGAACGAGGTGGCCACAAGGCAGGGGGCGCGCCTACCCCCTGGGCGTGCCCTCCCCCCTCGTGGGCCCCTCGTGGCTCAACCGACCTACTTCTTCCTCCTATATATGTTCACATACCTCGAAAACATCCAGGAGGACCACGAAACCCTATTTCCACCACTGCAACCTTATGTACCCAAGAGATCCCATCTTGGGGCCTTTTCCGGAGCTCCACCGGAGGGGGCATTGATCACGAAGGGCCTCTACATCAACTCCATGGCCCCTCTGATGATGTGTGAGTAGTTTACCTCAGACCTTCGGGTCCATAGCTAGTAGCTAGATGGCTTCTTCTCTCTCTTTGGATCTCAATACAAAGTTCTCCTCGATTCTCTTGGAGACCTATTCGATGTAATCTTCTTTTGCGGTGTGTTTGTCGAGATCCGATGAATTGTGGGTTTATGATCAAGTCTATCTATGAACAATATTTGAATCTTCTCTGAATTCTTTTATGTATGATTGGTTTATCTTTGTAAGTCTCTTCGAATTATCAGTTTGGTTTGGCCTACTAGATTAATCTTTCTTGTAATGGGAGAAGTGCTTAGCTTTGGGTTCAATCTTGCGGTGCTCGATCCCAGTGACAGAAAAGGAAACACCACGTATTGTATTGTTGCCATGAAGGATAAAAAGATGGGGTTTACATCATATTGCATGAGTTTATCCCTCTACATCATGTCATCTTGCTTAAGGCGTTACTCTGTTCTTATGAACTTAATACTCTAGATGCATGTTGGATAGCGGTCAATGTGTGGAGTAATAGTAGTAGATGCAGGCAGGAGTCGGTCTACTTGTCACAGACGTGATGCCTATATACATGATCATGCCTAGATATTCTCATAATTATTCGCTTTTCTATCAATTGCTCGACAGTAATTTGTTCACCCACCGTAATACTTATGCTATCTGAGAGAAGCCACTAGTGAAACCTATGGCCCCCAGGTCTATTTTCCATCATATAAGTTTCCAATCTATTTTATTTGCCTCTCGTTTTCCTCTCCCCCACTTCACCCTCGCTGTTTTATTCGCCCTTTTTTCCTTTCACCCTCTGCTACCTCTTGAGCACTTGCGTTGGTTTTCCCTTGAAGAGGAAAGGATGATGCAGCAGAGTAGCATAAGTATTTCCCTCAGTTTTTGAGAACCAAGGTATCAATCCAGTAGGAGGCTACGCACGAGTCCCTCGCACCTACACAAACAAATAAATCCTCGCAACCAACGCGATAAGGGGCTGTCAATCCCTACATGGCCACTTACGAGAGTGAGATCTGATAGATATGATAAGATAATATTTTTGGTATTTTTATAATAAGGATGCAAAGTAAAATAAAAGGCAAAGGAAATAAATAATTATTGGAAGACTAATATGATAGAAGATAGACCCGGGGGCCATAGGTTTCACGAGTGGCTTCTCTCGAGAGCATAAGTATTCACGGTGGGTAAACAAATTACTGTTGAGCAATTGACAGAATTGAGCATAGTTATGAGAATATCTAGGTATGATCACGTATATAGGCATCACGTCTGAGACAAGTAGACCGACTCCTGCCTGCATCTACTACTATTACTCCACACATCGACCGCTATCCAGCATGCATCTAGAGTATTAAGTTCAAGAAAATAGAGTAACGCTTTAAGCAAGATGACATGATGTAGAGGGATAAACTCATGCAATATGATGAAAACCCCATCTTTTTATCCTCGATGGCAACAATAAAATACGTTCCTTGCTGCCCCTACTGTCACTGGGAAAGGACACCTCAAGATTGAACCCAAAGCTAAGCACTTCTCCCATTGCAAGAAAGATCAATCTAGTAGGCCAAACCAAACTGATAATTCGAAGAGACTTGCAAAGATAACTAATCATACATAAAAGAATTCAGAGAAGATTCAAATATTGTTCACAGATAAACTTGATCATAAACCCACAATTCATCGGTCTCAACAAACACACCGCAAAAGAAGATTACATCGAATAGATCTCCACAAGAGAGAGGGAGAACTTTGTATTGAGATCCAAAAAGAGAGAAGAAGCCATCTAGCTAATAACTATGGACCCGTAGGTCCGAGGTAAACTACTCACACTTCATCGGAAGGGCTATGGTGTTGATGTAGAAGCCCTCCGTGATCGATGCCCCCTCCGGCGGAGCTCCGGAATAGGCCCCAAGATGGGATCTCGTGGATACAGAAAGTTACGGCGGTGGAATTATGGTTTTGTCTTCGTATCTGGTAGTTTGGGGGTACGTAGGTATATATAGGAGGAAGGAGTACGTCGGTGGAGCAACAGGGGGCCCACGAGGGTGGAGGGCGCGCCTGGGGGGGGGGAGGCGCGCCCCCTACCTCGTGGCCTCCTGATTGATTTCTTGACATAGGGTCCAAGTCCTCTGGATCATGTTCGTTCCGAAAATCACATTCCCGAAGGTTTCATTCCGTTTGGACTCCGTTTGATATTCCTTTTCTTCGAAACCCTAAAATAGGCAAAAAAAACAACAATTCTGGGCTGGGTCTCCGGTTAGTAGGTTAGTCCCAAAAATAATATAAAAGTGTATAGTAAAGCCCAATAATTTCCAAAACAGAATATAATATAGCATGGAACAATAAAAAATTATAGATACGTTGGAGACGTATCAAGCACCCGCAAGCTTAATTCCTGCTCATCCTCGAGTAGGTAAATGATAAAAACATAATTTTTGATGTGGAATGCTACTTGGCATATTTTCAATGCAGTTCTTCTTAATTGTGGTATGAATATTAAGATCCAAAAGATTCAAGACAAAAGTCCAATGTTGACATAGAAATAATAATACTTCAAGCATACTAACTAAGCAATTATGTCTCTTCAAAATAACATGGCCAAAGAAATTTATCCCTACAAAATCATATAGTCTGGCTATGCTCTATCTTCACCACACAAAGTATTTAAATCATGCACAACCCCGATGACAAGCCAAGCAATTGTTTCATACTTTTGGTGTTCTCAAACTTTTTCAATCTTCACGCAATACATGAGCGTGAGCCATGGACATAGCACTTTAGGTGGAATGGAATGGTGGTTGTGGAGGAGAAAAAAAGGGAAGATAGTCTCACATCAACTAGGCGTATCAACGGGCTATGGAGATGCCCATCAATATATATCAATGTGAGTGAGTAGGGATTGCCATGCAACAGATTCACTAGAGCTATAAGTATATGAAAGCTCAACAAAAGGAACTAAGTGGGTGTGCATCCAACTCGCTTGCTCATGAAGACCTAGGGCATTTTGAGGAAGCCCATCATTGGAATATACAAGCCAAGTTCTATAATGAAAAATTCCCACTAGTATATGAAAGTGATAACACAGGAGACTCTCTATTATGAAGATCATGGTGCTACTTTGAAGCACAAGTGTGGTAAAAGGATAGTAGCATTGTCCCTTCTCTCTTTTTCTCTCATTTTTTTATTTGGGCCTTCTCTTTTTTTTATGGCCTCTTTTTTTTCGACCGGAGTCTCATCTCGACTTGTGGGGGAAGCATAGTCTCCATCATCCTTTCGTCACTTGGGACAATGCTCTAAAAATGATGATCATCACACTTTTTATTTACTTACAACTCAATACTCAGAACAAAATATGACTCTATGTGAATGCCTCCGGCGGTGTACCGGGATATGCAATGAATCAAGAGTGACATGTATGAAAGAATTATGAATGGTGGCTTTGCCACAAATACAATGTCAACTACATGATCATGCAAAGCAATATGACAATGATGGAGCGTGTCATATTAAACGAAATGGTGGAAAGTTGCATGGAAATATATCTCGGAATGGCTATGGAAATGCCATGATAGGTAGGTATGGTGGCTATTTTGAGGAAGGTATATGGTGGGTGTATGATACCGGTGAAAGGTGCACGGTATTAGAGAGGCTAGCAATGGTGGAAGGGTGAGAGTGCGTATGATCCATGGACTCAACATTAGTCATAAAGAACTCATATACTTATTGCAAAAATCTACAAGTTATCAAAGGAAAGTATTACACGCATGCTCCTAGGGGGATAGATTGGTAGGAAAAGACCATCGCTCGTCCCCGACCGCCACTCATAAGGAAGACAATCAATAAATAAATCATGCTCCGACTTCATCACATAACGGTTCACCAGACGTGCATGCTACGGGAATCACAAATTTTAACACAAGTATTTCTCAAATTCACAACTACTCAACTAGCATGACTCTAATATCACCATCTCCATATCTCAAAACAATTATCAAGTATCAAACTTCTCATTGTATTCAACACACTCATAAGAGATTTTTTTATTAATATTGAATGCCTAACATAATTAAAGAAAATTACCATGATGTTTTGTAGGACTCTCAAAATAGTCTAAGTGAAGCACGAGAAAACAAATCCACCGACACGCTCTAAAAGATATAAGTGAAGCACTAGAGCAAAAACTATATAACTCAAAAGATATAAGTGAAGCACATAGCGTATTCTAACAATTTCCGAATCATGCGTGTCTCTCTCAAAAGGTGTGTGCAGCAAGGATGATTGTGGAAAACTAACAAAGAAAGACTCAAATAATACAATACGCTCCAAGCAAAACACATATCATGTGGCGAATAAAAATATAGCTCCAAGTAAAGTTACCGATGGAAGTAGACGAAAGAGGGGATGCCTTCCGGGGAATCCCCAAGCTTTGGCTTTTAGGTGTCCTTAGATTATCTTGGGGGTGCCATGGGCATCCCAAAGCTTAGGATCTTGCCAATCCTTGTTCCATAATCCATCAAATCTTTACCCAAAACATGAAAACTTCACAACATAAAACTTAAAGTAGAAAATCTCGTGAGCTCCGTTAGCGAAAGAAAACAAAACACCACTTCAAGGTACTGTAATGAACTCATTATTTATTTATATTGGTGTTAAACCTACTGTATTCCAACTTCTCTATGGTTTATAAAGTATTTTACTAGCTATAGATTCATCAAAATAAGCAAACAACACACGAAAAACAGAATCTGTCAAAAACAGAACAGTCTGTAGTAATCTGTAGCTAACGCAAGATATGGAACCCCAAAAATTCTAAAATAAATTTCTGGACGTGAGTAATTTATCTATTAATCATCTTCAAAAATAATTAACTAAATATCACCTTCCAAATAAAAATGGCAGCAATTCTCGTGAGCGCTAAAGTTTCTGTTTTTTAGAGCAAGATTAAAAAGACTTTCCCCAAGTCTTCCCAACGGTTCTACTTGGCACAAACACTAATTAAACACAAAAAACACAACCAAAACAGAGGCTAGATAAATTATTTATTACTAAACAGGATCAAAAATCAAGTAATAAAAATAAAATTGGGTTGCCTCCCAACAAGCGCTATCGTTTAACGCCCCTAGCTAGGCATAAAAGCAAGGATAGATCTAGGTATTGCCATCTTTAGTTGGTAATTCTTTAATGATACATCTATCACCTTTAGGATTTTCTTTCCTTTTATCAATAATCAAACTTCTAGGCACAAGATTGAAAAAATCATTAGTAGCAAATGGTTCCTTAATGATAGCAAAAAGATTAGGATGAATACTTATAGATTTGAGATCCGCAGTTTCTTTGCTAGAGGATTCACCTTTATTTTTAGGAACATACATAAGCTTGGAAATTTTAGTTGGAGGACTTGGAGTATTCTTTACGGAAGAAAAAGTGGTTCCCAAGTTGGTAATGATACCCTTAAGTTTATCGATTCTAGAGGAATCATGATTTATTCTTTCATTAACTATAGGTTCCTTCTCCTTAATATTTTTCAAAGTTACTCCTACTTTAGATCCATATTGGGTAATTTGGTTGTGGAAATTTTTATCAAAATTTTCAATTAACTTAATGGTAGCAACTTTATTTTCAATAATTTCAAGTTTTTGCATTACATGCTCCAAAGTTAACATAATTCCCTTAACCAAAAGAGGGGGTGAGCCAAATAAATCTGTCATAGCATTATAGGAATCAAAAGTGTGGCTACCCAAGAAGTTCCCTCCGGTAATAGTATCAAGGACATATCTGTGCCAAGGAATAGCACCTACATAAAAATTGCGAAGAAGAATAGAAGTAGATTGCTTCTTGGTAGATCTATTTTGAGCATTGCAAATTCTATACCAAGCGTCTTTTAGGTTTTCTCCTTCCCTTTGCTTAAAATTAAGAACCTCATTTTCAGGAGACAACGGAGAAGATAGGGGACTAGCCATAATGACAAGCAAGCAATCCGACACACAAGCAAACATGAAACGGGAAAAAAGAGGCAAATAGAGAAAGAGAGGGAGGATAGAGAGAGAGGGAGAATAAAATGACAAGGGTGAAGTGAGGGAGAGGAAAACGAGAGGCAAATGGCAAATAATGTAATGCGGGAGATAAGAGTTTTGTGATGGGTACTTGGTATGTTGACTTTTGCGTAGACCTCCCCGGCAACGGCGCCAGAAATCCTTCTTGCTACCTCTTGAGCACTTGCGTTGGTTTTCTCTTGAAGAGGAAAGGGTGATGCAGCAGAGTAGCGTAAGTATTTACCCCAGTTTTTGAGAACCAAGGTATCAATCCAGTAGGAGGCCACGCACGAGTCCCTCACACCTAAACAAACAAATAAATCCTCGCAACCAACGCGATAAGGGGTTGTCAATCCCTACACGGCCACTTACGAGAATGAGATTCGATAGATATGATAAGATAATATTTTTGGTATTTTTATGATAAAGATGCAAAGTAAAATAAAATGCAAAGGAAATAATTAAGTATTGGAAGATTAATATGATAGAAGATAGACCCGGGGGCCATAGGTTTCACTAGTGGCTTCTCTCGAGAGCATAAGTATTCACAATGGGTAAACAAATTACTGTTGAGCAATTGACAGAATTGAGCATAGTTATGAGAATATCTAGGTATGATCATGTATATAGGCACCACGTCCGAGATAAGTAGACCGACTCATGCCTGCATCTACTACTATTACTCCACACATCGACTGCTATCTGGCATGCATCTAGAGTATTAAGTTCAAGAGAACAGAGTAACGCTTTAAGCAAGATGACATGATGTAGAGGGATAAACTCATGCAATATGATGAAAACCCCATCTTGTTATCCCCGATGGCAACAATACAATACGTGCCTTGCTGCCCCTACCGTCACTGGGAAAGGACACTGCAAGATTGACCCAAAGCTAAGCACTTCTCCCATAGCAAGAAAGATCAACCTAGTAGGCCAAACCAAACTGATAATTCAAAGAGACTTGCAAAGATAACCAATCATACATAAAATAATTCAGAGAAGATTCAAATATTGTTCATAGATAAACTTGATCATAAACCCACAATTCATCGGTCTCAACAAACACACCGCAAAAGAAGATTACATCGAATAGATCTCCACAAGAGAGGGGCAGAATTTTGTATTGAGATCCAAAAAGAGAGAAGAAGCCATATAGCTAATAACTATGGACCCGTAGGTCTGAGGTAAACTACTCACACTTCATCGGAAGGGCTATGGTGTTGATGTAGAAGCCCTCCATGATCGATGCCCCCTCCGGCGGAGCTCCGGAATAGGCCCCAAGATGGGATCTCGTGGATACAGAAAGTTACGGTGGTGGAATTATGGTTTTGGCTCCGTATCTGGTAGTTTGGGGGTACGTAGGTATATATAGGAGGAAGGAGTACGTCGGTGGAGCAACAGGGGGCCCACGAGGGTGGAGGGCGCACCTAGGGGGGAGGCGCGCCCCCTACCTCGTGGCCTCCTGATTGATTTCTTGACTTAGGGTCCAAGTCCTCTGGATCATGTTCATTCCGAAAGTCACGTTCCCAAAGGTTTCATTCCGTTTGGACTCCGTTTGATATTCCTTTTCTTCAAAACCCTAAAATAGGCAAAAAAACAACAATTCTGGGTTGGGCCTTCGGTTAGTAGGTTAGTCCCAAAAATAATATAAAGTGTATAATAAAGCTCAATAATGTCCAAAACAGAATATAATATAGCATGGAACAATAAAAAATTATAGATACGTTGGAGACGTATCACCCTCTCTTTCCATTCGCTTTTTCTTCGCTTGTTTGATTATGTGTTGGATTGCTTGCTCGTCACGATGGCTCAAGATAATACTAACTTGTGTGACTTTGCCAATACCAACAATAATGATTTTATTAGCACTCCGATTGCTCCTCTTACCGATGCTGAATCTTGTGAAATTAATACTGCTTTGCTGAATCTTGTCATGAAAGATCCATTTTCTGGCCTTCCTAGTGAAGATCCCGCTACCCATCTAAACAACTTTGTTGATTTGTGTGATATGCAAAAGAAGAAAGATGTGGATAATGATATTGTTAAGCTTAAGCTATTTTCGTTTTCGCTTAGAGATCGTGCTAAAGCTTGGTTTTCATCTTTACCTAAAAATAGTATTGATTCATGGAGTAAGTGCCAAGATGCTTTTATCTCTAAGTATTTTCCTCCCGCTAAGATCATCTATCTTAGGAACGATATTATGAATTTTAAGCAACTTGATCATGATCATGTTGCACAAGCTTGGGAGAGGATGAAATTAATGATACGTAATTGCCCAACACATGGTTTGAATCTTTGGATGATTATACAAAAAAATTATGCCGGATTGAACTTTGCTTCTAGAAATCTTTTAGATTTGGCTGCGGGAGGCACTTTTATGGAAATCACTTTAGGAGAAGCTGCCAAACTCCTAGATAATATTATGGTTAATTATTCTCAATGGCACACAGAAAGATCTACTAGTAAAAAGGTGCATGCAATTGAAGAGATTAATGTTTTGAGTGGAAAGATGGATGAACTTATGAACTTGTTTGCTAATATGAGTGCTCCTACTGATCCTAATGATATGCCTTTGTCTACTTTGATTGGGAATAATACTGAATCTATGGATGTGAATTTTGTTGGTAGGAACAATTTTGGTAACAACGCGTATAGAGGTAATTTTAATTCTAGGTCATTTCCTAGTAATTCCTCTAATAACTATGGTAATTCCTACAACAATTCTTATGGAAATTATAATAAGATGCCCTCTGATTTTTAATCTAGTATCAAAGAATTTATTAGTTCGCAAAAGAGTTTCAATGCTTTGATTGAAGAAAAATTGCTTAAGATTGATGAGTTGGCTAGGAACGTGGATAGGATTTCTCTTGATGTAGATTCTTTGAAACTTAGATCTATTCCACCTAAGCATGATATCAACGAGTCTCTCAAATCTATGAGAATTTCCATTGATGAGTGCAAAGAAAGAACCGCTAGGATGCGTGCTAAAAAGATTGCTTTGTGAAAGCGTGTTCTTCTAGTTTTCATGATAATAAGGATGAAGATCTAAAAGTAATTGATGTGTCCCCTATTAAATCCTTGTTTTGCAATATGAATCTTGATAATGATGGGACTGGAGATGAGTCAACTTTAGTTAGAAGGCATCCCAATGATTCGGAGTTTTTAGATCTTGATGCAAAATTTTGTAATAGTGGGATTGAAGAGGTCAAAACTTTAGATAGCAACGAACCCATTATCTTGGATTTTAATGAATTTAATTATGATAATTGCTCTTTGATAGATTGTATTTCCTTGTTGCAATCCGTGCTAAATTCTCCTCACGCTTATAGTCAAAATAAAGCTTTTACTAAACATATCGTTGATGCTTTGATGCAATCTTATGAAGAAAAACTTGAGTTGGAAGTTTCTATCCCTAGAAAACTTTATGATGAGTGGGAACCTACAATTAAAATAAAAATTAAAGATCATGAATGCTATGCTTTGTGATTTGGGTGCTAGTGTTTCCACGATTCCAAAAACTTTGTGTGATTTGCTAGGTTTCCGTGAATTTGATGATTGTTCTTTAAACTTGCACCTTGCGGATTCCACTATTAAGAAACCTATGCGAAAGATTAATGATGTTCTTATTGTCGCAAATAGGAATTATGTGCCCGTAGATTTCATTGTTCTTGATATAGATTGCAATCCTTCATGTCCTATTATTCTTGGTAGACCTTTCCTTAGAACGATTGGTGCAATTATTGATATGAAGGAAGGGAATATTAAATTCCAATTTCCGTTAAGGAAAGGCATGGAACACTTCGCTAGAAATAAAATTAAATTACCATATGAATCTATTATGAGAGCCACTTATGGATTGCCTACCAAAGATGGCAATACCTAGATCTATCCTCGCTTTTATGCCTAGCTAGCACTACAAAAAAATACACTTCCGTGATGATACGTGTTTGTCACAGTAGGTTGCTTTTTTTGTCATGCATGTAAATCCATGACAAATTTATGACAAAATAAAGATAGTCATAGCTGTGCTGTCGTAGAAGTGTTCCATGACATTACCAAAATTATCATCACGGAAGTGTCCACTTCCATGACGATAAATCGCGCGTCACAAAAGTGCTTTTGTCAAGGGTGACCGACACGTGGCATCCACTGTAACGGAATGCCGTTAAGCTAGCGGGTCGGGTTTTGGATCCGATAACCCGTTAAAAGCCCCGACCAATGGGGATTTTCCATGTGTAAAATCATCATTGTCTAGAGGAAACACGTGTCGGCTCATCGTTGGGACAGATGTCATCCACTCACTGGACAGAAGGTGCCTACGATACGTCGACACATGGCACGGCCCAACAAGTTTAAATGGGCCGGCCCAGCTAAAGTCCCACGAGATTTTGCGGACCATAATGGGCCGGCCCAGCTAAAGGCCCACGAGATTTTGCGGACCATAATGGGCTGGCCCAGCTAAAGGCCCACAAGATTTTGCGGGCCATAATGGGCCGACCCAGGTAAAGGCCTACAAGATTCTTGTGTGCCATAATGGGCCGGCCCAGGTAAAGGCCCACAAGATTCTTGCGGGTCATAATGGGCCAGCCCAGCTAAAGGCCCACGAGATTTCGCCGACATTAATGGGCCGGCCCAGCTGTAGGCCCACAAGATTTTGAGGACCCTAGTAGGCCGACCCATTAACTGGCTGCCATGTTTTGGGCCAAATGCCGGCCCATATTTGATCTGGTCCATTAATGGCCTCCCACGCTCCGGGCCTAATAGTGGCCCATATGAGATCCGGCCCGCTAAAAGCCTACCACGTTCTGGCCCAAATTACGGCCCAGATCAGGTCCGGCCCTTTAAGAGGATTTGGGATCAATTATGGCCCATATGAGATTCGGCCCATCAACTGGACACTATGCTTTTGGGCCCACTTACTAAAGGCCCACTTAGTAATTCGGCCTGATATTAGTTTTGGCCTATTAAGGGCCCGTTTAACATTTCGGCCCTATATTAATTTCGGCCTGTTAAAAGCCCGTCATATAGTTGGGCCTAACTACGGCCCGGTTTGCATCCGGCCTGCTCGCAGCCGATATCTGATCGGGCCAAACAAGGACCCAGGCAATTTTGGCCTGTTAAAAGCCCGTGATTTGATTCGCACAATCATGGGCCGGGGTTCATTTCGGGCTGCTGCGTAACTAGTAGGAATTAAGAACAAACCTACTCTATACAATAAAGAAATTATAGCATAGTAACTAAGAATAAACCGACACTACACAATAAAGGATTTAAGGTATATTACATCCACTAGGCATGAAAGTTTGCCACCAATGATCATAAAGCGCAATGAAGAAGAAGATTACAAAAACTGGGCACCATTGCAGCGTAACAAAATAATACTGAACCGAGACCACTTCCAAGACAGTTCAAGAAAGGTTAGCCTTGCGGGGGAACTGCTGCGCAAGTTGCTGAGCAAGGCTGTGAGACCGGCCTAGCATGTCGGTCATAGCTTCCAGGTGTAGCTGTTTAGCGATGAGGTTCTCATTGGTGTTCTCCGCAACCTTTCTTAGAGATAGGACTTCAAGTCAAAGTTGAGTTGCAGAATGCCTTTCTGCTAGAACTTGGGACTGAAGAAGTCGAACTGATTCATACAACGAATTTTATGAGCTTGTCTGACTGTTAGTCTCAAGTAACTTGAACACTGCATCAAGACAAGACTTTGGGGTTGTCTTTCTATCTTCAAGATGTTTTGCCTTCTTTGCTGCAATATATGTTGGGTTTGTCTCACAGCCTTCAGCAGACTTGTGCATGCCATCAGGCATATCACCCTGAAACAAAGCAGAGAGATGAAAGGTTTTGCACGTGTATAAACAAAGATGATAACTATTCTGTCAATTCTATCCAATTTCAAATTGGAAAATAAAGAGTATGTTCAAAATATCAATAGCATAATTTGGCATTGTTCATAATGCGGGGAGCTTCACCACACTACTGGATTACCATGTCAACATAACAAGCATAGATGAAGGGCAAAGAAAATCATTGTATCTATTTTGGATAATGTGCATGGCATGTTGTTCATATCATCAGCCACATTAGTAAGATAAAACAGGAGATGACAAGGTGCAAACATGGGCTGCTTCACCACACACTGGATTATAGATCCACAAAAACAAGCATACATATAGGGAGTATTAAGTAATGTGCATGGTATGAATAAGGAATTTGGTTTTACAAGTAAAACTTAGAACTTACGGTTCTTACGAACATGCATTTTGGTAGAAACAGCAAACTAAACAGCAGTAAACGATAGGGAGTATGAGCAAATTAAACAGCAGTTGAAGATAAAGGCTTTAGAAGGACTGACTTACATTAACAGTTAACACCGGCTTTATAATGCCCTTCTCCATGGCAAGGGAAGGATAACTCAAGAATTTCAGCACATAATCTTCTTCATATGCATTGCCTGTACTCTACATTTTTTAGAGAGTAATTATAGATATGATAATACTGGAAGGGATAGAGGATAATGAAGATAAGATGCAGATTGATGCTACATAATCAACTACCAATCCCTGAAAGTACAAGCGTTACAGGACAAAATGTACTGACAAGAGCAATGGGCTACACTTCTGCACTGGCATTGTCTGTGTATTCTACTTGTTGGTAAGATTAAATATAGATCTGATCTTTTTTAGTAAATGGTGGGTGAGGGAGATAAGATGCAGAATGCTACAAAATGAACCAATCCCTCTTCCCATAATACAAGAGTGTTTTGAACACTGGTGTACTGTACAAAACGTTCTTATATTATGGGACGGAGGGAGTAGCTGTTAATGTAAGTACAGTGATAGACCACGTTCAGTCCTTACAAGAGGACTGCAGAGCTAAACCTCTTCAAAAGCATTGGGTTGATTCTAAATTTATGTAAGGGTCCATACGGATCTTATAATGTCCACCAAATGGACGATTACGATGCTAACATGTGAAGTGATGCTACATAATCAAACATCTATCAAAGTAAGTATGGTCATACAGGGCAAGAGGTACTCACAAGAGCAATGCAGTGTGCAGTATAGTTGCAAGATTCTGTGGTCCCTTAAGAACGAATGTTCTTCTGCTAACAGTTTTTGTACAAGTGAGACATTAAGGCAAATGCAGAAATGTAGTTCAAATTGTGATGTGATATCATAGACAGTACCTTACGCTGCAGCCGAGACCAATGTGTAACAAGATTATTCCAGTCACCGTCGGATAAATGTAGCACCGGAGACTTTACAGAAATTTTGTTCAGAGGCTTGCCATCGAAGTGCGCTTGCCTCAGGTAGGAACGATACTTCATCAATGAGTGCTTAAAAAGCGCAACCAACCCTTGCTTGTCACCACAATCCAGTTTGCGTGTCGCCTATTTAAAAGAATGAAATCTTGTGTCTTCTGTCAGCAGAAACATATGCAGTAATGACCATGAATAACATTAGTACATTACTTACGCGTAAGTTGCGGAGGAAGACTGGAAATTGTTCTGTGTCTGCGGTATAATCTCTCCATGAAGGAAAGATGCGCACAAAGTTCCTGATAACAACATAAGCTTCGTCTTCTAAACTGGGAAGAAATGGAACAGGGGTCCTGTCGGTGTCAAAACCGGCGGATCTCGGGTAGGGGGTCCCGAACTGTGTGTCTAGGCCGGATGGTAACAGGAGGCAGGGGACACAATGTTTTACCCAGGTTCGGGCCCTCTTGATGGAGGTAAAACCCTATGTCCTGCTTGATTAATATTGATGATATGGGTAGTACAAGAGTAGATCTACCACGAGATCAGAGAGGCTAAACCCTAGAAGCTAGCCTATGGTATGATTGTATGTTGTGGTTGTTGTCCTATGGACTAAAACCCTTCGGTTCATATAGACACCGAAGAGGGTTAGGGTTACACAAGGTCGGTTACAAAGGAGGAGATATCCATATCCGTATTGCCTAGCTTGCCTTCCACGCTAAGTAGAGTCCCATCCGGACACGAGACGAAGTCTTCAATCTTGTATCTTCATAGTCTAACAGTCCGGCCAATGGAGATAGTCCGGCTGTCCGGAGACCCCCTAATCCAGGACTCCCTTAGTAGCCCCTGAACCAGGCTTCAATGACGATGAGTCCGGCGCGCAGTATTGTCTTCGACATTGCAAGGCGGGTTCCTTCTCCGAATACATCACAGAAGAATTTGAATACGAGGATAGTGTCCGACCCTGCAAAATAAGTTCCACATACCGTCGTAGAGAGAATAATATTTTCGCAAATCCAATTTGCTGACTTGTTTTGGCAGCATGACGTTATGTCATGGCCCGGTGATTATTCGAACCATTTTTCTTCAACCAGCTCCACACATAACACGAGGCGGTTTCTTGACACGTCTTGTCAACGCAGAGATCGTGTTCCCCCAATTACGGGATTCTCATTAATGCGGTCATGGGTAACCCAACCGTGTCTAGGACTCCTAGATTATAGGCAAGTCCTAAACGGCTACGGAGAGGACGCTTGATATTCACCCTCTTTATAAAGGGACAAGGTTTTTGCTTTTTCCCTCTCGTGCTCAATCAAACCCTTCCCCCGCCTCGAGTTCCAACACCCAAAGCCCAGGTTAGGTGCTCCGGATCTTCAATCATGTCCGGATCCAGCCTTCAAGGCCGATGGATGCCCTCCTCCGTGACGGAAGAGGACATCAAGAAGTTGAGGGAGGCCAGATACCTGACCGCCGAGGTTTCGCATCGGCTACCTGCTCGAGGGCAGGTCGTCCCTACTCCCGAACCCAACGAGAAAGTCGTGTTCGTCTCCCACTTCCTCCGAGGCCTAGGCCTCACTCTGGATCCCTTCGTCAGGGGTTTGATGTTCTATTACGGGCTAGATTTCCACGATCTAGCTCCGGACTCCTTTCTCTACATCTCGACATTTATTGTCATGTGTGAGGCCTTCCTCCGCATTACCCCTTACTTCGGCCTGTGGCTCAAGGCCTTTGAAGTGAAGCCGAAGATGATCAAGGGGCAACATGCATCGTGCGGAGGTGGATCAATAGGCAAGATGGCAGGAGCTCCATGGCCGAAAGGTTCCTTTCCAGAGGTGTCAGAATTATGGCAACGGGAGTGGTTTTACGTCACGGCTCCCAGAAGTGCCAAGTGGGCGGCTGCCCCCGCTTTCCGCTCGGGCCCCCCACCACAAATAATGTCATGGATTAGCAGAGGTCTGAGCTGGGGTCCATCCAAGGACGTGCCTATACTGCAAAGCCGCATTCGAGATCTCTTTGAGGGAGATTTTAATTTGGTCATGGTAATACAAGTTATGCTGGTTCGTCAAGTCCAGCCTTGCAAACGCCGGCCCCTTCGCTTGTGGGAGTTCAACCCAGAAGGACCGCGTGCCATTCAAAGTTTCCTCGGCCTGACGCACGAGGAGATGTACAAGTCATTCTTCGGACCTCAAATAGAGTGTCCGGATACTACCGAGGACGTGGGCCTGAGCAGTAACTGCGCCGCCGAACAAGTAAGAAATCCTCTAGCCGAACACACTGTCTTTTATTCATCATGAAGTTATTTCTGAGAGTTCGCTCTTTGACCAGGACTGGCTAACAAAGGCGAAGATGATTCGGTGTTTGGCCCCCCTCCCTGAGGGTTTGGAAAATCCGGTATTGGAAAAGATGCTCGAGCTCGCACCTTGCCCGGAGCCCTCAAAGGAAGATACGGGGGGGGGGGGGGGGATAATACGGGCGGACGCGGGCCCCCATCGCTGCTTTCGAGGGAGGATAACCGGGGGAGGAAAAGTACTGCTTTCGAGGATCCGGAAGCCGAGGCCTCCAAACGGGAGAAGAAGTCTCCCACAGAGGTTCCTGCCTCGGGGGGTGCTTTTGCCGCACAAAGTCCGCGGGAGGTTCAGCCCTCCAACGAGTCGTAAGTGATCCAAAAAATACTTTAATAGTGAAGGTATACTATCTTTTTTCTGAGAAAATAACCACCGCATATATCTTGCAGTTCGGGCCTTAGCCCCTCTCAGCTGAGCTCGTCTTTGGGGGATCTTCTTCCAGAGGTGATGGAGAGCGAAACGCCTCCCCCGGACTCCTCCTCTCAAGAAGCGGGCGACCCCGAAGTGTCGTCACGGAGGGCCTCTCCGGATCCGGTGAGGCCAGAAGATAATCCCATAGACCCCCGAAGTCCCCAGCGTCCGGCTCCCGAAGAGAGCAAACAAAAGAGTCCGGCACCGTATGGTATGCGGTCGGACGTTCTGAGGGAGCTGGTGGGGCTAGCGGCCATCTCAGAAGAACACCATACGCTGATGGGTACGGTGATGGAGAGAATTTCGTCCGCCGAAAGCGGATTACATGAAGCCTTTATGAGTCTACTGACAGGCTTTGAGGTACGTGAGATAATATGTGATAGTACCGCACATGTTAGGTGTGCCCTGTGTATATAGTAGCCCCTGAGACTCTGGTTGTCGTTGAGAACGGCGGCGAACAGAGGATCATAGTCCCTGGCAATAACCAGACTGCCCTTATGTGCAGGTGGTGGAAGCTCCGGTGGCTAGCCAGACTAGTGAGTTTGCCGAATTAAAACGGCAACTGGATGCGGCAGACGCCGACATCGGGCTTGTTAACAAGAGGCTTGACGAGGCACAGGGTAAGTGTTATTATCTGGTGAATGCCACATAGTAAGAGCAGCATGATGCCAGTATCTTTAATATGTTGTGACTGCAGATGGAGCTGCCACCGTGGAAACCTTGCGGGCAGAACTTGCCCGAGCCAAGGAACAAGCGAGGATTAGTAATGCGGCTGCTTTGAAGGCGGCCAAAGAGTTGAAAGCTGAGAAGGCCGCACATTGCGAGAGCCAAGAGAAGATGGCCAAGATGGCCGTAGAATTAAAAGACACTGCCGACCGTTGCCGGCTCCTTGAAAAAGAAAACCGAGCGAAGGCAACGGACCTTGAGAAGGCCACGATGACGGACAAAGACACCCGCTCTGCTATGAGAGCGAAGAAGGAGGAGCTGCGGGAAGCCCTTCATGCTATGGAGGAAGTTCGGAGATCCACGGTATGCCCCTCTAGATCGGCTGTGGAGTTCGGCAAATGCGTATATGGACTTGGCGGCGAGCGCTGCCGATGCGGCCAAATACTTCCAAGGTCAAACAGATCGTGAAGTGGACAAGATGTTCTGGTCGCAATTCAACGTTCCAGAGCGTCCGCTTCCATTGACTGATCAGCTAGCCGAATGGGCCGAACTAAATAGGTTGTCCGGACTTGCCATGAGGTCTGTCGTGGATCAGCTATGGCCGGAAAAGCCAAAGCCGAACAACTATTTCAGTTTAGTGCAGCGGTTCCTTGGTGCAGTGCCGCGCATTAATGCGATGAAGAGGTCAGCGTGCATAGAAGGCTTGCGGATGGCCCTTGCCCGTGTTAAAGCATACTGGGCGGAGATGGACGCTACCACCGTTGCGGCGCAGGGTTCGGCCATAGGCCGAGTGGCTGCCGAGCACTATTTCGAGCAGGTTCTCGAGGGTGCTCGTTTGATAGAGGCCCAGTGCTCGAAGAATATTATGTTTGAGTGACATGTATTCCCATTGAAAACACAATGGGAATATGAAATTTTATAAGACTGTGTTTATACTTTTGCCCGAAAGTAATATGATGCCTCCTGTGCGGCCGTTTATGTATACATGTGTATAACCTGAAAGATTGCAGTCGTCGGCTTCAGCCCCCACGCATATAATGTGGAGGTGTTTGCAATAAACGCGTGTTCACACTTAACCCAATGTCTTGGTCCTATTAAGGAGATGATAGCGCAGCGAACGAGGCAACCGGACTATAATGCCTTAACACTTTCACTTAGCCATAGGAGTTTGACAGTGGGGCTACTAGATAGCCCTTGGTGGCTCCGCACTCTCCCAATCTCGGGGTGCGTACATGCCTGGTCGGAAAACGGCCCTTCGTTAAGGCGGAGGAATTCTAACATTCTGATAGGTCATCGAGTGGTTGACCAGTCTCACGCTATATCATGACAGTCAGTTTTCGGCTTTCTCTACTGAGGTGCTCGTCCGGATGAACCAGGGCACAATCGCAGTAGTTCTCCTGGTGCTGGCTTAGCTGATAAAGCGGAACGTAAGGCACCAAAACACAGGAGCCGGGCAAACCCAACATTTGACCAAACACAATGATTCGGAGCTAATGCATATAAGGCCAAACTCGCGACGCTGAACACTCCCTAAGGTGTTCGGTCTTTATGGTATAAACCGGGCCTAAATAGTGCCCTTTGTAAGAATCCCCTTGTGTCCAGGTACGTGCATTATTCTGACGTGGCCACATGCCAAGACGTCAGCATCCTTCTCAATTGTGCTGAGAATTCGGTGGATGTGTATCAACAAGAGACAGTAAAAAAGTTTACACAGGGTCTTAATCTAAAAAGAATCCTTGGAACGGGTCCCCGCTTCACGTCTGCGCCTGTGTCTCCGTTGAGCCGTATCCTGGACGGGTGTAGCACGATGATCATCTGTAAAAGAGAGGAACTTAGGTGAAAAAGTTGTCATGCAAAAAGATAGTTTTTAAAGAAACCATGTATAATTCAAGATGAGTAAAAATTGCCACTTGTGTGCGCGCGTTGAGCCCCTTGTAATTGTAATAGGGGTGTGACCGATATGAATTACATATAGCTACGCCGGACTCGTCTAACCGTGTCCGTGGTCTTGACGACCTGTTAAATGCTTTAGTTGGTGAGGCCGTTTTTAGTGTGCGGCTGCCAAGGCAGCCGCACTCTCTTCGGCGCGCAAAGATCGCTCAATACTTCCATTCACTGTAATGATGCCACGTGGACCGGGCATCTTGAGCGTGAGGGAAGCGTAATGCGGTATTGCATTAAAGCGAGTGAAAGCTTCGCGTCCAAGTAGTGCTTGATAGCCACTTTGGAATGGAGCGATGTGGAAGGTTAAATGTTCGCCACGGAAGTTATCGGGGAAGCCGAATATAACCTTTAGTAGCAGGGAGCCCGTGCAATGAGCCCCTGGGCCTGGCATTACTCCTTTAAAGGTAGTATTGCTATGGCAAATTTTCGTTGGATCTATCCCCATTTCGCGGATTGTATCCTGGTATATCAGGTTTAGACTACTGCCACCGTCCATCAGGACTCGTGTGAAGTGGTATCCATAAATTATTGGGTCTAATACTAGGGCAGCCCATCCTGCACGCCGGATACTTGCTGAGTAATCACGATGGTCGAAAGTGATCGGTTGAGACGACCAGTGGAAGGACTCCACAATGATAGGCCCTTGGGCATATTTTTCTGGGAGTGCCGTTTTGTTTCTCCCCTTGATCACGTGTAACACATTTACTGTTTTGACTTCTGGTGGAAATTTCTTTTGTTCCCCAGTGTCTTGCTTGAGAGGCTCATCCTCGTCTTCGCTTGGTGTATCCTCCCCCTTGTGTATGGCGTTGAGCTTGCCGGACTGGTTGAAGACCCAACATTCTCTGTGGGTATGATTAGCAGGTTTACCAGGGGTGCTATGGATCTGACATATTTGGTCCAGAATTTTGCTTAGGCTGGACAGTTCATGTCTGGCGCCTTTAGAGGGTGGCTTTTGCTAACCTGGCCGAGAGCTTTCGAATCCGGCATTTACTGTCGTGCTCTTCGTGTTGTCTTCTTTATTCCGGCGTTTGTTATAGTTGTTGCGCCTTGATTTCCCATTTCCATCTCTAACTTCGGATGTACTGGGGTCGCTAGTGTGCATCTGGCTAGCCAGCTATCCTCACCCGCGCAAAAGCGGGTCATGAGGCTTGTTAATGCTGCCATTGTTCTCGGCTTTTCTTGGCCGAGGTGTCTGGCAAGCCATTCATCACGGACGCTATGCTTAAAAGCTGCCAAGGCTTCGGCATCCGGACAGTCGACAATTTGGTTCTTTTTAGTGAGAAACCTATTCCAAAGCTTTCGGGCTGACTCTCCGGGCTGTTGAGTTATATGACTCAAATCATCCGCGTCCGGAGGTCGGACATAAGTCCCTTGAAAATTTGCCCGAAAAGTGTTTTCGAGCTCTTCCCAGCTTCCAATGGAGTTTTCGGGGAGGCTTTTAAGCCAGTGCCGAGCTAGCCCTTTGAGCTTGAGGGGTAAGTACTTGATGGCGTGGAGATCGTCTCCACGAGCCATATGGATATGAAGGATATAGTCCTCAATCCAGACCCCAGGGTCTGTTTTTCTGTCGTATGACTCTATGTTTACGGGTTTGAATCCCTCTGGGAATTCATGGTCCAACACCTCATCGGTGAAACATAGGGGGTGTGCGGCACCCCTGTAGCTGGGTGTACCGCGTTGTTCTGATGCTTGTTGTGTTGCATCATATGCTGGGGCGCGCTTGCGTGGTCCATATATGGATCTGGTTACGCCGTCCTTTTGGTGCGAGCCCTCGTGTGGATCGCTTATTGGCTTGTGAGTGGAGTTGTTTACCACTCCATGTTGGCCGTGAGGTCATCTATCTGGCCAGGTGGCCGTTTTGATTTTTGGTTGTGGGGGATCTAGGGCCTCCTCATCGAATTCGGGTAGCAACTTCCGCTTCGGGAAGCTCTTGGTGGGACGATTACCACCATACTTCGCTGTTGTGTTGAGTACTTTACTCCATCTAATTTGGAGTGTGTCCTGCGCAGCCTTGAGCCTTTGCTTCTGCTTTTTCAGACTCCTCGTGGTGGCAACAAGCCTTTGACGGGCATTCTTCTGCTCCAGGTGCCTGTCTAGCGTTATGTCATCCGGACTTTTATCTTTGACAGAATTGGTTTGTTCGGTTTGATTTTTCGTATTGCCGTGGTCCAGCAGTAGTTCGCCCTGCTCCAACGCTGGGTCTGTATGATTGTTATTTCTGTCGAGGCGGGATTTGGGGCGGCGCTTACGCCGCAGCTTTGACTGCTTCTCGAGGGGACAAGCCTTCGTTGCGTCCTTCCGTTCCTCCTCGTCGTCTTCTTTTGGTGTGTCCACCATGTATATGACGTATGATGAGGTGGACATCCAGCGCCCTGTGGGCGGTGGTTCCTCTTCGCCTCCCGCATCGTCGTCCATACCGTCGATGTCTTCGGAGTCGAAGTCGAGCATGTTGGTTAAATCATTGACAGTGTCTATGAAGTGGGTGGTGGGTGGGCGTCGAATTTCTCCGTCGTCCGCATCCCAATCCTATTGGCCATAGTCCGGCCAGGGCTCTCCTGACAAAGAGAGAGACCTTAGTGAATTCAGAATGTCGCCGAAGGGCGAGTGCTGAAAGATATCCGCGGCAGTGAATTCCATGATCGGCGCCCAATCGGATTCGATTGGCAGGGGCGCGGACGGTTCGGAGTCCAGAAAAGAGTCCGACACCTTGGAGTCACAGGCTTCGCAGAGGATTAGGCTGGTGTTCGGCTCGATCGCCGTTGAGACTGCAGCCCTAAGGCGGTGTCTAGCCACCCGTCCTCGATTAGCGCAGTTGGCTCCGAGCTAAGGGTCGGAGCTGATGCGGGCGCGGCCTCTTTGGTACTGTTCGGCGACAGAGCTAGGTCATACCCGTCGTGACAGTGCGGCGCGCCCGGCTGTGGCTCGAATCCGTCGAAGATCAAGTCTCCGCGGATGTCGGCCGTGCAGTTCAAACTTCCAAATCTGACCTGACGGCCAGGGGCGTAGCTTTCAATCTGCTCCAGATGGCCAAGCAAATTAGCCCGCAGTGCAAAGCCGCCGAATACGAAGATCTGTCCGGGGAGAAAAGTCTCGCCCTGGACCGCATCGCTATCGATAATAGTAGGAGCCATCAAGCCTAACGGCGACGACACAGAGGAACTCTCAATGAAAGCACCAATGTCGGTGTCAAAACCGGCGGATCTCGGGTAGGGGGTCCCGAACTGTGTGTCTAGGCCGGATGGTAACAGGAGGCAGGGGACACAATGTTTTACCCAGGTCTGGGCCCTCTTGATGGAGGTAAAACCCTACGTCCTGCTTGATTGATATTGATGATATGGGTAGTACAAGAGTAGATGTACCACGAGATCAGAGAGGCTAAACCCTAGAAGCTAGCCTATGGTATGATTGTATGTTGTGGTTGTTGTCCTACGGACTAAAACCCTTCGGTTTATATAGACACCAGAGAGGGTTAGGGTTACACAAGGTCGGTTACAAAGGAGGAGATATCCATATCTGTATTGCCTAGCTTGCCTTCCACGCTAAGTAGAGTCCCATCCGGACACGAGACGAAGTCTTCAATCTTGTATCTTCATAGTCTAACAGTCCGGCCAATGGAGATAGTCCGGCTGTCCGGAGACCCCCTAATCCAGGACTCCCTCAGGTCCTATCTGCTGCAATTGGGGCTCTCTCTGGTTCGAAAAGGGATTTGGCAACTGGATTTGATGTACTCTTTGCTAGAATGGGGGTTTTGTGTCGTAAAGCTGGTGCTATGTCAACTGGCATAATCATACTATTTGCTGCAGTTGGGGTCTGCTGAGTTGGGGCATCAGAAATGACCAGTGTAGTAGGACTAGAGTCTGCTAGAGTTGGGGTATTTTGTGGGTTAGGTGATATTGCAACTACACCTAATGGGCTATTTGATTTATCAGGTGCCACTACCATTTCCAAATACTTTGCTTGTGCTCCTCCACGATCAGCAATCGCCCTCTTCCTTTTGAACGTCTGATACACAAGAACATCATTTGAATGGATAAATATGGTATGATGACAGATGGAATATGTACTGAAAATGGATAGGCAGGGCGTATTCACATACACGATGTGTAAACTAAGCTAATGGCAGTTCGACAAAGTAGAAGCAATGCAAAGCATCAGTTGCAAGATATGTGCGAGCAATGTAACCTGGGAAAGTTAGAGCAAGTACCTTGATGGGTGAATAAGATAGGGCATCTTCCTCTGACTCCTCCACTAGGGAGCTACATTGACTTAGGTCTCCCACTAGCTGATAATCACTGTTAGGATCATATTCTGAGCATGAATCTGTAGGTGGAGAGTGTTTGCATTGCATTGCATCCAGACTTGATTTCAATCCCTTAATGCCAAGTTTGACAGCCATGGCATTGTTCTGCTTTATTCTTTTCATGCACGCAAGCTCATAATCATTATGATGCTATTCAGAATCTGAGATTCATGAAAACATAAAAAGTAGTCAGATTATCTATGGAATGCATTGCGGTTTCAACTCGGAGAGTGTCTCCCTATAAACCCCTGCATATGCAAAGTTCACCTTCCCAACCGTGCTGACCAGACCACACACAGAGATACACACCTGAGCGGCGAACATGCATTTTCGAAACTAATTTAGGAACATTTAGCTGACCAATTAAACAACTCTGTTTTAATAATATCAGATTCGTATTTGAACAACTAAGCTTGTTTAGCTTGATGGGTGGGGCAGTGTTATTATCACACGAAGCATGTATTCTGATCGTATAGTGATCATAAAAGGGGGAAACTCTAAGCATATATTTGTTAGCAAAAGAGGGTTTCCCCTCTAATTTCTATTAAAG
This sequence comes from Triticum urartu, assembly GCF_056163025.1. Classification (NCBI taxonomy): domain Eukaryota; kingdom Viridiplantae; phylum Streptophyta; class Magnoliopsida; order Poales; family Poaceae; genus Triticum; species Triticum urartu. The sequence continues at coordinate 363,315,349 of NC_141877.1, forward strand.
AAACCACCACGGAACCAACATGATCAATTAAACCCTAAGCATGATCAATTAAACCGTATTATGGCTGTGCCATGGCAGATTTGAAGCTGCAAACCGGAGAAATGATATTTAGCATCCATTGTTTGCTTCGAACTAAGAACTAAATTCTAAGAGCTGAAAAGAAAGTAGAGTAACCAAGTTAAGATCTATTTTCTGGTTGAGATCAAAAAGTTGAGGAGATATGAAGTACCACCTCTCTTGCGGCGCCGTGTAGGCATCAGGGGTGCGATGGCTGTCGGTGGCGTTGAAGCAGATTTGCGACGGTAGACGGGTGCATCGGGGGATAAGTCCCGTTGCGGTGCAAGAGAAGGTCGTGTGAGCGTCCCCGGCAAAGAGGACGACGACGCTGATGAAGCGAGAGGACGCGATGCAAGGCCATTGGTCCATCGCCGTGGATGAGAAACGTCCATCTCTAGCAGTGGACGACACGGTCTTGGTAGGCGCTCCGGCATGGTGGAGGACGGTGGCAATGGATGTGGTGGAGGACGGCGGCGATGGATGGGGTGGCGGACGGAGGCTGGTGTGGGAATGGGGTGTTCTAGCGCGGACGGTGTATGAATGGGAAAATGGAGGGAGAGGTATGGGGAACCATGTTTTTGGGACGCGCCTGTCTGAAATATGGGAAAGTTACGAACTTATCCCTCGTTTCAAATTTGGATGTCTCGTCGGTTAGGGATAGGACGGTAATCTCGCATCTCCCAAATATTTGCCGATAACTATTTCGGGCGAGGAGAGGGTGTTTTGCCGCCCACGGTTTGCGCCCACGGTTTGCGCCCACGGTGTATGAACGGGGCTGATAGGTAGGGCGGTTGTGTCACGTCTAATGGAAGTTACACATCTGCCCCTATTTAAAATATTAGCCTACAACTACTTCGGACGAGGAGAGGGTGTTTTGCCGCCCACTGTGTATGAATGGGGAATGGAGGGAGAAACAAAGGTCTTTCGGACGAGCTTGAAACAAATGAGTTTTGCCGCCCATGTTTGACGCCCACCATGTCAGAATGGGATCAGAGGTGGTCGTGTCACGTCTAATTGAAGTTACTAACCTACCCCTATTTAGAGCAGTGGAAATCGGGCCGATGGATTGTCCGTGTAATGGGTAGACAGTAATTTCCATCTCCCAAACACTTGGCTTCGGGCAGCCGATGTGGGAGTGGACATTTTGCTGTTTCTTTCGAATTTTGGGACAATAAGCATCCACGTTTACCCTGGCAACTAAATTCGAATCCATTTTGTATTCCTATATGAATATTTATAAATCATTCTATGTGTTTTTATATATCTTCAAAAGGACGACAAAGATGTATTCCACTATCATATATGAATACGGTTTACAAATGCCGATACTCAAATTCAGAAACTAGAATCCAATTTAAGGTGAATTCGAATATTTGGAACACTTCATGTCCAACTCAAATGTCACACGCAGCATAATGTGTACTCCCATTTAGATATGTACACAAGCGATGTATCAAGATTCAAATACCGAGTCAATCAACCAAGAATGTACGGAACTAACAGACATATAAACACTTATAGAGTATATGGATCAATAATATCAACTAACATACATAAGCCAGGCCGCTGTACTTTTTTTTGGCTACAACAGCATCCTTTTTTTAGCCAGCATCTTCGCCCTTTCCGATGCGTGCCACTTATGGTCCATCTATACTACTATTGTTGAATGCACATTCAGCCCGATTGGCATATTTGTAGGTCTGGCACAGCAATCCAAATGAAATGTCTCTGAGTCTTATCAATTAATACAGATTTGTGCTCAAATAAAATTACAAACAAAAAAAAATTATTACATGATCTCTAAAACAAATGGTTTGATTGATTACATGAACAGACAACACAAAGGTTATTCAACTATGGAAAGAACATTTCACCTATGATTTACCAAGTAGGAATTTAATTTCCTTTTTTTCCTTCAGTACCTTAACAATCCGGTCAGTCTCAGCTTGCTTCGTTTTCAAATCCACCAAATATTTAATGGTTGTCTTGAGTACTGCTTGTGATTGTGCTGTTTGCTTCCTCAAAATGTCAACTTCATCTCTAAGTGCAGAAGCAGAATCTCTTTCTACCACTAGTTTAACCTCTAGAGCATCAGCAGTTGGCAATTCATAATGCACGATTGGGCCGGTGCCACTGTTGTGGGATGATGCAACGTCCATGGGGACCTTGCTCTTTGATCTTGGGCTAACCTATTTTGCCATTAAAGTTCCGATTGGATTCAGAAAAGTTGAAGTTAGGAAAACATCTCAACTGGGAGTTATAACAACAAACCAGTTAAACAAACAAGGAATTAAAGAGTTTCAATTGGATGCTGAAAAGTAGTTATTAACATCATTGTAACCCGCTGTTGCAACAGCAAAGCAGTTAAACAAACAAGTAGATATGTAAGTTAAGGCAAACAGGTAATTCTTAACAGTAAGTATCAAACACATAGATAGGCGTAGTCTACAATATGATTAACAGGCTGTGCCATTATGTAATCAGTAGCAAACTAAATTAAGCCAAGTAACATAATTGAACAATTTTGCAATAAGTGGCTAACTAAAATTCCGAGAAGTAGGTAACTGAACTTACGCTAGTTCTTTGTACAGGCACACTGCAACTTCTTTTTCGCTTACAAGGTTGTACGAAGGAGTCCATGGCATCAATTGCCTGTATATGCAGTCCCAATACTTCTTTCTTCCCACACTGCATGGTAAGTCGAATGGTTAATCTGGTAAGATGGTGCATCCTTGATATGTTATATGAGGACGTGTAGTTAGAATAGTTGTAGCCAAACACATCACACTGTCTTTTACTGTATATTTCATGCGATTACTTTTGGCATATCGAGATCTAAGCAATCTACAATAGGATGAAAAGACTGGCATCCTTCGCATTATTGGTGAACTCAGTTCATAGAAACAAGCAATTCAACCATTCTATGGGTAAATCAAAAGCGCCACTGGAATATTTTTCACTATCCAATCATACACGCAAAAAAGGGCGACACCACCATAGGGGCTGGTATGGGCAGCCGCCTCAGGTGGCTGGAAAGTGTGCACCTAGTTTGAGTCATCCAGGTTGGCCCATGCTAGATTTGTTCGTCCCAACGCACGAGCAGGCAATGTAAAAAATGAAGAAAAATGTTTCAATTTGGATGGGCCAATAACATAAGTGCAAGGCAGGCCCTATAGCAGGCTCGCGGCCCAAACGAGCGCCTCCCATATCAATCGACACCAGGAAAAATCCCAATTCATTCGCTCCAGCCTCCAGTCTGGTTCGCTCCTAACGTAGCCGCCGCTGGACAGACCGACACAACACTTCCTCGCGCCCTCGTTGGAGGGCGGTCGCCGGGCTTCAAGCGAACAGAAGGACAAGAAGATGAAGATCCAACCCTGGGTGTAGCCTGCGTGGGAGGCAGCGGCGGCAGCACGGGCATGGCATCGAGCTTGCGCAAACGGATAGTCGCAGCTTGCAAGAGTAGCATGCGCAACGAGCAGGTACATCACATCCCTGATTATATCTAATTCAACTCTTCAATTTCTGGCCAATAGTTAAACCTGACGGTGTTGTAAAACTGCTTGTATGTAGGGAATCTATGAGAAAATGAAACCAATTTCTACTTATTTTATAACTCCCCCAATCAATACTGAACTGACTGAATCTGATGTATCTAATCAAGTTTTCGGTGCAAACATACAAGCTCATGTTGTTCTTGAGCCTGAAGTGTCTAATGAACAAACTGCTAATGAAGGATTTGATGCAAACATTTTACATGCTCCTGGTGATGAACATATAGTGTCTAATGAGGGATCTAATGCAAGCATTTTGCAAGCTCATTGAAGGATTTAGTGTCTAATGATGATCTAGTATGTTGAGAGAGACAGAGATTTCAGGCATTGATGACAAGCAAATTATAGTGCATTTTCATAGCTTGAGGAAATGTCGAGGCCATCTACCAGAAAGTCCCCGTATCATGACAACATAGCATAAATACTTTTCTAATCTGTTGTTTGAAACTATTGGCATACTTGTGCAGGATAGATATATTGATATGCAGTTTGCGCACTGGTTATACGCGCAATTACACTTCGATATTTTCAGCCAGAGAACGAATAATTCAAGCAGGTACAGACCATGTTTGTAGTCCTTGTACACCATGTTGCATTTTGTGTTTTTTGGTGCTTGCATCATTTAGTGTTTATAATCTGAACTACTTTGGGTCATTAGCTGGTTTTCAAAGTGCATGTAGCTTCACATTTCTCAAGTTATGTTGATTTCCGGAGTGCAAGTGCCTTCATATTTTTAAGTTAAATGTTCGCCCCTGGTAACTTGAATTCATGGATCAGCGACTGCACACAAATCATGCATGAATGCTTGTACGAATTAAATGAAATGCAGGGACTTACGCTAGCTCGTTGTACAGGCTCACTGCAGCTCTGCTTGCGCTTGGGATGTTCCATGTACAAGTCCATGTTACCACTTGCTTGGATGTGCAGGCCTTGTGCCCCTTGCATCCCCCTCTGCATTTTTGACACGATGAATGGTTGATCAAATAAGAGGAATCGACCTTGATGTTGTACCGTAGGACAGATACTTACAAGGTTATACGGGTGTGCAGGATGTGTACCAGATCCCGTAGCACCGTCATGCTTTGATAAAATATGGATTTGCTTGTTTCAGATGGTATCTCCAGAAGAAATAAGAGTTAAGGTCCGAGTTGCATAGGCGTGTAAGCTAAGAGAGCAGTGAAAGGATATCCAAACATCGTCAGAACAGTGCACAAGGGAGTGATGTGTGGATACCTAGTTCGGGCCGGCGTTTGGGCATGCTCGCCTAGCTAGAGTGCGGGTCACTTCAGAGCCGTTGAGGGTGATGCGCTGGCGTCGGCGGGCCGCGCACGGATGCAGATCTTGAGTGGCAGCAGAGCGCTACGATGCGGTGGACGAGACCGTTGGTGAAGCCCCAACGGCCTCGGGGGGCGGAGGTGCGATGATGTGCTCGGTGAAGTAGCCCCGGTGAGCTGGGAGACGGTGTCGGTGAAGCGCACCTGATGCGGTGGAACTCGGTGTTTGTGAAGCACGTCGGGTGCGCCGGCCGACGTTGTCGGTGGACCACCCGGTGCGGTGGACGAGGGCGTAGATGAGGTAGCTCCGGTGCGGTGGTGAAGCGCGACCGTCGTCTTCGTCATCGTCGTCCGGCACAGAGGTGGGGAACGGTGGGGAAAGAGACGAGACGAGGGGCGATTCGAGGGTTGGCGGCGAATTAGGGATTTGAGCAATCTGGGCGCGGAAGGGGACGGTGGAGAAGAGAGATTTTGCAGGGCTGGAATTGGGGCCGCCAGATATTTCAATCCGAAACATGGAAGTTTGAACTTATTTTGTCGTCGTCCTTTTGGGGGGGGGTGGCTGGGTGCTACGCGTCCGTCCGACACACGTGACCACCCCGACAAGACTATGCTTCGGTGCCTTAAGGCACCTGCCTTTGTGTCCATGACATATGGGCCCAACAGGTGGCTGGCCCACATGTCAGTGACCCAAAGGCAATTGCCTTTAAGGCACCGAAGCAGCGTCCACCCCGACAGGACCCTGGTTTGCCTGGTGCGCTACATTTGAGAATGCAAACAAATCTTCTTTCATTTGCAAACGAATCTGTATGTATTACCATGCCCGTGTTTTCCTTGCAATAATTAGTCATTCGAAACAAGATACTCCATCCGTTCACTTTTGTAAGTCGTTTCAGACAACTTGAAATGAATTGTTTTGCACATTGTCTGAAATGTCTTCAAGGTCTTATAAAAGTGAACAGAGGGAGTACTATAAATTAATTAATGAGGAGTTATTTGAAAAAAATAGAAACGATACCCACGCTAACGTGGATTAGAGTGTGTGTCACATAATTAGTTATTTGAATTAGAGTGTGTGTCACGTAGTTAGTTATTTGAATTAGAGTGTGTGTCACGTAGCGATCTCCAATTCTAACATGTATTTCGCATTTCACTGTATCCACGCTACTTTTTTAATACAAATTCATATGTATATGATGAACACCATGGTAGTGAGAAAACTTTTGGATGGATTCAAACATATGACCTACAAAATAGCAAAACAAACTGAGTCAATGTCAACTTTTCGAAACTTAGTATGGCACGAATTTGAAATAATTACCCGTATGCCTGGTCCTTGGTTCAAATCTTACAATGTACACCGAATTGAAACATCAATATTAAGTCTCGTACTATGTACATTCAAATGTTGTTTTTAGCCCCCCCACCCGCCGCACAAACGCCACATACTTCCTGTATCGGTCAATCTTCCTCTCCTAACCACCTTAGGAAGCTATCGGTTTCCAACACACGTTCATTCTTTCTCTCCATGTTTCGATCTCTAGGTCTCTCAACTACACAACCCCTTTTTCCACTCTGTTACCAAATGTATTTACCTCACACACCCGCCATCTCACCCCATGCCGAGCTCTCTCTCTCCCCCCCTCTCCCTCTCACCCTCTCGCGCTAAATACATGCATTGCCAATCTAGCCCCCCAACCTCTCGTGCATGCGCACGCACGCACGTTGTATATCAAGGTCACTCCCTCGAGACTGTCTCACTCTTTCTTCCGCACGACGGGCCACACTCGCTCAATCTCGCTCTCTTTATCCGAGTCTCATTTAACCTCGTTTTCTTTCACACACAAATGATATATCTCCCTGTTCGGGCCTCGATCGACACACTCTATACTCTCTCATGCAGATTGTCTATCTAGGTCAGTCCATCCAAGTCGCCACCACTCTTTCGACCTCATGGTGGGCCACGCTCACTCAATCTCTCTCTCTCTCCCTCTCTCCGTATGTCTCGGTTGACCTCGCTCTTTCTTGGACAAAAACGATATATCACCATGTTTGAGCCCAATTTGACCTATTCACATTGTATACTCTCTCACGCACATCGTCTATCTAGGTCACTCTCTCCAACCCGTCTCACTCTTTCGATCGCACGGCGACCCTATGTGATCGGTTGACCTTGCTTCCTCCCATGCACAAAATATATCTACACGTCTGTGACTGGATCATCTCTCAAGCTCTATCTTACAGCCCTCACCCTTGCCAAAAAGCTCAATCAGACAATATCTCTCCAGAGCATATATATTTGTTCAATGAATGTCGGACCACACTCACTTTGTCTCTCTATCTATATGTCTCTCGATTGACCTCGCTTTCTCACACCGTATCTTCCACGCGTTGAAGCTACTACCTCTCCATCCCTCGCAAAGCCGGAGCTATTTACATTGCGAGGGGCACTCCAACCTTGGATTAATTTGTGTAGGCATTTATTCCGGTCGGTTTAGATTATATTTTTGTAGCATTCGGCCCACAACTACTCCAATCACCGTAGCGGGTAATTAAGCTACGGGGAGCACCTAATATGAGCACCGGGGAGCCATTGGATCGAAGATGCAGTGGCACACACGAGGCCTGAATGTTTTATTTGCAAAAAAACCTTTGGAGAGTTTGGAAATTGCGCATAATTACAAAGACTACTCCCAAGCCATTGGATCTCACTTCCAACGGTGTAAAAACTCGTATCACCATAGTATCTAAGCTGCAGGGTGGATGTGTATTCTATGCCGCTGTCATTTTTGTTCGTAAACTTGCAAAAAACGTGTAACTCGTGTCATTACTTGTCTAACCATGCAAAGTGTTTGTTCAAAAAAACCATCCGACACTGAAATATCGGAACAACACACGGGGGTCCCACTTGTCATTAATCAAATTTGGACCTAAAACTAACAAATCTGAAAGACGAGATTCGAACTGGAAACCTGGACTACAAAGCATAAGTCGATAGCCTGAAAAAACAAACGGTTGTTGGCTTTGTCCCATAACTTGATTTTATACAGTACTTGCGTTGAGTAGAGTAGAGGGAGTGCCTCGTCAACACGTGCATGACCGTTATCTAACTTACTGGTGGGTCCCAGGTCTGCGATCTCAATCTCTCTTCTCTCCATCGTCTAACCTTTGCACAGGCACACGCGAAGAGCGGCGCTAGCTTGCCGTGGTGTTATTACAACTAAAAAAACTTGGAAAATAGAAGAATCGCCTAGAACAAGAGACGATGTGGCTGGTCGAGACGGAGCTAACCACATCTATCATCCGCGCCACGTTTGCATGATGAAGCTGTGTGGCTAGTGGGCTGTTTTCAACCGACTGGCTGGGTCCCGAGGTCGAACCATAGGTACTACGTCTGATACAGTATATTTTTACACGCACATTTTTCCTCCGTGCCGAGACGTGGCACACCCTACCGCGTGGTTTCGGGGTCCTCCCGGGTGGTGCATGCATATATTCTTCCTGACTTGGGACGCCCTACCGCGCGTTTTCTGGGTCCTCCTCGGTCGTAGCGCCGAAGCAAGTAAATGAGTCGTCAAATCACGAAAGACCACCTTTCCCGCTGAGTACATCAGTGAAGCACGGTGGCTAGCTAGTTGGGCTAGCTCGAACGATTAGCTAGGCTGCCGCCACATTTGTTTTTTCACCCCTTTTTTATCTACTTGCCGGCAGGTAAATTTAAATATCCACCGCGGCGTTGTTCTGGTGGTTGGGTGCGGTAGGATTTTTAATTTTTTGATGACGGGTGCAGGCGCGACAGGATTTTTAATTTTTTGATTGACGGGAGCAGGCATGGCAGCAATTAGTCACGATGACTCCACCTGTATGCACTGCTCCCTGATATGAGAAGTCGTCGACTGGTGTTTTACCGTGGTGAAAACCAAAAGATTCCCCGCTCCCTCCGCCTTCCCGTAGATTGCATTGCCTTTCAGCCATTTCGCCCCCTTTGCTTCCTCTCCCCATTGCTTCTACCTGGTGCCATGGCGGCGCAGCAGATCACGGAGTCCGAGGTGAGGCTCCTGACACAGGAGCTCCATGCCAAGGATGCGGAGCTCAGGGCCAAGGACGTGGAGCTCCGTGATCTCAAGGAGGAGAGGAGTGCCATGCTCCTCCGTTATGTGCAGGAGTTCACGGAGCTTCAAAAGCGGCAGGCGTCCACCACAAAGATGCTCGAGGCGTCGGCGGCGTTGCTGCAGAAAGCAGGAGATACGATAGGCCGTCAGGGGAGCCGTCTGGAGCGCGAGCGGGCCGATCGTGACGAGGTCCGGGATCGCCTCAGCCACTTGGTGAACCAAGTTGCCACGCACGTGTTGTGGCTGCGCGATGCCTACTGTCGTGCCAGCGCGACGGTGCCGGCCGTCGGGCTAAACCCGTTCAACCACCCGGTCGACTTCAACAAGCTGCGGCTTCCTGACCTAGTCTCCTTCTTCACCTATATCTCCGAGGAGCTGAGCCGTCTCCGCGCGATGGTGGGGGCTGAGCTGGACAAGCAGGGGTTGCGGGTTGCCGTCGCCGTTGCCAGGCAAATCCTTTCAGGGCTCCGTCACCGAAATCCATTCGTGCCATTGGACGCCGTCTTTGACGAGCGGGCTCCCGTCGACCGGGAGCGGGCTTTGCGGGCGGTTGCACCCTGCATCACCAACGTCGTGCGCCTCGAGAAGCAGAGGGACTTTGATGGTGTTTAGGCGCCCTCTGCATGGGCATGTCCATGTCTCGGCACAACATGACCGTTGGATCAAACTCAGACGATGCAGATCAGTCACTATAGCACAAAGCGTGTGGGTGTGTTTGGTTGCATTCTCATCTCAATATAGTTGTTTCCTCTTCGTGTATTTTTGTCGACCTACTAGTGTGGACTCATGAACCCTTCATGCACTCTGCCAAACACCCAAAAGTGGGCCGAGAAGGGAACTTTTGCTCCCATCCCATGCACCCTTCATACACCCTGCCTAACACTATTCGTGCTTCATATGGTTCTTGTTTCATGGAGTACTGTAGCACCGTACTCTCCGTGCGCTGTGGACCTAGTTCTGTTAACATTGATCTCACCGTCCATTCTCGACCAGACAGTCGAAAAAGCGACACTATGTTACATATAGGAGTAGTTGACATGCGCACAACATCATTTGTTATCATCATATCTTACTACACTAGCAACAAGATTGTGTAGTACTGACGTATGAACCACTGCACATGCCTAGTAGTAGGAGCACTGTGTATGTTCGAGTGGCTGCCGTGTTTCGCACTCCTCCGTCGTAAGAGTGGAAACACTTTCTGTAATCATTTTCTTCTTCTGAAAAACAGTGGACACGCTCTACCGTGCGGATCCTCCTCCAGCCATGCACTAAATTACTCACTTTCGCCGACGTGTGGGACATCCAGCATCGGGGTCCACCAGCCATGCACTAAATTACTCCGTAGTAGAGTGACGGTAGACTACCCCGATCGAAGTGCCGCAGTAATGCCCAATGAGCCATCAAATCACAAAACCCCCTCCTTTCCAGCAGTAAGTTGGACAGACGAAGCAACCATCATTTCACTCTTCTCTCTCAGCTTCCTCTCTACCCAGCCCTCGCTTCTGCCTCATCTTGTTCCTCATTTCTTCAAGAAAACCCCGACCTGCTTCTGCCATTATTTTTCTCTCCCAAAGAAGGAAAGGTGAGCGCATCAATGGTGTTGATTCTGGCCAAGGCCCGATCTTGCAACCCCGAGACTGATCCTATAAATCCCTCTCTTTTCTTCTTTTGGGTTTGTGATTATGGCTTCTTTTCTTTTATTTCTATTTGACAGTTTCTTGATGGACGCTGGAGCACCGGCCGAAGTGATGTCTATGGCTCCGGCCAAAACCGTCGAGGCTCATGGTACGAAGAAGTGCAAGCACCCCGCCGAGACTACCGCAGACAAGCTCAAAGCCATCACCCTGTCCAAGCCCCCCTCTCCAGGATCCCTCATTAAGCAAGTCCAGGTAATATCTCTTCTTGATGATCTTTTTCTCGATCTTGATCGTGTTTTTTCATCTAACACGCAGTACTAGTACTAGTAGTACAACTTTCTGGGTGATCTTGCATGTGATTTTTGTGTGCCAAATGACGGTTCTAAATTCCTCTTTTGACCAAAACATGCGAGAGGTTGACACTGATTTCTTATAGATTACTTTCAACTACTCCCTCTGTCCCAAATTTCTTGTCTTAGATTTGTCTAGATACGGATGTATCTAATACTAAAATGTGACTTGATACATCCGTATCTAGACAAATCTAAGACAAGAATTTTGGGACAGAGGGAGTACTTTATGAACATCAATGCTACCTTTTAAGGGGGTATATATGCCTCAGTAACTTGTGTTATGGATATTGCATGTAATCCCTCTGCTCTCATGCCTTTGAAGACATGTTCTAGTGTCTTTGTTCACTCATTTCTGTGCGTATATGTAGTCATATATGGAGTATAATATCAAAAATCATCTTATATTTCTGAACGGAGGTAGTCATAAAATATGGTTTCTATTTGAATTAGAACCAGGTCCGCGGTGGAGATGAAGTTCTCAAAGTCATGCCGTGTGAACTGGAAGACCTGATGATGAGTTCTACTACTGAACTATCCAGCTGCTGTGTCCTTGTCGCCACGTGTCCTGAACTAGTGTTTTCCTGTAGCATTGTTGTCAGGCATGTTCTCGAGGCTGTACTTGACCACAACAATTTCCTGGCTATGCCTTCGATTACGAAGGGTGTGGTTCTTGTAAAGCTTCCCAACAAATCTTATGCGGCCTATCTTCATCATCATGTTTACGAGTGGAAAGACCACTCTGTTAGGTTCAACAAGGTTGACAAGATGGTGATGGTGCATGTAGACATATCACACGAAGTCCATGGCCTAGTCAGTTATGCGGAGTTCATCCCATAGGTCGGTGGCAAAAAATAGTCTGCAGAGTTTAGTTAGTGCAACTTTGCTTGTCTGTAGTAAGTACTATTGTTCAGTACTTGATTTGTGTTTGTGAACCCTGTATTGTTTATTAGTACTACCGCTTTTGGTGTGTGGTCAGTCCTGAGAACGGTCTATGTTAATGTCTGTCCACTCAATTCAGTCTATATATTTTGAAGTATCCATATCATATTTTTTGTGAGGACGGTCTATCAATTATGGTTACACTCCAATAACTGTATGCATTGCAGGGTTTATCGCACCCACCAGGATTTCCAGCCCCATGGATGTTCGGTCCATACGATTTGTCACGACCTTTGGACTGTCCTGCTTGTGGGAGTAGGCGGGGCCCCTACATGCCACGCGTAGTTGGACGATCAATCTTCTGTTTAGTACTTCAACATAGTGATTTCCTGGTAAGGATTCACTCGTGACACATCAAGTAAATCTTATTGATTTACTGTCTAAATCTTGTTGATTTAATGTCATGTTTTCTTTCTTTTCCTGCAATTTTACGATGTAGGTTTTGCCATGTGACATTCATCACAGAATAAACCGTTTGGTTTGCTCTACGATGGCTATTTTTGTAGGTTTCACTTCTTATGTCGTGTCAGTAACGAAGGCACTGTCCATCACTTATATTACTGGAAAAAATTGGATCAGTCTGTTGTCTGAGTACAAGCTGAATCCCTATGATGAACTATAGTTTGGTTTAACAAAAACTCCACAATTACTCCTTCTCGCGTTTAAAAGAAACGAAGAAAAAAACTGGATCACGGTCATGGATCCTAGTCAAGTTAGAAAGCTAATCACAGCAGACCAGACATGATCGCCGCTGTCTCGCACAGATCGAGCACCGACAGTTGCTCTAGCACTGACAGCGGCAGCAGCTCAGTCTGATCCAGCTGAGGATTGGGCACGGACCGCGTCAGCGGATCAGTCTGATCTACCGGAGGATCGGGCATCGACACCGGCACCTGCTCCGACACCGGCACCAACTCTACAAGGAGCACCATCTCCGGCAGTAGCAGCGGCTTCGGCACCTGCACCAACACTTGCACTTGCATCTGCTTCGGCCCGTGCAGTTGCACCGGCAACAGACTAGGCTGCAGTTCGCACTTCATATACCAAAGTCCATACAACAACTGACATGTCCACCTTCTTGGTAAGCATTGGCTGCCCAACTGCTTCATTCTTTTTTCTTTCCATGTTGTTTCACATGATTCAATGTGTTGATCTAACTGTTTGGGTATGTCTTCTTGTTTGCAAACATAGAATTCCTAGAGCAACGAGGGAGTCGTTCAACAATCCGGGCGACCGCGGCCAAGTTTCTCTTACCATGCGCAGCCTTGGTGTGAATGAACCTGCTCAATATATCGTAAGTACAAAGGATGGTCGCATGATGATTGATGCTAAAGGATGGTCAAGGTTCAAATCTAAATCATATCTTGCGGTAGGGGATGATGTCAAAATCGAACTTTCTCGACAAGGAGAGCTGGTCCAAATCAACTTTGAAATTCTTCAGTAGCAGCACGCAACTGCCTAACTGATCTATCCTCCAAGAGATTTTGATGTAATAATCTGGCATGGTGAAACAAGTGTCCTGTGTGTATAAGTAGTATGATAGTATTATTTATCACATGGTATATCATTGATAGAATTGCAACTCTGATTGCAGGTTAGGAACTGTCGTTCGATTTCATTCCAACAGCTGTCGTGCTTTATTCAATTTTGTGTATTCGCCTTGCAACGACATCTAAAACCAGTGCCATACCGATCGCTTGCAATATGAAAAGCGCTGAGGTAGAACACATGGGCCCCCAAACATGCAGGGTCGGCCTGCGGCCCAAAGTCCAGAACCTGGTTTCGAGAAGCACTAGCTCAGTGCAGAAGTGGCGTCCTCCTCCTGCTGTGGGTTGGGCGAAGATGAATGTTGATTCTGCGTTATCTCGCAATGGTGAAAGTGAAGCCCTGGAAGTTGTGAGCCGGGATCATACAGGCTTCTTCCTTGGAGCATCGGCACTGGTCTGCAAAAGTGTTACTGATCCAGAGATCCTAGAGGCAATGGCATGTTGCGAGGGGCTATCTCTTGCTCTTGACTTAAACCTGCAACAAGTTCAGATTAGCACCGATTGTTCAGCAACAGTCAAGCATACCGGAGAGGCCTACTTGGGGCCTAGCAAAGTTATTATGGACGAGATCAAGATGAAGAAGAATATGTTCCAAACCATGGAGATCATACATGAAAAACGCGAGTGTAATGTTGAAGCGCATGTGCTCGCAAAAGCAGCTACTTCTTTGCCCTGTGGACGCCATCTTTGGCTCACAGGAACCCCCGGAATTATTTGTATACCTATGACTGTTAATCTTCAATAAAGTAGCTTTTATCCCTCAAAAAAATCTGAGTATTATATTCTCAGCTGAACCCCCATAATGCCCGTGCGTTGCAGAGGGAGTATATTTCTCGGCAAGGTGAGCCTGTGATATAAAAGATTTGTATATTTCTTTACAGAGGGAGTATCTCTCTGTCAAAAAATATATTTATGTGTAACTAGTTACTCCTGTCTTTCTACTTCCTTTCGCTGATATGTGGGGAAACTGGCAACGGGGTCCACGTGCCATATGCACAAATTAGAGTGCACAACTTCACGGTAGACACATCCTGGTCATAGCGCCGCAGTAATGCCCAATGTGCCGTCAAATCACAACCCCCCTTTCCAGCTTTAGCAGTAAGCTGGACGGACGAAGCGACAATATTTCACCGGGCCTGAATCCCCTTCTCCCTCGTCTGCATGTTTAGAGAAAACCCCCTCTCGGCGATTGCATAGGGTTTTCTCATGGAGAACCAGGTACGAATTCTTCATCCATCCCCGATAAACCCAAGTCCCTTGGTCGCAGGTAATCCTAGGATGGAAGCCACCGCCGTTGATGCATTTTTCTTCATATTGAATCTAGTGTGTTTCATTTGCAGTGCCCGAAGTGCGAGTACCCTACAAGTTTCTACGCCCTCGGCGAGACGCCACACTTGTTCCTTCTCATCCTAACACAACATTTTGAAACACGCACAGTATGTTCCTAGAATCCTCTTTCCTATCCGGGGGGGTGGGGTTTTTTTGAACATGCTGTGTTCTCATATTATTTTTCCTGCAGTGTATTATTTGCTCAGCCAGAACACATGTACTCAAGATGCTCGGCCTTGCCATAACTAAATACACTAGTTTAATGGTCACAGTGAAGACAAGCCATGGATATAAGTTCCGAGTTGGGTTCATGAACCAAGAAGATCGCTGCTTTTTTTATGGCCGAACTTGGATAAACTTTCTCAAGTGTTACGGACTGAAAGTTGGCACACGAATGTTGATGGAAATAGCAGAACCTGGTCTCATCTTCACTGCGATCTTCCACCCCGACGTCGTTCCAATTGTTCATCGATGTTAGTTTTGTATCTGGTTCTTGCTTGTTGCCTCGATTACTTCTTAATCCACCTATTCTGTCTAACTAATCACAATTTAACTTTAGAAGTAGCAACGAATCTCTCACGAAGATGCTACTTCTAACTAATATTTTCTTATAATTGGTGCCATCTGTAGGTTTTTTCAGAGTTAAGCAGTCTGCTCGTTTATTACTCTGTAATAACTCGGCTGTTACTAATGGCACTGAAGTTGACTGGATCGACATCCACAAGTTCCTACACTTTATTGATCGTCTTGAGGTCCTTGTGGGGCGTTTTAATGGTGGAAGGCCACGTGGGATATGTGTGCCACTGCTGCACTCGTTGAACAGGTCCAACTGTGTCGAGAAACTTATGGTAGAGCTGTTTTCTGTTATACATGTTGTTCATAAACTATTGCTTATACACAGTTTTACAGCTGTGATCTTCTTGAAACAGGAAATACCGAGTTCTATTGTTCCTATACAGATGCCTGACCATGGTCGGGTCAGACTTGCGCTTGGTCACAACATGATGTTTATGTCGACCTACTCAATTCCCCTTGGAGGTGAAAAGATACTTATTCATGGGTGGTCTCAAATAATGAAGGCCCGTCCATCTTGGAGAATAGGACAGAAGATTATGTTCATGCTTTTCGATGGCTCTAAAGAGAATATCCTGTTTATTGACCACGTTGTGAGATGAAGCCGCTTTCAGAAGGTTGTGGATGCGCGGGGTGGCACCTGGGCCTTGTCCTGGGGCTTGGCGGCCTCACCCTTGGTTAACTGTAGGCAAAGTAGCACTGTTCGAGGCATGCTTTGTATGGTTGAACCTGTATAAGTACTCATACCGCTTTCAGCTTTGGTTGTTAAGTGCCCCTGCTAGTTTCAGTTAAGGTTGTTAAGTACTCCTGCTACTTTTACAGTCTGTCGTGTTTCTTCAATCTTGTCTTCCTCCAGCTGCCAAAACCAAACCAGCACTGGCGGGGCCGCCTGCTTCCGCCTCCCACGGCTAGATGTGCCTCAGCGCACGCATCGCCGCCCCACCGTCTCCTAAATCGTTAACGCCGACGTCCTCCGCGCGCTTTGGTGCGCTCGCTGTGGCGCCGCCCTCTCGCGTTGTCAACATGGTCAACAAACAACAGGAATCGGCAGAAGTACGTGGAGAGGATGACAGTAGGGGCCCACCACGTCAGCGTATGGAAAAATAAAATGCTTCCTCCTAGTGTTTTCCTGACATCTGGGACCCACGACATTGTGAGCGTATATAGTCAATAGACAAGAGAACAACACAAGATCGGCTGACACCTAGGACATAGGTACTCGAGCAGTATTTTTTTGTTTGGTATTGTTGAGATGGAGCAGGGTTTGAACTGGGCTGTGGCCCGTCTAGCCCAGGCTTATATTTTATGTTCACCATGTGACTAGCCCAGCTATTTTTTCTTTCTGAAAATGAGCCCAGTTTATTTTTTCTGAAGAATACCCAATCCAGGCCTACTTATTTTTCTATGCCCTGATGGGCTGCAACTCTTTCAAGACGCCTACAAATCTTGAAAGTAATATGAAATGGGTTGTAAATATGAAAACAGATGACAAATTGGCAATTACTTTATAATTTCTGAATTTTATTACATTTTCAGATTCCTATTTCACTGGGCATTAACCTAATTTAAATATATCTTCAAAGTACTTTAAATCTGGCTGGACATTTCGGTATTAAAAATAGTTTGGAAACCACAGAAATATGCGAAATTGGCCCTGGCCAACCAAAAAAACGACTGCAATAAATTGCATAAGAAGTTGCCATGAGCTATATATAAATTATTAAAAAAGAGGGAGTGGTCTGACTTGTGGGCATGTTTAGTTGACGCGTATGCAAGATTTTTTTAATTATTACATACGTCAACAAACGATTCTAGCAGACGTAACCGTTGGATGTCAATCCAACAGCCGTCATGTTTCTTCAATCTCTGATCTTCTTGCTCCAGCCGCCAAAGCAGCGCCGGCGGGACCGCCTACTCCCGCCTCCCGTGGCCGGCTGTGCTGCCGCGCAGGCCTCAGCGCCCCCTACTACACCCACCGCTGGCCAGGGCATCCCTCTACTCATCCACACCCCCTGTTATGCTGCAGCGACGGCAGCCTCACACCGCAGCCGAACCGGTGAAAGCTCGTACTCCTCTTCGCGTGGGCATCCACTGCCGCGTCTTCCCCGGCTCCGCGTCGTCCCCTTCCTATGCCTCGCTGTCGTCCACCGCCGTGGTGCTCTCGGCGCGGCGTGGTCAATGTGGTCAACGACCGACTTCCATCGGAAGAGTACTGTACGTGGAGAGGCTAACAGCTGGGTCCACGACAGCCGCAAGGAAGTGCCTCCTTATTACGTGGAAAATAATTATTCCTCCACCTGACAGCAGGGACCCACCGGACGGGCCACCAGTATTTTGCAAAAAAAATCGTTTCCGCCTGACTGCTGGGACCAACCGGATGGGCCACCGTATTTCGCGAAAAAAATGTTCCCCCCGCTGTCAGCTCGGACCCACCGGAAGTGCCTCCTTATTACGCACAAAAAATGAATACTCCCCCGGCTAGCTAGGACCCACCTTGGTGGGAGGCTGACTTGTGGGCCTACTAAGTTGACGGGGACGAAGGGCTTTGTCAACTTAGTCAATATGAATGATTCTAGCTCCAGTGACCGTACGATGTCCATCCAACGGCCGTAGTGCTTCTTCAACCTCTGGTCTTCTTGCTCCAGCCGCCCAAAGCAGCGTCGGTCGTGCCGCATGCTCCTGCCTCCCGTGGCCGGCTGTGCTGCCGCGGAGGCCTCACCGCCCCCTACTATTCCCACCGCTGGCCAGGCCCTGCGGCGACGGCAGCCTCACACCGCAGCCGAACCAGTGAACCCCCGTACTCCTCTCCGCGCGGGATTCCACTGCCGCGGCTTCCCTGGATCCGCGTCGTCCCCTTCCTAGGCCTCGCCGTAGTCCACCGCCATGGTGCTCTCGGCGCGGTGTGGTCAATGTGGTCAACGACCGACTTCCATCGGAAGAGTACTGTACGTGGAGACGCTGACAGCTGGGTCCACGGCCGCAGCAAGGAAGTGCCTCCTTATTACGCGCAAAATAATTATTCCTCCACCTGACAGCGGGGACCCACCGGACGGGCCACCGTATTTCATGAAAAAAACATTTGCCCCTGACTGCTGGGACCCACCAGCTACATCTTCGCACGCAAGGAAGTGCCTGACAGTCGGGACCCACCTGTTCGAAGCGTACGTAGCGTTGTCGTTCTGGTCGCGAACGTGTACGTACATATATACTGGTCGATGTAGAGGCGCGCACGTGTCGTAGTAGAGGCGCGCACATAGCATGTACACATACGTACAGCGGCCAGGGTGCAAGAAAGAAAATACGGCCACGTATGTGTACATACGGGCGGGGTCTCGAACGCCTACTCACGCATATGTACGGCCAGGGCTCGTGTACATGGCTGGGTCGGAACGGAGAAACAGCATCGTTGTCGTGTTCACGGGAGGCAACGGAATGCGTCGTGTTCATGGGGAGGCAACGAAATGCGTCGTGTTCATCGGGAGGGCTTGGACGGAACAGGCAATGGAAACGAGGCATGGCGTACCACAGAACGGAGGAAACGGCCTTGTGTTCGACCGGCCTCGTTCGAAACGGGTTCCTGTTCATCGGGAGGGGTCTGGCGTACCGCAAAACAGAGGAAAAGGACCTCCTACGGTCGAAACGGGGGTCCTGTTGATCGGGAGGGGTGTGGCGTACCGCAAAACGGACGACCTCCTCCAGCCTCCACCTGCGACTGTTCATCCACGAGCTCCTGTTCATCCAGCCTCCACCGCGTGCTACTCCACCGGCTACTGTTCAACAAGCCCTCTCCACGAGCTCCTATTCAACCACCCCTCCACGGGCTACTGTTCATCCTGCCCTCCACCGTCTACTGTTCATTCTGCCCTCCACGGGGTGGTCCTGTTCATCTAGCCCTCCATGGGGTCCTGTTCATCCAGCCCCAACCGGCTCGATCAATCGGGGTCCTGTTCATCCAGAGGCAACACCACGGGGTCCTGTTCATCCACCCCCACCGGGAACTGTTCATCCACCCCCCTCAATGCTCACTGTTCATCCAGAGGCAGCATCGATCGGCTTCAGTTAGCAGCAGTAGCGAAGGAATCGCTCCATCGGGTTCAGTTAACAGCCATCGATCGATCGCTCGGGTTCAGTAACACGTAGCCTGCAGTGCAATCGCTCGGGTTCAGTTAGAGCCCAACGCCTCGCTCGGGTTCAGTTAGAGCCAACGCCTCGCACACACGTGCGTACGTGTATGAGAGAAATACGGATCGCTCGGCCCCCGACCTCCCACTGTAACCGGGAACTCCCCGAAATTTTCCTCCCCCTCGCTTCTACCATGGTTTTCTCCGTCATGGACGGCCCAAAGAATGTCATGCAACCGCGTCTCCGGCCCACCCAGGACGAAAAGCCCATTTTCTGTCATGATTTTTTGTCATAGAAGTATGATCCCACCACATCTATGATGATACCAGGTTTTGTCACAATTATCGTCATAGAAGTGTCATATGTATGACTGAAATTTTTTTCGTTCGGCCCAAAATTTCACGGATGTGTCTTTTTTTTGTAGTGTAGGGGCGTTAAACGATAGTGCTTGTTGGGAGGCAACCCAATTTTATTTTTATTCCTTGCTTTTTTCTCCTGTTTTTGGTAATAAATACTTTATCTAGCCTCTGTTTTGGTTGTATTTTTTGTGTTTAATTAGTGTTTGTGCCAAGTAGAACCGTTAAGAAGACTTGGGGAAAGTCTTTTTGATCTTGCTGTAAAAAACAGAAACTTTAGCACTCACGATAATTGCTGCCATTTTTTACTGGAGGGTGCTATTTAGTTAATTCTTTTTGAAGATGATTAATAGATAAATTACTCAGGTCCAGAAATTTATTTTAGAATTTTTAGGGTTCCATAAGTATTCGAAACCTACAGAATACTACAGACTGTTCTGTTTTTGACAGATTCTGTTTTTCGTGTGTTATTTGCTTATTTTGATGAATCTATGGCTAGCAAAATAGTTTATAAACCATAGAGAAGTTGTAATACAGTAGGTTTAATACCAATATAAATACAGTAGGTTCATTACAGTACCTTGAAGTGGTGGTTTGTTTTCTTTTACTAACGGAGCTCACGGAGATTTTTCTTTTAAGTTTTGTGTTGTGAAGTTTTCAAGTTTTGGGTAAAAGATTAGCTGCGTCAATGTGAGACTTTCTCCCTTTTTGTCTTCTCACACATGCTCAATCATCATATTCTATTCCACCCATAGTGCTATGTCCATGGCTCGCGCTCATATGTTGTGTGAAAGTTGAAAGGTTTTGAAAAGGCTAAGTATGAAACAATTGCTTGGATTTTCATCGGGGTTGTACATGATGAGAGCATTTTGTTTGACAAAAATGAAGCATGGCCAAACTATATGACTTTGTAGGGATAAGTTTTCTTTGGCTATGGTATTTTGATAAGACATAATTGCTTGATTAACATACTTGGAGTATTACTATTTTTATGTCAACAATAAACTTTTATCTTGAATCTTTCGGATCTGAACATTCATGCCATAATAGAGAAAAATACATTGAAGAATATTCTAGAAAGCATTCCACATCAAAAATTCTGTTTTTATCATTTACCTACTCGAGGACGAGCAGGAATTAAGCTTGGGGATGCTTGATACGTCTCCAACGTATCTATAATTTTTGTTTGTTCCATGCTATTATATTATCTGTTTTGGATGTTAATGGGCTTTATTTTATAATTTTATATTATTTTTGGGACTAACCTATTAACCAGAGGCCCAGCCCAAATTGCTGTTTTTTTGCCTATTTCAGTGTTTCGTAGAAAAGGAATATCAAACGGAGTCCAAGGGAATGAAACCTTCGGGAACGTGATTTTTGGAACAAACATGATCCAGAGGACTTGCAGTGGACGTTAAGAAACGAACGAGGAAGCCATGAGGCAGGGGGCGCACCTACCCCCTGGGCGTGCCCTCCCCCCTCGTGGCTCAACCGACCTACTTCTTCCTCCTATATATGTTCACCTACCCTGAAAACATCCAGGAGCACCATGAAACCCTATTTCCACCGCCGCAGCCTTGTGTACCCAAGATATCCCATCTTGGGGCCTTTCCCGGAGCTCCGTCGGAGGGGGCATTGATCACGAAGGGCCTCTACATCAACTCCATGGCCCCTCCGATGATGTGTGAGTAGTTTACCTCAGACCTTCGGGTCCATAACTAGTAGCTAGATGGCTTCTTCTCTCTCTTTGGATCTCAATACAAAGTTCTCCTCGATTATCTTGGAGATCTATTCAATGTAATCTTGTTTTGTGGTGTGTTTGTCGTGCTCCGATGAATTGTGGGTTTATGATCAAGTCTATCTATGATCAATATTTGAATCTTCTCTGAATTCTTTTATGTATGATTGGTTTATATTTGCAAGTCTCTTCGAATTATCAGTTTGGTTTGGCCTACTAGATTGATCTTTCTTGCAATGGGAGAAGTGCTTAGCTTTGTGTTCAATCTTGCGGTGCTCGATCCCAGTGACAGAAAGGGAAATGACATGTATTGTATTGTTGCCATCGAGGATAAAAAGATGGGCTTTACATCATATTGCATGAGTTTATCCCTCTACATCATGTCATCTTGCTTAAGGCGTTACTCTGTTCTTATGAACTTAATACTCTAGGTGCATGCTGGATAGCGGTCGATGTGTGGAGTAATAGTAGTAGATGCAGGCAGGAGTCGGTCTACTTGTCACGGACGTGATGCCTATATACATGATCATGCCTAGATATTCCCATAATTATTCGCTTTTCTATCAATTGCTCGACAGTAATTTGTTCACCCACTGTAATACTTATGCTATCTTGAGAGAAGCCACTAGTGAAACCTATGGCCCCTGGGTCTATTTTCCATCATACAAGTTTCCAATCTATTTTATTTTGCAATCTTTACTTTCAATCTATATCATAAAAATACCAAAAATATTTATCTTATTATTATCATCTCTATCAGATCTCACTCTTGCAAGTGGCCGTGAAAGGATTGACAACCCCTTTATCGCGTTGGTTGCGAGGTTCTTGTTTGTTTGTGTAGGTACGAGGTGACTCGCGCGTGGTCTCCGACTGGATTGATACCTTGGTTCTCAAAAACTTAGGGAAATAATTACGCTGCTTTACTACATCACCCTTTCCTCTTCAAGGGAAAACCAACACAGTGCTCAAGAGGTAGCAGTATTCGGCATGTGCAAAACCGTCTTGCACTCGTTGTATGTGAGCGTAGAGCTTATCACATCCGATCATCACATGGTGTCTCGACACGACGAACTGTCGCAACGGTGCATACTCAGGGAGAACACTTATACCTTGAAATGGTAGTGAGGGGTCATCTTATAATGCTACCGCCGTACTAAGCAAAATAAGATGCATAAAAGATAAACATCACATGCAATCAAAACATGTGACATGATATGGCCATCATCATCTTGTGCCCTTGATCTCCATCTCCAAAGCACCGTCATGATCTCCATCATCACCGGCTTGACACCTTGATCTCCATCGTAGCGTCATGGTTGTCTCGCCAACAATTGCTTCTACAACTATCGCTAACGCATAGTGATAAAGTAAAGAAATTACATGGCATTTGCATTTCATACAATAAAGCGACAACCATAAGGCTCCTGCTAGTTGCCGATAACTTTTACAAAACATGATCATCTCATACAATAACTTTTATCTCATCATGTCTTGACCATACCACATCACAACATGCCCTGCAAAAACAAGTTAGACGTCCTCTACTTTGTTGTTGCAAGTTTTACGTGGCTGCTACGGGCTTCTAGTAAGAACCGTTCTTACCTACGCATCAAAACCACAATGGTGATTTATCAAGTTTGTTGTCTTAACCTTCAACAAGGACCGGCCGCAGTAAAATCCGATTCAACTAAACTTGGAGAAACAGACATCCGCCAGCCACCTTTATGCAAAACTAGTTGCATGTCTGTCGGTGGAACTGGTCTCATGAACGTTAATACGTCTCCAATGTATCTACTTTTTCTAATGCTTTTCCTATTGTTTTGGACTCTAATTTGCATAATTTGAATGAAACTAACCCCGGACTGGCGCTGTTTTTAGCAGAACTACCATGGTGTTTTTTTTGCAGAAATAAAAGTTCTCGGAATGGAACGAAACTTTGCGAGGATTTTTTATATCAATAATAAGAATTTTTTGGAGCCAAGACCCACCAGAGAGGGGCCCCTGGGTGGGCACAACCCACCAGGACGTGCCCCCTCTCCTGGCACGCCCAGGTGGGTTGTACCCACCTAGTGGCCCCATTGCTGACCCCCCTGATACTATAAAATCACATTATTTCAAGAAAAAAAATCAGGGAGAAAGAATTATCGCGATCCACAAGATGGAGCCGCCGCCAAGACCTGTTCTTCCTCGGGAGGGCAGATCTGGAATCCGTTTGGGGCTCCGGAGAGGGGGATCTTTGTTCTTCATCATCACCAACCCTTCTCCATCGCCAATTCCATGATGCTCCCCACCGGGAGTGCGTAATACCTTCATAGGCTCGCTAGTCGGTGAGGAGTTGGATGAGATTCATCATGTAATCGAGTTAGTTTTGTTAGGGCTTAATCCTTAGTATCCACTATGTTCCTACATTGATGTTGCTATGACTTTGCCATGCTTAATGCTTGTCACTTTGGGCCCGGGTGCCATGAACTCAGATCTGAACCATTTATGAATTCATCATTATATCCATGTTTTAGATCCGATCTTGCAAGTTATAGTCACCTACTACGTGTTATGATCCGACAACCCCGGAGTGACAACAACCGGGCCCACTCTCGGTGATGACCGTAGTTTGAGGAGTTCATGTATTCACTATGTGTTAATGCTTTGTTCTGGTTCTCTATTAAAAGGAGGCCTTAATATACCTTAGTTTCCAATATGGACCTCGCTGCCACGGGAGGGTAGGAAAAAATATGTCATCCAAGTTCTTTTAATAAAGCACGTATGACTATTTACGGAATACATGCCTACATTATATCGATGAACTGGAGCTAGTGCCGTATCGCCCAAGGTTATAACTGTCACATGATGAATATCATCCAACAAGTCACCGGTCCAATGCCTACGAATTTATCCTTATTGATCTTGCTGCGTTACTATTGCTATCATCACTGTTACACTTGCTACCAAATTACTGCTATCACTGTTACAGTTACTATTTGAGGGAGTCCTGGATTAGGGGGTGTCCGGATGGCCGGACTATACCTTCAGCTGGACTCCTGGACTATGAAGACACAAGATTGAAGACTTCGTCCCGTGTACGGAAGGGACTTTCCTTGGCGTGGAAGGCAAGCTTGGCGATACGGATATGTAGATATCCTACCATTGTAACCGACTTTGTGTAACCCTAACCCTCTCTGGTGTCTATATAAACCGGAGGGTTTTAGCCCGTAGGACAACATACGCAACAACAATCATACCATAGGCTAGCTTCTAGGGTTTAGCCTCTCCGATCTCGTGGTAGATCTACTCTTGTACTACCCATATCATCAATATTAATCAAGCAGGACGTAGGGTTTTACCTCCATCGAGAGGGCCCGAACCTGGGTAAAACTTCGTGTCCCTTGCCTCCTGTTACCATCCGGCCTAGACGCACAGTTCGGGACCCCCTACCCGAGATCCGCCGGTTTTGACACCGACATTGGTGCTTTCACTGAGAGTTCCTCTGTGTCGTCGCCGTCAGGCTTGATGGCTCCTACGATCATCAATGGCGATGCAGTCCAGGGTGAGACCTTCCTCCCCGGACAGATCTTCGTCTTCGGCGGCTTCGCACCGCGGGCCAATTCACTTGGCCATCTGGAGCAGATCGAAAGCTATGCCCCTGGCCGTCAGGTCAGATTTGGAAGTTTCAACTACACGGCTGACATCCGCGGGGACTTGATCTTCGACGGATTCGAGCCACTGCCAAGCGCGCCGCACTTCCACGACGAGCATGATCTAGCTCTGCCGGCTAACAGTGCCCTGAAGGCCGCCCCCGCATCGGATTCAACCCTTAATTCGGAGCCAACCACGCCGATCGAGGATGGGTGGTTGGACGCCGCCTCGAGGGCTGCGATCCTAACGGCGATCGAGCCGAACACCAGCCCCGCACTCCGTGAGACTCATGATTCCAAGGAGCCGGACTCCTCTCCGGACTCCGAACCATTCGCGCCTCTGTCGGTCGAATCTGATTGGGCGCCGATCAGGGAGTTTACTACCGCGAACATCTTTCAGCACTCGCCCTTTGGCGATATTATAAAATCACTAAAGTCTCTCTCTTTATCAGGAGAGCCCTGGCCGGACTACGGTCAGCGAGATTGGGATGCGGACGAAGAAGAAATTCAAAGCCCATCCACCACCCACTTTGTAGCCACTGTCGACGATTTAACCGACATGCTCGACTTCGACTCCGAAGACATCGACGGTATGGACGCCGATGAAGGAGACGATGAAGAACCAGCGCCTATTGGGCCCTGGAACGCCACCTCGTCATATGACGTATACATGGTGGACGCAGCAAAAGATGACGACGAGGAGCGGAAGGACGCACCGAAGGCTTGTTCCCTCAAAAAGCAGTCAAAGCGGCGACGCAAGCGCCGCCCCAAATCCCGCCTCGACAGAAATAGCGATCACACAGACCCAGCGCTAGAGCAGGGCGAACCGCTGCCGGACAACGGCAATCCGGATAATCAAACCGAAAAACAAATCCTATCAAGGATAATGGTCCGGACAACATAACACCGGACAGACACCCGGAGCAGCAGACTGCGTGTAAAAGGCTTGTTGCCACCGCGAGGAGTCTGAAAAAGCAGAAGTAAAAGCTCAAGGCTGCGCAAGACACACTCCACATCAGATGGAGTAAAATACTGAACACAGCAGCAAGGTACGGCGACAATCGTGCCTCCAAGAATGTAACATCCCAAATTTTCAATTTGGAATGTTATACATTAGATCATCATGCATATCATATTTTATTTTGCATTTTGGTTGATCCTAGAAATTCTACGCAACTCAATGACCCACGGAGAGAGTTGGGGATTTCGTTATTTTCATATTTGAGTTCTCTCAAATTTTGAGAATAGGATCATTTGATTTTATTTATTTTATCATCAATTATTTCTATTACAAAAATATGAGAGAGGGAATAAAATGACTTTCCCAAAATAAAGAAATATTGAGGATTTAATAAAAAAATCAAATAAGATTTTATTTTGGAGTTTTTCGGTGTTTTATTTGAATTTAGGAAAAAAGTGCGTTTTTCAAAATTGCATTTAGGGCCCAAATAAATGTTCACCTTATGCGGCTTGATTTTAGAAGCCCGTGAAAATTTATTTCGGAATTTTTGTAGTCCGTTTAGTATTTCTTTTTTTTTCTTCCGAGCGGAATAAATAAAAAAAATATTCGGCGTTCGTCGTTTTTCTTTTTCTCGGATTAAATCCGCGATTTTTCTAATCGCGATTCCTGATCCGATTTTTGTTTTAGTTTAACTTTTCGCTCGTTTATCGGAATCAGGCGATTCAAGCGCCTAGGGATTCGTCTCGAAACCCTCTATCCGTTTAACCAACTTAAACAAGTTTTTGTTACTGTAAAATTTGCCCTAGATCCAGATTACTAGAATGAAGTTGTTTTCTTTCGCCGTTTGTCTTTCGTTGCTTCGTTCGATTTGATTCTTTTTGCCAACCGGAGTTCTTAAGTTGAACCTTCTGGTTAGATCTCTTATTTGAGTTTTACCTGTGCATTAGATGAGTACTTATTGTATGCTTGTTTGTTTGTCTGCAATAGAATACCCGGAGTGCGCCGTGTGTTACTTCGAATCGTTAGGTTTCGCGGATCATCAGCAAGGCAAGTAACACTTTGATCATACCTTTTCTACTACCCAGTTTTATTGCATTAGATCAATCCTCATACATTTCATGATTAGGATCTAATTAAATTGTGGGATGGGAAGTAGTTGAGGTAGTACCTATTACCTGTTATTATCAAACCTTTGGGAGTTACTTCTACGTTTGCTTATTATGCCATGCTATGCTAGTAGACGTGGATTGGGTGAGTGATATCCATGACAGATGTGAGATTGTTAATTAATGGTTTATCTAAGGTGGCAACTTAAACACACATCTGGGTGGATTGAGGCACCTGGGTATTCCAGGACTTGCCTGTTTTCTTTTGGACCGCCACCCAGGCTCAAAGGGATCATGAGACTATAAATACTAGAAACTTCCGTGTGCAGCCACAAGCTATTATGGGCTCTAGCATAGTTGACTAAGTTGGGCGAACTCTTACAGTGGTAGACTAGCAGATGTAGGGGATGTAGGTGGTACGGTCTACCCATCGTAAGGTGCTAGCGCTTCTGAAAGACTATGTCTCGGTCATCTATCTTCTCAAACACCATGTAGTGCGAGAAACCAAACGAAGGCGATCGAGTCTTGTGGGGAAAAGTGCGCAAACCTCTGCAGAGTGTAATAAACTAATCATGGTTAGCCGTGTCCCCGGTTATGGACATCTTGAGTATCTAGTACTTGGATAGTCATGTGAATCTCAACATGTTACTTTAATTAATATTGTTGGGTTTTAATGTTGATTCTTAATTGGGATTGAGAATGCTGTCAACCATTCTCAATGTTTAACAACCACCATGATAGTAATTAAATTTTATTCCTTTGAAGTAGGGAAAAATTGGCTTTACACAAAACTGTAACCATAGAGCTTTCCACCAGCCAAATATGCATATAGTATAGCTGTTTCATTCCATTACTCTCTATGTGTTACCTTGCCAGCATATTCCATGTGCTGACCCGTTTTCGGGCTGCAACGTTAATGTTGCAGACTTTTCAGACGATGATTAAGGAGTTTTTAGGTCGTGGTTCTATACTCAGTGATGCCGTTGGAGTTGATGGACTCACTTATCTTCCAAGCCTTCCGCTGTTATCGTTATTAGATGGCCTTAAGCCATACTTATTGTAATAAGTTCTCTTTTGAGACACTCGATGTAATAAGTGTGTGATTTGCTACTCTGTTATAAATCCTCCGAGTACTGTGTGGTGTCAGCATTACTGATCCAGGGATGACACCGGAGCACAGAGATCAGACTGTTTGAGGTCTGGTCGCTACAAAGAGCTACCCAAAGCGGAAGCTGCTACCCGAATTCAATGAGGAGGCCTCAGACCCTCCACAACCAAATATCAAAGCAGCCACCTGGTCGGATGGACGACCCCTCTACCAACACAGAGCGGCATACAACGCCGCTCACAATACAACATGCAACCCATGCGAGGGCTCGCACCCAAAGGATGGTGCAACAAGATCCATCTATGGACCACGCAAGCGCGCCCCAGCATACAATGCAACACAACAAACATCCGAACAACGCGGTACACCCAGCTACAGGGGTGCCGCACACCCCCTATGTTTCACCGATGAGGTGCTGGACCATGAATTTCCAGAGGGATTCAAGCCCGTAAACATAGAGGCATACGACGGAACAACAGACCCCGGGGTCTGGATTGAGGACTACATCCTCCATATCCATATGGCTCGAGGAGATGGTCTCCACGCCATCAAGTACTTACCCCTCAAGCTCAAAAGGCCAGCTCGTCACTGGCTCAAAGGCCTCCCAAAAGCTCCATTGGAAGTTGGGAAGAGCTCGAAGATGCATTTCGGGCAAATTTTCAAGGGACTTATGTCCGACCTCCGGATGCGGACGATTTGAGTCATATAACTCAACAGCCCGGAGAGTCAGCCCGAAAGCTTTGGAATAGGTTTCTTACTAAGAGAAACCAGATTGTCGACTGTCCGGACGTCGAAGCCTTGGCAGCTTTCAAGCATAGTGTCTGTGACGAATGGCTCGCCAGACACTTCGGCCAAAATAAGCCGAGAACGATGGCCGCATTAACAAACCTCATGACCCGCTTTTGCGCGGGTGAGGACAGCTAGCTAGCCAGATGCAGCACCAGCGCCCCCAGTACATCTGAAGTTAGAGATGGAAACGGGAAATCACGGCGCAACAGCAATAACAAACGCCAAAATAAAGAAGACAGCACGAAGGGCACGACAGTAAATGCCGGATTCAAAAGCTCTTGGCCAGGTCAAAAGCCGCCCCCTAAAGGCACCAGGGATGAATTGTCCAGCCTCAACAAAATTCTGGACCAAGTATGTTAGATTCATAGTACCCCTGGTAAACCTGCTAATCATACCCACAGAGAATGTTGGGTCTTCAAGCAGTCCGGCAAACTCAACGCCGTACACAAGGGGGAGGATACACCAAGTGAAGACGAGGACGAGCCCCCCAAGCAAGACACGGGGGAACAAAAGAAATTTCCACCAGAAGTCAAAATAGTAAACGTGTTACACGTAATCAAGGGAAAAAACAACGCGGCACTCCCAGGAAAATATACCCAAGTGCCTGTCACCACGAAGTCCTGCCACTGGTCATCTCAACCGATCACTTTCGACCATCGCGATTACTGAGCAAGTATCCGACACGCAGGATGGGCTGCCCTGGTATTAGACCCAGTAATTGGCGCATATCACTTCACAAGAGTCTTGATGGATGGCGGCAGTAGCCTAAACCTAATATATCAGGATACAATCCGCGGGATGGGGTTAGACCCAACACAAATTCTCCATAGCAATACTACCTTTAAAGGAGTAACGCCAGGCCCAGGGGCTTGCTGTACGGGCTCCCTCCTACTACAAGTTATATTCGGCTCCCCTGATAACTTCCGTCGCGAGCATTTAACTTTCCACATTGCTCTGTTTCAAAGTGGCTATCAAGCACTGCTCGGACGCGCAGCTTTCGCTCGCTTTAATGCAATACCACACTACTCCTCCCTCACACTCAAGATGCCCGGTCCACGTGGCATCATTATAGTGCACGGAAATATCAAGCGATCTCTGCGCGCCGAAGAGAGTGAGGCTGCCTTGGTAGCCGCACACTAAAGGCGCCCGGACAAGCGAAAGCATCCAATAGGTCGTCAAGACCTCAGATACAACTAATCAAGTCCGGCGCCGCTATTTATACCAAATAAGTGGTCACACCCCTATTTGTTAATACAAGGGGCTCAACGCACGCAGACAAGTGGCAATTTCTCATCTTGAATTATACATGGTTTCTTTCAAAACTATCTTTTTGCACGACAACTTTTTCACTTAACTTCCTCTCTTTTACAGACGATCATTGTGCTACACCCGTCCAGGATACGGCACAACGGAGACACAGGCACAGACGTGCAGCAGGGACCCGCTCCAAGGATTCTTTTTAGATTAAGACCCTGCGTCAACCTTTTTTACTGTCTCTTGTTGATACATATCCACCGTTGAGAAGGATGCTGACGTCTTGGCATGTGGCCATGCCAGAACAATGCACGTACCTGGACACAAGGGGCTTCTTACAAAGGCCATTATTTAGGCCCAGTTTATACCACAAAGACCGAATACCTTAGGGAGTGTTCGGCATCACGAGTTTGGCCCTATATGCATCAGCTCCGAATCATTGTCTTTGGTCAAATGTTGGGTTTGCCCGGCTCCTATGTTTTGGTGCCTTACGTTCCGCTTTACCGGCTAAGGTAGCACCAGGAGAACTACTGCGATTGTGCCCTGGTTCATCCGGACGAGCACCTCAGTAGAGAAAGCCGAAAACTGACTGTCATGATATAGCGTGAGACTGGTCAACCACTCGATGACCTGTGGGAATGTTAGAATTCCTCCGCCTTAACGAAGGGCCGTTTTCTGGCCAGGCATGTATGCACCTCGGAATCGGGAGAGTGCGGAGCCACCAGGGGCTATCTAGTATCCCCATTGTCAAACTCCTATGGCTAAGTAAAAGTGCTAAAGCATTATAGTCCGGTTGCCTCGCTCGCTCCGCTATCACCTCCTTAATAGGACCAAGACGTTGGGTTAAGTGTGAACGCGTGTTTTTGCGAGCACCTCCGCATTATATGCGTGAGGGTTGAAGCCGACGGCTGCAATCTTTCTGGTTATACATGTGTATACATAAACGGCCGCCCAGGAGGCATCATATTACTTTCAGGCAAAAGTATAAAAATAGCCTTATAAAAATTTATAAAAGCATTTCGCTTAAAATGAGATTACATATCACTCAAACATAATATTTTTTGAGCACTGGGTCTCTATCAAACGAGCACCCTCAAGAACTTCTTCAAAGTAGTGCTCAGTAGCCCTTCGACCTATGGCCGAATCCCGCGCTGCAACAGTGGTAGCATCCATCTCCGCCCAGTATGCTTTAACACGGGCAAAGGCCATCCGTGCGCCCTCTATGCACGCCGACCTCCTCATCGCATTAATGCGCGGCACCACGTCAAGGAACTGCTGCACCAAGCTGAAATAGTTGTTCGGTTTTGACCTTTCCGGCCATAGCTGATCCACAACAGACCTCATGGAAAGTCAATGAAAGCGGACGCTTGGGAGAATGGAATTGTCTCCAAAACAGCTGGTCTACTTCACGGTCCGTCTGACCCTGGAAATACTTGGCCGCATCGGCAGCGCTCGCCGCCAAATCCATATATACATCCTCCGAACTCCACAGCCGATCCAGAGGGGCATACCGTAGATCTCCGAACTTCCTCCGCAACATAAAGGATTTCCCAGCTACAATATCCCCGGCTTCCCGCAGCTCCTCCTTCTTTGCCCTCATAGCAGAGCGGAGGTCGTTTTTCGTCGCAGCTGCCTTCTCAAGGTCTGATGCCTTCGCTTGGTTTTCCTTTTCAAGAACCCGGCAACGGTCGGCGGCGGCTTTTAATTCTATGGACATCTTGGCCATCTTGTCTCGGCTCTCGCCATGCGCGGCCTTCTCGGCTTGCAACTCTTCGGCCGCCTTTAAAGCAGCTGCATTACCCAACCTCGCTTGTTCCTTGGCTCGGGCAAGTTCTGCCCGCAAGGCTTCAACAGTGGCAGCTCCATCTGCAGTCACAACATATTAAAGATACTGGCATCATGCTGCTCTTCCTATGTGGCGTTTACCAGCTAATGACACTTACCCTGTGCCTCGTCAAGCCTTTTGTTAACAAGCTCGATGTCGGCGTCTGCCGCATCCAACTGCCGTTCTAAATGGGCAAACTCGCTAGTCCGGCTAGCCACCGGAGCTTCCATCACCTACACATAGAGGCAGTATGGTT
Source organism: Triticum urartu (assembly GCF_056163025.1). Lineage (NCBI taxonomy): Eukaryota > Viridiplantae > Streptophyta > Magnoliopsida > Poales > Poaceae > Triticum > Triticum urartu. The sequence continues at coordinate 363,347,874 of NC_141877.1, forward strand.
ATTACCTGGGAATATGATCCTCTGTTCGTCGTCATTTTCGACGACAACCAGAGTCTCAGGGGCTACTATCTACACAGGGCACACCTAGCATGTGGAGGACTATCATACATTCTTTTACGTACCTCAAAGCCTGTCAGTAGACTCATAAAAGCTTCATGCAATCCGCTTTCGGCGGACGATATTCTCTCCATCACCGTATTCATCAGCACACGGTGTTCATCTGAGATGGCCGCTCTCCCCACCAACTCCCTCAGAACATCTGATTGCACACTAGATGGTGTCGGACTCTTTTGTCTGCTCTCTTCGGGAGCCGGACACTGGGAACTTTGGGGGTCAATGGGATTATCTTCTGGCCTCACCGGACTCGGAGAGGCCCTCCGCGACGACACTTCAGGGTCGCCCGCTTCTGGAGCGGAGGAGTCCGGAGGAGGCATTTCTCTCTCCATCATCTCTGGAAGAAGATCCCTCGAAGACGAGCTCATTTGAGAGGGGCTAAGGCCCGAACTGCAAAGACATATGCGGTGGTTATTTTCTCAGAAGAAAAAGATGGCATATCTGTACTATTAAAGTATTTCGGGTCACTTACGACTCGCGGGAGAATTGATCCCCCCGCGGACTTTGTGCGGCAACAGCGCCCCCCAAGGTAGGACCCTCTGTGGGAGACTTCTTCTCCCGTTTGGAAGCTTCAGCTTCCGAATCCCCGGGCACAGTCCTTTTCCTCTTCTGGTCGTCTTCCTTCATGGAGACGCTCGCTCCCTCGATTAGAATGGGCAGCATTGGGGGCCCGCGTCCGCCCGCATTATCCTCCACAGTATCTTCCTTCAAGGGCTCCGGGCAAGGTGCGGTCTGGAGCATCTTTTCCAATACCGGATTTTCCAAACCCTCAGGGAGGGGGGCCGAACACCGAATCAACTTCGCCTTTGCTAGCCAGTCCTGGTCAAAAAGCGAACTCTCAGAAATAACTTCGTAACAAAGGAGAGATAGTATGTTCGGCCGGAAGATGCCTTACCTGTTCGGTGGCGCGGTTACTACTCAGGCCAACGTCCTCGATGATTTCTGGACACTCCACCTGAGGTCCGAACAATGACTTGTACATCTCCTCGTGCGTCAAGCGAAAATTTTGAATGACACACGGTCCCTTGGGATTGAACTCCCACAGGCGAAGAGGTCGGCGTTTGCAAGGCTGTACTTGACGAACCAGCATAACTTGTATTACCGCAACCAAACTGAAATGTCCATTGAAGAGATCTCGAATGCGGCTTTGCAGTACAGGCACGTCCTTGGCTGGACCCCAGCTCAGACCTCTGCTGATCCATGACATCAGTTGTGGTGGAGGGCCCGAGCGGAAAACAGGGGCGGCCGCCCACTTGGCACTTCTAGGAGCCGTGATGTAGAACCACTCCTGTTGCCACAATTCAGACACCTCTGGGATGGAACCTTTGGGGCACGGAGCTCCCGTCATCTTGCGTATTGAGGCACCTCCACACGCTGCATGTTGCCCCTCGATCATCTTCGGCTTTACTTCAAAGGTCTTGAGCCATAGGCCAATGTGAGGGGTAACCCGGAGGAAGGCCTCGCACACAACAATGAATGTCGTGATATGAAGAAAGGAGTCCGGAGCTAGATCATGGAAGTCTAGCCCATAATAAAACAGCAAACCCCTGACGAAAGGATCCAGAGCAAGGCCTAGACCTCGGAGGAAGTGGGAAACGAACACGACGTTTTCGTTGGGTTCGGGGGTGGGGACGGCCTGCCCTCGGGGAGGCAGCCGATGCAAGATCTCGGCGGTCAGATATCTGGCCTCCCTCAACATTTTGATGTCTTCCTCTGTGACGGAGGAAGGCACCCATTGGCCTTGAAGGCTAGATCCGGACATGATTGAAGGTTCGGAGCACCTGACCTGAACTTTGGGCGTTTGAGCTTGAGGTGGGGGAAGGATTCGATTGAGCACGGGAGGGAAAAATAAAAGCCTTGTCCCTTTATAAAGAGGGTGAATATCAAGCGTCCTCTCCGTGTCCGTTTGGACTTGCCTATGATCTAGGAGTCCTATAAGCGGTTGGGTTACCCACGCCCGTATTGATGAGAATCCCGGAATAAGGGGACACGATCTCTGCTTTAACAAGACGTGCCAAGGAAACCGCCTCACATGACGCGCTGAGGTGGGATAATGAAACAACTCGGATAAAGGCCTGGCCGTGGTGTGTCACACTACGGAATAAGTCAGCATATTAGATTTGTGTAAATGTTATTCTCTCTATGGAAATATGTGGAAACTTATTTTGCAGAGCCGGACACTATCTTTGTGTTCAAAATCTTCTATGAAGTACTTGGAGGAGGAACCCGCCTTGCAATGCCGAAGATAATCTGCGCGCCGGACTCATCGTCATTGAAGCCTGGTTCAGGGGCTACTGAGGGAGTCCTGGATTAGGGGGTGTCCGGATGGCCGGACTATACCTTCAGCCGGACTCCTGGACTATGAAGATACAAGATTGAAGACTTCGTCCCGTGTCCGGAAGGGACTTTCCTTGGCGTGGAAGGCAAGCTTGGCGATATGGATATGTAGATCTCCTACCATTGTAACCGACTTTGTGTAACCCTAACCCTCTCCGGTGTCTATATAAACCGGAGGGTTTTAGTCCGTAGGACAACATACGTAACAACAATCATACCATAGGCTAGCTTCTAGGGTTTAGCCTCTCCGATCTCGTGGTAGATCTACTCTTGTACTACCCATATCATCAATATTAATCAAGCAGGACGTAGGGTTTTACCTCCATCGAGAGGGCCCGAACCTGGGTAAAACTTCATGTCCCTTGCCTCCTATTACCATCCGGCCTAGACGCACAATTCGGGACCCCCTACCCGAGATCCGCCGGTTTTGACACCGACACTATTGCTGCTATCACTACTATCAAAACTATCAAACTACTTTGCTACTGATCACTTTGCTGCAGATAATTAATCTCCAGGTGTGGTTGAATTGACAACTCAGCTGCTAATACCTTCAATTATTCTTTGGCTCCCCTTGTGTCGAATCTATAAATTTGGGTTGAATACTCTACCCTCGAAAACTGTTGCGATCCCCTATACTTGTGGGTTATCAAGACCTTTTTCTGGCACCATTGCCGGGGAGCATAGCTATATTTGTTGAGTCACTTGGGATTATTATCATATTATCACTATGAAGAATCTGAAGGATCCTAAACCGAAGATATTTCCCTCAAGTACGGGGGGAGGTAAGAAACTGCCATCCAGTTCTGCTTTAGATTCACCTTCTATTATGAGTAAACTTGCAACACCACCACATGCCATGAATTCTGATATGTCGCAAGTTATTGATGATGCTACTTTTACTATGAATGATGCTTATAATGATGCTAGTACCTTGCTTGATAATGATGATGTGCCACTTGGTGATTTTCTTGATAAACAAATTGCTAGAGTTATACAACATGATGTTGTTGAATCTGATGATGAGGTTGAAACTGAATCTCCTGAAACACCTGCTAGAACTAGCCTTCCTAGATATGAATTGTCTAAGGTACTGGAAGGTTATGTTATGAGTGAAGAAGCAACTAGAGACATTCTTGCTTGCAATGATAGAGATGATCTAGAAAAATTATTATGCAAGTACAAAGAAAAATCTTTGAATGCTAGAACGAAACGTGATCCTAAGTTTGCTACTTCACCTATTTGTATTGCTGATAAGGATTATTAATTCTCTGTCGACCCTGAGTTAATTACTTTGGTTGAATCTGATCCTTTCCATCATTATGAAACTGAAACTGTTGTGGCACATCTTACTAAGTTGAATGATATAGCCACCCTTTTACTCATGATGAGAAAACTCGCTATTACTTTATTCTAAAATTAATTCATTTCTCATGATGCTAAAGCTTGGTACAATACTCTTGCTCCTGGTTGTGTGCGTAGTCCCCAGGATATGATTTATTACTTCTCTGAAAAATATTTTCCTCCTCATATGAAACAAGCTGCCTTATAGGAAATATTTAACTTTGTACAAACTAAAGAAGAGAGTCTCGCACAAGCTTGGGGGAGGCTTTGCCAATTACTTAATGCTTTGCCTGATCATCCTCTTAAGAAAAATGAAATACTTGATATCTTCTATAATGGACTAACCGATGCTTCTAGGGATTTCCTAGATAGTTGTGCTGGTTGTGTTTTCAGGGAACAGACTGTTGGACAAGCTGAAGAATTATTGAATAACATATTGAAAAATTGTGATGATTGGACTATTCCTGAACCACCGGCTAAACCCACTCCGAAGAAGAGGGGCATATTATATCTCAGCCCCGAAGATATGCAAGAAGTAAAGAAATCTATGAAGGAAAAAGGTATTAAAGCTGAGGATATTAAAAATTTACCTCCTATTGAAGAAATACATGGGCTTAATACACCACCACTGCCTAAGGTGGTAGAGTTAAATTCTCTTATGAAGTTCAATGATAATGATAATCCTCACAACATGCATCCTAGTCAATGCCATTATGAGTTTGAAAACTACATTAGAAAACAAGATCACTTCAATGCAAATGTTATGAAACAATTGACATATAACTCTGATATGATTGCTTGCTTGAGTGACTTGTTATTTAGAATATCAAATGATGTTAGAGGTGTTGGAAAGCATGCTTCTATGGTTCAAACTTAGTTAGAACAAGTTGCTAAATCACAAAGAGAATTACTTGATGAAATGAATCATAATATGCATGACTTTGTTGTTAGAGTTGCAACTAGAGGAGGTAAAATGACTCAGGAACCACTTTATCCTGAGGGACACCCAAAAATAATATAACAAGATTCACAAAAAGCTAACACTAGTGCACCTAGTCCTTCTAAAAAGAAAAGGAAAAAGAAAAATGATAGGACTTTACATACTTCTAGTGAACCTGAAATAGAGAAACCTCCTGGTAATGATAATGAAACTTCTATCTCTGATGCTGAAAATCAATCTGGTAATGAACACTCTCCTAGTGATAATGAAAAATATAATGATGAGGTTCATGAAGACACTCAACCAAACAATGATAAAGAACCAAATAATGATGTTGAGATAGAACCACCTGTTGATCTTGATAACCCACAACCTAAGAATAAAAGATATGACAAAAGAGACTTTGTGGCTAGAAAACACGGTAAAGAAAGAGAACCGTGGGTTCAAAAACCTATGCCTTTTCCACCCAAGTCAACTAAAAATAATGATGATGAAGAATTTGAACGCTTTGCTGAAATGCTGAGGCCAGTCTTTTTGCGTACTCGCTTGACTGATATCTTGAAAATGCCTCCTTATGCAAAATACATGAAACACATCATCACAAATAAGAGAAAAATACCGGAAGCTGAAATCTCCACTATGCTTGCTAATTATACTTTCAAAGATGGAGTACCTAAAAAACTTGGAGATCCGGGAATACCAACTATACCTCGCTCTATCAAAATGAATTATGTGAAAACTGCTTTGTGTGATTTAGGAGCTGGTGTTGGTGTTATGCCTTTCTCTTTATATAAAAGACTCGACTTGAATAAACTCACACCTACTAAAATATCTTTGCAAATGGCTGATAAGTCAACTGCCATACCTATCCGTATCTGTGAGGATGTGCCCGTTGTTGTTGCTAATGTTACTGTTCTTACTGACTTTGTTATACTTGAGATGCCCGAGGACGACAACATGTCAATTATCCTTGGTAGGCCCTTCTTGAACACTGCATGGGCCGTTACCGATTGTAATAAAAACAAGGTCACTTTTCATAACAATGGTAATGCGCATACGGTGAACTTTCCGAAGAAACAATTCCAAGTGAATGGTATTAATGTTATTGAAAAATCTCTGACAATCACTACTGGAAGTTTTCAAATACCTCTATATGCTATCAAAAAGAAATATGAAATGCTTATTGTTCAGGAAATGCATATCCCCATTGAGGTAACTTAATGATTTATGAAAGTTCTTCGGTTTCATGCTAATCGAAAGTGGTTGTTAATAAGACCTGATCAACCTTATTAATGTATCATTTTTGAATGGTATGAAATTGATGAATTTAGTAAGCACTACCCTCTGTCCCTACCTTTTATTCTCTGTTCTTATTAGTTAAATAAAATAAAATGCCATGTTTTGTCTGTTTTCTGAATTTCTCGTGCAATAAAAAATGACCCAAAAATGGAAGTTCTCAGAATGCCCTGAAGATTTTATATGATTTTTTCCTTAATATTTAAGAATTTTTGGTGCAAAAATCACCAGAGGGAGGTGCACCAGGTGGGCACAACCCACCTGGCCACGCCAGGACCCCCAGGCATGCCCTGGTGGGTTGTGGTCCCCACGTGGGCCCCCTCACTTATCTCTTCATCCCACATTGTCACCTACCTCGAGAGAAAAAGTCACTCTTGCTCTCTCCCCCGTGTTCTTGAGCTCAAACCCGCGGATTTTGATCTCTTTGCTTGAAGCTCCGTTTCTGAAACTATTTCGGGGGATTGTTGCTTGGTATGTGACTCCATCATTTGTCCAATTAGTTTTGGTTTTAGTGGTTTATACTTTGAATAAATAGCTACTCTTGGTGCTGCTGTAGATGTGCTTGCATGTTCAATTCTTAGTGTTCTAAGTAGTTTGAATGCTTGCTATGGCCTCTATGTATCCCTATGAGTAGTTGCTATTAGTTTTGTGAAGTTTTGTTGGAAAAATTTTGTGAACTAAAAATTCAGATTTTTGTTCATAGGAAAAATTGTACGCGGACATGAATATCTTCAGGAAATTTGGCTCTAAGAAGAACTCCAAGGGTGTTATTGGGGAGTCTTCTGACAATGATCTCCACCATCGGAGGGTGGCGGAGGTACAGCCGTGCGAATGGCCGCACATCCCGTTCCTGCAAGAAGCTGGAATTCATGAGGAGTTCATGAAATTCATTGCCAATGCCGGTCTCACCAACTTCATCACAAATGAGTGTGACCAGCACCAAATCCTCACAAACGTCTTAGTTCAAAGCTTTACTTTCTTGCCTAGAAATAATCCTCCTGAAGTGAGCTTTGATTTACATGCTGAAAACCATCAGATACCACTTACTGAATTTTGTGACGTACGCATGATCCCATCTGATGGGAGCTTGGCTGAGCCTAGGCTGGCTGAGTTTGAGGATTTCTGTCGCACTTTGACAGTGCGTGATGAGAGGAGAGTGTCAGCCATCACTGCCGGTGGCTTGCATTTTCCTGATGTTCGCTACTTTGCACTTTTTATTACCAAATGCTTGCTTGCTAGGGAGAAGGTGGGTGCACTTAGTTCACCAGACCTTGCTGTTTTATGTCGTGCAATAGAGGGCGACAACACTTATTTCTTGGGAGCTTTTGTGGTTCGTTGCCTCCGTCTTAATAAATCTCAAGGGAAAAATACATGGTGGGATTTTTGCTACTCATTTGGCAGCTCACTTCGAGGTTGCAATACGCCCCCATGATGTCCCTCTTACCACAGTGTACCTAGACCATGCAGCTATGGATCACCATCACTTTCTTGCGCATGATAGTCCTAATATTGCCATTCCTTATAACTTGGTCTATAGCATTGACACTTGTGATGTTATCCTTGCCTGCACTAGCTCTATTTGATTCTGTTGCCAGGGGCAGATACCGGATTATGCATGGAGACATCCTCGCCTACTGGAACGCTCAGGCTGCTGCCGAAGCTGCACAGGCACCTCTGTAGTGGGATGAGTGGATGCACGCTCCTCAGGATCCATACTACCCTCTAGGCTACTGATCGATTACCAACTTAGGGAAAAAGCCTAAGCTTGGGGGAGTACATGTTTCTCACCAACATTATATTCATGATCACATACCATTCCATTTTTCGGTGCTGACACTTTTTCATTGTACCATCCATGCTTAAATTTATTTTCTTGCTTTCTTCTTGTGTGTTTGAAAAACTTTAGAAAAAAACCAAAAATTAGTTGTAGTAATTTACTTTCTATGCATGCTTAGTACTAGTAGTATTAAAAAGAAAATCGAAAAGATTTCCTTGTTCTTCTTTTGCTTGTTGGGAGCTTTCCCATGTAAATAGTTTTTTCTTGTTTTTGCCTTTTATTTTGCTTGTTGAAGAAAACCAAAAACCCCAAAAATATTTCAGTGTGTTTCTCTGAATTTCTTTTTTTATTTGAGTCTTACCGAGGAGAAGACCATGATGTAAATGTTGAGTGGCTCTCATATGAATAACTGTTGAACTAATAAAGAGGCCATTTTACCTTGTCTTCTCCTGTTGAATAAAATGTTGCAGATTCCAGCTTAGTCCACGGCACTCTTGTATTATTATTATTTTCATATCAGTCGGTCGTGCAAGTAAAAGGCAATAATGACGATATCCGATGATTTGGTCGTGGCAGAGAGAAACTGGTATGAACTCGACTTGTTCTATTTGTGTAAATATGTTTAACCTAGTATCCAGGCTTCAACCCATTATGATTAAACATGTTTGCCATGACAATTAGAGATTATAGTTTCTCATGCCATGCATAAGTAGCTGGGAGTTGATAATGATTTATCTTGGATATCAACATAGCGTTAAAATGATTGTGATGTAGTATGATGATATGGTATCCTACTCTAAATGTTCGAGTGGCTTGACTTGGTACATCTTCATGCATGTAGTTGAATCAAAACCATCATAGCCTCTATAATGTTTCTGTTCATGGTGTTCATATACTACTCATGCTAGTGTCCAATGTTACTTATGCATAATGCCTGGTCATGATCGTTGTTGCTCTCTAGCTGGCCACTTCCCAATCTTAATTGCTAGCCTTCGCCTGTACCAAGTGGGAATTCTGCTTGTACATAAAAAACCTTGAACCCAAAGTTATTCTAGATGAGTCCACCATACCTACCTATATATGGTATTACCCTGACGTCCTAAGTAAATTTGCATGTGCCACCTCTAAAAACATCTAAAAATTATCCGTTTTGTGTGCCTGGATTGTTCATGGAACGACGGGAGGTGGTCGATATCTTCCATGCTAAGCGGGTTATCCTCAGGTCAAGTGTTTATTCACTCGCCATCGCATGAAGAAATGGGCGGTAATAGGGATGCCTAGTCCCAAACTGCTAACATGAAAAAGAGTTCATCTCTTGAATAATCAAAACAAACTCCCAATGGAGTCAAAACCTTTACTTTCCGCTTGGGAGCCTCCACTAGCGTGCTTAGCATGGAAGATGTTGATAACTGATAGTCGTGAAGTGAATGAGAAGGGGGCCTGTCTCAAAATTATCATTTATCTATGTTTTAAAAATTGAGCTCTGGCACCTCTGCAAATCACTGCTTCCCTCTGAGAAGCGACTTCTATTTACTTTTATGTTGTGTCATCACCTTCTAAAAACAAGTTCCAGAAACTGAGTAGAGCACAGCTGTCATGATTTATGCATTATGTATAGCTAATGTTGTGTGCATCATGACTGGATCTTTTCTATCATGAATTACAATGTTTAGTCGCTGCTTGAACTTTTGGAGGTGCTCTGCATTTATGTTTTGCGGTTTCAGAAAAGGCTAGTGAGATACCATTATTGTCATATTATATCATGGTTGTTTTGACAACATGTTGCTGTTTGAGATATCTTATCATTGCTTGTTAGCTGATTATGTCATTGATATGAGTCATTATAATCATTAAGAGTTATTGTCGACATGGTTAGTTATAATGTTGGCTGAAAACCTGGGTGCTGTTTAAGCTTATTTATGCGAACAAGAGCAAAAGAGTTCGTAAAAGTTTTTCTTTCTCGCTTTTAGTTTATCAACTGAATTGCTTAAGGACAAGCAAAGGTTTAAGCTTGGGGGAGTTGATACGTCTCCAACGTATCTACTTTTTCTCACGCTTTTCCTCTTGTTTTGGACTCTAATTTGCACGATTTGAATGAAACTAACCCCGGACTGATGATGTTTTCAGCAGAACTACCATGGTGTTGTTTTTGTGCAGAAATAAAAGTTCTCGAAATGGAATGAAACTTTGCGAGAATTTTTTATATCTATAGTAAGAATTTTTGGATCCAAGACCCACCAAAGAGGGGCTCCTGAATGGCACAATCCACCAGGGCTCGCCCTCCCTCCTGGCGCGCCCAGGTGGGTTGTACCCACCTGGTGGCCCCGCCGATGACCCCCCTGATACTATAAAATCACATTATTCCAGGAAAAATTAGGGAGAAAGAATTATCACGATCCACAAGACGGATCCGCTGTCAAGCCCTGTTCTTCCTTGGGAGGGCAGATCTGGAGTCCGTTTGGGGCTCCGGAGAGGGGGATCTTCGTTCTTCGTCATCACCAACCCTTCTCCATCACCAATTCCATGATGCTCCCCACCGAGAGTGAGTAATTCCTTCATAGGATCGCTGGTCGGTGAGGAGTTGGATGAGATTCATCATTTAATCGAGTTAGTTTTGTTAGGGCTTGATCCCTAGTATCCACTATGTTCCTACATTGATGTTGCTATGACTTTGCCATGCTTAATGCTTGTCACTTTGGGCCCGGGTGCCATGAACTCAGATCTGAACCGTTTATGAATTCATCATTATATCCATGTTTTAGATCCGATCTTGCAAGTTATAGTCACCTACTATGTGTTATGATCCGACAACCCCGGAGTGACAACAACCGGGCCCACTCTCGGTGATGACCGTAGTTTGAGGAGTTTTTGTATTCACTATGTGTTAATGCTTTGTTTCGGTTCTCTATTAAAGGGAGGCCTTAATATCCCTTAGTTTCCAATATGGTCCCCGCTGCCACAGGAGGGTAGGACAGAAGATGTCATGCAAGTTCTTTTAATAAAGCATGTATGACTATTTACGGAATACATGCCAACATTATATCGAAGAACTGGAGCTAGTGTCGTATCACCCTAGGTTATAACTTTCACATGGTGAATATCATCCAACAAGTCACCGATGCAATGCCTACGAATTTATCCTTATTGATCTTGCTGCATTACTATTGCTAACATCACTGTTACACTTGCTACCAAAATTACTACTATCACTGTTACTGTTACTATTGCTGTTGTTACTACTATCAAAACTATCAAACTACTTTGCTACTGATCACTTTGCTGCAGATAATTAATCTCCAGGTGTGGTTGAAATGACAACTCAGCTGCTAATGCCTTCAAATATTCTTTGGCACCCCTTGTGTCGAAGCTATAAATTTGGGTTGAATACTCTACCCTCGAAAATTGTTGCGATCCCCTATACTTGTGGGTTACTCTACCCTCGAAAAAGGTTGGTCCGAGCCACTTCATCAACAATACCGCCGAATCAAGATAAGACATTGGTGGTAAGTAGTATGATGATCACCGCCCACAACTCTTTGTGTTCTACTTGTGCATAGCATCTACGCATAGACCTGGCTCGGATGCCACTGTTGGGGAACGTAGCATGCAATTTCAAAAAAAAAATCCTACGCTCACGCAAGATATATCTAGGAGATGCATAGCAACGAGAGGGGGAGAGTGTGTCCACGTACCCTCGTAGACCGAAAGCGGAAGCGTTAGCTTAACGCGGTTGATGTAGTCGAACTTCTTATCGATTCAACCGATCAAGCACCGAACATACGGCACCTCCGAGTTCTGCACATGTTCGGCTCGATGACGTCCCTCGAACTCTTGATCCAGCAAAGTGTCGAGGGAGAATTTCATCAGCACGACGGCGTGGTGATGGTGATGGTGAAGTGATTCACGTAGGGCTTCACCTAAGAACTACGACAATATGAACGGAGGAGCAAACTGTGGAAGGGGGCGCCACACACGGCTTGGAACAATTGATGTTTGTTAGAGGCACCCCCACTGAGGCACCCCGGCTCAGGGCGACCAGTTTACCTTGCATTGCCAACCCAGAGATCATGTCTTCTGGCAACACACAACATCTTGGTACAGAAACCACTCCTTTACTGAAACTAGCGGAAGCATAGTGCGACATTACATCAAGTTGCAAGGCCAAGCGGCACACTCGATGCGGCCAAACAATATGTACATTATTTAGTGAACATAAAAGGGGCCTCGAGCACGACATCTACACGGCAGCAGAACAACGACATAGTGGGACTCCATAGCACAGGGACACCGATGTGGACATGGTCTAGACATGGCAGCACTCCGATCCAGTTAGACTTTCCTGAAATCTGGCTTAACATGCCAGGTTAGTACATTGAATGTACTTGCAAGCTCACAGCAAATAGAATCATAATGACAAACAATATCATGAAAATTAATCAAGTTAAATGCAAACAACAACATGCTACTCATGCAGTGAAACCAAACTTGTGCATCGAGTCACTCGGACTCTCTTACCAACAGGTTGCCTCGAAACCGAACAGTGCTCATGACGAATCACGAATGGAACCATACTTGGTTCAACTGGTTACCTCGTAACGAAACAGTGATCACTCCCGGATCACAAGTGATACCACAACAGTCTGTCTCACTGACATCATCATGATCCAACCAGTGCAATGCAAATAACTTAGGGTGCAAGATTTATTTAGGGAAGTTGATCCATGGTGGGACTTACTTACGGACTGGGCCCTTATCCATGGGCGCGGCTATCGATAGATTATTACACTCTGTAGAGGTAGCGCACTTTACCCACAACACGGAACCCATGGCCTCGCATTCCAATTCGGGTGGACCAATGGCATTCCGACAGAACTCTCACATTGCCATGACACTCTTACAGCCACTCCGACGAACTCCCCACTGAGATTAGTCATGGGTGACCGAGCCTACCAAAGGCTAAACTGTTGGAGATATGCCCTAGAGGCAATCATGTATGATGATATTTCCTATGTGTTTATGAATAAAGATAGTCCTTGGACATTATCAATGATGTGTATCGGCAAGTACGTGACTTGTTTGTGGGACTATGCATTGTATGATGACTGTCCTAAAAGGTCCCTAGTCGAAAGGGTTGTGTGGACGCGCAGCCAACTAGATTAGCATATGACACGATAGATGGCTTGGTCTCACTAGCCATGGAGCATTGGATGCTATCCGGATAATATGGACTTGGAAGGATCTGGTCAAATTCGACGTAGTCGGATCCGAGTCGGGATAACGTCCGAGTCGGAAAGACCCAACCATGAGACACAGCGATATGTCATCTTGAGTCTCTAGTACAACATATGTTCTATGTCCTAAGACCTGAGCTGACGCATGTACTCGGGATGGTGGCAGACTTGCTTTGGGCCGACCAAATGCTACTCTGTAACTGGGTAGTTATAAAGGTAGGTTTTGGGTTTGTCCAGAACCATGCTTCGAGATGTGGTCGAGCAAGATGGGATTTGCCCCTCCGATCAGGAGAGATATACTCTGGGCCCCTCGTGTGATCCGACCAGGATAATCATGGCCATGCGACAAGGATTATGAGATAATCAGATTTGTGGTCGGCCACTGGAACGAGAAAGAGGTCGGGCTAGCACAAGGATGACAGACTCGCCTTGAGCCCGACAACATATATCGTGTGGCAAAAGAAATGGAAGTATGATGCACAGGTTCGCCTAACCAGCTTCATAGTCTGTTTGGTGTTCGACATGCCTTGCTAGAGGCCGCTACCAACTGTGCAGTTCGGAGGTGATCCGAACTGCGACCAAGCCGGCTTGAACCTAAGGGGTCACGCGCTTAAGGGAAGGAACCTACGAGGTCGGATCTGAGGACACTGGTCGGATGTGATCCGAGTTGTATTCGGATTGTGGCCGAGTAGACTTATGGGCTTTAGGGTCCGTGCGAGGCCCAAGTGTTGAGCCTGCGACGGGTGCCTATATAAAGTGGAGGTGTCGCACACTCACGCGGTTGATCGCTTCGGTGTTTTCACTAGGGTTTGCATGTGTTGCGAATAGACACCTCCACTCACTGCCGGTTGTGTGATCGGACCTAGCAGTCCTCCGCACGACGTTCCTCCTGCACACGCGGATACCGTTAGAGGCGGTGCACTTGCGCCGCCCCGGCGAACTTGTACGTGGGAATCGACGACCGGCTGTACGAGGGAGATCGTACGAGGAGGAGACGATTCACGCGGATGCGCTGCCCCAACTCTTCTTCCGCTGCACGACACTCCGCGTCTAGTGGTAACGAACTGTGATCCATCTCCCGTAGCATGTTCTTGGTTGTTCTGCGCGTAGGAAATTTTTAATTTGCACGACGCACCCTACCATAGAACCCAACAAAAACAACGACCGTCGTGGCAAATAGATAGTCCCAAACGGGGACAAGGTACAATAACAACAACATGTCCACAAGGTTATGTCTACTTACCGGGCCAGGGTAACGCACGCCCATAACCTTCCCTCGTTGGAGGCACTGACAAAAGGCATGACAACAGGACGACTAACGACCTTCCCATACGAAGGCAAATGTGGTTGCACTTGTCAGCCTGATTCAGTGGCACCATGACCCGACAAACTTTATGTTCAAGTTCAATTATCATCATGTTTAACTTGAAATAAAATGCTCGAGCCACTATATGCCATGCTTATGCAACCATATATCATGCATCACATATCACTTAGGAACAACAGATCAACCTCATTCAAAGTTCTACTTGCACAAACTCATCTTTCAACATTTCTGGTCCTTACTTACTGGTCATCTAGATTAATCACTTTTTAGTTGGCATTTATCATACGAAACTCATCATGCATATAAGGAAAATAATATCGGTGCTCATATTACCATAGTCATGACAAGTTTACTTAGATCAACTACTCAAGCTATATCTCACTAGTTCAAGCATTCATTTCTGTTAACTAAGCATCTTGATCATGACAAACTAAATAACACAAGCATTATTTATTTTTAATACTATATGCAATGAATATCATATATTCAAGTGGAAAATCATGGATATTGCAAAGACACCATGAAAATGTTGTTGTGGCTTGCCTTAGTGCAGAGGAGCTTCACACTCCTCCTGGATGCCTTCAAGACAAGCTTCACCTTTTGAAAATAAATCAAATGACAAAAAGAAAATATCAAGAACACTTCTGAAAATTACCAGAAATTCTAGGCAGAAAAGAAAAAATCCTATCTTGGGTTTGCTGCTAGGATTTTGCAGTAAGAACAGAATGCAAAAAGAATCAACTCATTTGGACTTGTAGAATAAAAGTTATAGCTAGTCAAAGTTCTGGTCAAATTTGAACTAAATTTGAGTTAAAAGAAAAACCAGAGGGGGGTAACGTCGAAGGCATAAACCGCCTGGGCGCCACCACTCATACCTCTTCGGCCGCGGCCTGAGTGGCTGACAGCGGGCCCCAGTAGTCAGGTCAGAGGGGGAGGGGAAGAGAACCAGAGGTGGGCAGCACGACAACGACGCTTTCTCCGGCGAGGAGTGCCCGGTGAGGAGATCTAAGAGGATAGGATTGTAGAGGAGATCGAGGCGCACCTTCCCATACCCATAGCGTGGCTAGGGGTGGCCAGACGGGGTCAGAACGAAGCTCTCCAGCGGCGGCAACGGGCAGAGCTCGTCGGAGATGGTGGTTCCGGCGAAGCAGGGCCAGTCCAGCAGCTCCAAAGGCACTAGCACGCACCAGTGGACCACCATGAACACGCCGGAGTGGTTAGTGGAGCTCGAGCGGCTCTGGAGAGGGAGGGGGCAGAGGACGGGGATCATCGGCGAGCTCGGGATGGGGACGACGGCTAGAGTCCTACCCGGCCGGGCTGCGGCTTCCTATGGTGTTGTGGAGGTGTGTTGAGTGTGTGTGTGTGTGCGGAGAGAAACGAGCTTGGGGAGCGCTATTTATAGGCGAGGCTGAGGAGGGGATCAAGAGCTCGTCGTAGCTCTCTAGAGTGTCGCCCGACGACGAATGGCATCAGTGAGAGGGAGACAAGACGCCAGAGATCATGCAGGGGCTGTAGACGAGCTGCGATGAGCACAAGAGCGCGGTACGCGACGAGCACAAGGGCACGGGCGCACTGTTGCCTTCGCCGCGCCATGCTCGTGCTCGCTGCGGCGAGCTCCGGCGTCAGGGAGCGCCAGGGTGGATTTATGGAGGTGCAAACAAGGATGGGGGGATGTTTGGCAAGGTGCGGCGGCCGGGGCAGCGAGGACGCGCAAAACAGAGACGCTGGTGCACCGCAGAGCGCGTCAGCCGCATGGCAACTCCCTTGGACGCTCGTGGTCACCGCATGAACTTTGGCATCAGGCTGAGCTAAGTGCAAACATCATGTCCGGCAGTTAGTCCTTAGTGATGTTGGTTGTTTTGCACGGTTGGCTGGGTCACATGTGAACTGTGGGAGTGGCTTTCTTCCTGGCAAGTTTCTGGATAGAAACTTGTGAGCTTCACTGAGAAAAATTTAGTGAGAACTAAAGGCTGTGATTTGGGGTTTAGCAATCTCTTAGGAGGTAATCAAGCTCAGAAAAGATCAGCCCCAATAGATCAAGCAAAAATATACTTGCTATGCAAAGTGATCATTCTGTCCAGAATAGAAATGATTTTCTATAGAAAAAATATTACAAAAAGTTATGCAATATTTTTGATCAGGAAGGTGCCCTAGGGTTCAAAGAATATTTTTTAATTTATTCAGGATTTTTGGAGCAAGAAATCTGGGGGTTGCTTTGGAGCATACTTCTCTGAAGTGATTTTCAGGGAAGAAAATGAATATTTTTCTTTTGTGAAAAATATTCCTTGGGATTTTGTTGGAGTTTTTCAGAGAAGGAAAGGTGAGTTAGAAGTGGACGGGTCACTTGGGTGAAAATCAAGGGTAGGCCCAAGTGTCAAGTCCATTTGAATTGATTCAAAACTCCAAATCCAAAGCAAATGCAAATGAAAGTCTAGAGAAAGAGAGAAGGCAAGTCAAGGCTGTCACAAACCTCCCCCACTTAAGATGAATCTCGTCCTCGAGATTCGGTTGCTTGGCAAAACAATTTTGGGTAGGTTGTCCTTAAAAATTCCTCTCTTTCCTAGGTTGCGTCTTCTTCGGTGTGATGCTCCCACTGGACCCTGTCAAATTTGATCATTTTGCTGCGTGTGACCCTTTCTGCGTCATCCAAGATTCTGAATGGTCTCTCCTCATAAGTTAAATCTTTGGCAAGCTCAATTTCTGACATATCAGTCCTCTTCTCGGGTGGTGAAATACACCTTCTCAGCTGTGATACGTGGAACTCCGACAATTCTGGTGGCAATTCCAACTGATAGGCAACTATGCCAACTCGTGTCATGATCGGGAACAGACCAATATATTTTGGTGCCAATTTGCCTCGGGTCTGAAATCTCTTGACTCCCTTCATGGGTGTGACTCAGAGATACACGTGTTCACCAGGTTCAAAACTGACTTGCCGATGTTTCTATCGTGACTTAGCCAGTTGTAGTCTATCTCGATTTTCCTTGACTTGTTTCTCTACCTCTAATATTAGATCAGTACCGAAGATACGACTGTCTCCGGTTTGGGACCAATTTAATGGAGTGCGGCACTTACGGCCATATAAAGCTTCAAAGGGTGACATTTTCAGACTGGTTTGAAAACTGTTATTGTATGAGAATTCTGCATATGGCAGACAATCTACCCATTTGGGTCCGTGGGCTAAGGAACATGCTCGAAGCATATCTTCAAGGATTTGATTTACCCGCTCAGTCTGACCGTCTGTCTGTGGATGATAGGTGGTGCTATATTTGAGAGCAATCCCCAAAGCTTGATGGAGTCGGGACCAGAATGCGGATGTAAACAATGAACCTCGGTCCGAAGTGATTATTTTTGGCACTCCATGCAAACTGACAATCCGGGATACATATAATTGTGCAAGTTGATCAGCGCGAAAGGTGGTGCGGATGGGAATAAAGTGAGCCACTTTAGTCAGCGTGTCCACTATGACCCATATAGCATCATTGCCTCGGTGAGTCCTGGGTAGACCGGTGATAAAGTCCATGCAGACATCGTCCCATTTCCATTGCGAGACGGGTAGAGGTTGGAGAAGTTTGGTGGGTTTTTGGTGTTCCGCCTTTACTTTATTGCAGATGTCACAACAAGCGGCAAAATATGCGATGTCCCTTTTCATTCTATCCCACCAAAATATCTGTCAAAGGTCTTCATACATTTTAGTGCCGCCTAGGTGTATTGAATATGAGGATTCGTGTGCTTCTGCCAAAATTTTCTTCCTTAAATCTGCTTGCTCAGGTACGCATATCCTTCCTTGGAACCTGAGTGTACCCAGGGCGTCCCTTGAGAAATCCTGAGTCTTGCCTTCGTGCAGACATTTGAGATATACTTACAGAATCTTGTTGTCAGCATGTGCTATGCGAATCTCCTCTTCTATAGTAGGAGTTACCTCCAATGTATTCGCAAGACCGGCATTTATAATTACCAAGTTGAGTTGAGCGATCTCTTGCTGGAGTTCTGGAGGCAAAGACTGCATCATGGCATTTAAGTTGGCAGGCTTGCGACTGAGGGCATCAGCAACCACGTTGGCTTTTCCTGGATGGTAATTTATTTACAGATCATAGTCTTTGACCAACTTGATCCACCTTCGCTATTGAAGCTTTAAGTCTGGATGGGTGAATATATATTTGAGACTCTTGTGGTCGGTAAATATTTGACATCTCTTTCCAATGAGGTAATGTCTCCAAATCTTTAGAGAGTGCACAATAGTGGCCAGTTCGAAATCATATGTAGCATAGTTTCCTTCATGAGGTCGTAGTTGCCGCGATGCGTAAGCTACCACCTTGCCGTCTGGCATAAGTATGCACCCAATGCCCTTTCTGGATGCGCCGCAATACACATCAAAAGCTGTGGTAAATGTTTGGGAGAGTCAGTATTGGTGCTGATGTCAATCTGGTTTTTAGCTCGTTAAAGCTTTGCTCGCAATCCTCAGTCCATTCAAACTTATTGTCTTTCTTGAGGAGTTCTGTCATTAGCTTGGCAATTTTGGAGAATCCTTCAATGAACCGACGGTAATACCCGACTAATCCAAGAAAACTCCGGACTTCGGATACCATCGTGGATGCTGCCCAATCAAGCACATCTTTCACTTTGCTGGGATCCACTGCGATACCTTCTACTGAAAGAACATGCCCCAGAAATCTGACTTGTTTGAGCTAAAACTCACACTTGCTAAATTTTGCATACAACTGATGGTCACGGAGTCTCTGTAAGACTACTCGGAGGTGTTCCATGTGTTCTTTGTCACTTTTAGAGTATATGAGAATATCATCGATGAAAACCACCACAAACTTATCCAAGAATTCCATGAACGCCTTATTCATCATATGCATGAAAAAGGCGGGGGCATTTGTGAGCCCGAAGGACATTAATAACCCACAAGTATAGGGGATCAATTGTAGCCTCTTTCAATAAGTAAGAGTGTCGAACCCAACAAGGAGCTAAAGGTAGAACAAATATTCCCTCAAGTTCTATCGACCACTGATACAACTCTACGCATGCTTAACGTTCGCTTTACCTAGAACAAGTATGAAACTAGAAGTACTTTGTAGGTGTTTTTGGATAGGTTTGCAAGATAACAAAGAGCGTGTAAATAAAAAGTAGGGGATGTTTTAGGGAAAGAAGCAATAAAGTTAGTATAGCGAGTGTGGAAAAGTGGTGGTAGGAGTTGTGAAATTGTCCCTAAGCAATTGACTATGTTACTAGACCGATAACAAGTTTTATGAGGGAGAGGCCACTGCTAGCATGTCATCCCTGACTTGGAATTCTATGCACTTATGATTGGAACTATTAGCAAGCGTCCGCAACTACTAACGTTCATTAAGGTAAAACCCAACCATAGCATTAAGATATATTGGTCCCCCTTCAATCCCGTATGCATCAATTTCTATGCTAGGCTGAAGTTTCTGTCACTCTTGCCCTCCAATACATAGTCCTATCAACATACAACTAACCCTATGGTGTGATCCACGTGCGTGCTCATATGATGGGCACCAAAGGACAGCAACATAACCACAAGAAAATTAAATCAATCATAGCAATTCATCAACCACCGATAGGACAATGAAAATCTACTCAAACATCATTGGATAATAATATGAACCATAAAGCACCATGTTCAAGTAGAGGGTACAGTGGGTTGCGGGAGAGTGGACCGTTGTAGATAGAGGGGGAAGGTGATGGAGATGTTGGTGAAGATGGCAGAGGTGTTGGTGTAGATTGCGGTGATGATGATGGCCCCCGACGGCGTTCCGGCGCAACAGGAAGCGAGGGGGAGAGAGCCCCCCCTTCTTATTCTTCTTCTTATTCCTTGACCTTCTCCCTAGGTGGGAGAAGGGTTTCCCCTCTGGTCCATGGTCTCCATGGCATGGGAGGGGCGAGAGCCCCTCCGAGATTGGATCTGTCTCTCTGTCTCTCTCTGTTTCTACGTTCTCAGATTCTGCCCTTTCACCATTTCTTATATTTCCGGAGATCCGTAACTCCGATTAGGCTGAAATTCTAACACGATCTCTATCCAGATATTAGCTTTCTTGCAGCGAAAGAAGGACATCAACCGCCTTATGGGGTGGCCACGAGGGCCCAGGGCGCGCCTGACCCCATGGGGTGCCCCCTGCCTCATGGCCCCCTCGAGCATCGTCTCGCATTGATTTCTCTTCCCAAAAATCACATATATTCCAAAAAAATATCTGTCAGTTTTTATCCCGTTTGGACTCCGTTTGATATGGATATTATGCGAAACAAAAAACATGCAACAAAGGGAACTGGCACTGGGCACTGGATCAATATGTTAGTCCCAAAAATAGTATAAAAAGTTGCCAAAAGTATATGAAAGTTGTAGAATATTGGCATGGAACAATCAAAAATTATAGATACGACGGAGACGTATTAGCATCCCCAAGCTTAAATATTTCTCGTCCTCGAGTAGGTAAATGATAAAAAAAAGATAATTTTTGATGTGGAATGCTACCTGGCATAATCTTAATCATGTAATCTAATCATGGCATGAATATTAAGACACGAGTGATTCAATGCAATAGTCTATCATTCGACGTTAAGATAATAATACTCCAAGCATACTAATAAAGCAATCATGTCTTTTCAAAATAACAAGGCCAAAGAAAGTTATCCCTACAAAATCATATGGTTTGGCTATGCTCCATCTTCACCACATGAAATATTCAAATCATGCACAACCCCGATGAGAAGCCAAGCAATTGTTTCATACTTTTGATGTTCTCAAACATTTTCAACTTTCACGCAATACATGAGCGTGAGCCATGGACATAGCACTATAGGTGGAATAGAATATGATGGTGGAGGTTGTGTGGAGAAGACAAAAAGGAAGAAAGTCTCACATCGATGCGGCTAATCAATGGGATATGGAGATGCCCATCAATCGATGTCAATGCGAGGAGTAGGGATTGCCATGCAATGGATGCACTAGAGCTATAAGTATATGAAAGCTCGGACTGAAACTAAGTGGGTGTGCATCCAACTTGCTTGCTCATGAAGACCTTTTCAGGAACCCATCATCGGACCCATCATCGGAATATACAAGCCAAGTTCTATAATGAAAATTCCCACTAGTATATGAAAGTGATAACTCAAGAGACTCTCTATATGAATAACATGGTGCTATTCTGAAGCACGAGTGTGGTAAAAGGATAGTAACATTTTCCCATCTCTCTTTTCTCTCATTTTTTATTTTTTTCTCCTTTTTTGGCGGGCTTCTTTGGCCTCATTTTTTTGTGGGCTTCTTTGGCCTCTTTTATTTTTTTTGTAAAGTCCGGAGACTCATCCCAACTTGTGAGGGAATCATAGCTTCCATAATCCTTTCCTCACATGGGACAATGCTCTAATAATGATGACCATCACACTTTTATTTACTTACAACTCAATATTACAACTCGATACTAGAACAAAATATGACTCTATATGAATGGCTCCGGCGGTGTACCGAGATGTGCAATGATCTAGCATAGGAATGACATCAAAAAACGGACAAGCCATGAAAACATCATGCTAGCTATCTTACGATGATGCAAAGCAATATGACAATGAATTCTCAAGTCATGTATATGATGATGATGGAAGTTGCATGGCAATATATCTCGGAATGGCTATGGAAATGCCATGATAGGTAGGTATGGTGGCTGTTTGGAGGAAGATATAAGGAGGCTTATGTGTGATAGAGCTATAGTATCACGGGGTTTGGATGCACCGGTTAAGTTAGCACCAACTCTCGAGGTGAGAAAGGGCAATGCACGGTACCGAAGAGGTTAGCAATGATGGAAGGGTGAGAGTGCATATAATCCATGGACTCAACATTAGTCATAAAGAACTCACATACTTATTGCAAAAATCTATTAGTCAACGAAACAAAGTACTATGCTCATGCTCCTAGGGGGATAGATGGGTAGGAAAAGACCATCCTCGTCTCCGACCGCCACTCATAAGGAAGACAATCAATAAATAAATCATCCTCCGACTTCATCACATAACGGTTCACCATACGTGCATGCTACGGGAATCACAAACTTCAACACAAGTATTTCTACAATCCACTACTACCCACTAGCATGACTCTAATATCACCATCTTTATATCGCAAAACTATTGCAAAGAATCAAACATATCATATTCAGTGATCTACAAGTTTTATGTAGGATTTTATGACTAACCATGTGAATGACCAATTCCTGTCATCTCTCTAAATAGATATAAATGAAGCAAGAGAGTTTAATTCTTTCTATAAAAGATATTCCCACTCTCTAACAAATATAAGTGAAGCAAAATAGCATTCTACAAATGGCGGTTTTTTATGTGAAGAGAAACAGACAATCCAAACTTCAAATGATATAAGCGAAG
Source organism: Triticum urartu (assembly GCF_056163025.1). Taxonomy (NCBI): domain Eukaryota; kingdom Viridiplantae; phylum Streptophyta; class Magnoliopsida; order Poales; family Poaceae; genus Triticum; species Triticum urartu. Next base: position 363,370,640 of record NC_141877.1, read on the forward strand.
CACATGAAGCATTCTATAAAGCCATACTCAAAAGATATAAGTGAAGTGCAAAGAGCATTCTATAAATCAACCAAGGACTATCTCATACCAGCATGGTGCATAAAATAAAAAATTAAAATTAAATGCAAAAGACGCACCAAGATTGCACATGTCGCATGAACGAAACGAATCCGAAAACATACCGATACTTGTTGAAGAAAGATGGGATGCCTTCCGGGGCATCCCCAAGCTTAGACGATTGAGTCTCCTTGAATATTTACTTGGGGTGCCTAGGGCATCCCCAATATTGAGCTCTTGCCTCTCTTCCTTCTTCTCACATCAAGACCTCCTTGATCTTCGAACACTTCATCCACACAAAACTCAACAAAAAGCTCGGTAAGATCCGTTAGTATAATAAAGCAAATCAATACTCTAAGTACTGTTGCAAACCAATTCATATTTTGTTTTTGCATTATAGCTACTGTAATATAACTTTTCCATGGCTTAATCCACAGATAGAAATCGATAGTTTCATCAAAACAAGCAAACTATGCATCAAAAACAGAATCTGTCTAAAACAGAACAGTCTGTAATAATATGAACATTAACCATACCTCTGGTACTCCAAAAATTCTACAAAAATTAGGAAAAATAAACAATTTGTATATAAAGACAGTGCAAAAAGTTTCAGAACTGTTTGACATTCCAGTAAAAAATGTAAAATCTCGCACTACAGCCAAAGTTTCTGTCCTGCACCGTACAAACCAACAAGTAATCTAAAACATCCTAAAGGCAAACCTTGGCACATTATTTTTATTTTAAAACTTTATAAAAGAACACAACATAAATAAATGACTCTCTAAAACTTCCGGGTTGTCTCCCTGGCAGCGCTTTCTTTAAAGCCATTAAGCTAGGCATATAGTGCTCAAGTAATGGATCCACCCGGATCCCAAGGTATATCAAAACCAATTTTAATTAACCATGATTTGTGATTTAGTAGTGAGCACAAAGTAACATATATCATATAATGATGAAGTCTAACTCTCTTCCTATGCATCGGCATGTCATAGAAGAACAATTCATGCACATCAAGTAAAGGCCAATACATAGCATAAGCAGTTTCTTGCAATTTTATCGTGTGGGAAACATAGAGAGGGGGAGATATAGTTCTTCTCTCATAATAATTTCAAGTAGGAGCAGCAAGCACATGCATATTATATCTATCAAAATCATCATGTGTAGTAATAAACGCAACCCATCAATATAATCCTTAACAAGAGTAAACTTCTCCAATATAGTGTAGTTGGGAGAATTCAAAAAGATAATAGGACTATCATGTGTGGGTGCAATAGAAACAATTTCATGTTTAACATAAGGAACTATAGCAAATTCATCTCCATAAGCATAATTCATATTGGCATCTTGTCCACAAGCATAACAAGCATCAAGTTCATCAAAAAGGTATATTTCAAACGAATTAAAGGGATCATAACAATTATCATAGCAATCATCCTTCGGTAAGCATGAAGGGAAATTAAACAATGTATGAGTTGAAGAGTTACTCCCATTAGAAGGTGGGCACGGGTGATCAATCCGCTCTTCCTCCTTTTGTTCTTCGCTCCCCTCCTCATCTTTTTCATCCAATGAGCTCACAATGTCATTAATTTCTTCTCCCATAGACTCCTGCAAAATATTAGTCTCTTCTTGGACAGCGGAGACTCTCTCAATAAAATCATCAATATCGGAATTGAATTCATAATTCTCATAGCAATATTTAAGGATGGCTAAATTTTCAGGTCTATAAACTGAATCATCAAAATTTTCACACTCTTTAAACAAAGATTCAATTTCATAAGCACCCATAAAAGCAACAAATTCTTCTATTTGTTCCACATCATAGTAATCATATATACCATTAGCATAAGAAGCCAAGGTTTTATTATCATTAAATTTGCATGAAAAGGGAAGGTGTGGAGCCTTCATCCTAGAGCAACAAGTATAATCATATCTCAGGCATACTTGCCTAGCATTCCAATACAACATATAAATTTGAGCCCATAATATTTTCCATTTTTGAGTCAAGCGATAATCCCTAAAGTATTATTGTTGATCCAACGTGTCTCCCATTATATAATTGAATGGGGTTTTCTTGGGATTATCAAAGTAGTACATAATATCTTTCACATAATGAGCATCGAGGGTTTTAGGAGGTTCCCCATCTCCATGAGTAGCAGGTACACCTAATTTTTTTTGGTATTTCATGTTCCACATCCATAACTAAAGATAAAGAACAACTTAGAATAGCAAATAAAAATTACTTAGTGATAAAGCAAACAAGCACACACAAGAATATTCACCCCACGCTATGGCTCCCCGGCAACGGCACCAGAAAAAGGTCTTGATAACCCACAAGTATAGGGGATCAATTGTAGCCTCTTTCGATAAGTAAGAGTGTCGAACCCAATGAGGAGCTAAAGGTAGAACAAATATTCCCTCAAGTTCTATCGATCACCGATACAACTCTACGCACGCTTAACGTTCGCTTTACCTAGAACAAGTATGAAACTAGAAGTACTTTGTAGGTGTTTTTGGATAGGTTTGCAAGATAACAAAGAGCGCGTAAATAAAATGTAGGGGCTGTTTTAGGTAAAGAATCAATAAAGTTAGTATAGCGAGTGTGGAAAAGTGGTGGTAGGAGTTGCGAAATTGTCCCTAAGCAACTGACTACGTTACTAAACCGATAGTAAGTTTTATGTGGGAGAGGCCACTGCTAGCATGTCATCCCTGACTTGGAATTCTATGCACTTATGATTGGAACTATTAGCAAGTGTCCGCAACTACTAACGTTCATTAAGGTAAAACCCAACCATAGCATTAAGATATATTGGTCCCCCTTCAATCCCGTATGCATCAATTTCTATGCTAGGCTGAAGTTTCTGTCACTCTTGCCCTCCAATACATAGTCCTATCAACATACAACTAACCCTATGGTGTGATCCACGTGCGTGCTCATATGATGGGCACCAAAGGACAGCAACATAACCTCAAGCAAATTAAATCAATCATAGCAATTCATCAACCATCGATAGGACAACGAAAATCTACTCAGACATCATAGGATGGCAACACATCATTGGATAATAATATGAAGCATAAAGCACCATGTTCAAGTAGAGGGTACAGTGGGCTGCGGGAGAGTGGACCGTTGTAGATAGAGGGGGGAAGGTGATGGAGATGTTGGTGGAGATGGCGGAGGTGTTGGTGTAGATTGTGGTGATGATGATGGCCCCCGGCGGCATTCCGGCGCCACCGGAAGTGAGGGCGAGAGAGCCCCCTTCTTCTTATTCTTCATTGACCTTCTCCCTAGGTGGGAGATGGGTTTCCCCTCTAGTCCATGGCGTGGGAGGGGCGAGATCCCCTCCAAGATTGGATCTGTCTCTCTCTGTTTCCGCGTTCTCAGATTCTGCCCTTTCACCGGTTCTTATATTCTCGTAGATCCGTAACTCCGATTGGGCTGAAATTTTAACACGACCTCTATCTGGATATTAGCCTTCTTGCAGCGAAATAAGGGCATCAACCTCCTTACGAGGTGGCCACGAGGGCCCAGTGCGCGCCTGACCCCCTGGGGCGCGCCCCCCTGCCTCGTGGCTCGCTCGGGCATCGTCTCGTGTTGATTTTTCTTCCCAAAAATCACGTATATTCCAAAAAAAATCTTCATCAGTTTTTATCCCGTTTGGCTCTGTTTGATATGGATATTCTGCGAAACAAAAAACATGCAACAAACAGGAACTGGCACTAGGCACTGGATCAATATGTTAGTCCCAAAAATAGTATAAAAAGTTGCCAAAAGTATATGAAAGTTGTAGAATATTGGCATGGAACAATCAGAAATTATAGATACGACGGAGACGTATCAGACATCACCGTATATTCATAGAGACCATAACGGGAAGTCAATGTCGTCTTAGGAATATCTTCCTTCTTGATCTTCAGTTGATGATATCCGGTCCTTAGATCAATCTTGGAAAATACTTTTGCACCACTCAGCTGATCGAACAAGTTATCAATCCTTGGTAGCGGGAATTTGTTCTTGATTGTGACATCGTTCAACTGACGGTAGTCAACGCACATTCTGAGAGCACCGTCTTTCTTGTCTACAAATATTTGCAGGTGATCCCCATGGTGACGAGCTTGGGCGGATATATCCTTTCTGCAGCATCTCATCCAACTGCTTCTTTAATTCCACGAGTTCGGAGGAAGGCATCCGATAATATTTTTTGTACAATGGTGCAAACTCAAGCACTCTGTCTGGGGGCATTCTAGGTGATTCCTCAGGGAATACATCGGGAAATTCACTAACCACATGAATCAGATCCAATTCTTCGGCTACTGCAGTGAAGACCATCTCCCTTTTGGGTATACCTTTGCGGGCATAAAATTTTATGGCTGGACCTTCCTGATTTGTCAAGGTGACTTCTCGGGTCCACCTTAATATCCAACTTGGCAGACTCGATGACTATTGAGTCAACCAGTTCATTCCCAAAATAACATCCAACTTGGCACACTCGATGACTATCAAAGCGGTTGGAAAGCAGACCCCCTTAATATCAATTTCCAAATTCCAGCAGACCAAATTGCTTTTGAGCACAGATCCCGGGGACTGAACCATCATACTTTTTCATGCAACGAAACTTTGAGAAACAAAAGAGTGGGAAGCCCCAGAGTCGAATAAAATTATTGCGGGTATGCTATTAACAGAAAACATACCAATGGCGACTTTGGGGTTTTCCCAAGCCTCGTCTGTGGAGAGGTGATGAACTTGCCCTTGGACGATCTTCTGGGTATGATATGGCCCCATGTGATTAAGTTGCGGCCGGAACGGGGCATTTGGCTTCTTGGGACACTGCCTGGCATAATGTTCGGTCTGTCCACAATTAAAGCAGGCGTTGTTGCGCTGATGCTCCTCGTGTATTGGACTGGTCACGGCATTCTTGACTTGAGTAGTGGTCTTGTTCACATTCTGCTGCCAATTGGGTTTGTACTCCACTTGAGTCTGTTGTCGGGTACGGGCCTTCTGTATGGGCTGTCCGTCCTTTTTCGGCTCAAATTTACGCTTGTGGTCATTGTTTGCGGGTCGGTTATATTGCACAGGCTTGTACCCTCTTTCTGCGATGAGGGCCTTGTTTACCAGAGACTGAAAATCTGGAAAATCGAGCATGCAAAGAGCACTCCTGAGGTGTTGATTTAATCCTCCAAGGAACCTGTCAATCTTCCTTTCTTCCGTGGCCACATCATAATGGGAATAACGGGCCAGATGGTTAAAGTTGTGCAAATATTCACTTATTGACAGACTTCCTTGGGTGAGACCAACAAATTCGCGTTGCTTGGCCTTCATGATACCAGCTGGAATACGATACTTGAGAAATTGATCCTTGAAATTAGTCCACGTAATTTCTTCTCCCGCAGGCCACAGAGCTTTAGCATTATCCCACCATATAGCAGCGGCTCCTTCAAGATAGTGGGTAGCGAACGGAACCTTGTCATCTTCTTCAGTGTGAGAAATTTGAAGTTTCTTCTCAATGGTTCGTAAGGCCAACTCCACCGCACGACCCCAAATTGTCCGGGTCTGTCCATTTGAGGTAAAACGGACAAATCATACGTCCCAACGCACGACCCCATCCTAAAAAACATCCGTTTCTGGTCCGCCTCGACCCATCCGCGGAGCAAAGTTGGTCTGGGTTTGGGGTCGAACGGACACGGGCGGACAAATTCTTGCGTCCTCCTCGTCCGAGGCGTGTCCTCTGCATGTGAGGCCTGACCCACCCGTCATCCTCTCTCTTTAATCTCCCATAGCCCACCATATACACCCACCACCTCTCTCTCCACCTTTTCTCATCACTCCCCTCTGCTCCACACACCACCCATGCCGGTGCACGCGGGCGGGGGAGTGCGGCGGGCACAGGGGCTAGCGGCGCAGCTGCTGACGCGCGCACGGGCGAGGTGAGGCCGCGAGCAGGAGGGCGCACGGGGCGGGGCGGGGCGCGCGACGGGCGGAGTGGGGCAGGCGCGGGGCGGGAGGGCGCGGGCACGCCGCGGGAGGTCGCGGGAGGGGCGGGAAGCGGCGGCCGGGCGTGCGGGCTGCGGCGAGCGGGGGTGCGCGTGGGCGCAACGGCAGTCGGGCGAGGCGAGTGGGCGTGCGTGCGCGCGGGCGTAGCGGCGGCCGGGCGAGGCGGGCGAGCGGACGTGCGCGGGGCGCAGAGGCGGCCGGGCGCGCGCGGCGTTGCGGGAGGCAGGGGGCGGGCTGCGGTGAGCAAGAGGCAGGGGGCGGCGTGCGGCGCGGCTGCGAGCTGGGGTGAGGCACGGGCGCGAGCAGGAGGCGAGGCGGGAGCGCGCGGGCGCGAGCGCGCGACGGCGGGGGCGAGCCGCGGTGAGGCGGGCGCGAGCGGGAGGCGAGGCGGGAGTGCGCGGGCGAGCGCACGGCGGCGGGGGCGAGCCGCGGTGAGGCGGGCATGCGCGGGAGCGGGAGGCGAGGCGGGAGCACGCGGCGGCGGGGGCGAGCCGCGGTGAGGCGGGCGCGCGTGGAGCGGCGCGAGGCGCGGGCGGGGCGTGGCAGGCTCGCTGGCGACGAGGCAGGCACGGCGCGGCGGGGCGGGGCCGAGCCGGCGTGGCAAGAGCACAAGCTCGCGGGCGGGCGAGGCGCGGGCGTGGACGCGTGGCTGAAGCGGACAATTTGGGTATGATAGCTGCGTTGGGCGCCTTCAATCCCATCCGTACATGCGTATCCGTTGTAGCACCCATTGCCACCCCAAACAGACAAAAAACGATCGAACCAGACGTCTGTTTGGGGTCGTGCGGTGGAGTTGGCCTAACCAATCATCTGCTTCCAAAGGGCCAACCACTTGACTGAAACTGGGAGGCTTAGTCCTTTGAAAATATGATAGCTTGGAGTGATGGCCATTTTGATTCCCATTCCGCCCAACCATAGCTTGCACACTTTTTAACAGCTCATTCACATCACTGGTCCTTCTTTCCTCAAACATGTGCATAATTTGTTCAGTGGAGGGTGGATTTGGCGGTGGAGGCGGTGGCTGTGGATACGGCTCGGGGGAGTGTCCAGCCTGTCTTGCTGAGTGACGAACAGGGACATCCTCACAAGCCTGCGTGCTGCTTCCTCCCCGCGTCATCCTACTGTTTATTTTTCCCAATAAGAGCAACCACGATGAGCAACATCCAAACGTGGGAAGAAAAGACAGTGACAAACCCGAAAGAGTGAAACGAGCAAACCAAGAAACATGGTGATTGAATAAAAAGGTCCAACATAATTATACATAGGCTCATACATGAAGGATAGACATCATGACTGGTGCGACTACTTGCATACATGCAACGATACACCAGGGCTCATACAACTACATCCGTACATCACATGAACACTGCGGATACTCAGATGCTCTAGGACTCTGCCGATGCTGCCGGATCCTCTCCGGAGTCAGACCCAGATCCTGAACCAACGACGCCAACTGAGACCTCCGGGTTAAAGGTAACACGACAACGCTGCCTCGAGGGCTCTCCCTCAGGGGTAGGCATGGGATGAGAAGGGATCATGGGAGCCGCAGGGGTAGCAAGAAGAGACACCCACTCAGCAGGAGCATTGTGTGGGTTCACTATCAAGGTGCCCGAGCTACTCGGGGGAGTAACCAGAGAAATAGGCGAGTTAGAACTAGGCACAATATAAGGAGTAAATCCCATAGAAGGTGGAGTAGGGTAGGATCTAGCGGCGGCTAAAGCAGAACGAGCATGATTCAGCTCTCGAGACAACTCGTGAATCAGAAGATAACTAGCAGTGATATATCGAGAAAGGTGGCTAGTGTCACTACCATACGCCAGATCAATGGAATGAAAGCGAACACGACCATCATCGTGCAAAGATGGGTAGAAGCGAAAACATGGGTGGTTCTACATCCGAGCCTCAGCATAGCGTAACTCAACAAGAATCTCGAATGCAGCATACTGGACGGCATGAGCGGCGATGGATGCATAACCGCTCCAAGAGGAACGAGTGTAAGAACTTGCTAACGAACTAGTGCGCGGAGTAACCACGGCGTGATACTCATACACGGAGTCGACTAGACACTCCCGGTACACCTGATATGCTGGGTCGTCACCGTGAGGGTACATTCGACGCCACACGCTACGAAGGAGATGCTGAGAAGTGTAGGGCATCAGCTGCAACTGGCATGGATACAGCACCCGAGCCATCTACACTCACAACCATTAACCGGTTAGAAATAATAATAAGTCTAATGCATGCAATGCAGCATCGAGATGCAAATACTAACGGGACTCAATTAGCAAACTAACTAACATTTACTTCATGTGTCGCAAATACTAACGTCACTCAATTAGCAAACTAACTAATGTTTACTTCGCGTGTCGGGGTCTAGCGTGTCCTACAGTCAGCATGGCTCTGATACCAAGCATTGTGGCACCCCGGCTCAGAGCGACCGGTTTACCTTGCATTGCCAACCCAGAGATCATGTCTTTTGGCAACACACAACATCTTGGTACAGAAATCACCGCTTTATTGAAACTAGCGGAAGCATAGTGTGACATTACATCAAGTTGCGAGGCCAAGCGGCACACTTGGTGCGGCCGAACAATATCTGCATTATTTAGTGAACATAAAAGGGGCCTCGAGCACGACATCTACACGGCAGCGGAACAACGACGTAGCGGGACTCCATAGCACAGGGACACCAATGTGGACACGGTCTAGACATGGAAACACTCCAATCTAGTTAGACTTTCCTGAAATCTGGCATAACACGCCAGGTCAGTACATTGAATGTACTTGCAATCTCACCGCAAACATAATCATAATGACAAACAATATCATGACATTTAATCAAGTTAAATGCAAACAACAACATGCTACTCAAGCAGTGAAACCAAACTTGTGCATCGAGTCACTCGGACTCTCTTGCCAATAGGTTGCCTCGCAACCGAACAGTGCTCATGATGAATCACGAACAGAACCATACTTGGTTCAACTGGTTACCTTGTAACCAAACAGTGATGACTCCCGGATCATAAATGATACCACAACAGTCGGTCTCACTGACATCATCATGATCCAACCAGTGCAATGCAAATAACTTAGGGTGCAAGATTTATTAATGAAAGTTGATCCATGGTGTGACTTACTTACGAACTGGGCCCTTATCCGCGGGCGCGGCTATCGATAGATTATTATACTCTGTAGAGGTGGCACACTTTACCCACACCATGTAACCCATGGCCTCGCATTCCCATTCGGGTGGACCAACGGCATTCCGACAGAACTCTCCCATTGCCATGACACTCTTACGGCCACTCCGACCAACTCCCCACTGAGATTAGTCATGGGTGACCGAGCCTACCAAAGGAAAAACAACCACCGTTGTGGCAAATAGACAGTCCCAAACGGGGACAAGGTACCGTAACAACAACATGTCCACAAGGTTATGTCTGCTTACCGGGCCAGGGTAATGCACGCCCATAACCTTCCCTCGTTGGAGGCACCGAGAAAAGGCATGACAACAGGATGACTAACGACCTTCCCATACTAAGGCAAATGTGGTTGCACTTGTCAGCCCGATTCAGTGGCACCATGACCCGACCAACTTTATGATCTAAGAGGATAGGATTGTAGAGGAGATCGAGGCGCACCTGCTCGTACCCGTAGCATGGCTAGGGGTGGCCGGATGGGCTCGAAACGTAGCTCTCCAGCGGCGGCAGCGGGTGGAGCTCGTCGGAGATGGTGGTTCCGGTGAAGCAGGGCCAGTCCAGCAGCTCCAACGGCACCGGCATGCGCTAGTGGACCACCACGAACACGCCAGAGTGTTCAGTGGAGCTCGAGCGGCTCTGGAGAGGGAGGGGGCAGAGGATAGGTATCGCTGGCGAGCTCGGGACAGGGACGACGGCCAGAGGCCTGCCCGGCCGGGCTGCGGCTTCCTACGGTGGTGTGGAGGTGTGCTGAGTGTGTGTGCGGAGAGAAAGGACCTCGGGGAAAGCTATTTATAGGCGAGGCCAAGGCGGGGATCGAGAGCTGCTACCTCTTGAGCATGCGTTGGTTTTCCCTTGAAGAGGAAAGGGTGATGCAGCAAAGTAGCGTAAGTATTTCCCTCAGTTTTTGAGAACCAAGGTATCAATCCAGTACGAGACTACACGCAAATCCCCTAGTACCTGCACAAACAAACAAGAACCTCGCAACCAACATGATAAAGGGGTTGTCGATCCCTTCACGGCCACTTACGAGAGTGAGATCTAATAGAGATAATAAGATAAATATTTTTGGTATTTTTGTGATATAGATTGGAAAATAAAGATTGAAAAATAAATAGTAAACTAGAACTGTAGATTGGAAAGTTATATGATGTAAAGTAGACCCGGGGGCCATAGGTTTCACTAGTGGTTTCTCTCAAGATAGCATGTATTACGGTGGGTGAACAAATTACTGTCGAGCAATTGATAGAAAAGCGCATAGTTATGATGATATCTAAGGCAAGGATTATGAATACAGGCATCACGTCTGTGACAACTAGACCAAAACGATTCTGCATCTACTACTATTACTCCACACATCGACCGCTATCCAGCATGCATCTAGAGTATTAAGTTCATAAGAACGGAGTAACTCATTAGGCAAGATGACATGATGTAGAGGGATAAACTCAAGCAATATGATATAAACCCCATCTTTTTATCCTCGATGGCAACAATACAATATGTGTCGGTTCCCTTTCTGCCACTAGGATCGAGCACCGCAAGATTGAACCCAAAGCTAAGCACTTCTCCCATTGCAAGAAAGATCAATCTACCAGGCCAAACCAAACTGATAATTCGAAGAGACTTGCAAAGATATCAAATCATGCATATAAGAATTAAGAGAAGAATAAAATAATATTCATAGATAATCAAGTGCATAAAACCACAATTCATCGGATCTCGGCAAACACACCGCAAAAAGAGTTGCATCGAATAGATCTCCAAGAAGATCAAGGAGAACTTTGTATTGAGATCCAAAGAGAGAGAAGAAGCCATCTAACTAATCACTATGGACCCGAAGCTCTGTGGTAAACTACTCACACATCATCGGAGAGGCTATGGTGTTGATGTCGAAGCCCTCCGTGATTGAATTCCCCTCCGGCAAATCACCGAAAAAGGCCCCAAGTTGGGATCTCTCGGGTACAGAAGGTTGCGGCAGTGGAAAAGGTGTTTCGTGGCTCTCCCCGAAGGTTTTAGGGTATAAGAGTACATATATAGGCGAAAGAAATAGGTCGGTGGAGCTGCGAGGGGCCCACGAGGGTGGGGGCGCACCCTCCTGCCTCGTGGCTTCCTCGCTGCTTCCTTGACGTCCACTCCAAGTCTCCTATATTATGTTTGTTCCAGAAAAGATCCTCGCGAAGGCTTCATTCCGTCTGGATTCCGTTTGATATTCCTTTTCTGCGAAACACTAAAATAGGCAAAAAAACAACAATTTGCACTGGGCTTTCGATTAATAGGTCAGTCCCAAAAATAATATAAAAAGTTATATTAAAGCCCATTAAACATCCAAAACAGATAATATAATAGCATGGAACAATCAAAAATTATAGATACATTGCAGACGTACCAAGAGCTCGCCGGAGCTCTTTGGAGTGTCGCCCGGTGAAGAATGGCGTCAGTGAGAGGGGGAGAGGACGCCGGAAATCACACGGGGGCTGTAGACGAGCGGCGGTGAGCATAGGGGCACAGGCGCACTGTTGCCTTGGCCGCGTCATGCCCGTGCTCGCTGCGGCGAGCTCCGGCGTCGGCGAGCACCAGGGTGGAGTTATGGAGGTGCAAACGAGGATGGGGGCGCGGTTTGGCAAGGTGTGGCGGCCGGGGCAGCGAGCACGTGCGAAACAGAGACGTTAGCGCACTACAGAGCACATCGGAGGCATGCCAACCCCCTTGGATGCTCATGGTCACGCGTGAACTTTGGCATCAGGCTGAGCTAAGCGCAAACACCATGTCTGGCAGTTAGTCCTTAGTGGATTTGGTTGTTTTGCACGGTTGGCTGGGTCACAGGTGAACTGTGGGAGTGGCTTTCTTCCTGGCAAGTTTCTGGACAGAAACTTGTGAGCTTCACTAAGAAAAATTTAGTGAGAACTAAAGGCTGTGCTTTGGGGTTTACCAATCTCTTAGGAGGGTAATCAAGCTCAGAAAAGATCAGCCCCAAAAGATCAAGCAAAAATATACTTGTTGTGCACAGTGATCATTTTGTCCAAAACAGAAATGATTTTCTGTAGCAAAAATGTTACAAAAATTTATGCAATATTTTTGCTTAGAAAGGTGCCCTAGGGTTCAAAGAATATTTGTGAATTTATTCAGGATTTTTGGAGCAAGAAATCTAGGGATTGCTTTGGAGCATACTTCTCTGAAGTGATTTTCAGGGAAGAAAATGAATATTTTTCTTTTATGAAAAATATTCCTTGGGCTTTTATTGGAGTTTTCAGAGAAGGAAAGGTGAGTTAGAGGTGGATGGGTCACTTGGGTGAAAATCAAGGGTAGGCCCAAGTGTCAAGTCCATTTGAATTGATTCAAAACTCCAAATCCAAAGCAAGTGCAAATGAAAGTCTGGAGAAAGAGAGAAGGCAAATCCAGGCTGTCACACCCACCCCCGTATATAAAGGAGGGAGAGGGGAGGAGACCGGCCTAGGCGTGCCCCAAGTGGGAGCAGTCCCACTTGGGTTCCTACTCCAATTCGCTGCCCCCTTCCTTTTATCGAAGGGGGAAAGGGGAAGGAGAGGGAGGAGGAGGAGAAGGAAAGGGGGGCGCCGCCCCCTCCCCTAGTCCAATTCGGACTCCTCCCTTGGGGGGGCGCGCCACCCCTTGTGGGCTGGCCTGCCTCCCTCCTATGGCCCCTATGGCCCATATCTTCCCCCGGGGGGTTCCGGTAACCCCCCCTCCCGATACTCTGATATGTACCTGATATATTCTGAAACACTTCCGGTGTCCGAATACTATCATCCAATATATCAATCTTTACCTATAGACCATTTCGAGACTCCTCATCATGTCCGTGATCTCATTCGGGACTCTTAACAATCTTCGGTCACCAAACCACATAACACATAATACAAATCGTCATCGAACATTAAGCGTGTGGACCCTATGGGTTTGAGAACTATGTACACATGACCGAGACACCTCTCCGGTCAATAACCAATAGCGGAACCTGGATGCTTGTTACCTCTTGAGCATGCGTTGGTTTTCCCTTGAAGAGGAAAGGGTGATGCAGCAAAGCCGCATAAGTATTTCCCTCAGTTTTTGAGAACCAAGGTATCAATCTAGTAGGAGACCACGCGCGAGTCACCACGTACCTACACAAACAAATAACAACCTCGCAACCAACGCGATAAAGGAGTTGTCAATCCCTTCACGGCCACTTTCAAGAGTGAGATCTGATAGAGATAATAACAAAGATAAATATTTTTGGTATTTTTATGATATAAATTGAAAGTAAAGATTGCAAAATAAAATAGATTGCAAACTTGTATGATGGAAAATAGACCCGGGGGCCATAGGTTTCACTAGTGGATTCTCTCAAGTAGCATAAGTATTACGGTGGGTGAACAAATTACCGTCGAGCAATTGATAGAATTGAGCATAGTTATGAGACTATCTAGGCATGATCTTATATATAGGCATCACGTCCGTGACAAGTAGACCGACTCCTGCCTACATCTACTACTATTACTCCACACATCGACCGCTATCCAGCATGCATCTAGAGTATTAAGTTCATAAGAATGGAGTAACGCTTTAAGCAAGATGACATCATGTAGAGGGATAAACTCATGCAATATGATATAAAACCCATCTTTTTATCCTCGATGGCAACAATACAATATGTGTCGTTTCCCCTACTGTCACTGGGATCGAGCACCGCAAGATTGAACCCAAAGCTAAGCACTTCACCCATTGCTAGAAATATCAATCTAGTAGGCCAAACCAAACTGATAATTCGAATGGACTTGCAAAAATAACCAATCATACATAAAAGAATTCAGAGAAGATTCAAATATTGTTCATAGATAATCTTCATCATAAACCCACAATTCATCGGATCTCGACAAACACACCGCAAAAAGAGTTACATCGATTAGATCTCCAAGAAGATCGAGGAGAACTTTGTATTGAGATCCAAAGAGAGAGAAGAAGCCATCTAGCTACTAGCTATGGACCCAAAGGTCTCAAGTAAACTACTCACACATCACCGGAGAGGCCATGGAGTTGATGTAGAGGCCCTCCGTGATCGATGCCCCCTCCGACGGAGCTCCGGAAAAGGCTCCAAGATGGGATCTCTTGGGTACAGAAGGTTGCGGCGATGGAATTAGGTTTTCGTGGTGCTCTCCAATGGTTTGGGGGTACGTAGGTATATATAGGAGGAAGAAGTAGGTCGGTGGAGCCATGAGGGGCCCACGAGGATGGAGGGTGTGCCCAGGGGGGTAGTGTTGGAAATATGCCCTAGAGGCAATAATAAAATGATTATTATATTTCCTTGTTCATGATAATTGTCTATTATTCATGCTTTAATTGTATTATCCGGAAATCGTAATACATGTGTGAATACATAGACCACAATGTGTCCCTAGTGAGCCTCTAGTTGACTAGCTCGTTAATCAATAGATAGTCATGGTTTCCTGGCTATGGACATGGGGATGTCATTGATAACGGGATCACATCATTAGGAGAATGATGTGATGGACAAGACCCAATCCTAAACATAGCACAAGATCGTATAGTTCGTTTGCTAGAGTTTTTCCAATGTCAAGTATCTTTTCCTTAGACCATGAGATCGTGTAACTCCCGGATACCGTAGGGGTGCTCTGGGTGTACCAAACGTCACAACATAACTGGGTGACTATAAAGGTATACTACGGGTATCTCCGAAAGTGTCTGTTGGGTTGACACGGATCAAGACTGGGATTTGTCACTCCGTATGATAGAGAGGTATCTCTGGGCCCACTCAGTAATGCATCATCATAATGAGCTCAAAGTGACCAAGTGTCTGGTCACGGGATCATGCATTACGGTACGAGTAAAGTGACTTGCCGCTAACGAGATTGAACGAGGTATTGGGATACCGACGATCGAATCTCGGGCAAGTAACGTACCGATTGACAAAGGGAATTGAATACGGGGTTGCTTGAATCCTCGACATCGTGGTTCATCTGATGAGATCATCGAGGAGCATGTGGGAGCCAACATGGGTATCCAGATCCCGCTGTTTGTTATTGACCGGAGAGCCGTCTCGGTCATGTCTACATGTCTCCCGAACCCGTAGGGTCTACACACTTATGGTTCGGTGACGCTAGGGTTGTAGAGATATGAATATGCAGTAACCCGAAAGTTGTTCGGAGTCCCAGATGAGATCCTGGACGTCACGAGGAGTTCCGGAATGGTCCGGAGGTGAAGAATTATATATAGGAAGTGCAGTTTCGGCCATCGGGAGAGTTTTGGGGTCACCGGTATTGTACCGGGACCACCGGAAGGGTCCCGGGGGTCCACTGGGTGGGACAACCCATCCCAAAGGGCCCCATGGGCCAAAGTGGGGAGGGGAACCAGCCCATAGTGGGCTGGTGCGCCCCCCTTGGCCCACCCCATGCGCCTAGGGTTGGGAACCCTAGGGTGGGGGGGCGCCCCACCTGGCTTGGGGGGGACTCCACCCCTTGGCCGCCCCCCTAGGAGTTCCCATCTCCTAGGGCCGGCGCACCCCCTAGGGGGCCTATATAAAGGGGGGGAGGGGCACTACACCCTTGAGTCTTGGCACCTCCCTCTCCCCTGCTACACCTCTCCCTCTCGCAGTATAACGGCAAAGCCCTGCTGCGGTGACGCCCTGCATCCACCACCACGCCGTCGTGCTGCTGGATCTTCATCAACCTCTCCTCCCCCCTTGCTGGATCAAGAAGGAGAAGACGTCACGCTGACCGTAGGTGTGTTGAACACGGAGGTGCCGTCCGTTCGGCGCTAGGATCTCCGGTGATTTGGATCACGTCGAGTACGACTTCCTCATCCCCGTTCTTTGAACGCTTCCGCGCGTGATCTACAAAGGTATGTAGATGCAATCCGATCACTCGTTGCTAGATGAACTCATAGATGGATCTTGGTGAAACCGTAGGAAAATTTTTGTTTTCTGCAATGTTCCCCAGCAGTGGCATCATGAGCTAGGTCTATGCGTAGTTCTCTTTGCACGAGTAGAACACAATTTGTTGTGGGCGCAGATGTTGTCAACTTTCTTGCCGCTACTAGTCTTATCTTGCTTCAGTGGTATTGTGGGATGAAGCAGCCCGGACCGACCTTACACGTACGCTTACGTGAGACTGGTTCCACCGACTGACATGCACTAGTTGCATAAGGTGGCTAGCGGGTGTCTGTCTCTCCCACTTTAGTTGGAGCGGATTCGATGAAAAGGGTCCTTATGAAGGGTAAATAGAAGTTGACAAATCACGTTGTGGCTATTACGTAGGTAAGAAAACGTTCTTGCTAGAACCCTTTTGCAGCCACGTAAAACTTGCAACAACAATTAGAGGACGTCTAACTTGTTTTTGCAGCAAGTGCTTTGTGATGTGATATTGGCAAAGTTGTGATGAATGATGAATGATATATATGTGATGTATGAGATCATGTTCTTGTAATAGGAATCACGACTTGCATGTCGATGAGTATGACAACCGGCAGGAGCCATAGGAGTTGTCTTTATTTTTTGTATGACCTGCGTGTCATTGAGAAACGCCATGTAAATTACTTTACTTTATTGCTAAACATGTTAGCCATAGTAGTAGAAGTAATAGTTGGCGAGCAACTTCATGGAGACACGATGATGGAGATCATGGTGTCATGCCGGTGACAAGATGATCATGGAGCCCCAAGATGGAGATCAAAGGAGCTATGTGATATTGGCCATATCATGTCACTATTATTATTTGATTGCATGTGATGTTTATCATGTTTTTGCATCTTGTTTACTTAGAACGGCGGTAGTAAATAAGATGATCCCTCATAATAATTTCAAGAAAGTGTTCCCCCTAACTGTGCACCGTTGCAACAGTTCGTTGTTTCGAAGCACCACGTGATGATCGGGTGTGATAGATTCCAACGTTCACATACAACGGGTGTAAGACAGGTTTACACATGCAAACACTTAGGTTGACTTGACGAGCCTAGCATGTACAGACATGGCCTCGGAACACAGAAGACCGAAATGTCGAGCATGAGTCGTATAGAAGATACGATCAACATGAAGATGTTCACCGATGTTGACTAGTCCGTCTCACGTGATGATCGGACACGGCCTAGTTAACTCGGATCATGTTATACTTAGATGACTGGAGGGATGTCTATCTAAGTGGGAGTTCATTATATAATTTGATTAGATGAACTTAATTATCATGAACTTAGTCTAAAATCTTTAAAATATGTCTTGTAGATCAAATGGCCAATGTTGTCCTCAACTTCAACGCGTTCCTAGAGAAAACCAAGCTGAAAGACGATGGTAGAAACTATACGGACTGGGTCCGGAACCTGAGGATCATCCTCATAGCTGCCAAGAAAGAATATGTCCTACAAGCACCGCTAGGTGACGCACCCATCCCACAGAACCAACATGTTATGAACGCTTGGCAGACATGTGCTAATGATTACTCCCTCGTTCAGTGCGGCATGCTTTACAGCTTATAACCGGGGCTCCAAAACCGTTTTGAGCGACACAGAGCATATGAGATGTTCGAAGAGCTGAAAATGGTTTTACAAGCTCATGCCCGGGTCGAGAGATATGAAGTCTCTGACAAGTTCTTCAGCTGTAAGATGGAGGAAAATAGTTCTGTCAGTGAGCACATACTCACTATGTCTGGATTACATAACCACCTAACTCAGCTGGGAGTTAATCTCCCGGATGACGCGGTCATTGACAGAATCCTTCAGTCGCTTCCACCGAGCTACAAGAGCTTTGTGATGAACTTCAATATGCAGGGGATGGAAAAGACCATTCCTGAGGTATTTGCAATGCTGAAATCAGCAGAGGTAGAAGTCAAAAAGGACCATCAAGTGTTGATGGTGAATAAAACCACTAAGTTCAAGAAAGGCAAGGGTAAGAAGAACTTCAAGAAGGACGGCAAGGGAGTTGCCGCGCCCGGTAAGAAGCTGCCGGGAAGAAGCCAAAGAATGGACCCAAGCCCGAGACTGAGTGTTTTTATTGCAAGGGAAGTGGTCACTGGAAGCGGAACTGCCCCAAATACTTAGCGGACAAGAAGGCCGGCAAAACGAAAGGTATATGTGATATACATGTAATTGATGTGTACCTTACCAGCACTCGTAGTAGCTCCTGGGTATTTGATACCGGTGCAGTTGCTCACATTTGTAACTCAAAGCAGGAGCTGCGGAATAAACGGAGACTGGCGAAGGACGAGGTGACGATGCGCGTCGGGAATGGTTCCAAGGTCGATGTGATCGCCGTCAGCACGCTACCTCTACATTTACCTACGGGATTAGTTTTGAACCTCAATAATTGTTATTTAGTGCCAAGTTTGAGCATGAACATTGTATCAGGATCTCGTTTAATACGATATGGCTACTCATTTAAATCCGAGAATAATGGTTGTTCTATTTATATGAGAGATATGTTTTATAGTCATGCTCCTATGGTGAATGGTTTATTCATAATGAATCTCGAGCGTAATGCTACACATATTCATAGTGTGAATACCAAAAGATGTAAGGTTGATAATGATAGTCCCACATACTTGTGGCACTACCGCCTTGGTCACATAGGTGTCAAACGCATGAAGAAGCTCCATGCAGATGGACTTTTAGAGTCTCTTGATTACGAATCATTTGACACGTGCGAACCATGCCTCATGGGTAAGATGACCAAGACTCCGTTCTCAGGAACAACGGAGCGAGCAACCAACCTATTGGAAATCATACATACTGATGTGTGCGGACCAATGAGTGTTGAGGCTCGTGGTGGCTATCGTTATGTTCTCACCCTCACTGATGACTTGAGTAGATATGGGTATATCTACTTAATGAAACACAAGTCTGAAACTATTGAAAAGTTCAAGGAATTTCAGAGTGAGGTTGAGAATCAACGTGACAGAAAAATCAAGTTTTTGCGATCAGATCGTGGAGGAGAATACTTGAGTCACGAATTTGGTACACACTTCAGAAAATGTGGAATATTTTCACAACTCACGTCGCCTGGAACACCTCAGCGTAATGGTGTGTCCGAACGTCGTAATCGCACTCTATTGGATATGGTGCGATCTATGATGTCTCTTACCGATTTACCGCTGTCATTTTGGGGTTATGCTTTAGAGACTGCCGCATTCACTTTAAATAGGGCTCCATCAAAATCCGTTGAGACGACACCGTATGAATTATGGTTTGGGAAGAAGCCTAAGCTGTCGTTTCCAAAAGTTTGGGGATGCGATGCTTATGTCAAGAAACTTCAACCTGAAAAGCTCGAACCCAAGTCGGAAAAATGCGTCTTCATAGGATACCCTAAAGAAACTATTGGGTATACCTTCTACCTCAGATAAGAAGGCAAGATCTTTGTTGCCAAGAATGGATCCTTTCTAGAGAAGGAGTTTCTCTCGAAAGAAGTAAGTGGGAGGAAAGTAGAACTTGATGAAGTATTACCTCTTGAACCGGAAAGTGGCGCAACTCAGGAAAATGTTCCTGTGGTGCCTGCACTAATTAGAGAGGAAGTTAATGATGATAATCAAGATACTTCTGATCAAGCTCCTACTGAACTTCGAAGGTCCACAAGGACACGTTCCGCACCAGAGTGGTACGGCAACCCTGTCTTGGAAATCATGTTGTTAGACAACGGTGAACCTTCAAACTATGAAGAAGCGATGGCGGGCCCGGATTCCGACAAATGGCTGGAAGCCATGAAATCCGAGATAGGATCCATGTATGAAAACGAAGTATGGACTTTGACTGACTTGCCCGATGATCGGCGAGCCATAGAAAATAAATGGATCTTTAAGAAGAAGACAGACGCGGATAGTAATGTGACCATCTATAAAGCTAGGCTTGTCGCTAAGGGTTATCGACAAGTTCAAGGGGTTGACTACGATGAGACATTCTCTCTAGTAGCAAAGCTGAAGTCCGTCCGAATCATGTTAGCAATTGCCGCATACTATGATTATGAAATATGGCAAATGGACGTCAAAACGGCATTCCTTAACGGTTATCTTAAGGAAGAACTGTATATGATGCAGCCGGAAGGTTTTGTCGATCCTAAGAATGCTGACAAGGTGTGCAAGCTCCAATGCTCGATTTATGGGCTGGTGCAAGCATCTCGGAGTTGGAACATTCACTTTGATGAGATGATCAAAGCGTTTGGGTTTATGCAGACTTATGGAGAAGCCTGCGTTTACAAGAAAGTGAGTGGGAGCTCTGTAGCATTTCTCATATTATATGTAGATGACATACTTTTGATGGGAAATGATATAGAGCTTTTGGACAGCATTAAGGCCTACTTGAATAAGAGTTTTTCAACGAAGGACCTTGCAGAAGCTGCTTATATATTAGGCATCAAGATCTATAGAGATAGATCAAGACGCCTCATAGGTCTTTCACAAAGCACATACCTTGATAAGATATTGAAGAAGTTCAATATGGATCAGTCTAAGAAGGGGTTCTTGCCTGTGTTGCAAGGTGTGAAATTGAGCTCAGCTCAATGTCCGACCACGGCAGAAGATATAGAAGAGATGAGTGTCATCCCCTATGCCTCGGCCATAGGTTCTGTTATGTATGCCATGCTGTGTACCAGACCTGATGTAAACCTTGCCATAAGTTTGGTAGGTAGGTACCAAAGTAATCCCGGCAAGGAACACTGGACAGCAGTCAAGAATATCCTGAAGTACCTGAAAAGGACTAAGGAAATGTTTCTCGTTTATGGAGGTGATGAAGAGCTCGTCGTAAAGGGTTACGTCGACGCTAGCTTCGACACAGATCTGGATGACTCTAAGTCACAAACCGGATACGTGTATATTTTGAATGGTGGGGCAGTAAGCTGGTGCAGTTGCAAGCAAAGCGTTGTGGCGGGATATACATGTGAAGCGGAGTACATGGCAGCCTCGGAGGCAGCACATGAAGCAGTCTGGGTGAAGGAGTTCATTACCGACCTAGGAGTCATACCCAATGCGTCGGGCCCGATGACTCTCTTCTGTGACAACACTGGAGCTATTGCCCTTGCCAAGGAGCCCAGGTTTCATAGGAAGACCAGGCATATCAAGCGTCGCTTCAACTCCATTCATGAAAGTGTTCAAAATGGAGACATAGAGATTTGTAAAGTACATATGGACCTGAATGTAGCAGATCCGTTGACTAAACCTCTCCCTAGAGCAAAACATGATCAACACCAGAATTCCATGGGTGTTCGATTCATCACAATGTAACTAGATGATTGACTCTAGTGCAAGTGGGAGACTGTTGGAAATATGCCCTAGAGGCAATACTAAAATGATTATTATATTTCCTTGTTCATGATAATTGTCTATTATTCATGCTTTAATTGTATTATCCGGAAATCGTAATACATGTGTGAATACATAGACCACAGTGTGTCCCTAGTGAGCCTCTAGTTGACTAGCTCGTTAATCAACAGATAGTCATGGTTTCCTGGCTATGGACATGGGGATGTCATTGATAACGGGATCACATCATTAGGAGAATGATGTGATGGACAAGACCCAATCCTAAACATAGCACAAGATCGTATAGTTTGTTTGCTAGAGTTTTTCCAATGTCAAGTATCTTTTCCTTAGACCATGAGATCGTGTAACTCCCGGATACCGTAGGGGTGCTCTGGGTGTACCAAACGTCACAACGTAACTGGGTGACTATAAAGGTATACTACGGGTATCTCCGAAAGTGTCTGTTGGGTTGACACGGATCAAGACTGGGATTTGTCACTCCGTATGATGGAGAGGTATCTCTGGTCCCACTCGGTAATGCATCATCATAATGAGCTCAAAGTGACCAAGTGTCTAGTCACGGGATCATGCATTACGGTACGAGTAAAGTGACTTGCCGGTAACGAGATTGAACGAGGTATTGGGATACCGACGATCGAATCTCGGGCAAGTAACGTACCGATTGACAAAGGGAATTGAATACGGGGTTGCTTGAATCCTCGACATCGTGGTTCATCCGATGAGATCATCGAGGAGCATGTGGGAGCCAACATGGGTATCCAGATCCCGCTGTTGGTTATTGACCAGAGAGCCGTCTCGGTCATGTCTACATGTCTCCCGAACCCGTAGGGTCTACACACTTAAGGTTCGGTGACGCTAGGGTTGTAGAGATATGAATATGCAGTAACCCGAAAGTTGTTCGGAGTCCCGGATGAGATCTTGGACGTCACGAGGAGTTCCGGAATGGTCCGGAGGTGAAGAATTATATATAGGAAGTGCAGTTTCGACCATCGGGAGTGTTTCGGGGTCACCGGTATTGTACCAGGACCACCGGAAGGGTCCCGGGGGTCCACCGGGTGGGGCCACCCATCCCAGAGGGCCCCATGGGCCAAAGTGGGGAGGGGAACCAGCCCATAGTGGGCTGGTGCGCCCCCCTTGGCCCACCCCATGCGCCTAGGGTTGGGAACCCTAGGGTGGGGGGGCGCCCCACCTGGCTTGGGTGGCACTCCACCCCTTGGCCGCCGCCCCCCCTAGGAGTTCCCATCTCCTAGGGCCGGCGCACCCCCTAGGGGGCCTATATAAAGGGGGGAGGGGCACTACACCCTTGAGTCTTGGCGCCTCCCTCTCCCCTGCTACACCTCTCCCTCTCGCAGTATAACGGCGAAGCCCTGCTGCGGTGACGCCCTGCATCCACCACCACGCCGTCGTGCTGCTGGATCTTCATCAACCTCTCCTCCCCCCTTGCTGGATCAACAAGGAGGAGATGTCACGCTGACCGTACGTGTGTTGAACACGGAGGTGCCGTCCGTTCGGTGCTAGGATCTCCGGTGATTTGGATCACGTCGGGTACGACTTCCTCATCCCCGTTCTTTGAATGCTTCCGCGCGTGATCTACAAAGGTATGTAGATGCAATCCGATCACTCGTTGCTAGATGAACTCATAGATGGATCTTGGTGAAACCGTAGGAAATTTTTTGTTTTCTGCAACGTTCCCCAACAGGTAGGCGCGCCCCCTGCCTCGTGGCTTCCTCGTTGGTTGCTTGACGTCCACTCCAAGTCCTCTGGATCACGTTTGTTCCAAAAATCACGCTCCCGAAGGTTTCATTCCGTTTGGACTCAGTTTGATATTCTTTTTCTGTGAAACACTGAAATAGGCAAAAAAACAACAATTTGGGCTGGGCCTCCGGTTAATAGGTGAGTCCCAAAAATAATATAAAAGTGTATAAATAAGCCCATTAAACATCCAAAACAGAATATATAATAGCATGGAACAATCAAAAATTATAGATACGTTGGAGACGTATCAAGCATCCCCAAGCTTAGTTCCCGCTCGTCCTCGAGTAGGTAAATGATAAAAACAGAATTTTTGACGTGGAATGCTTCCTAACATATTTCTCAACATAATTTTCTTTATTGTGGCATGAATGTTTAGATCCGAAAGATTCAAGATAAAAGTTTAATATTGACATAAAAATAACAATACTTCAGGCATACTAACTAAGCAATCATGTCTTCTCAAAATAACATGGCCAAAGAAAGTTATCCCTACAAAATCATATAGTCTGGCTATGCTCTATCTTCATCACACAAAATATTAAATCATGCACAACCCCGATGACAATCCAAGGAATTGTTTCATACTTTTGATGTTCTCAAACTTTTCAACTTTCACGCAATACATGAGCGTGAGCCATGTACATAGGACTATAGGTGGAGTAGAATGGTGGTTGTGGAGAAGACAAAAAGGAGAAGATAGTCTGACATCAACTAGGCATATCAATGGGCTATGGAGATGCCCATCAATAGATATCAATGTGTGTGAGTAGGGATTACCATGCAATGGATGCACTAGAGCTATAAGTGTATGAAAGCTCAACAAAAGAAACTAAGTGGGTGTGCATCCAAGTTTTTTGCTCACGAAGACCTAGGACAATTTGAGGAAGCCCATCATTGGAATATACAAGCCAGGTTCTATAATGTAAAATTCCCACTAGTTTATGAAAGTGACAACATAGGAGACTCTCTATCATGAAGATCATGGTGCTACTTTGAAGCACAAGTGTGGAAAAAGGATAGTAACATTGTCCCTTCTCTCTTTTTCTCTCATTTCATTTTTTTATTTGGGCCTCTTTTTTTCTTTTTTTCATCTGGAGTCTCATCCCGACTTGTGGGGGAATCATAGTCTCCATCATCCTTTCCTCACTAGGACAATGCTCCAATAATGATGATCATCACACTTCTTTTTACTTACAAATCAAGAATTACAACTCGATACTTAGAACAAAATATGACTCTATGTGAATGCCTCCGGCGGTGTACCGAGATATGCAATGAATCAAGAGTGACATGTATGAAAAAAATTATGAACGGTGGCTTTGCCACAAATATGATGTCAACTACATGATCATGCATGGCAATATGATAATGATGAAGCGTGTCATAACAAACGGAATGGTGGAAAGTTGCATGGCAATATATCTCGGAATGGCTATGGAAATATCATAATAGGTAGGTATGGTGGCTGTTTTTGGGAAGGTACATGGTGGGTGTACGATACCGGCAAAAAGTGCGCGGTAATAGAGAGGCTAGCAAATGTGGAAGCGTGAGAATGCATATAATCCATGGACTCAACATTAGTCATAAAGAACTCACATACTTATTGCAAAAATCTACAAGTCATCAAAAACCTAGCACTACGCGCATGCTCCTAGGGGGATAGATTGGTAGGAAAAGACCATCGCTCGTCCCCGACCACCACTCTTAAGGAAGACAATCAATAAAAAAATCATGCTCCGACTTCATCACATGACGGTTCACCATACGTGCATGCTACGGGAATCACAAACTTCAACACAAGTATTTCTCAAATTCACAACTACTCAACTAGAATGACTCTAATATCACCATCTCCATATCTCAAAACAATTATCAAGTATCAAACTTCTCATAGTATTCAATGCACTTATATGAAAGTTTTTATTATGCCTAAAAGAAACTTACCATGCTGTTCTAAAGGACTCTCAAAATAATATAAGTGAAGCATGAGATATCAATACTTCCTATAAAATAAAACCACCACCGTGCTCTAAAATATATAAGTGAAGCACTAGAGCAAAAACTATATAGCTCAAAAGATATAAGTGAAGCACATAGAGTATTCTAACAAATTCCGATTCATGTGTGTTTCTCTCAAAAGTTGTGTACAGCAAGGATGATTTTGGTAAAATAAAAAGCAAAGACTCAAATCATACAAGAGGCTCCAAGCAAAACACATATCATGTGGGGAATAAAAATATAGCTCCAAGTAAACTTACCGATGAACGAAGACAAAAGAGGGGATGCCTTCCGGGGCATCCCCAAGCTTAAGCTTTTTGGTGTCCTTGGATTTTACCTTGGGGTGCCTTGGGCATCCCCAAGCTTAGGCTCTTGCCACTCCTTGTTCCATAATCCATCAAATCTTTACCCAAAACTTGAAAACTTCACAACACAAAACTTAACAGAAAATCTCGTGAGCTCCGTTAGCGAAAGAAAACAAAACACCACTTCACGGTAAAGTAATTAACTCATTATTTATTTATATTTGTGTTAAACTAATGTATTCCAACTTTTCTATGGTTTATAAACTCCATTACTAGCCATAGATTCATCAAAATAAGCAAACAACACACGAAAAACAGAATCTGTCAAAAACAGAACAGTCTGTAGTAATATGTATCAAACGCATACTTCTGGAACCCCAAAAATTCTAAAATAAATTTCTGGACGTGAGGAATTTATCTATTAATCATCTTCAAAAAGAATTAACTAAATATCACTCTCCAGTAAAAAGTTGTAGCTAATCTCGTGAGTGCTAAAGTTTCTGTTTTTTACAGCAAGATCGCAAAGACTTTCCCCAAGTCTTCCCAAAGGTTTTACTTGGCACAAACACTAATTAAACACAAAAAACACAACCAAAATAGAGGCTAGATAAATTATTTATTACTAAACAGGAATAAAAAGCAAGGAATAAAAATAAAATTGGGTTGCCTCCCAACAAGCGCTACCATTTAACGCCCCTAGGTAGGCATAAAAGCGAGCATAGATCTAGGTATTGCCATCTTTGGTAGGCAATCCATAAGTGGCTCTCATAATAGATTCATATGGTAATTTAATTTTATTTCTATGGAAGTGTTCCATGTCTTTCCTTAACGGAAATTGGAATCTAATATTCCCTTCCTTCATATCAATAATTGCACCAATCGTTCTAAGGAAAGGTCTACCAAGAATAATAGGACATGAAGGATTGCAATATATATATATATCAAGAACAATGAAATCTACGGGCACATAATTCCTATTTGCAACAATAAGAACATCATTAATTCTTCCCATATGTTTCTTAATAGTGTAATCCACAAGCTGCAAGTTTAAAGAACAATCATCAAATTCACGGAAACTTAGCAAATCACGCAAAGTTTTTGGGATCGTGGAAACACTAGCACCCAAATCACACAAAGCATAGCATTCATGATCTTTAATTTTTATTTTTATTTTAGGTTCCCACTCATCATAAAGTTTTCTAGGGATAGAAACTTTCAACTCAAGTTTTTCTTTGTAAGATTGCATTAAAGCATCAACGACATGTTTAGTAAAAGCTTTATTTTGACTATAAGCATGAGGAGAATTTAGCATGGATTGCAACAAGGAAATAAAATCTATCAAAGAGAAATTATCAAAACTAAATTCCTTGAAATCCAAGATTGTGGGTTCGTTGCTATCTAAAGTTTTAACCTCTTCAATCCCACTTTTACCATTTTTTGCATCAAGATCTAAAAACTCCGAATTTTTGGGACGCCTTCTAACTAAAGTTGACTCATATCCAGTCCCATCATTATCAGGATTCATACTGCAAAACAAAGATTTAATAGGGGACACATCAATCACTTTTAGATCTTCATCCTTATTATCATGAAAACTAGAAGAACACGCTTTCACAAAGCCAGCCTTTTTTGCACGCATCCTAGCGGTTCTTTCTTTGCACTCATCAATGGAAATTCTCATGGCTTTGAGAGATTCATTGATATCATGCTTAGGTGCAATAGATCTAAGTTTCAAAGAATCAACATCAAGAGAAATTATATCCACGTTCCTAGCCAACTCATCAATCTTAAGCAATTTTCTTCAATCAAAGCATTGAGACTCTTTTGTGAACTAATAATTTTTTTAATACTAGATTCAAAATCAGAGGGCAGCTTATTATAATTTCCATAAGAATTGTTGTAGGAATTACCATAACTATTAGAGGAATTACTAGGAAACGGCCTAGAATTAAAATTACCTCTATACGCGTTGTTACCAAAATTGTTCCTACATGCAAAATTCACATCCATAGATTCATTATTATTCTCAATTAAAGTAGACAAAGGCATATCATTGGGATCAGTAGGAGTACTCTTATTAGCAAACAATTTCATAAGTTCATCCATCTTTCCACTCAAAACATTAATCTCTTCAATTGCATGCACCTTTTTACTAGTAGATATTTCAGTGTGCCATTGAGAATAATTAACCATAATATTATCTAGGAGTTTGGTAGCTTCTCCTAAAGTGATTTCCATAAAAGTGCCTCCCGCGGCCAAATCTAAAAGATTTCTAGAAGCAAAATTCAATCCGGCATAAAAACTTTTGTATAATCATCCATAAATTCAAACCATGTGTAGGGCAATTACGTATCATTAATTTCATCCTCTCCCAAGATTGTGCAACATGCTCATGATAAAGTTGCTTAAAATTCATAATATCGTTTCTAAGAGAGATGATCTTAGAGGGAGGAAAATACTTAGAGATGAAAGCATCTTTGCACTTATTCCATGAACTAATACTATTTTTAGGCAAAGACGAAAACCAAGCTTTAGCACGATCTCTAAGCGAAAATGGAAATAGCTTAAGTTTAACAATATCATTATCCACATCTTTCTTCTTTTGCATATCACACAAATCAACAAAGTTGTTTAGATGGGTAGCGACATCTTCACTAGGAAGGCCAGAAAACGGATCTTTCATGACAAGATTCAGCAAAGCAGTATTGGTTTCACGAGATTCGGCATCGGTAAGAGGAGCAATCGGAGTGCTAATAAAATCATTATTGTTGGTATTGGCAAAGTCACACAAGTTAGTATTATCTTGAGCCATCGTGACAAGCAAGCAATCCAACACACAATCAAACAAGCGAAGAAAAAGCGAATGGAAAGAGAGGGCGAAAGGAAAAGAGGGCGAATAAAACAGCAAGGGTGAAGTGGGGGAGAGGAAAACGAGAGGCAAATGGCAAATAATGTAATGCGAAGGGTAAGAGTTGTGATGGGTACTTGGTATGTCTTGACTTGGCATAGATCTCCCCGGCAACGGTGGCAGAAATCCTTCTTGCTACCTCTTGAGCATGCGTTGGTTTTCCCTTGAAGAGGAAAGGGTGATGCAGCAAATTAGCGTAAGTATTTCCCTCAGTTTTTGAGAACCAAGGTATCAATCCATTAGGAGACCACGCGCGAGTCACCTCGTACCTACACAAACAAATAAGAACCTCGCAACCAACGCGATAAAGGGGTTGTTAATCCCTTCACGGCCACTTGCAAGAGTGAGATCTGATAGAGATAATAATAATAAGATAAATATTTTTGGTATTTTTATGATATAAATTGAAAGTAAAGATTGCAAAATAAAATAGATTGGAAACTTGTATGATGGAAAATAGACCCAGGGGCCATAGGTTTCACTAGTGGCTTCTCTCAAGATAGCATAAGTATTACGGTGGGTGAACAAATTACTGTCGAGCAATTGATAGAATTGAGCATAGTTATGAGAATATCTAGGTATGATCATGTATATAGGCATCACGTCCGTGACAAGTAGACCGACTCCTGCCTGCATCTACTACTATTACTCCACACAACGACCGCTATCCAGGATGCATCTAGAGTATTAAGTTCATAAGAACGGAGTAATGCTTTAAGCAAGATGACATGATGTAGTGGGATAAACTCATGCAATATGATATAAACCCCATCTTTTTATCCTCGATGGCAATAATACAACACGTGTCGTTTCCCCTACTGTCACTAGGATCGAGCACCGCAAGATTGAACCCAAAGCTAAGCACTTCTCCCATTGCAAGAAAGATCAATCTAGTAGGCCAAACCAAACTGATAATTTGAAGAGACTTGCAAAGATAACCAATCATACATAAAAGAATCCAGAGAAGATTCAAATACTGTTCATAGACAATCTTGATCATAAACCCACAATTCATCGGATCTCGACAAACACACCACAAACAGACTTACATCGAATAGATCTCCAAGAAGATCGAGGAGAACTTTGTATTGAGATCGAAAGAGAGAGAAGAAGCCATCTAGCTACTAGCTATGGACCCAAAGGTCTGAAGTAAACTACTCACACATCACCGGAGAGGCCATGGATTTGATGTAGAGGCCCTCCGTGATCGATGCCCCCTCCGGCGGAGCTCCAAAAAAGGCCCCAAGATGGGATCTCTTGGGTATAGAAGGTTGCGGTGGTGGAATTAGGTTTTCGTGGTGCTCTCCGATGGTTTGGGGGTACGTAGGTATATATAGAAGGAAGAACTAGGTCGGTGGAGCCACGAGGGTGGAGGGCGCGCCCCCCTGCCTCGTGGCTTCCTCGTTAGTTGCTTGACGTCCACTCCAAGTCCTCTGGATCATGTTTGTTCCAAAAATCACGATCCCGAAGATTTCATTCCATTTGGACTCCGTTTGATATTCTTTTTCTGCAAAACACTGAAATAGGCAAAAATACAGCAATTTGGGCTGGGCCTCCGGTTAATAGGTTAGTCCCAAAAATAATATAATATTGTATAAATAAGCCCATTAAACATCCAAAACAGAATATATAATAGCATGGAACAATAAAAAATTATAGATATGTTGGAGACATATCAATGCTCATATTGGTTCCTACATATTCTACGAAGATCTTTATTGGTCAAACTGTAATGACAACATACATCATTCCCTTTGTCATCAGTATGTTACTTGCCTGAGATTCGATCGTCGGTATCTTCATACCTAGTTCAATCTCGTTACTGGCAAGTCTCTTTACTCATTCCGTAATGCATCATCCCGCAACTAACTCATTAGTCACATTGCTTTTAAGGCTTATCATGATGTGCATTACCGAGACGGCCCAGAGATACCTCTCCGATACTCGGAGTGACAAATCCTAATCTCGATCTATGCCGACCCAACAAACACCTTCAGAGATACCTGTAGAGCATATTTGTAATCACCTAGTTATGTTGTGACGTTTGATAGCACATAAGGCATTCCTCTGGTATCTGGGAGTAGCATAATCTCATAGTCAAAGAAATATGTATATGACATGAAGAAAGCAATAGCAATAAAACTGAACGATCAATATTCTATGCTAACGGATGGGTCTTGTCCATCACATCATTCTCTTAATGATGTGATCCCATTCATCAAATGGCAACACATGTCAGTGGTTAGGAAACTTAATCATCTTTGATTAACAAGCTAGTATAGTAGAGGCTTACTAGGGACACGGTGTTTTGTCTATGTATCCACACACGTATCAAGTTTCCGGTTAATACAATTCTAGCATGAATAATAAACATTTATCATAATATAAGGAAATATAAAATAACAACTTTATTATTGCCTCTAGGGCATATTTCCTTCAATCCGGTCACGCTCCGGCCCTTCCACGAAACCAGCCCGCAGCCCTCTGCATCCCCCGCCACGTCACAAAGAGATACTACCAGCAGTATATCTCTAGATCATCAAGACAGAGTGCAAGTCGCAGAAAAAAGCACATCAATGGAGTAAGAACAATAAAACTGCTACTTGCTTGACCAGCAGTATCCGCTTACCACACGGTCGCTATGAACCACACTAGAGCGAGCTCCAACTTCTTCTCCCCGCAGATGACTCTGACTACTGTGTCTATGGTCCTACGCTACAGCACCTGGTCGCTGTATATACTGGCCAAAAGTAACCAGCGCCTTGTGAACATATAATTGCCCTGCCCGCCGCACTGCTGCAGCCGTAACTCTCGAACGCTCCGAAGGGTAGATATGGATGAGATGGTGCCCCTTCGGTTCATCTACTAGCTAGCTGAGTTCATCCACGGCGTTACGCATGCATATGTTTCTAACCAGTCAAATGACACGTAGATCATACCGCCCAAGGAGTAAGGCACATAGCCATTCAGCAAGCCATATCATCACCGCATGAGAAAATATCTACTGCCCTATATGGTAATAGGGTGCAAAACAATAGCTAGCTAGTCTACGATGAAAAGATGCAGCTCACTAGCACAAGTATGAGCTAGTCCGCACGCATAGTACATGCACTAAAACAACTGGTAACAAGCTGGATGCTACATATTGGGGAACATAGCATGCAATTTCAAAAAATTCCTACGATCACGCAAGTTCTATCTAGGAGATGCTTAGCGACGAGAGGGGAAGAGTGAGTCCACGTACCCTCGTAGACCGAAAGCAGAAGCGTTAGGTTAACGTGGTTGAAAGTGCTAGTGATCGAGTAGAGGGGGGTGAATAGGCGATTTTTATGAAAGTCTTCAAAACATGGAAGTTTCGAAGACAAACGATAGAAATAAACCTATTACCATACAGCGGAAGGTAGACTACACTAGGCAAACCATAGTCAAGTATTCAATGAAGTGAAAGCATAATGACTAATAGCAGCTAGGCAATAAAGATCAGGTAGGAAGATATTGTGAAGCCAATCAGAACAAGCAGTCACTCAGTGAAGACAAAAGATAAAGCAATCATACAATGACATCACAAGGACCAACAATAAGCAAAGGGAAGGGAAGGATGAAACCAGTGACTCGTTGAAGACAATGATTTGTTGGACCAGTTCCAGTTGCTATGACAACTGTACGTCTGGTTAGGGAGGCTGAGATTCAACTCAGAAGACCTCGTCTTCACCTTATTCCCCTTGAGCTAAGGACACCCAGTCCTCGCCCAATCACTCTGGTAAGTCTTCAAGGTAGACTTCCAAACCTTCACAGACTTCGTTCACCGGCGATCCACAATGACTCTTGGATGCTCAGAACGCGACGCCTAACCGGCTGGAGGATTCACAGTCCTCAAGTGTAATAAGTCTTTAGATCACACAGACAGGAAGACTTAAGTGATGCCTAACACTCTTTGGCTCTGGGAGTTTAGGGCTTTATCCTCGCAAGGAATTCTCTCTCAAAGGCTTCGAGGTGGGTTGCTCTCAAACGACAAAAGCCGTACTCTAGCTCTGAGCAGCCAACCGTTTATGGTTGTAGGGGGTGGGCTATTTATAGCCACTAGGCAACCCGACCTGATTTGTCTGAAATGACCCTGGGTCACTAAGGAACTGACACGTGTTCCAACAGTCAGATTTCAAACACACACGGCAACTTTACTTGGGCTACAAGCAAAGCTGACTTATCCAACTCTGGACAGGATTTGCTCTCAAAGTCTTCACTCGAAGACATAGGATTTTGGTTAAGCATCACTTCAGTCATTCTGACTGGTTCTCTTGGACCCCACTTAACAGTACGGTGGTTCCTATGACTCAACAAAGAAGAAAAATAACGACGAAAGAACTAAGTCTTCGCGCTCCATAGTCTTCACGCGATGTCTTCTCATGTCATAGTCTTCAATGTGAATGTCTTCACATACCACCTTTGTCTTCAATGTCTTCTTACATTTTTAGGGGTCATCTCTGGTAGGAAAACCGAATCAATGAGGGACTTCTACCTGTGTTATCCTGCAATTCTCACAAACACATTAGTCCCTCAACTAGGTTTGTCGTCAATACTCCAAAACCAACTAGGGGTGGCACTAGATGCACTTACAGTGGTTGATGTAGTCGAACATCTTCGCGATCCAACCGATCAAGTACCGAATGTACGACACCTCCGAGTTCAGCACACGTTTAGCTCGATGACGTCCCTCGAACTCTTGATCCAACAGAGGGTCGACGGAAAGTTTTGTCAGCACGATAGCATGGTGACGGTGATAGTGATGTGATCCGCGCAGGGCTTCGCCTAAGCACAACGACGCTATGGCCAGAGGAGTAAACGGTGGAGAGGGGTGCCGCACACGGCTTGTAATAATTGGTGTGTCTCCAAGGGGTGTCGTGCCCACGTATATAAAGGAGGGAGAGGAGGAGGCCAGACACCAGGGGGCGCTCCAATAGGGGGGAGTCCTACTTGGACTCCAGTCCTAGTAGGTTTCGGCACCCCTTTTTTCTTTCTCATGTAGGGGGGAAAGAGGGAAGGAGAGGGAGAGGGGGAAAGCAAATGGGGGTCGCGCCCCCTTCCCCTTGTCCAATTCGGACAACCCATGGGGGGCGCTACCCCTTTTGGGCTCCCCTCTCTCTCCCCTATGACCCATGTTGGCCCATTACTTCCTCGAGGGATTCCGGTAAGCCCTCGATACTCCAATAAATATCCAAAACGTTCTGAAATCATTCCGTTGTCCAAATACTATCGTCCAATATATCAATATTTACCTCTCGACCATTTCAATACTCCTCGTCATGTCCGTGATCTCATCCGGCACTCCGGACAGTCTTCGGTCACCAAAACACATAACTCATAATACAAATCGCCATCGAATGTTAAGCATGCGGACTCTATAGGTTTGACAACTAAGTAGACATGACCGAGACACATCTCCGGTCAATAACCAATAGCAGAACCTGGATGCTCATATTGGTTCCTACATATTCTATGAAGATCTTTATCGGTCAAACCGGAATGAAGACATATGTAATTCCCTTTGTCATTAGTATGTTACTTGCCCGAGATTCGATCATCGGTATCCTCATACCTAGTTCATTCTCGTTACCGGCAAGTCTCTTTACTCGTTCTGTAATGCATCATTCTGCAACTAACACTTTTGTCACATTGCTTGCAAGGCTTATAGTGATGTGCATTACCGAGAGGGCCCAGAGATACCTCTCCAATACTCGGAGTGACAAATCCTAATCTTGATCTATGCCAACCCAACAAACACCTTCGGAGACACCTATATAGCATCTTTATGATCACCCAGTTACGTTGTGACGTTTGATAGCACACAAGGTGTTCCTCCGGTATTCGGGAGTTGCATAATCTCATAGTCAGAGGAATATGTATAAGTCATGAAGAAAGCAATAGCAATAAAACTTAATGATCATTATGCTAAGCTAACGGATGGGTCTTGTCCATCACATCATTCTCCTAATGATGTGATCTCGTTCATTAAATGACAACACATGTCTATGGTCAGGAAACTTAACCATCTTTGATTAACGAGCTAGTCTAGTAGAGGCATACTAGGGACACTTTGTTTTGTCTATGTATTCACACATGTATCAATTTCTGGTTAATACAATTCTAGAACGAATAATAAACATTTATCATGATATGAGGAAATATAAATAACAACTTTATTATTGCCTCTAGGGCATATTTCCTTCAGTCTCCCACTTGCACTAGAGTCAATAATCTAGATTACATTGTAATTATTGTAACACCCATGGAGTCTTGGTGTT
This sequence comes from Triticum urartu, assembly GCF_056163025.1. Lineage (NCBI taxonomy): Eukaryota > Viridiplantae > Streptophyta > Magnoliopsida > Poales > Poaceae > Triticum > Triticum urartu. The sequence continues at coordinate 363,405,396 of NC_141877.1, forward strand.
GATCATGTTTTGCTCGTGGAAGAGGCTTAGTCAACGGGTCTACAACATTCAGATCCGTATGTATTTTGCAAATCTCTATGTATCCCTCCTTGACTTGATTGTGGATGGAGTTGAAGCGTCTCTTGATGTGTTTGGTTCTGTTGTGAAATCCGGATTCCTTCGCTAAGGCAATTGCTCCAGTATTAACACAAAAGATTTTTATTAGACCCGATGCACTAGGTATGACACCTCGATCGGATACGAACTCCTTCATCCAGACTCCTTCATTTGCTGGTTTCGAAGCAGCTATGTACTCCGCTTCACACGTAGATCCCGCCATGACGCTCTGCTTGGAACTGCACCAACTGACATCTCCACCATTCAATATAAATATGTATCCGTTTTGTGACTTAGAGTCATCCGGATCAGTGTCAGAGCTAGCATCAACGTAACCATTTATGATAAGCTATTTGTCACCTCCATAAACGAGAAACATATCCTTAGTCCTTTTCAGGTATTTCATGACGTTCTTAACCGCTATCCAGTGATCCACTCCTGGATTACTTTGGTACCTCCCTGCTAAACTTATAGCAAGGCACACATCAGGTCTGGTACACAGCATTGCATACATGATAGAACTTATGGCTGAGGCATAGGGAATGACTTTCATTTTATCTCTATCTTCTGAAGTGGTCAGGCATTGAGTCTGACTCAACTTCACACCTTGTAACACAGGCAAGAACCCTTTCTTTGATTAATCCATTTTGAATTTGTTCAAAACTTTATCAAGGTATGTGCTTTGTGAAAGTCCAATTGAGCGTCTTGATCTGTCTCTATAGATCTTGATGCCCAATATATAAGTAGCTTCACCGAGGTCTTTCATTGAAAAATTCATATTCAAGTATCATTTTATGCTATCCAAAAATTATGTATTATTCCCAATCAACAATATGTCATCCACATATAATATTAGAAATGCTACAGAGCTCCCACTCACTTTCTTGTAAATACAGACTTCTCCAAAAGTCTGTATAAAACCATATGCTTTGATCACACTATCAAAGCGTATATTCCAACTCCAAGATGCTTGCACCAGTCCATAAATGGATCATTGGAGATTGCACACTTTGTTAGCACCTTTAGGATCGACAAAACCTTCTGATTGCATCATATACAACTCTTCTTTAAGAAAACCATTAACGAATGCAGTTTTGACATCCATTTGCCAAATTTCATAATCCTAGAATGCGGGAATTGCTAACATGATTCGGACAGACTTAAGCATCGCTACGGGTGAGAAGGTCTCATCGTAGTCAACTCCTTGAACTTGTCGAAAACCTTTTGCGGCATGTCAAGCTTTGTAGACAGTAATATTACCATCAGCGTCAGTCTTCTTCTTGAAGATCCATTTATTCTCTATGGCTTGCGAATCATCGGGCAAGTCAACCAAAGTCCATACTTTATTGTATACATGGATCCTGATGAAGCTATGTACCTAGGGTAGGGGCATGGACCTGTCCAAACTGACCTACCCAAGGACATCTCCAGAAGAAATCATCTTTCAATCGACTTGGAGGTGTTCCACTCGACAGACTCGAAGATACTCGACCAAGAAGCAACCACTCGACCAAGGCCAAGCCACTCGACAGTCAGGAGACCTAAAGGCACTCCGCATGCTAACGGTCGGTTATTAAGTAGCTTTTATGGTCATCGTAGCACTTTATTACTACGCCCTGCCTTAATGTACATTGAACCCTTTGTAACGTGGGCTGGCTGGGGTCCTGGCGCACTCTATATAAGCCACCCCCCTCCTCCGAGACAAGGGTTCGCACCCCTGTAATTCATACACGCATAATCCAGTCGACCGCCTCTGGGCTCTGAGACGTAGGGCTATTACTTCCTCTGAGAAGGGCCTGAACTCGTAAACCTTGCGTGCTTACAACTTCTCCATAGCTAAGATCTTGCCTCTCCATACTTACCCCCCTACACTACTGTCAGACTTATAACCACGACAGTTGGCGCCCACCGCGGGGCAGGTGTTTTAGCGTTTTGTTGGAGGAGTTGCGATCTTTTCCGACCCGAATCATCATGGTTTTCGGCGGAGTTTTGGTGGAGGGTCGCGAGATCCGTCTCGGCGTGCTCACGTTCATCGCCGATGACTCCGCTTGGCTTCAGGAGGCTCCGCTCAACGTGGACGCACTCCCTGTCCGTGGGGCAACGCACTTTAGCGCATGCGTCCGCGGCGTTCTCCTGCGGCAACCGTCGACCCCCTATCGGTTGGCTCCTGTGTTGTCCTCCCTCCCTGTTTCCCGCCGGCGCAAGCGCTCCGGTCGATCGAGACTTCAGCGGTGGGTGAGACACGCGGTGGCACGCCAGTCGGCCACCCCTCAAGTCGCGGCGATCGAGCCCGACGAATCCCTCTATGGCATGTTCGACCTGTCGACTGGCTCCGCAGAGACCGCATCCGAGTGCGACAACAGCGATCCGGCGGCGGAGGTTCTGATGGTCGATGGACCGGCCAGTCCTCCCGGTTTTCCCCGCACCGACGGAAGCGCGGGTGGAGGCGACCCGTCGCGTCCCCATGAGGAATATCTTCCCGAGCCTCTCACGTTGCTGCAGAGAGAAGAACTTCGCCGCCGGAACATGGATGCACTGCACACTCCTATCGTTGGAGAAACCCCCGAGGCTCGTGCCTTGGAAGACGCGCGCCTGGCAAACTTGGCCGAGCGCACTCGACTGGAGAACCTCCAGCGAGCACTCGACGAGCGTGCGCGACAACGGGTTCCTGAATCCAGTCAGCTCTTCCCGCCCCCGCAAGTATATCGAACTCCGGTTCAGAAATTAGCAGCTGCAGCCCGTATAGTAGAGTCGATTCAGCCTTCCCAGTCGGATGCTGGCAGAGGCTTGCTGCAGATCAGAGTGTTACTCCGGGCAGTAGGAGACCAGAATTCCACTATTTCTTAGTCGCGGAACAGGATTCACAGCAGATCCGTTGCCGCGGACACAGTCCAGTCGGCTCATAGCCCAAGATCCCCCCGAGGCGTGAAGGACGTGGGGACCGGCGTAATCAGTATGGGAACCATGAGCAATACGATCACCGATTCGATTGTGATGATCGACGTCGAGTGCCCACCCCTCCCCCGAGGAGCGGGTCGTATGCGCCTCGACAATAGGATGACAGGCACCCTCGTAGTGTTGGGAGAAGGATTCCAGTCGACTCCAGGGAGCCAGGCTTTGATGCGAGATCCATTCTCGTTCAAGGTTTGGTCGACAGGAACAGAGATCACCGGGAAGGTCACGACAGAGATGCTCGTGCCAGCAGCAGAGCACATGTTTCGGGGCCAGAGTGCTTTAGTAGAGCCATCAGGGCCGCTGTGATTCCTCCCAACTTCAGGTTGGCGACTGGAGTCAGCAAGTTCACTGGCGAGTCCAATCCTGATACTTGGCTTGAAGACTACCGAGTGGCCGTCCAGATTGGCGGCGGCAATGATGAAGTGGCCATGAAACACCTGCCTCTCATGTTGGAGGGCTCGGCCAGAGCATGGCTGAACCAGTTAGCACCCAGCAGCATTTACACTTGGGAAGATCTCGCCCGAGTGTTTGCCATCACATTTGAAGGAACATGCAAGAGGCCGGCAGGGCTGACGGAACTGCGGTCTTGCGTGCAGAAGCCGAATGAAACCTTGAGGGATTACATTCAGAGATGGATCACGTTGCATCACACGGTAGAGAATGTGCCTGACCACCAAGCAGTCTGTGCCTTCAAAGAAGGCATCAAGTACAGAGAACTGAATCTGAAATTCGGTCGGACCGGAGATATGTCTCTGAACCGGATGATGGAGATTGCCACCAAGTACGCTAATGGTGAAGATGAGGATCGACTCAGGAGTGGCAAGCTCAAATCAGTCGCCCAAGAAACCGGAGGAAATTCCAATTGGAAATAGAAGCAGAAAGCCGAGCCGGCTGCTCCTGGGGAAGCCTTAGCTGTAACCCAAGGAAAGTTTAAAGGGAAACCTAAAGGACCTTGGAACCCCAAGAAAGTTAAAGACCAGGACGGAAATGATGTGTTGGATTTGCCATGTCTCGTCCACACCAAGAAAGATGAAGAGGGTAATTTCATTTACCCGAAACATACCACTCGACAGTGTCGACTCTTGATCCAGCAGTTCCAGGGAAAGCAACCCAAATATAAGGAAAAGGAGTCGGACAAAATTGAGGACAAGGAAGATAGTGACGACGGATACCCTCAGGTCAATTCCACTCTGATGATTTTTGCAGATGTTGAAAGCAAAAGTCGACTGAAAGTTATCAACCGAGAGGTGAATATGGTCGCTCCAGCGACACCCAGTTATCTGAAGTGGTCTCAGACTGCCATAACATTCGACCGGTCCGATCACCCAACGCACATCGCGACCCTTGGGAGGCAAGCTTTGGTGGTCGACCCAGTTGTTGAAGGCACTCGACTGACCAAAGTCCTAATGGATGGTGGCAGTGGTTTAAACATATTATATGCTGAGACGTTGAAAGGGATGGGCATTCCGATGTCCAGACTCAGTGCCAGCAACATGAGTTTCCATGGAGTCATTCTTGAGAAGAAGGCTGAATCACTCGGCCAGATTGCTCTTGATGTGGTTTTCGGTGATTCCAAGAATTACCGCAAAGAAAAGTTGACATTTGAAGTTGTAGACTTCCAGAGTGGCTACCACGCTATTTTGGGCAGGCCGGCTTATGCACACTTCATGGCCCGACCATGTTATGTGTATCTCAAATTGAGGATGCCTGGCCCCAAAGGTGTGATCACTATTACGGGCAATTAGAAGAAAGCGGAAGAATGTTTTCAGAAAGGTTCGAAGATCGCCGATGCTCAGATGGCAGTGGTGGAGTTGCAGGAATACCAGAAGACTGCAGACCCGAGTGATTTGTTGCGAGCCAAGAAGCCTGCTACAGAATCAAATTTTCAGTCGACTGGCGATACAAAGACAGCTCACATCCACCCGACCGACCCCAGCGCTGCTCCAACTCATATCTCGACAACACTCGACAGCAAATAGGAAGAAGCGCTCATCCAGTTCCTCCGTGAGAACTGGGACATTTTCGCATGGAAGCCTTCTGACATGCCGGGTGTTCACAGGGAGCTGGCTGAGCACCGCCTAAGAGTCGACTCAAAAGTAAAACCTGTCAAGGAACATCTCTGACGGTCCGCCGTCCAGAAGAGAAAGGCCATTGGTGAGGAGGTGGCTCGACTCTTAGCAGCGGAGTTCATCCGAGAAATCTACCACTCCGAGTGGCTCGCCAACGTTGTTATGGTCCCCAAGAGGGACAAGTCACTTCGCATGTGCATTGACTTTAAACATATCAATCGGGCCTGCCCGAAAGATCATTTTCCTCTCCCCCGCATCGATCAGATAGTCGACTCGACTATGGGATGTGAGCGACTGTCTTTTTTAGACACCTATTCCGGGTACCATCAGATCCGTCTGTATGGACCTGATGAGATCAAAACAGCCTTCATCACTCCATTCGGGTGCTTTTGTTATGTTACCATGTTGTTCAGCCTCAAGAATGCCGGAGCCACATTCATGAGGATGATTCAGAAGTGTTTGCTCACTCAAATCAGTCGGAATGTGGAGGCGTACATGGATGATATTGTGGTCAAGTCACGGAAGGGTTCCGACCTGTTGACTGGCCTTGCTGAAACCTTTGCCAACCTCAGGAGGTATGATATCAAGCTTAATCCATCAAAGTGCACATTCAGAGTTCCTGGCGGAAAATTACTCGGTTTTCTCGTTTCCGAACGGGGAATCGACGCCAATCCAGAAAAAGTCGGTACTATACTCTGAATGAAAAGTCCTGTGCGAGTGCACGACGTCCAGAATCTTACTGGTTGCTTGGCCGCCCTAAGTCGATTCATATCTCGTCTCGGTGAAAAGGCATTGCCTCTTTACCGATTGATGAAGAAGTCCGACAAGTTCGAGTGGACTCCTGAAGCTGATGCAGCGTTTGCAGAGCTCAAAGTTCTGCTCTCCACCCAGCCGGTGCTTGCTGCCCCAATCAGCAAGGAGCCTTTGCTGCTTTACATTGCAGCCACAGGACAAGTCGTCAGTATGGTACTTACGGTCGAGCGGGAAGAAGAAGGAAAAACCTTCAAAGTTCAGTGCCCAGTATATTATATTTCTGAAGTCTTGACCCCATCGAAGCAAAGATATCCTCATTATCAGAAGCTTGTATATGGGATTTATATGACCACAAAGAAAGTTTCTCACTACTTCTCTGATCATTCTATTACAGTCGTCAGCGACGCTCCATTGTCAGAGATCCTGCATAACAGGGATGCAACTAGTTGAGTGGCAAAGTGGGCGATTGAACTCCTTCCTCTAGATATCAAGTTTGAGGCAAAGAAAGCTATCAAGTCCCAGGCAATCGCAGATTTCGTCGCCGAGTGGATTGAACAGCAACTGCCGACTTAGGTTCACTCGGAGCATTGGACCATGTTCTTCGACGGCTCCAAGATGCTGAATGGTTCTGGTGCCGGAGTGGTGTTGGTCTCCCCTAGAGGAGATAAACTCAGATATGTTCTTCAAATCCACTTTGATTCCTCCAATAACGAGGCAGAATACGAAGCACTTTTATATGGGTTGCGCATGGCCATTTCACTCGGCATCCGTCGCCTCATGGTCTATGGCGACTCAGATTTGGTGGTTAATCAGGTGATGAAGGAATGGGACGTCAGAAGTCTAGCCATGACTGGTTATTGCAATGCAGTGAGAAAGCTGGAGAAGAAATTCGAGGGGTTAGAGCTTCATCACATACCCCGACTAAAAAATCAAGCAGCTGATGATCTGGCAAAAATAGGTTCCAAAAGAGAAGCCATTCCCAACAATGTGTTTTTGGAACACATCCACACGCCATCAGTTTAGGAGGATCCCTTCACTGAAGAGGCCCCGCAGCCAAAAAGTGCCACGGATCCGACTGAAGTTGAAATTCCAGCTGTGGTCGACCTGATCATGGAAGTCTTGGTCATCACTCCCGTCTGGACAGTACCATACATCGCGTACATCCTAAGGAAAGAACTCCCAGAGGACGAATAAGAGGCTCGACAGATCGTCCGTCGATCCAAGGCCTTTATAGTCATAAAGGGACGGTTATATAGAGAAAGCGCGACTGGGGTCAGCCGGAAGTGTATTACACCAGAAGAAGGTCAGATGATCCTTGATGATATCCACTCGGGGACCTGTGGTCATCATGCGTCCTCCCGGACCATTGTGGCTAAAGCATACCGAGCGGGATTCTACTGGCCAAGAGCCAATGAAATAGCAAAAGAGATAGTCGACAAATGTGAAGGATGTCAGTATTACTCCAATATGTCGCACAAGCCCGCGTCAGCCCTAAAAACCATTCCACTCGTCTGGCCCTTCGCTGTTTGGGGGCTGGACATGGTTGGACCACTGAGAACGGGTAGGAGCGGCTTCACTCATGTACTGGTAGCAGTCGACAAGTTCACCAAATGGATTGAACCCAAGCCTATCAAGAATCTTGATGCTTGCACTGCTATCAGTTTCATCAGAGAGTTGATATTCAGATATGAAGTTCTGCACAGCATCATCACTGACAATGGGTCAAACTTCGATTCTGACAAATTCAGGGCCTTTTGCGCCTCTCAGGGCACTCGGGTCGACTATGCTTCGGTCGCTCACCCCCAGTCGAATGGGCAAGCAGAAAGGGCAAACGGCCTAATTCTCAAAGGACTAAAACCACGATTGATGCGCGATCTCAAGCACGCAGCAGGTGCATGGGTCAACGAGCTTCCATCAGTCCTTTGGGGATTGAGGACAACCCCGAACCGATCGACCGGAAGAACCCCATTCTTTCTGGTCTACGGAGCCGAGGCAGTCTTGCCGAGTGACCTGCTTCACAACGCTCCCTGAGTCGAGCTCTACTCTGAAGATGAAGCAGAACAATCCCGGCAGGACGCAGTCGACCTCCTGGAAGAAGAAAGAGAAATGGCCATGATCCGATCGACCATCTATCAGCAAGACTTGCGTCGATTCCATGCCAGAAACGTGAAGAGTCGAGCCTTCCAAGAAGGAGACTTAGTCCTCCGAGTGGATCAGCAGAAACCACACAAACTCGCTCCTACTTGGGAAGGCCCCTTCATAGTCACCAGAGTCCTCCACAATGGAGCATACCACCTCTACAATGTCGATCGCCAGATTGATGAGCCGCGAGCCTGGAATGCGGAGCTCCTCCGCCCCTTTTATACTTGAATTCTCACTCGAATGAGATGTAATAAGAAAAAACTCCTATGGTTTATTTATCAAAGACAAGAGCGTTATAATTTTCCCAGTGATTATTATTGTTTTTGTTTGCGTGAGAAATCCCCCAGTGGGTGGCTTAGCTGCGAATCCGCTTCGCCTAAGTTTGTAAAAATAATTTCCTACCGAGTGGCGAGCCAGCCTCCCACTCGGGGGCTTAGCTGCGAATCCGTTTCTCCTAAGTATTTAAAAAATCCTACCGGGTGGAGAGCAACCCTCCCACTCGGGGGCTTAGCTGCAGTCCAGTACTCGCCTAAGATTCTCTCACTTGGAGACTTAGCTGCAGTCCGGCACTCGCCTAAGTTTGAAAAAATCCTACCGAGTGGAGAGCAATCCTCCCACTCGGGGGCTTAGTTGCAGTCCAGTACTCGCCTAAGTTCTCTCACTTGGAGACTTAGCTGCAGTCCGGCACTCGCCTAAGTTTGAAAAAATCCTACCGAGTGGAGAGAAATCCTCCCACTCGGGGGCTTAGCTGCAGTCCAGTACTCGCCTAAGTTCTCTTACTTGGAGACTTAGTTGCAGTCCGGCACTCACCTAAGTTTGAAAAAATCCTACTGAGCAGAGAGCAATCCTCCCACTCGGGGGCTTAGCTGCAGTCCGGCACTCGCCTAAGTTTGAAAAAATCCTACCGAGTGGAGAGCAATCCTCCCACTCGGGGGCTTAGTTGCAGTCCAGTACTCGCCTAAGTTCTCTCACTTGGAGACTTAGCTGCAGTCCGGCACTCGCCTAAGTTTGAAAAAAATCCTACTGAGTGGAGAGCAATCCTCCCACTCGGGGGCTTAGCTGCAGTCCAGTACTCGCCTAAGTTCTCTCACTTGGAGACTTAGCTGCAGTCCGGCACTCGCCTAAGTTTGAAAAAATCCTACCGAGTGGAGAGCAATCCTCCCACTCGGGGGCTTAGCTGCAGTCCAGTACTCGCCTAAGATTCTGTCACTTGGAGACTTAGCTACAGTCCGGCACTCGCCTAAGTTTGAAAAAATCCTACCGAGTGGAGAGCAATCCTCCCACTCGAGGGCTTAACTGCAGTCCAGTACTCGCCTAAGTTCTCTCACTGGGAGACTTAGCTGCAGTCCGGCACTCGCCTAAGTTTGAAAAAATACTACCGAGTGGAGAGTAATCCTTCCACTCGGGGGCTTAGATGCAGTCCAGTGCTCGCCTAAGTTCTCTCGCTTGGAGACTTAGCTGTAGTCCGGCACTCGCCTAAGTTTGTAAAAATCCTACCGAGTGGAGAGCAACCCTCCCACTCGGGGGCTTAGCTGCAGTCCAGTACTCGCCTAAGTATCTAAAAATCCTACCGAGTGGCGAGCCAGCCTCCCACTTGGAGGCTTAGCTGCAGTCCAGTACTCGCCTAAGTACGAAACACATCTGAATCCTCAAGGACGACGAGGTGCAGGTCGACTGCCACCTTCTCCGTGAGAGCTTCACCACAAATACAATGTGCGCTCCATCCTGCTTTGCAGTAACGAGGTGCAGGTCGACTGCCACCTTTTCCTTGAGAGCTTTGCCACAAATACAATGTGCGCTCCGTCCCGCTCTGCAGTAACAAGATGCAGGTCGACTACCACCTTCTCCTTTGGAGCTGCGCCACAAATACAAAAGTTGTCTCGAATGAAGAACGATTCCCACTCGACGGGGGAATCATGAAGATATTTAATGATAAACCAAGTTCAGATAAACCCTAAAGGTTCTGGACCACAGATCGAAGTGCTCGGGCTTTCAGCCCGAAAGAGTTTAACGGTTACAAAAACCACTCGACATCCCGAGGCAAATTTAAGGTGAGGCATAAAAGTTTGTTCACTCCGCGGGGGGAGGACTAGCAGGCTCGACGAACTCGTCTAGGTCGACGCCGTCGGCGATTCGAGTGGCTGCAGCGATGAAAGTCTCCATAAAAGATCGGAAGTCATGCTTCTGGGTGTTGGCGACCTTGATTGCCGCTAGCTTATCTTGACGCACCTCCTTGCAATGGACGCGAACCAGAGACAAGGCCACATCAGCTCCACACCGAGTAGAAGATTTCTTCCACTCCTGCACTCGATCAGGGATTTCGTTAAGTCGAGTCATCAGGGACTCGAGATCATTCTGGGGCGTGGTCTCTGGCCAAAGTGCTGGGTCGATCCGCGACATGGCGACCTTCAGTCGAGCCAAGTAGTCCACGACACCGTCGATGCGGGATTCCAGTCGGACCAGATTCATGGCAGTTTCATCTTTTATGGGAGAATTGATTGGGTCCAAACCTGGCTCAATCCGCCCAGTCTCCTCCTCGAAGTTCTGGCAAAACTCTGCATTCACGATCCAAGGATAAGTCAATTTTCGTACACTGAGTCAACATAAAAAAAATCAGTCAGAACAAAATGTGCACCTTCAAGCTTGATGAACAACTTCTTGGCAAGGCTCCTCAGATAGCTCTTCAGATCGTCCCTCCTGCGAGCAATGCTTTCCATCTTCTCGCCCAGGATGAGATTCTCCTTCTTCCAGCGCGAGCACTCCTTGTTGGCGTCATTCAGAGCAGATTTCAACCTGGTATTCTCTTCTTCCAACTGGCCGACCGAAGCCAGTTTCTGTTCAGCTAGAGCAGTTCTGTCGTCAGCCTCCTTTCGAGCAGCATCCAAATCCTGATCCTTCTTCGCCAGAGCTTCTCTCAGTTTTTCTACAAAGAAATGATGCTTGATTCAGAAAGAGCAGAAGGGTACTCAAGCCTAAGACAGACCAGTCGACAAATTCGTTTTACCAGTGGCGTCGTCCTTGACCCTTTGCAGCTCTGTCTTGGCCAGCTCCAAGTCAAGGTTTAGTTGGATCTGCTGTTTCTCCAAGTCAGCAAAGCGAGCTCCAAGATCACAAGATTTCTGAAATCAAAGCGGAGAAGTTATTTTTACAGCGAAAAACAACAAAGTCAATAAGTACTAAGGCTACGGTCGACTGCCCGCAGTCCACCATAGCCTCGGGGACTACACCCAGTGGGTGCACTTTGCGTGCCCCCACCAGTTCTGATCCCACTCGACCGGCCCGCCGGAGTCGAGTGCAGGGAGTAAAAAAAGAAGAGAGAAAGAACTCAGACCACAGTCGACTGCCAGCAGTCGACCGCGGTCTCGGGGACTATACCCAGTGGGTGCACTTGGCGTGCCCCCACCGGTTCTGACCCCACTCGACCAGACCGAGTGGAAGAGACAAACTATCAGTTTGGTTTACACTCGACAAAATACAAAGACTACAGTCGACTGCCCGCAGTCCACCGTAGTCTCGGGGACTACACCCAGTGGGTGCACTCAGCGTGCCCCCACTAATTCAAAGTTCAATCATCGCACCCAGTGGGTGTACTAACGCAAAGATTTTCGGAGCAAATATTTTCGGAAAGAGTCTTCAAATATCATATCCTAACAGAACAAGCGGCGACCAACTAACCTGAACGTTGCTTTGGAGAGCCGAGTTGGCATCGTAGGCAGCCTGACTGGCGTCCTGCACCATGTTCATCTTCTCCATCATGACGCCCGCCTGGCGTATAGCTTCCCTGGCAGCATTCGCTTTGTCTTCTGGGACATGATGGGTCGCAAAAACTGAAGGTGGGTCGACAGGGGCCTGAGCAGTCAACGAAGAAGGCAAGGCACTCGACAGTGGCACGGTGAAGGTAACAGAACCCCAATTGGCGTCGCCGGTGTCCTGAACGGCTAGTTCCGCCCTCAGTGTCGACTGTAGCGCCTCGCTTGCAGGAGCTTGCCTATTCTTCCTCGTCAAAGACCTCTCGGGCTCTTCATCATCATCGGGGAGGTCAATAATGTTGGGAGCTGTGCAAAGTTCAATTGCCAAAATCACGTCACCCAATGATGCACATTGCAGTTGAATCGACCGAACAAAGACAGTATGGCAGAAATCATACCCAGATTAGAAGTGACCGCATCCTCCATCACCTCATCATCGTCCCTGTAAGCTGAGGTCCCGGAAGTGGCAGCGCTGACAGTTCCAAAGTTCGTCCAGTTAAAACAAGAAAAACAAACAGCGCAGAGCATCGATTGAATACAAAGAGAGACACTCACGCGGAAGCGACGGGGATATCAATCTTGATCTTCGGCAACGCCTTCCGAGTCTTCGGCTCTGCAACTTTGGGGTGCTTTGGCGCCTTCTCAGTCGGGGTTGGTGAAGAGATCCGAGGACGCTTCGAAGACTGACCAGCCTGAGCAGTTGCCTTTTCGCAGGCGCTCGGTCATTCTTGGTCAAGCTTGGATCGCCTCTCCCTGCGAGGGGGCGACTCGACTTCTTCTCCATCGCTTGAGTCGTCGCTTCCTCCATCCCCTTCAAAGTCGGAAGTCCACTCGCCACTGTCGCCGCCACTCGCCTCGCCTTCCAGAGCTTGCTCTTGCTCTCCGTTGGGCATTGAATACATTTCAATAATGGCCTGAAAGAAAGCAGGGAGAACAAAGTCAGTCGACGCAGTATAGGCAGCTGCGCGAGTGAATTCAGATTACAAGCAAAAACTCGGAATCAGACCTTCTCTGGTGCATGAGACTGGTCGAATGGGGGAACTCTCCTGGCTCCCCTAGGGTTATCCTTGTTTCCGGTAATGCCCGACAGCCACTTCTCCAGTGTGTCGTCATCGACCTCCTCCGGGTGAATCCGAGTGGAGTCTTCAAGACCCGAATACATCCACATCGGATGGTCTCGGGCTTGAAGAGGCTGGATGCGCCGCTGAAGGAAGACCTCCAAGAGATCCATACCGGTGACCCCGTCACGGATAAGCTGGACCACTCGCTCGACCAGCACCCTCACCTGCGCTTTCTCCTCCGGGAGCACCTTCAAAGGGGATGGTTTCCTCACTCGGTCCATGGTAAAGGGAGGGAGGCCAGTCGACTGCCCTGGCGTCGACTGGTCTTTACAGTAAAACCAGGTCGACTGCCATCCGCGAACTGAGTCGGGAAGAATCATGGCCGGAAAGGAGCTTTTCCCTCTCATCTGGATACCAAGACCCCCACACATCTGGATCACTTGAATCCTCTCGTCACTCGGATTAGCCTTTTTCACTGTCTGGGAGCGACAAGTGAAAATATGCTTGAAAAGACCCCAGTGAGGTCGGCAACCCAGGAAATTCTCACACAAAGAAATGAAAGCGGCGAGATAAACGATTGTGTTGGGAGTAAAATGGTGGAGTTGTGTCCCAAAGAAGTTCAGAAATCCTCAAAAGAAAGGGTGAGGAGGCAAGGAAAATCCACGGTCGACGTGGGTGGCAAGAAGAACGCGCTCACCCTCCCGGGGTTGCGGCTCGGATTCCTTTCCCGGAAGCCGCGCCGAGTCATAGGGGATCAGCCCTCCCTCGGCCAGGTCGTCGAGGTCTTCTTGGGTGAGCTTCGAGTGGATCCAGTCGCCCTGGATCCAGCCCTTCGGCAGGCCGGTTCGCGAGGAGGATCCGCCCCGACTGGTCGCCTTCCCCTTTGACCTCGCCGTCGCCTTCTTTGCCCGCTCCAGAGCCGTTGTCTTCTCCTTCCCCATCGTCGCCGGCGAGACGCGTACGGAACGGTTGGCGCGAGGGCGAGAGCGAGCGCAGTGGAGGAGCGTGAAGAGGAGAAGAGATAATGGGGACGCACTGTTCGGGAGACCCCGGTCCAACACCTTATATGAGGCCGCTTCCGAGTGGCTGACTGGTAGGCCCGGACGGTTCTGTAAAATCCCGTAACAATCGCGCGCGTGATACGGGGCGAAAAAGGTGGCGCAGGGATCGAGGCAGCTCCGCTCTATCCCATCTGATTACTGCGGCCTCCCCCGTCCCGCGCGCTTCCCAAAATTCGGATCCCACGAAATCTGCGGGCAACGGAACAACTTGTCAGACCAAAGATCTCCTCCACACCGTCACTCGGAGCCTTTCAAGTAAAGAAACTCACTCGACAAAAACCTAAGAATGGATCAAGGCGACTAGAAAGGAAGTCGCTGCCATCGCTCAGGTTCATTGATCCGAAACAAGAAATGCTCACGGCATGAAAAATGAGTCGGAGAAGTTCTCAATCCCTTTCCCACTCAAACCTCGATCCATTCGGGGGCTAATGATGAAGCTATGTACCTAGGGTAGGGGCATGGACCTGTCCAAACTGACCTACCCAAGGACATCTCCAAAAGAAATCATCTTTCAATCGACTTGGAGGTGTTCCACTTGACAGACTCGAAGATACTCGACCAAGAAGCAACCACTCGACCAAGACCAAGCCACTCGACAGTCAGGAGACCTAAAGGCACACCGCATGCTAACGGTCAGTTATTAAGTAGCTTTTATGGTCATCGTAGCACTTTATTACTAGCGTTACCAGTAACGCTCTGCCTTTATGTACATTGAACCCTTTGTAACGTGGGCTGGCTGGGGTCCTGGCGCACTCTATATAAGCCACCCCCTCCTCCGAGACAAGGATTCGCACCCCTGTAATTCATACACGCATAATCCAGTCGACCACCTCCGGGCTCCGAGACATAGGACTATTACTTCCTCCGAGAAGGGCCTGAACTCGTAAACCTTGCGTGCTTACAACTTCTCCATAGCTAAGATCTTGCCTCTCCATACTTACCCCCCTACACTACTGTCAGACTTAGAACCACGACAGATCCCATCTCAGATTTCATGGCCTCAAGCCATTTTGCGGAATCTGGGCTCATCATCACTTCCTCCTAGTTCGTAGGTTCGCCATGGTCTAGTAACATGACTTCCAGAAAAGGATTATCATACCACTCTGGTGAGGAACGTATTCTGGTTGACCTACAAGGTTTTGTAGTAACTTGATCTGAAGTTTCATGATCATCATCATTAACTTCCTCACTAATCGGTGTAGGCATCACTAGAACTGATTTCTGTGATGAACTCCTTCTCTAGAAAGGATCCATTCTTAGCAACAAATATCTTGCCTTCGGATCTGTGATAAAAGGTGTACCGAACAGTTTCTTTTGGGTATCCTATGAAGACGCACTTCTCTGATTTGGGTTCGAGCTTATCAGGTTGAAGCTTTTTCACATAAGCATCACAACCCCAAACTTTAAGAAATGGCAGCTTACGTTTCTTGCTAAACCACAGTTCATCTGGTGTCATCTCAACGGATTTAGGTGGTGCCCTATTTAACATGAATTCAGCCATCTCTAAAGCATAACCCCAAAACGATAGTGGTAAATCGGTAAGAGACATCATAGATCGCACCATATCTAATAAAGTACGGTTACGACGTTCGGACACACCATTACGCCGCGGTGTTCCAGGTGGCGTGAGTTGCGAAACTATTCCACATTGTTCCAAATGAAGACCAAACTCGTAAATCAAATATTCGCCTCCACGATCAGATCGTAGAAACTTTATTTTCTTGTTATAATGATTTTCCACTTCACTCTGAAATTCTTTGAACTTTTCAAATGTCTCAGACTTATGTTTCATTAAGTAGATATACCCATATCTGCTCAAATCATCTGTGAAGGTCAGAAAATAACGATACTCGTCGCGAGCCTCAACACTCATCGGACCGCATACATCAATATGTATTATTTCCAATAAGTCAGTAGCTCGCTCCATTGTTCTGGAGAACGGACTCTTAGTCATCTTGCTCATGAGGCATGGTTCGCAAGCATCAAGTGATTCATAATGAAGTGATTCTAAAAGCCCATCAGCATAGAGTTTCTTCATGCACTTTACACCAATATGACCTAAACATCAGTGCCACAAATAAGTTGCACTATCATTATTAACTTTGTATCTTTTGGCTTCAATATTATGAATATCTGTATCACTACGATCGAGATTCAACAAAAATAGACCACTCATCATCAAGGGTGTATGACCATAAAATATATTACTCATATAAATAGAACAACCAGTATTCTCTGATTTAAATGAATAACCGTCTCGCATCAAACAAGATCCAGATATAATGTTCATGCTCAATGCTGGCACCAAATAACAATTTTCAGGTCTAAAACTAATCCCGAAGGTAGATGTAGAGGTAGCGCACTGACGACGATCACATCGACCTTGGAACCATTTCTGACGCGCATCGTCACCTCGTCCTTAGCCAATCTTCGTTTAATCCATAGCCCCAGTTTCGAGTTGCAAATATGAGCAACAGAACTAGTATAAAATATCCAGGCGCTACTACAAGCATTAGTAAGGTACACATCAATAACATGTATATCAAATATACCTTTCACTTTTCCATCCTTCTTATCCACCAAATACTTGGGGCATTTCCGCTTCCAGTGACCAGTCCCTTTGCAGTAGAAGCACTCAGTTTCAGACTTAGGTCCAGACTTGGGCTTCTTCCCGGGAGCAGCAACTTTCTTGCTATTCTTCTTGAAGTTCCCCTTTTTACCTTTGCCCTTTTTCTTGCAACTAGTGGTATTGTTAACCATCAACACTTGATGCTCCTTCTTGATTTCTACCTCCGCAGCCTTAAGCATCGCGAAGAGCTCGGGAATTTTCTTTTCCATCCCTTGCATATTATAGTTCATCATGAAGCCTTTATAGCTTGGTGGCAGTGATTGAAGAACTATGTCAAAGACACTATCATCTGGGAGATTAACTCCCAGCTCAGTCAAGTGGTTATGGTACCCAGACATTCTGAGTATGTGTCCACTCACAAAACTATTCTCCTCCATTTTGCAGCTATAGAACTTGTTGGAGACTTCATATCTCTCAACTCGGGAATTTGCTTGAAATATTAACTTAAACTCTTGGAACATCTCATATGCTCCATGACGTTCAAAACGTCTTTGAAGTCCCGATTCTAAGACGTAAAGCATGGCACACTGAACTATCGAGTATCATCAGATTTAGCTTGCCAAACGTTCATAATGTCCGGAGTTGCTCCTGCAGCAGGCGTTGCACCTAGCGGTGCTTCTAGGACGTAATTTTTATGTGCAGGGATGAGGATAATCCTCAAGTTACGGACCCAGTCCGTGTAGGTGCTACCATCATCTTTCAACTTAGCTTTCTCTAGGAATGCATTAAAATTCAAGGGAACGGTAGCTCGGGCCATTGATCTACAACAACATAGATATGAAAAAACTATCAGGACTAAGTTCATGATAAAATTAGGTTCAATTAATCATATTACTAAAGAACTCCCACTTAAATAGCCATCCCTCTAGTCATCTAAATGATCACGTGATCCATATCAACTAAACCATGTCCGATCATCACGCGAGATGGAGTAGTTTTCAATGGTGAACATCTCTATGTTGATCATATCTACTATATGATTCACGTTCGACCTTTCGGTCTCAGTGTTCCGAGGCCATATCTGCATATGTTAGGCTCGTCAAGTTTAACCTGAGTATTCTGGATGTGCAAAACTGTCTTACACCCGTTGTATGTGAACGTAGAGCTTATCACACCTGATCATCATGTGGTGTCTCGGCATGATGAACTGTATCAACAGTGCATACTCAAGGAGAACACTTATACCTTGAAATTTAGTGAGGGGTCATCTCATAATGCTACCGCCGTACTAAGCAAAGTAAGATGCATAAAAGATAAACATCACATGCAATCAAAATATGTGACATGATATGGCCATCAGCATCTTGTGCCTTTGATCTCCATCTCCAAAGCACCGTCATGATCTCCATCGTCACCGGCTTGACACCTTGATTTCCATCGTAGCATCGTTGTCGTCTCGCCAAATATTGCTTCTACAACTATCGCTACCGCATAGTGATAAAGAAAAGCAATTACATGGCGATTGCATTTCATACAATAAAGCGACAACCATAAGGCTCCTGCCAGTTGCCGATAAGCTTTACAAAACATGATCATCTCATACAATAACTTCTATCACATCATGTCTTGACCATATCACATCACAACATGCCCTGCAAAAACAAGTTAGACGTCCTCTACTTTGTTGTTCCAAGTTTTACGTGGCTTCTACAGGCTTCTAGCAAGAACCGTTCTTACTTACGCATGAAAACCACAACGATTTTTCGTCAAGTGTGTTGTTTTAACCTTCAACAAGGACCGGCCGTAGTCAAACTTGATTCAACTAAAGTTCGAGAAACAGACACCTGCCAGCCACCTTTATGCAAAACAGGTTGCATGTCTGTCAGTGGAACTGGTCTCATGAACGTGGTCATGTAATGTTGGTCCGGGCCGCTTCATCCAACAATGCCGCCGAATCAAAGTAAGACATTGGTGGTAAGCAGTATGACTATGATCGCCCACAACTCTTTGTGTTCTACTCGTGCATATCATCTACGCATAGACCTGGCTCGGATGCCACTGCTGGGGAACGTAGCATGCAATTTCATACAAATTCCTATGAACACACAAGATATATCAATGAGATGCTTAGCAACGAGAGGGGAAGAGTGAGTCCATGTAGCCTCGTAGACCAAAAGCGGAAGTGTTAGGTTAACGCGGTTGATGTAGTCGAACGTCTTCGCGATCCAACCGATCAAGAACCAAACGTACAGCACCTCCGAGTTCAGCACACGTTCAGCTCGATGACGTCCCTCGAACTCTTGATCCATCAGGTTGTCGAGTCAGAGTTTCGTCAGCATGACAACGTGGTGACGGTGATGGTGATGTGATCCGCGCAGGGCTTCACCTAAGCACTATGATGCTACGACCGGAGGAGTAAACTGTGGAGGGGGGCACCGCACACGGCTTGGAACAATTGGTGTGTCTCCAAGGGGTGCCCTGCCCACGTATATGAAGGAGGGAGAGGAGGAGGTCGGCCACCAGGGGCGCGCCAAGAGGCGTAAGTCCTAATAGGACTCCAGTCCTAGTAGGATTCGGCCCCCCTTTTTTCCTTCTCATGGAGGGGGGAAGAGGGAAGGAGAGGGAGAGGAGGAAAGGAAAGGCAGGGCCGCACCCCATCCCCTTGTCTAATTCAGACAGCCCATGGGGGGTGCACGCCACCCCTTGTGGGCTCCCCTCTCTCTCCCTTATGGCCCATGTTGGCCCATTACTTGCCCGGGGGTTTCCGGTAACCCCTCGGTACTCCGATAAATATCCGAAACGTTTCGAAACCATTCCGGTGTCCAAATACTATCTTCCAATATATCAATATTTACCTCTCGGCCATTTCAAGACTCCTCGTCATGTCCGTGATCTCATCCGGGACTCTGAACAATCTTCGGTCACCAAAACACATAACTCATAATACAAGTCATCATCGAATGTTAAGCGTGTGGACCCTACGGGTTCGAGAACTAAGTAGACATGACCGAGACACATCTCTGATCAATAACCAATAGCGGAACCTGGATGCTCATATTGGTTCCTACATATTCTATGAAGATCTTTATCGGTCAAACCGCAATGACAACATACGTAATTCCCTTTGCCATCAGTATGTTACTTGCCCGAGATTCCATCATCGGCATCCTCATACCGAGTTCAATCTCGTTACCAGCAAGTCTCTTTACTCGTTCTGTGATGCATCATTGCGCAACTAACTCTTTAGTCACATTGCTTGCAAGGCTTATAGTGATGTGCATTACCGAGATGGCCCAGAGATACCTCTCCGATACTCGGAGTGACAAATCCTAATATTGATCTATGCCAACCCAACAAACACCTTCGGAGACACCTGTAGAGCATATTTATGATCACCCAGGTATGTTGTGACATTTGATAGCACACAAGGTGTTCCTCCAGTATTCGGGAGTTGCATAATCTCATAGTCAGAGGAATATGTATAAGCCATGAAGAAAGCAATAGCAATAAAAATTAACTATCATTATGCTAAGCTAACGAATGGGTCTTGTCCATCACATCATTCTCCTAATGATGTGACCACGTTCATCAAATGAAAACACATGTCTATGGTTAGGAAACTTAACCATCTTTGATTAACGAGCTAGTCTAGTAGAGGCATACTAGGGACACTTTGTTTTGTCTATGTATTCACACATGTATCAAGTTTTTGGTAAATACAATTCTAGCATGAATAATAAACATTTATCATGATATAAGGAAATATAAATAACAACTTCGTTATTGCCTCTAGGGCATATTTCCTTCAGTCTCCCACTTGCACTAGAGTTAATAATCTAGATTACATTGTAATGATTCTAACACCCATGGAGTCTTGGTGTTGATCATGTTTTGCTCGTGGGAGAGGCTTAGTCAACGGGTCTGCAAATCTCTATGTCTCCCTCCTTGACTTGATTGCGGATGGAGTTGAAGCGTCTCTTGATGTGTTTGGTTCTCTTGTGAAATCTGGATTCCTTCGCTAAGGCAATTGCTCCAGTATTAACACAAAAGATTTTCATTGGACCCGATGCACTAGGTATGACACCTAGATCGGATATGAACTCCTTAATCCAGAATCCTTCATTTGTTGCTTCTGAAGCAGCTATGTACTCTGCTTCACATGTAGATCCCGCCACGACGCTCTGCTTGGAACTGCACCAACTAACATCTCCACCATTCAATATAAATACGTATCCGGTTTACAACTTAGAGTCATCCGGATCAGTGTCAAAGCTAGCATCAACATAACCATTTACGATAAGTTCATTGTCACCTCCATAAACGAGAAATATATCCTTAGTCCTTTTCAGGTATTTCGGGATGTTCATGACAGTTGTCCAGTGTTCCTCTCCTGGATTACTTTGGTACCTCCCCGCTAAACTTATAGCAAGGCACACATCAGGTCTGGTACACAACATTGCATACATGATAGAACCTATGGCCGAGGCATAGGGAATGACTTTCATTTTCTCTCTATCTTCTGAAGTGGTCGGGCATTGAGTCTGACTCAACTTCACACTTTGTAACTGATACGTCCATTTTGCATCATGCTTTTATATCAATATTTATTGCATTATGGACTGTTATTTCACTTTATATCATAATACTTATGGCTATTCTCTCTTATTTTACAAGGTTTACATAAGGAGGGAGAATGCCGACAGCTGGAATTCTGGTCTGGAAAAGGAGCAAATATTAGAGACCTATTCTATACAACTCCAAAAGTCCTGAAACTCCACGGAACGTCTTAAAAGAAATAAAGAAAAATCCACACCAAAGATGAAGGCCAGGGGGGCCACACCCTGCTCACGAGGGTGGGGGGCGCCCACCCTAGGGCGCGCCCCCTACCTCGTGGGCCCCTTGATGGCTCTCCGACGCCCATCTTCTCGTATATGAGGTCTTTCGATGAGAAAAAAATAAGACGGAACTTTTTGGGACGAGACTCCGCCGCCACGAGGCGGAACCTTGGCGGATCCAATCTAGAGCTCCGGCAGAGCTGTTCTGCCAGGGAAACTTCCCTCCCGGAGGAGGAAATCATCACCATCATCATCACCAACGCTCATCTCATCGGGAGAGGGCAATCTCCATCAACATCTTCACCAGCACCATCTCATCTCCAAACCCTAGTTCATCTCTTGTATCCAATTCTTGTCTCAAAGACCGGGTTGGTGCTAGTAGTTTGCTAGTAGTGTTGATTACTCCTTGTAGTTGATGCTAGTTGGTTTATTTGGTGGAAGATCATATGTTCAGATCCTATATGCATATTATTACCCCTCTGATTATGAACATGAATATTCTTTGTGAGTAATTACGTTCGTTCCTGAGGATAAGGGAGAAGTCTTGCTATGAGTAGTCATGTGAATTTGGTATTCGTTTGATATTTTGATAAGATGTGTGTTGTCTAGCCTCTGGTGGTGTTATGTGAACGTCGACTACATAACACTTCACCATTATTTGGGCCTAGAGGAAGGCATTGGGAAGTAATAAGTAGATGATGGGTTGCTAGAGTGACAGAAGCTTAAACCCTAGTTTATGCGTTGCTTCGTAAGGGGCTGATTTGGATCCATATGTTTCATGCTATGGTTAGGTTTACCTTAATACTTTTGTTGTAGTTGCAGATGCTTGCAATAGAGGTTAATCATAAGTGGGATGCTTGTTCAAGTAAGAATAGCGCCCAAGCACCGGTCCACCCACATATCAAATTATCAAAGTATCGAACGCGAATCATATGAACGTGATGAAAACTAGCTTGACGATATTCCCATGTGTCCTCGGGAACGCTTTTCCTATTATAAGAGTTTGTTCCGGCTTGTCCTTTGCTACAAAAGGATTGGGCCACCTTGCTGCACTTTATTTACTTTTGTTACTCGTTGCTCGTTACAACTCATCCTATCACAAAACTATCTGTTACCACTTATTTCAGTACTTGCAGAGAATACCTTGCTGAAAACCGCTTATCATTTCCTTCTACTCCTCGTTGGGTTCGACACTCTTACTTATCGAAAGGACTACGATAGATCCCCTATACTTGTGGGTCATCAAGACTCTTTTCTGGCGCCATTGCCGGGGAATGAAGCGCCTTTGGTAGGTGGAATTTGGTAAGGAAAAATTTATATAGTGTGCTGAAATTTCCTGTCACTTATTACTATGGAAAGTAATTCTCTGAGGGGCTTGTTCGGGGTATCTTCACCCCGTCTAGTAGAGCAAAGAGTTGCTCCTCAACCTACTGAACCTATTGAAAATGAAATTCCTTATAAGTATCCTTCGGGTATGATAGAAAAACTGCTAGATAACCCTTTTACAGGAGATGGAACAAAGCATCCTGATGAGCACTTAATATATGTGGATGAAGTTTGTGGATTATTTAAGCTTGCAGGTATACCCGATAATGTTGCTAAGAAGAAGGTCTTCCCTTTATATTTGAAGGGAGACGCATTGATATGGTATAGGCTATGTGATGATATGAGATCATGGGACTATAAAAGATTGAAGTTGGAATTTCATCAAAAGTATTACTCTATGCATCTTGTTCATCGTGATCGCAATTATATATATAATTTCTGGCCTCGCGAAGGAGAAAGCATCGCTCAAGCTTGGGGGAGGCTTAAATCAATGTTATATTCATGCCCCAATCATGAGATCTCAAGAGAAATAATTATGCAAAGTTTTTATGCTCGGCTTTCTAAAAACAATCGCACCATGCTCGATACTTCTTGTGATGGCTCTTTTATGATGAAGACTATTGAATTCAGATGGAATTTATTGGATAGAATTAAACGCAACTCTGAAGATTGGGACCTCGACGAAGGTAAGGAGTCAGGTATCACACTTAAGTTTGATTGTGTTAAATCTTTTATGGATAACGATATTTCCGTAAGTTTAGCACCAAATATCGACTTAACTCTGAGATAGTAGCTTCTTTCTGTGAATCTTTTGCTACTTATGTTGATCTCCCTAAGGGGAAGTGGTTTAAATATCATCCCTCCATAGAAGTAAAAGTAGCTGCACCTATTAGAGTTGAAGAAAATACTATCACTTATAATGATCCTATTGTTCCTACTTCTTACATTGAGAAACCACCTTTCCCTGTTAGAATAAAGGATCATGCTAAAGCTTCAACTGTTGTTCGTAAAAGCAATATTAGAACATATACACCTCCTGAGCAAGTTAAAGTAGAACCTAATATTGCTATTGTTAAAGATCTCTTGTCTAATAATATTGATGGGCATGTTATTCAGTTCGAAGGTGAAACTGCTAGAATTGCTAAACCTTGTGCTAAAGATAAACATAGACCTGTGGTAGGCATGCCTGTTATTTCTGTTAAAATAGGAGATCATTGTTATCATGGCTTATGTGATATGGGTGCTAGTGCTAGTGTTATACCTCATGACTTATACAAAGAAATTAAGAATGAAATTGCACCTGTTGAGTTAGAAGATATTGATGTTACTATTAAACTTGCCAATAGAGATACTATTGCACCAATTGGAATTGTTAGAGATGCTGAAGTCTTGTGTGGGAAAACTAAATATCCTGTTGATTTTCTTGTTCTTACTTCTCCACAACATAGCTTTTGTCCCATTATATTTGGTAGACCCTTTTTAAATACTATCAATGCTACCATAGATTGCACTAAGAATGTTGTTACTGTTGGCTTGGACGATATGGTTCATGAGTTTAATTTCTCTAAATTTAGTAAACAACATCGTGAGGAAGAATTACCTAGTAAGGATGAAATTATTGGTCTTGCTTCTATTGCCGTACCTCCTAGTGATCCTTTAAAACACTATTTGCTAGACCATGAAAATGATATGTTCATGAATGAAAGAAGGGAAATAGATGAAGTATTCTTTAAACAGGAACCTATTCTGCATCACAATTTGCTTGTTGAAATTTTAGGGGATCCTCCTCCACCCAAGGGTGATCCCGTGTTTGAGATTAAACCTTTGCCTGATAATCTTAAATATGCTTATCTTGATGAAAAGAAGATATATCATGTTATTATTAGTGCTAACCTTTCAGAGCATGAAGAAGAAAGATTATTGGAAACTCTGAAGAAGCATCGTGCTGCTATTGGATATACTCTTGATGATCTTAAGGGCATTAGTCCCACTCTATGTCAACATAAAATAAATTTGGAAGCAGATGCCAAACCAGTTCGTGATCCTCAACGACGTCTGAATCCTAAAATGAAAGAAGTGGTAAGAAAAGAAATACTAAAGCTTCTGGAGGCAGGTATAATCTATCCCGTTGCTGATAGTGAGTGGGTAAGTCCTGTCCATTGTGTCCCTAAGAAGGGAGGTATTACCGTTGTTCCTAATGATAAAGATGAATTGATTCCACAAAGAATTATCACAGGTTATAGGATGGTAATTCATTTCCGCAAATTAAATAAAGCTACTACGAAAGATCATTACCCCTTACCTTTTATTGATCAAATGCTAGAAAGATTATGCAAACATACACACTATTGCTTTCTAGATGGTTATTCTGGTTTCTCTCAAATACCTGTGTCGGCTAGGGATCAATCAAAGACTACTTTTACATGCCCTTTTGGTACTTTTGCTTATAGGCGTATGCCTTTTGGTTTATGTAATGCACCTGCTACCTTTCAAAGATGCACGATGGCTATATTCTCTGACTTTTGTGAAAAGATTTGTGAGGTTTTCATGGACGACTTTTCTGTCTATGGTTCCTCTTTTGATGATTGCTTGAGCAATCTTGATCGAGTTTTGTAGAGATGTGAAGAAACTAATCTTGTCTTGAATTGGGAAAAGTGCCACTTTATGGTTAATGAAGGTATTGTCTTGGGGCACAAAGTTTCTGAAAGAGGTATTGAAGTTGATAAAGCCAAGGTTGATGCTATTGAAAAGATGTCGTGTCCCAAGGACATTAAAGGTATAAGAAGTTTCCTTGGTCATGCCGGATTTTACAGGAGGTTCATTAAGGACTTCTCAAAAATTTCTCGGCCTCTGACTAATTTATTGCAAAAAGATATATCATTTGTCTTTGATGATGATTATGTAGAAGCATTTGAAATACTTAAGAAAGCATTAGCCACTGCACCTGTTGTTCAGCCACCTGATTGGAATTTACCCTTTGAAATTATGTGTGATGCTAGTGATTATGCTGTAGGTGTTGTTCTAGGGAAAAGAGTTGATAAGAAATTAAATGTTATTCATTATGCTAGTAAGACTCTAGACAATGCTCAAAGAAATTATGCTACTACTGAAAAAGAACTTTTAGCAGTTGTATTTGCTTGTGATAAGTTCATATCTTATATTGTTGATTCTAAAGTAACTATTCAAACAGATCATGCTGCTATTAAATATCTTATGAAAAGAAAGATGCTAAACCTAGACTTATTAGATGGGTTCTCTTGCTACAAGAATTTGATTTGCATATTGTTGATAGAAAGGGAGTTGAGAACCCCGTTGCAGACAACCTGTCTAGGTTAGAAAATATTCTTGATGACCCACTACCTATTAATGATAACTTTCCTAATGAACAATTAAATGTTATAAGTACTTCTCATAGTACTCCATGGTATGGTAATTATATTGTTGCTAAATTTATACCACCTAGCTTCACATACCAACAAAAGAAAAAGTTCTTCTATGATTTGAGACATTACTTTTGGGATGACCCACATCTTTATAAAGAAGGAGTAGATGGTGTTATTAGACGTTGTGTACCTGAGCATGAACAAGAAAAGATCCTACGCAAGTGTCACTCTGAGTCTTATGGAGGACACCACGCAGGAGATAGAACTGCACATAAGGTATTGCAATCTGGTTTTTATTGGCCTACTCTCTCCAAGGATGCCCGTAAGTTTGTCTTGTCTTGTGATGAATGTCAAAGAATTGTTAATATTAGTAGACGTCAAGAAATGCCTATGAATTATTCTCTTGTTATTGAACCGTTTGATGTTTGGCGCTTTGATTATATGGGACCTTTTCCTGCCTCTAATGGATACACACATATTCTAGTTGTTGTTGATTACGTTACTAAGTGGGTAGAAGCTATTCCAACTAGTAGTGCTGATCATAACACTTCTATTAAAATGCTTAAGGAAGTTATTTTACCGAGTTTGGAGTCCCTAGATATTTAATGACTGATGGTGATTCACACTTTATTCATGGTGCTTTCCATAAAATGCTTGCTAAATATGATGTTAATCATAGAATTGCATCCCCTTATCACCCACAGTCTAGTGGTCAAGTAGAGTTGAGCAATAGAGAGCTCAAATTAATTTTGCAAAAGATTGTTAATAGGTGTAGAAAGAATTGGTCCAAGAAACTTGATGATGCATTATGGGCTTATAGAACTGCATACAAAAATCCTATGGGTATGTCTCCGTATAAAATGGTTTATGGAACAGCATGTCACTTACCTCTCAAACTAGAACATAAGGCATATTGGGCTATTAAAGAGCTCAACTATGATTTTAAACTTGCCGGTGAGAAGAGGTTATTTGATATCAGCTCACTTGATGAATGGAGAACGCAAGCTTATGAAAATGCCAAGTTGTTTAAAGAAAAAGTTAAAAGATGGCATGACAAAAGGATACAAAAGTGTGAGTTTAATGTAGGTGATTATGTATTGCTATACAACTCTCGTTTAAGATTTTTTGCAGGAAAACTTCTCTCTAAATGGGAAGGCCCCTATGTTATCGAAGAGGTCTATCATTCCGGTGCCATAAAAATCAACAACTTCGAGGGCACAAATCCGAAGGTGGTAAACGGTCAAAGAATTAAACATTATATCTCAGGTAATCCCATTAATGTTGAAACCAATATTATTGAAACTGTAACCCCGGAGGAATACATAAGGGACACTTTCCGGAACGTTTCAGACCCCGAAAAGGAATAGGTATGTGGTACGGTAAGTAAACCGACTCCAAAACAACTTTTAAGGCAATATTTCTCCATTTTGGAATATTTAGAAAAATAGAAAAATAAGTAGCAGTCCGGGAAGGACACGAGGGCCCCACTAGGGTGGTGGGCGCGCCCTACCCCCCTGGGCACGCCCCCCTACCTCGTGAGCACCTCGTGTTCCTTCCAGGCTTCGTTTTCTTGCACCTTACGTATTTTGGTCGGTAAAAATTCATTATATATTCTCCCGAAGGTTTTGACTCCCGTATCACGTAAACCTCCTATGTTCTTGTTTCGAGCTGTTTTCTGTCAGGGTTTTCCAGGCTAGGCATCATGTCGTCTCCCTCCTCCAACAATGGTGACAACAATGCTTGGCTAATTAAGATAGATCTGAATAGGGAAGAACCCACGAGGGTCAACAAGGATGAAAGGATCAAGAAGGCCACGGAGGATTAAGCTCCAGCAGCAAAAGACACCCTTCAAATTGATCATAACCTTCTTACCCCAACTGAGATCGAAGCTTTCAAGATGATTGAGTTAGCTCGTGTTCAAAACAAGTATCTCACACAAGAAAATATTTTGTTGAAGGAGCATATTGTTGCACTCAAGGGCATTATTCGCAAGCTGGAGGACCTCTTACGCTCGATGTGCGATTATCCGTCACCTCCACCTTCTTCACCGACAAAGGAGATATAATCACATGGGTATGGGCACTCCCATTGGCAACTACCAAGCTTGGGGGAGGTGCCCCGGTATCATATCACAATCACAACTCCTATCTTTACCGTTTTTCTTAGTTCGATCCTATTAGTAGTATCTTGATCTAGTAGAATAAAGTTTATGGCATGATCTAGTTTTGAGTTTTGCTTTATGATCTCTCTATGTAATCGAGTTCGTGAGCTATATATAATAACGATTAGTGTTGAGTCAAGGGCTTGATTATTTTGCCATGATCGTGGGTGAATAAAAGAAAAGAGAAAAAGAATAAAAAGAAACAAAAATTTCATATTGATCTTATTGAGAGTAATGACTTCACATAGAAAGAGTATGATGATTAAAAGTTGTTGGGAGTTGGCAGACATAGCTTTGGTCATTGTTGCAATTAATATGAAGTAATAAGGAAAGAGAGGTTTTCACATATAGATATATTATCATTGACATCTTTTATGATTGGGAGCACTCATTAAAATATGACATGCTAAAGAGTTGATGTTGGACATGGAAGACAACGTAATGAGTTATGTATTTCTTATATCTAAGATAAAGTATGTTGTCATGGATCCTCTAACTTGTTGAGCTTGCCTTTCCCCCTCATGCTAGCCAAATTCTCAGCACTAAGTAGAAATACTACTTGTGCTTCCAAAATCCCTAAACCAGTTTTGCCATGAGAGTCCACCATATCTACCTATGGATTGAGTAAGATCCTTCAAGTAAGTTGTCATCGGTGCAAAGCAATAAAAATTGCTCTAAATATGTATGATTGATTGGTGTGGGAGAAATAAGCTTTATACGATCTTGTGATGTGGAAGTAATAAAAGCGACGGACTGCATAATAAAGGTTCATATCACAAGGGGCAATATAAAGTGACGTTCTTTCGCATTGAGATTTTATATATCCAACCATAAAAGCGCATGGCAACCTCTGCTTCCCTCTGCGAAGGGCCTATCCTTTATTATTATCTTCTACCTTATGCAAGAGTCATGGTGATCTTCACCTTTTCTTTTTCATTTTATCCTTTGGCAAGCTCAGCATGTTGGAAAGAACATGATATATATATAATTGGATGTAGGGGAGCATGAACCATTATTGTTGACATTACCCTTGAGGTAAAATGTTGTGGGGCAAAACTATAAGCCCCTATCTTTCTCTGTGTCCAATTAAAACTCCATAACCACAAGTATCGCATGATTGTTAGCAATTATGGAGGACTAAATGATAGTTGAGTATGTGGACTTGCTTTTAAGCTCTGACATAGACTCTTTCCGATGTTATGATAAATTGCAATTGCTTCAATGACTGAGATTATAGTTTGTTGGAGCCCAATAAGGTTTATGATTTATACTTTTGCATTGTGAATAGATCATCACTTGAACATAAGTAATCATACGACAAAATCTATATATGTTGTTGTTATGAGAATAATCATGATGCCTTCATGTCCGTATTTTATTTTTATCAACGCCTCTACCTCTAAACATGAGGACATATTTATTGTTATCGGCTTTTCGCTTGAGGACAAGCGAGGTCTAAGCTTGGGGGAGATGATACGTCCATTTTGCATCATGCTTTTATATCAATATTTATTGCATTATGGACTGTTATTTCACTTTATATCACAATACTTATGGCTATTCTCTCTTATTTTACAAGGTTTACATAAGGAGGGAGAATGCCGGCAGCTGGAATTCTGGTCTGGAAAAGGAGCAAATATTAGAGACCTATTCTGCGCAACTCCAAAAGTCCTGAAACTCCATGGAACATCTTAAAAGAAATAAACAAAAATCCACGCCAAAGATGAAGGCCAGGGGGGCCACACCCTGCTCACGAGGGTGGGGGCGCCCCCCCCCCCTAGGGCGCGCCCCCCTACCTCGTGGGCCCCCTGGTGGCTCTCCGAGCCCATCTTCTCCTATATGAGGTCTTTCGATGAGAAAAAAATAAGAAGGAACTTTTCGGGACGAGACTCCTCCGCCACGAGGCGGAACCTTGGCGGATCCAATCTAGAGCTCCGGCAGAGCTGTTCTGCCGGGGAAACTTCCCTCCCGGAGGGGGAAATCATCACCATCGTCATCACCAACGCTCCTCTCATCGGGAGAGGGCAATCTCCATCAACATCTTCACCAGCACCATCTCATCTCCAAACCCTAGTTCATCTCTTGTATCCAATTCTTGTCTCAAAGTCCGGGATTGGTGCTAGTAGGTTGCTAGTAGTGTTGATTACTCCTTGTAGTTGATGCTAGTTGGTTTATTTGGTGGAAGATCATATGTTCAGATCCTATATGCATACTATTACCCCTCTGATTATGAACATGAATATGCTTTGTGAGTAATTACGTTCGTTCTTGAGGACAAGGGAGAAGTCTTGCTATGAGTAGTCATGTGAATTTGGTATTCGTTTGATATTTTGATAAGATGTATGTTGTCTAGCCACTAGTGGTGTTATGTGAACGTCGACTACATAACACTTCAGCATTATTTGGGCCTAGAGGAAGGCATTGGGAAGTAATAAGTAGATGATGGGTTGCTAGAGTGACAGAAGCTTAAAACCTAGTTTATGTGTTGCTTCGTAAGGGGCTGATTTGGATCCATATGTTTCATGCTATGGTTAGGTTTACCTTAATACTTTTGTTGTAGTTGTGGATGCTTGCAATAGAGGTTAATCATAAGTGGGATGCTTGTTCAAGTAAGAACAGCGCCCAAGCACCGGTCCACCCACATATCAAATTATCAAAGTATCGAACGCGAATCATATGAACGCGATGAAAACTAGCTTGACGATATTCCCATGTGTCCTTGGGAACGCTTTTCCTATTATAAGAGTTTGTTCCGGCTTGTCCTTTTCTACAAAAGGATTGGGCCACCTTGCTGCACTTTATTTACTTTTGTTACTCGTTGCTCGTTACAACTCATCCTATCACAAAACTATCTGTTACCACTTATTTCAGTACTTGCAGAGAATACCTTGCTGAAAACCGCTTATCATTTCCTTCTGCTCCTCGTTGGGTTCGACACTCTTACTTATCAAAAGGACTACGATAGATCCCCTATACTTGTGGGTCATCAGTAACACAGGCAAGAACCATCTCTTTGACTGGTCCATTTTGAACTTCTTCAAAACTTTATCAAGGTATGTGCTTTGTGAAAGTCCAATTAAGCGTCTTGATCTGTCTCTATAGATCTTGATGCCCAATATATTAGTAGCTTCACCGAGGTCTTTCATTGAAAAATTCTTATTCAAGTATCCTTTTATGCTATCCAATTTTTTTTATTATTCCCAATCAACAATATGTCATCCACATATAATATTAGAAATGATACAGAGCTCCCACTCACTTTCTTGTAAATATAGGCTTCTCCAAAAGTCTGTGTAAACCATATGCTTTGATCACACTATCAAAGCGTATATTCCAACTCCAAGATGGTTGCACCAGTCCACAAATGGATCGATGGAGCTTGCACACTTTGTTAGCACCTTCAGGATCGACAAAACCTTCTGGTTACATCATATACAACTCTTCTTTAAGAAAACCTTTAAGGATTGCAGTTTTGACACCCATTTGCCAAATTTCATAATCATAGAATGCGGCAATTGCGAACATGATACGGAAAGACTTAAGCATCACTACTGGTGAGAAGGTCGCATCGTAGTCAACTCCTTGAACTTGTCGAAAACCTTTCGCAACAAGTCGAGCTTTGTAGACAATAATATTACCATCAGCGTCAGTCTTCTTCTTGAAGATCCATTTATTCTCTATGGCTTGCCGATCATCGGGCAAGTCAACCAAAGTCCATACTTTCTTCTCATACATGGATCCCATCTCAGATTTCATGGCCTCAAGCCATTTTGCAAAATCTGGGCTCATCATCACTTCCTCATATTTCGTAGGTTCACCATGTTCTAGTAACATGACTTCCAGGACAGGATTACCATACCACTCTGATGTGGAACATACACTGGTTTACCTACGAGGTTCGGTAGTAACTCGATCTGAAGTTTCATGATCATCATCATTAACTTCCTCACTAATCAGTGTAGGCATCAGTGGAACTGATTTCTGTGATGAAATACTTGTCAATTCAAGAGAAGGTACAAATACCTCATCAAGTTCTACTTTCCTCCCACTCACTTCTTTCGAGAGAAACTCCTCCTCTAGAAAGGATCCATTCTTAGCAACAAATATCTTGCCTTCAGATATGTGATAGAAGGTGTACCCAATAGTTTCTTTTGGGTATCCTATGAAGACTCACTTCTCTGATTTGGGTTCGAGCTTATCAGGTTGAAGCTTTTTCACATAAGCATCGCAGTCCCAAACTTTAATAAACGACAGCTTAGGTTTCTTGCTAAACCACAGTTCATATGGTGTCGTCTCAACATATTTAGATGGTGCCCTATTTAACGTGAATGCAGCCGTCTCTAAAGCATAACCCCAAAATGATAGTAGTAAATCGGTAAGAGACATCATAGATCGCACCATATCTAATAAAGTACGGTTACAACGTTCGGACACACCATTACGCTGTGGTGTTCCAGGTGGCGTGAGTTGTGAAACTATCCCACGTTGTTTCAAATGAAGACCAGACTCATAACTCAAATATTCACCTCCACGATCATATCGTAGAAAATTTATTTTCTTGTTACGATGATTTTCCACTTCACTCTCTAATTCTTTGAATTTTTCAAATGTCTCAGACTTATGTTTCATCTCATATGCTCCATGACGTCCAAAACGTCTTTGAAGTCCCGATTCTAAGCCGTAAAGCATGGCACACTGAACTATCGAGTATCATCAGATTTAGCTTGCCAGATGTTCATAACATCCGGAGTTGCTCCTGCAGTAGGCCTTGCACCTAGCGGTGCTTCTAGGACGTAATTTTTCTGTGCAGCAATGAGGATAATCCTCAAGTTATGGACCCAGTCCATGTAGTTGCTACCATCATCTTTCAATTTAGCTTTCTCTAGGAACGCATTAAAGTTCAAGGGAACGGTAGCACGGGCCATTGATCTACAACAACATAGATATGAAAAAACTATCAGGACTAAGTTCATGGTAAAATTAAGTTCAATTAATCATATTACTAGAGAACTCCCACTTAGATAGACATCCCTCTAGTCATCTAAATGATCACGTGATCCATATCAACTAAACCATGTCCGATCATCACGTGAGATGGAGTAGTTTTCAATGGTGAACATCTCTATGTTGATCATATGTACTATATGATTCACGTTCGACCTCTCGGTCTCAGTATTCCGAGGCCATATCTGCATATGCTAGGCTCGTCAAGTTTAACCTCAGTATTCTGCATGTGCAAAACTGTCTTACACCTATTGTATGTGCATGTAGAGCTTATCACACCCGATCATCATGTGGTGTCTCGGCACAATGAACTGTAGCAATGGTGCATACTCAGGGAGAACACTTATACCTTGAAATTTAGTGAGGAATCATCTTATAATGCTACCGCCATACTAAGCAAAATAAGATGCATAAAAGATAAACATCACATGCAAACAAAACATGTGACATGATATGGCCATCATCATCTTGTGCCTTTGAACTCCATCTCCAAAGCACCGTCATGATCTCCATCGTCACCGGCCTGACACCTTGATCTGCATCATAGCGTCGTTGTCGTCTCGCCAACTATTTCTTCTACAACTATCACTACTGCATAGCGACAAAGTAAAGAAATTACATGGCGATTGTATTTCATACAACAAAGCGACAACCACGAGGCTCCTGCCAATTGCCGATAACTTCTACAAAACATGATCATCTCATACAATAACTTATATCACATCATGTCTTGACCATATCACATCACAATATGCCCTGCAAAAACAAGTTAGACGTCCTCTACTTTGTTGTTGCAAGTTTTATGTGGCTTCTACGGGCTTCTAGCAAGAACCGTTCTTACGTATGCATCAAAACCACAATGATTTTTTGTCAAGTGTGTTGTTTTAACCTTTAACAAGGACCGATCATAGTCAAACTTGATTCAATTAAAGTTCGAGAAATAGACACCTACCAGCCACCTTTATGCAAAATAAGTTGCATGTCTGTCGGTGGAACCGGTCTCATGAATGTGGTCATGTAAGGTTGGTCTGGTCCGCTTCATCCAACAATGTCGTCGAATCAAAGTAAGACGTTGGTGGTAAGCAGTATGACTATGATCTCCCACAACTCTTTGTGTTCTACTTGTGCATTTCATCTACGCATAGACCTGGCTCGGATGCCACTGTTGGGGAACGTACCATGCAATTTCAAAAAAAAATTCCTATGATCACGCAAGATCTATCTAGGATATGCTTAGCAACGAGAGGGGAAGAGTGAGTCCACGTACCCTCGTAGACCGAAAGCGGATGCATTAGGTTAATGCGGTTGATGTAGTCGAACGTCTTCGCTATCCAACCGATCAAGTACCGAATGTACGACACCTCCGAGTTCAGCACACGTTAATCTCGATGACGTCCCTCGAACTCTTGATCCAGCAGAGGGTCGAGGGAGAGCTTCATCAGCATGACAGTGTGGTGACGGTGATGGTGATGTGATCCGCGCAGGGCTTCGCCTAAGCACAATGATGCTATGACCGGAGGAGTAAACTATGGAGAGGGGCACCACACATGGTTTGGAACAATTTGTGTGTCTCCAAGGGGTGCCCTGGCCATGTATATAAAGGAGGGAGAGGAGGAAGCCGGCCACCAGGGGCGCGCTGAGAGGCGGGAGTCCTACTAGGACTCCAGTCCTAGTAGGATTCGCCCCTCCCCTTTTCCTTCTCATGGAGGGGAAAGAGGGAAGGAGAGTTAGAGGGGGAATGGAAAGGGGGGCCGCACTGTCGGTGTCAAAACCGGCAGATCTCGGGTAGGGGTCCCAAACTGTGCGTCTTATGATCAAAGGTAACAGGAGATAGGGACACGATGTTTACCTAGGTTCGGGCCCTCTTAATGGAGGTAATACCCTTCTTCCTGCTTGATTGACTTTGATGAGTATAGGGGTTACAAGAGTTGATCTACCTCGAGATCGTAATGGATAAACCCTAGATGTCTAGCATGTGTGATTATCATTGCCTCTACGGACTAAACCCTCCAGTTTATATAGACACCAGAGGGGGATAGGTTTATACAGAGTCGGTTTACAAAGAAAGGAATCTTCATATATGAACGCCAAGCTTGCCTTCCACGCCAAAGGGGAGTCCCATCCGGACACGGGGGAAAGCCTTCCATCTTGTATCTTCATGACCCACGAGTCCAGTGATAACCCACAAGTATAGGGGATCAATTGTAGCCTCTTTCGATAAGTAAGAGTGTCGAACCCAACGAGGAGCTAAAGGTAGAACAAATAGTCCCTCAAGTTCTATCGACCACCGATACAACTCTACGCACGCTTAATGTTCGCTTTACCTAGAACAAGTATGAAACTAGGAGTACTTTGTAGGTGTTGTTGGATAGGTTTGCAAGATAATAAAGAGCGCGTAAATAAAAAGTATGGGCTGTTTAGATAAAGAAGCAATAAAGTAAATATAGCGAGTGTGGAAAAGTGGTGGTAGGTGTTGCGAAATTGTCCCTAAGCAATTGACTATGCTACTAGACCGATAGCAAGTTTTATGTGGGAGAGGCCACTGCTAGCATGTCATCCCTGACTTGGAATTCTATGCACTTATGATTGGAACTATTAGCAAGCATCTCCAATTACTAACATTCATTAACGTAAAACCCAACCATAGCATTAAGATATATTGGTCCCCCTTAATCCCGTATGCATCAATTTCTATTCTAGGTTTAAGCTTCTGTCACTCTTGCCCTCCAATACATAGTTCTCCCAACATACAACTAACCCTATGGTGTGATCCACGTGCGCGCTCATATGATGGGCACCAAAGGACAGCAACATAACCACAAGCAAATTAAATCAATCATAGTAATTCACCAATCAACGATAGGACAACGAAAATCTACTCAGACATCATAGGATGGCAACACATCATTGGATAATAATATGAAGCATAAAGCACCATGTTCAAGTAGAGGGTACAGCGGGTTGCGGGAGAGTGGTCCATTGTAGATAGATGGGGGAAGGTGATGAAGATGTTGGTGAAGATGACGGAGGTGTTGGTGTAGATTGTCGTCACACGATGATGGCCCCGGCGGCGTCTCGGCGCCACCGGGAGAGAGGGGGAGAGAGCCCCCCTTCTTCTTGTTATTCCTTGAAGGGTTTCCCCTCTGGTCCATGGTCTCCATGGCGTGGGAGGGGCGAGAGCCCCTCTGAGATTGGATCTGTCTCTCTGTCCCTCTCTATTTCTGCGTTCTCGATTCTGCCCTTTCACCGTTTCTTAAATTCCTGGAGATCCATAACTCCGATTGGGCTGAAATTTTAACACGATCTCTATCCGGATATTAGCTTTATTTTGGCGAAAGAAGGACATCAACTGCCTTACGGGGTGGCCACGAGGGCCCAGGGCGCGCCTGACCCCCTGGGGTGCCCCCTGCCTCATGGCCCCCTCGGGCATCATCTCGCGTTGATTTCTCTTCCCAAAAATCACATATATTCCAAAAAAATCTCCGTCAGTTTTTATCCCGTTTGGACTCCGTTTGATATGGATATTCTGCGAAACAAAAAACATGCAACAAACAGGAACTGGCACTGGGCACTGGATCAATATGTTAGTCCCAAAAATAGTATAAAAAGTTGCCAAAAGTATATGAACGTTGTAGAATATTGGCATGGAACAATCAAAAATTATAGATACGATGGAGACGTATCAGCATCCCCAAGCTTAATTCTTGCTCGTCCTCGAGTAGGTAAATGATAAAAAAAGATAATTTTTGATGTGGAATGCTACCTGGCATAATCTTAATCATGGCATGAATATTAAGACATGAGTGATTCAAAGCAATAGTCTATCATTTGACATTAAGATAATAATACTTCAAGCATACTAATAAAGCAATCATGTATTTTCAAAATAACATGGCCAAAGAAAGTTATCCCTACAAAATCATATAGTCTGGCTATGCTCCATCTTCACCACATAAAATATTCAAATCATGCACAACCCCGATAACAAGCCAAGCAATTGTTTCATACTTTTGACGTTCTCAAACCTTTTCAACTTTCACGCAATACATGAGCGTGAGCCATGGATATAGCACTATAGGTGGAATATAATATGACGGTGGAGGTTGTGTGGAGAAGACAAAAAGGGAGAAAATCTCACATCGATGCGGCTAATAAACGGGCTATGGAGATTCCCATCAATTGATGTCAATGTGAGGAGTAGGGATTGCCATACAATGGATGCACTAAGAGCTATAAGTGTATGAAAGCTCAAACTGGAAACTAAGTGGGTGTGCATCCAACTTGCTTGCTCATGAAGACCTCGGGCATTTGAGGAAGCCCATCATCGGAATATACAAGCCAAGTTCTATAATGAAAATTCCCACTAGTATATGAAAGTGATAACTCAAGAGACTCTCTATATGAAGAACATGGCGCTATTCTGAAGCACAAGTGTGGTAAAAGGATAGTAACATTGTCCCTTCTCTCTTTTCTCTCATTTTTTTATTTTTTTTTTCTCTTTTTTTTGGTGGGCTTCTTTGGCCTCTTTTTTTGGTGGGATTCTTTGGCCTCTTTCATTTTTTTGTAAAGTCCGGAGACTCATCCCAACTTGTGAGGGAATCATAGCTCCCATCATCCTTTCCTCACATGGGACAATGCTCTAATAATGATGATCATCACACTTTTATTTACTTAGAACTCAATATTACAACTCGATACTAGAACAAAATATGACTCTATATGAATGCCTCCGGCGGTGTACCGGGATGTGCAATGATCTAGCGTAGCAATGACATCAAAAAACGGACAAGCCATGAAAACATCATGCTAGCTATCTTACAATCATGCAAAGCAATATGACAATGAATGCTCAAGTCATGTATATGATGATGATGGAAGTTGCATGGCAATATATCTCGGAATGGCTATGGAAATGCCATGATAGCTAGGTATGGTGGCTGTTTTGAGGA
Source organism: Triticum urartu (assembly GCF_056163025.1). NCBI lineage: Eukaryota > Viridiplantae > Streptophyta > Magnoliopsida > Poales > Poaceae > Triticum > Triticum urartu. Next base: position 363,443,509 of record NC_141877.1, read on the forward strand.
AGATATAAGGAGGCTTATGTGTGATAGAGCGTATCGTATCATGGGGTTTGGATGCACCGGCGAAGTTTGCACCAAGTCTCGAGGTGAGAAAGGGCAATGCACAGTACCAAAGAGGCTAGCACTGATGGAAGGGTGAGAGTGCGTATAATCCATGGACTCAACATTAGTCATAAAGAACTCACATACTTATTGCAAAAATCTATTAGTCATCGAAACAAAGTACTACGCGCATTCTCCTAGGGGGATAGATTGGTAGGAAAATACCATCGCTCGTCCCTGACCGCCACTCATAAGGAAGACAATCAATAAATAAATCATGCTCCGACTTCATCACATAACGGTTCACCATACGTGCATGCTACGGGAATCACAAACTTAAACACAAGTATTTCTACAATCCACAACTACCCACTAGCATGACTCTAATATCACCATCTTTATATCGCAAAACTATTGCAAGGAATCAAACATATCATATTCAGTGATCTACAAGTTTTATGTAGGATTTTATGACTAACCATGTGAATGACCAATTCCCGTCATCTCTCTAAATAGATATAAGTGAAGCAAGAGAGTTTAATTCTTTCTAAAAAATATATGCCCACGCTCTAACAAATATAAGTGAAACAAAAGAGCATTCTACAAAATGGCGGTTTTCTATGTGAAGAGAAACAGGCAATCCAAACTTCAAATGATATAAGCGAAGCACATGACGCATTCTATAAAGCCATACTCAAAAGATTTAAGTGAAGTGCAATGAGAATTCTATAAATCAACCAAGGACTATCTCATACCAGCATGGTTCATAAAATAAAAGTGAAAACTAAATGCAAAAGACGCTCCAAGATTGCACATATCGCATGAACGAAACGAATCCGAAAACATACCGATACTTGTTGAAGAAAGATGGGATGCCTTCCGAGGCATCCCCAAGCTTAGACGCTTGAGTCTCCTTGAATATTTACTTGGGGTGCCTCGGGCATCCCCAAGCTTGATCTCTTGCCTGTCTTCCTTCTTCTCACATCGAGACCTCCTCGATCTTCGAATACTTCATCCACACAAAACTCAACAGAAAGCTCGGTAAGATCCGTTAGTATAATAAAGCAAATCACTACTCTAAGTACTGTTGCAAACCAATTCATATTTTGTTTTTGCATTTTAGCTAGTGTGATATAACTTTTCCATGGCTTAATCCACTGATATAAATCGATAGTTTCATCAAAACAAGCAAACTATGCATCAAAAACAGAATCTGTCTAAAACAGAACAGTCTGTAATAATCTGAACATTCACCATACCTCTGTTACTCCAAAAATTCTACCAAAATTAGGAAAAATAAACAATTTGTATAGAAATACAGTGCAAAAAGTTTCAGAACCGTTTGACGTTCCAGCAAGAAATGTAAAATCACTCACTACAGCCAAAGTTTCTGTCCTGCACCATACAAACCAACAAGCAAAGTAAACATCCTAAAGGCAAACCTTGGCACATTATTTTTATAATACAATGGAATTGTACAAGGGGATAATTATTTTTGTTAAAAAGTTTCTGTAATCAAGGTTCACAAATTTCCGTGAGCATGAACAAAGTTCAAGGAGCTCCCCCACTTCAACCATGCTTGTCTCTCTCACTTTCACTTTCCTTTTTGAAAAAGTTTTGGGTTCCCCTCTTTTTTAAAAAAAACTTTATAAAAGCACATAATAGAAATAGATGACTCTCTAAAAAATTCTAGGCTGTCTCCCTGGCAGCGCTTTCTTTAAAGCCATTAAGCTAGGCATATAGTGCTCAAGTAATGGATCCACCAGGATCCCAAGGTATAACAAAGCCAATTTTAATTAACAATGATTTGTAATTTAGTAGTGAGCACAAGGTAACATATATCATGTAATGACGAAGTCTAAATCTCTTCCTATGCATCGGCATGTCATAAAAGAACAATTCATGCACACAAAGTAAAGGCCAATGCATAGTATAAACAGTTTCTTGCAATTTTTTCGTGTTGGAAACATACAGAGGCAGAGATGTAGTTCCTCTCTCATAATAATTGCAAGTAGGAGCAACAAGAACATGCATATTATATTCATCAAAATCATCATGTGCAATGATAAAGGGCAACCCATCAATATAATCCTTAATAAAGGCAAACTTCTTCGATATAGTGTAGCCGGGAGAATTCAAAAGGATAACAGGACTATCATGCGTGGGTGCAATAGCAACAATTTCATGTTTAACATAAGGAACTATAGAAAGTTCATCTCCATAAGCATAATTCATATTGGCATCTTGGCCACAAGCATAGCAAGCATCATCAAAAAGGGATATTTCAAAAGAATCAACGAGATCATAACAATTATCATAGCAATCATCCTTCGGTAAGCACGAAGGGAAATTAAACAATGTATGAGTTGAAGAGTTACTATCATTAGAAGGTGGGCACCAGTGATCAATCCGCTCTTCCTCCTTTTTTTCTTCGCTCTCCTCCTCATCTTTTTCATCCAATGATCTCACAATGTCATTAATTTCTTCTTCCATAGACTCCTGCAAAATATTAGTCTCTTCTTGGACAGCGGAGACTTTCTCAATAAACGCATCAATATCGGCATTGTATTCATAATTCTCATAGCAATATTTAAGGATAGCTAAATTTTCAGGTCTATAAACTGAATCACCAAAATTTTCACACTCTTTAAACAAAGATTCAATTTCATAAGCACCCATAAAAGCAAAAAATTCTTCTATTTGTTCCACATCATAGTAATCATATATACCATTAGCATAAGAAGTCAAGGTTTTATCATCATTAAATTTGCATGAAAAGGGAAGGTGTGGAGCCTTCATCCTAGAGCAACAAGTATAGTCATATCTCAAGCATAGTTCCCGAACATACCAATGCAACATATGAATTTGATCCCATAATAGTTTCCCTTTTTGAGTCAAGCGATAATCCCTAAAGTATTCACATTGATCCAACGTGTCTCCCATAACATAATTTAATGGGGTTTTCTCAGGATTATCAAAGTAGTAGATAATCTCTTTCACATAACCAGCATCGAGGGTTTTAGGAGGTTCCCCATCTCCATGAGTAGCAGGTACACCTAATTTTTTTGGTACTTCGTGTTCCATATCCATAACTAAAGATAGAGAACAACTTAGAACAGCAAATAAAAATTACTTAGTGATAAAGCAAACAAGCACACACGAGAATATTCACCCCACGCTATTGCTCCCCGGCAACGGCGCCAGAAAAAGGTCTTGATAACCCACAAGTATAGGGGATCAATTGTAGCCTCTTTCGATAAGTAAGAGTGTCGAACCCAACGAGGAGTTAAAGGTAGAACAAATATTCCCTCAAGTTATATCAACCACCGATACAACTCTACGCACGCTTAATGTTCGCTTTACCTAGAACAAGTATGAAACTAGGAGTACTTTGTAGGTGTTGTTGGATAGGTTTGCAAGATAATAAAGAGCGCGTAAATAAAAAGTAGTGGCTGTTTAGATAAAGAAGCAATAAAGTAAATATAGCGAGTGTGGAAAAGTGGTGGTAGGAGTTGCAAAATTGTCCCTAAGCAATTGACTACGTTACTAGACCGATAGAAAGTTTTATGTGGGAGAGGCCACTGCTAGCATGTCCTCCCTGACTTGGAATTCTATGTACTTATGATTGGAACTATTAGCAAGCATCCGCAATTACTAACGTTCATTAAGGTAAAACCCAGCCATAGCATTAAGATATATTGGTCCCCCTTCAATCCCATATGCATCAATTTCTATGCTAGGTTGAAGCTTCTGTCACTCTTGCCCTCCAATACATAGTTCTCTCAACATACAACTAACCCTATGGTGTGATCCACGTGCGCGCTCATATGATGGGCATCAAAGGGCATCAACATAACCACAAGCAAATTAAATCAATCATAGTAATTCACCAATCACCGATAGGACAACGAAAATCTACTCAGACATCATAGGATGGCAACACATCATTGGATAATAATAGGAAGCATAAAGCACCATGTTCAAGTAGAGGGTACAGTGGGTTGCGGGAGAGTGGACCACTATAGATAGATGGGGGAAAGTGATGAAGATGTTGGTGAAGATGACGGGGGTGTTGGTCTAGATCGCCGTCACACGATGATGGCCCCAGCGGCGTTCCGGCTCCACCGGGAGAGAGGGGGAGAGAGCCCCCCTTCTTCTTGTTCTTCCTTGACCTTCTCCCTATATGGGAGAAGGGTTTATCCTCTGGTCCATGGTCTCCATGGCGTGGGAGGGGCGAGAGCCACTCCGAGATTGGATCTGTCTCTCTGTCCCTCTCTGTTTCTGCGTTCTCGATTCTGCCCTTTCACCGTTTCTTAAATTCCCGGAGATCCGTAACTCCGATTGGGCTGAAATTTTAACACAATCTCTATCCGGATATTAGCTTTCTTGCAGAGAAAGAAGGGCACCAACTGCCTTACGGGGTGGCCACGAGGGTCAGGGGCGCGCCTGCCCCCCTGGGGGGCGCCCCCAGCCTCGTGGCCCCCTCGGGCATCGTCTCGCGTGGATTTTTCCTCCCAAAAATCACATATATTCCAAAAAAAAATATATGTCAGTTTTTATCCCGTTTGGACTCCGTTTGATATGGATTTACTGTGAAACAAAAAACAAGCAACAAACAGGAACTGGCACTGGGCACTGGATCAATATGTTAGTCCCAAAAATATTATAAAAAGTTGCCAAAAGTATATTGAAGTTGTATAATATTGGCATGGAACAATCAAAAATTATAGATACGATGGAGACGTATCATCCGGCCCACGTCACATAGCCCGGACGCCCGGGGACCCCCTAATCCAGGACTTCCTCAGTAGCCCCTGAACCAGGCTTCAATGACGATATGTCCGGCGCGCAGATTGTCTTCAGCATTGTAAGGCGGGTTCCTCTTCTGAATACTCCAGAGCAATTTGAACAAAAAGAACCGCATACGACCCTTTGACGATAACGCAGTATCTGGCTTTTACATCCTCGGTCCTGCTGGGTAGGCCCTCCATGATATCCTGGACAGCTTCGACTCTGCATTAAACATCATATCCTTTGGCTTCCGTGCCTCCTCGCCTCGGCTTCCACGTGTTAGATGAACACAAAAGGTCCAAGCGTTTTCACAAATAACACCCTGGCGGTGTACGGAAGGCGTCTATTTAAGGAGATTAGATCTCAGGTGCCATTCCACACCAGGCGAAAATCTTAGAACTTGCCACAAGAAACCACGCAAACATGGCCAGCGCTCCCAGTTCTTCCTCCCATCCCCACGGTCCACAAAAAGGCGATTGGGAGAGTTGTTCATTATCCCATGCCCAACTGACCAAGCTTCAGGTGTAGGGATACCTCCCTCCCATGGATCTAGTCCCCGTTCGGGCGGGATTAACTTCCTTCAATGGTGAAGCCCTGGCGGAAAATTTCCCCAACCCTTCAGAAGGGGAGCGAGTGTGCTTCGTTTCCTTTCTCTCAAGAGGCGTTGGATTTCCAATTCACCCTTTCCTCCGAGTTCTCCTGGAGTACTACGAACTCCAGCTGCACAATCTCACGCCGGGCTCCATACTGCACATCTCGGGCTTCGTGACTCTTTGTGAGTTCTTCCTAGGTTGTCAGGACCATTTTGAATTATGGAGGAAGCTTTTCTGCCTCGTCCCTCACTCCCAAAAGGGATCCATATTCAAGGTGGGCGACGTCGAAGTATGGCGCATAGCCGGGACAGGATACCTGTCTGGCACTCCGAAGAAGGCATCCGAAGAGTGGCCCTTGGAGTGGTTTTATATTGAAGATGTCGTTCTCCCAGACCCAATCCGATGAGGCCTACCCATGCTTTCCAATGCTTCATTAAAGAAGCACCATAGCTGGCGCCCCCAAAGCCTTGAGGAGGAAGATAGTGTGAAGGTTAAGAAGCTAATGGACAAGATAAAGTCGCTCACCCAATCCGGATTGTCCATTGAGGTAATGGCGATTTCAATAACGTGGGGCGTTCAGCCACTCCGATCTAGAGGACTCCCCATGTGGCACTACAACGGGGAAGACGACGCATCACGATGCAGGCGTCAGGGTCCGGACAACTTCGCTGCCTTGGCTGGCATGTTGGCTGATCTTTATAAGTGGGAGAAAGAAGAGTTCACTCGCCTTAAGTGCCGAGAGAGCTTTTCCATGTAAGCCTTCGCTCAATAATTTTACTCAATACTCCTCCTGAATCGGACCCAGTTGAACTTAATCCGACCATTCTTTAACAGGAATGGAGGAAAGTTGCCGCAGGGATCTATAGCCCCGCCCCGCAGCCGGAGGACCATATTCGGGACTTGGATCCCGGATTCGAAGAGGATCCGGATATATCCATAGAGCTCAAGGAGGGGGTTTTCTATCAAGCGAGTTACAACGGCACGAAAGTGGCCATTATAGCCGATTACCCCCGGCCTTCTTCCCTCTTCCCACATAAGTACCCAGGAGACATCTCCTCCAAAAGAGTATTCTTATTGTGCCTCACCTACCGCATTGTCTTGTGCTTTCAAAGGGGTGGCGCTCATCTTGCCATACCGCATCAGAAGCGTCCCTTAAGAAGGCGATGCCTACGCGGGGCGGGTCTTCGAAAAGAAAGGCGGACGACGATACTACCAAGCTCCCACCCTCAAAAAGCTATGCTTATTTTTTTAATATTCTCATGGCAGAGGTACCGAATTTTGACATCTCCTGTTGCGCCAATTTTTTAGGAAAAGCATATGCCGGACTATGTCCAGGGACCTTGTCGATCACGCACCATCCAATCAGACCCCGGATCCCGGCCTAAGGGTTGGGGTTGGTACGGGTGAAATGTCGGATTGTCCTCTCTCTGAGGATTCGGCTGATGTATCCGTTACCAACTCCGAAGTGGAGAGTGCAATGAACCATCGGTGTCGGAGAGCGGCTATGCGCGACCCAACCTTTACTGAAGAACCATTTAATGTCTTTAGCTCAGCGGATGCATACATTCGAGCTACTCGGGATGGGCTGGAGCCACTCAACAGCTTTCCAAGGACATGCGGGTAAGATCATTTGTCAGTAGCCCCTGAGACTTAAAGCAGTTGAAGCAACTGATTTAAGGATCATTGCATAATCAGGTACTCCTGGAGAAGAACAACATGCTGTCTCAGGAGCTGGAAAAATGCCGGACCCAGCTAACTGTTGTTACCGCCGAACTGGCGAAGTCCAAGGAGGCACCGACTGGTAATGTCTGCTACTTGTCCGGAAAATATAATCATGAGCCAGCAAGGATTTTTTTCGTGAAATAAGAACTTACGTATTTTCGATGTAGCGTCGCTGGATCAGCTGGAAGATAGACTGAAGACCACACAGGCGGATAAAGAATATGTCGAAAGGCAAGAAGCTGCTGGTCAGCGTATACTAACGTGGACCAGGGATGAGAAAAATAAGCTACAAGATGCAAACATCAAGGAGGCTGAGGAGCTAAAGGATGTACGAGCCCAACTGGTGGATGCCTTGAAAGAGAACAGAAGGCTGAAGGGCGGCATATTCAGTATGCTTTTTAACCATACTTCCATACAGTCTTTGAATTGGAAGTGTAACAAGTTTGTTCTGTAGGTGTGCTAACTGGGCGGCCCGAAGGATAGGTGTCCGGATTCCAAGGCGACCTACTACAAGAGCTCTCAAAAGTGCATGAGCGAGCCCGGAAGGCAATGAGAAACATTGCTAAGGCTTTATGGCCGGCCGATTCTCCTCTAGGAAGTATGGAGGAACTCGCGAATTTAGTCAAGGGAGCTCGGCGCTGCTTTGGACTGTGGAAGATATCAGCATGCCGAAAAGGGGCACGAGAGGCCTGGGCCATGGTGAAAACACGGTACACCGGACTTGATCCGAATCATATGGCCCGGGTCGGGCCTCGAGGATCAGATGGACAAGAAATTCCTGTAAGCTTGGTATATGACCAAGTAAAGACATCCGCTAAGTTTTTGCAACAGAATTGTAAGCTAGACAACTTATTAGATGGTCTAGAAGAGGAGGAATTTTTCGAGTCCAAGTAGTAATGTACTTTTATCGATAAACGTATCTCCAGCAAAATTATAAAACAGTTGTCATGGCAGACCTTCCGCTTTAACCTCCGAAATCCAAACTTTGAGTGTTTCCGAATATTGTACTGGTGAGAAGCACCGAAGTATGTTTCGGAAACCAGGCAGTCCGGTCATAGTTGCTTGAACATACAAGTTGTAATCGGGGACTTATGCTATATTACATTTGATCGTAAGAAACATCTTCTAGAGAGAATAGTTCTATTAAGGGTTCCTCTCCTTGGGCCAGCAGGCGCTGTGCATGCTTGAGCTGTGATGCTAAAAATCATAGTACACATTGTATGTTGGGGGCTTGTATCGCAACGAGGGCAGTTCATCTTATGTTTGCCGACCTATTATTCCCTTAAGAACGCTAGCTTTCGGCTTCACCCGTCTGAGGTACACGTTCGGATGACCCGGCGGTAACAATCACAGAGGTGCTCCCTTTATGCCCTAGCCGAACAAGCAGGAACGTAGGGCATAAGCATAGGAGCCAGGCAACCCAGCTTGGCAAAAACTTAAGTCATAAAGGTGCATATAATGGCGCAGAAAGACATGTATGAGAAGACCACATATATATACTGTAAGTGCATCTAGTGCCACCCCTAGTTGGTTTTGGAGTATTGACGACAAAACCTAGTTGAGGGACTAATGTGTTTGTGAGAATTGCAGGATAACACAGGTAGAAGTCCCTCATTGATTCGGTTTTCCTACCAGAGATGACCCCTAAAAATGTATGAAGACATTGAAGTCAAAGGTGGTATGTGAAGACATTCACCTTGAAGACTATGACAAGAGAAGACATCGCATGAAGACTATGGAGCGCGAAGACTTAGAAAGAGGAAACATCCTGAAGCCTCTGCTGCTGCTCCCTCCAAGAAGAAGCGCAAGACCAAGAAGGATCGGGCTGCTCCCACAGAGCCCTTAGTTTTTGAACCTATCTCCATGGTTCGCCCTGCCGCTGAACATCAAGAGCGTCAACTGAGTGTCCATGAGCCTGCTTCCACAGAGGCTCATGAAGCTGAAGACATTCCAGCAGCTGATCCCACCGCTGCTGAAGACATTGGTCACCATGACAATGTTGACGATGATGTAGTTCTTCCTCTGATCGAGCACCAACAGGTATCATCGCGTGTGCTTACGCACAGCGAACTCATCAGCATTGGTCGTCCTCTGACGCCAATTGCTCAGGATGCATCATGGGCTGATCACCCACAACAACAAGTCACACCATCCCGGCAAGAAGAAGATGACTTTGAGGCCCAGCCAACTCCATCTCCAAAGGCGTCGCCAGCGTTACGCAAGCTTCGCAAAGGACCAAGGTCTCAAGTCTCCGAGTCTGAGGCTAAAGCTGCTGAAGACATCCCGGATGCATCAGTTGACGACACCTAAGAAGAAGAACATGCCCCTACTCCCCCAACTACTGAAGAAGCTGTTCTCGAGGAGAACGTGTCTGTGCCCGACCCTCCAGCTCATCAAGTGGAGGTAGAAACTTTTGAGGCTGCCACCACCAACACGAATGATGCCACTGACGTTGTCATGGCTGAAGCAAATGTGGAGCCTACACCAACCCAAGAACCAGAAGTCAGCGAAGCCAATGATGCTACTGCTTCTCTTCCTGCGCCTGTTGCTGGTCCTCAGTTTGACTATCATATTGAGCATAGGCCTCAGGTACAGAAGCCAATGCCAAGGTTGCCCAGGTTTCCAGGTCCTGCATCAGCACCTGGATACTTTAATGTCAACGGCTTCAAAGCAGACAACACCTTCTTCAACAGCTCCAAGAACCCCTACTCAAGGGAAAGAATATCTTCTGATCGGTTCTGGAGCTATCCGCAGCGAAGTTATTACTCATGCATTCTGTACAATCAAGGTCGCATCTTCCCTCATATGCGTCTTGACACCGAAGCAATAACTGGTCTGCCATGCTTGGAAGAAGCTCTGGATTGCTTCAAAGAGGTTGGATTGTTGCCTTTCGTCACCGACCAAGAGCACTGGAACGAAGAGTTGCTGCTCCAATTTTATGCCACACTTCACACACGTGGTTACAACAGAGATCCGAAGACTTGGGTCCTTGAGTGGATGACAGGAAATGTTCATCACGAAGCCAAAGCCTTTGATATCATTGAGATCACTGGTCTGCCCACTCCTGGAGATCTCTATGAACCTGGCTGTCAGCTTCACAGTGAAGCTATGGAGAGCATCTTTCAGAAGCCTGAACCGAACATGAGTCAGATGCTCAGTATGATGAAGCCTTTGCCACAAGATGCTGCATATCCTAAGGAGTTCTTTGTTGAAGACCTTGAGTATCTGCCAAGGACTATCTATCACATTATAAGGCGAACTCTCTGGCCCATCAAAGGACATTCTCCACATGCAAAGCTGGAAGGTGCAATGAAGACTTTGGTCTTCTATATTCTTCATGGCAAATGCTTCAATGCACAAGACTTCTTCATCCGCCAACTTGCTGCATCAGGATCTGATCTTTTTGGCTTGAAGTTCTACGCTCCATGGATAATGCGGCTGATTAAACTCCACTCAGCTATCTCATATCAGCCATCTGCTCGCAATCATCGAATCTTTCTGCCTGATGTGGATATGTCCGTTGAAGCCATTTATCCAGAGCCTGCCAAGGAACCTCTTAGTCTTCAGAATGCGGAGCATCAAAGTTTCACTCAGAACATTGAAGGAGTTGAAGTAGTCACTCGTGTTTATCCTCTGGCTGGTACTACACATGCACCTCATCGTGCCCTTACTGAAGCCACTGAAAGCACTATTGCCCAACGACCCAAGAAGCGATCTCGTGTTCTCAATGACCGAGAGCTTCTGGTTGCTCTTCATCAGAAACAGGATAGGCATCATGACTAGCTGAAGCGCCAAATGCAAAGCCTCTTGGTGGATGTCAACCGCATTCGCAATCTTGCCACCAAGAATGCCTTTGTTGCCCATGAAACCTGTCGGCGTACATGGAAAGGGCTGACGCTCATGTGTTCTGAGGATGATCTTCAAGAGGATGGCTTCTTTGAACGTTTCAAGTTTGACTCCACACCTCCCCGAAGGACTGTGCTGCGACGAACTCCATCTCTTGAAGACTCTGAGTTCTCTTCCTCTGCGGCAACTGTGAATGCCAGAGTGATCGAGGACGAAGATGATTCCACTTCACCACCCCCTACTTCCGCACGCATCGACACTGCTCCAAGTTCTTCTGCACCGCCAAACACCACCGACGACCTTGCTGCTTCACCTACTCTTCATGGGAACGAGTAGATGCTCTATGTCTTCAAACCTTTTTGGTCCTCACTAACAAAAGGGGGAGAAGCATATGAGTTTGATAGTCTTCAAGCGGGTCCATATGGGCGGTTACTTTATGTTTTGCCTAGTATTTACAACTCTCATTTTGATACATTTGGTTCTTTGAGTTGTAACACTTAAACTCGATGGTCGTCTGCTACTTATTTGCTATTTTGTGATGCGATGATAAATTCCGCATGTGCGACGATAAATTCCGCACTTAGATCATTTTGCAGACGTCCATTTTTCATTATGCATGTCATTATCTTCACATACCTTTCATGCATGATGAATTGTCATCATAAGTTGAAGAGGATCTCCACAAGTACAACCTGCCATGTGCATTTGCATTCCAAAAGAAAATTACTTATATGCACATCTTCAGGGGGAGCCCTTGCAACTTATGAAGACAATTCCTTATCCTTTACAATTTCACATATTATATTCCCCATTGAAAACTTCAACTAGTTTGTCATCAATCACCAAAAAGGGGGAGATTGTAAGTGCATCTAGTGCCACCCCTAGTTGGTTTTGGAGTATTGACGACAAAACCTAGTTGAGGGACTAATGTGTTTGTGAGAATTGCAGGATAACACAGGTAGAAGTCCCTCATTGATTCGGTTTTCCTACCAGAGACGACCCCTAAAAATGTATGAAGACATTGAAGTCAAAGGTGGTATGTGAAGACATTCACCTTGAAGACTATGACAAGAGAAGACATCGCATGAAGACTATGGAGCGCGAAGACTTAGATCTTTCGTAGTTCTTTTTCTTCTTTGTTGAGTCATAGGAACCACTGTACTGTTAAGTGGGGTCCAAGAAAACCAGTCAGAATGACTGAAGTGATGCTTAACCAAAATCCTATGTCTTCGAGTGAAGACTATGAGAGCGAATCTTGTTTAGAGTTGGACAAGTCAGCTTTGCTTGTAGCCCAAGTAAAGTTGCCGTGTGTGTTTGAAATCTGACCGTTGGAACACGTGTCAGTTCCTTAGTGACCCAGGGTCATTTCGGACAAATTAGGTCAGGTTGCCTAGTGGCTATAAATAGCCCACCCCCTGCAACCATAAACGGTTGGCTGCTTAGAGTTAAAGTACGGCTTTTGTCGTTTGAGAGCAACCCACCTCGAAGCCTTTGAGTGAGAATTCCTTGAGAGGATAAAGCCCTAACCACCCAGAGCCAAAGAGTGTTAGGCATCACTTAAGTCTTCTTGTCTGTGTGATCTGAAGACTTATTACACTTGAGGACTGTGAATCCTCCAGCCGGTTAGGCGTCGCGTTCTGAGCATCCAAGAGTCATTGTGGATCGCCGGTGAATGAAGTCTGTGAAGGTTTGGAAGTCTACCTTGAAGACTTACCAGAGTAATTGGGCGAGGACTGGGTGTCCTTAGCTCAAGGGGAATAAGGTGAAGACGAGGTCTTCTGAGTTGAATCTCAGCCTCCCTAAACAGACGTACAGTTGTCACAGCAACTGGAACTGGTCCAACAAATCATTGTCTTCAACGAGTCACTGGTTTCATCCTTCCCTTCCCTTTACTTACTATTGGTTCTTGTGAAGTCATTGTACGATAGCATCACCATTCGACTTCACTAAGTGATTACGTGTACTGATTGGCTTCTCAACATCTTCCTACCTGATCCTTACTGTCTAGCTGCTATTTGTCATTGTGCTTTCACTTCATTGAATACATGACAATGGTTTGCCTAGTGTAGTCTACCTTCCGCTTCATGATAATAGGTTTATTTCTATCGTTTGTTTTCGAAACTTACATGTTTTGAAGACTTTCATAAAAATCGCCTATTCACCCCCCCTCTAGTCGATCACTAGCACTTTCATATACTATGAGCTTGATGCTCGGAACATAATAATAAGCTTATGTGTCAAGAAGCCCCCAGGTATTGGGGATATGTACATTTAAGGATGTGTACCCCTTAAGTGCGTGGTTTATCCGAACACGGGCCAGGAGTTGTATAAAAACGAAAAGAAGAAAGAGAAAAAAAATAGGAAAAGGTAACGAATAGTGGGTTCGGACTTATGCGTAGAATCTTTGGAGTCTGGCAGGGTTCCATGGGTTCAGCTCTAAGCGATTGTCCGATGCATTACGAAGGCAATAGGCTCCTCCGGTGAGAACTTCATCTATAATGAAGGGACCCTCCCATTTGGGCTTGAGCTTGTCCTTTTTATTCTCTCGTAGGCGTAGAACGAGTTCACCGACATTGTAAGTCTTGGCCCATACTTCTCTGCTTTGGTATCTTTGAGCTTGTTGTTGGTAGAATGTTGAGCGAGCTTTTGCGACATCACGCTCCTCCTCCAGGCCATCTAAGTCATCTTGCCGATCGAGCTTAGCTTATTTCTCCTCGTACATGTGGACTCGAGGTGAGTCATGGATAATATCGCAGGGCAAGACGGCCTCTGTGCCGTACACCATGAAAAACGGTGTGTATCCGGTCATATGATTGGGCGTGGTCCACAGCCCCCAGAGTATGGAGTCGAGCTCCTCAACCCAGTGTTTATATGACTCCTGTAAGGATCACACTAGTCTGGGTTTAATGCCGCTCATTATCAGGCCATTAGCCCGTTCGACTTGACCGTTTGTTTGAGGGTGATAGACAGAGGCATAATCGAGCTTGATGCCCAGATTAGCGCACCAGGTTTTTACTTCATCGGCTGTGAAGTTAGAGCCGTTATCGGTGATGGTGCTGTGTGGGACACCATAACCGTGTACAACACCGGATATGAAATCTATCACTGGTCCGTCTTCGGCCGTTTTAACTAGCTTGGCCTCTATCCACTTAGTGAATTTATCCACCATGACCAACAGATATTTTTTCTTATGGCTTCCCCCTTTAAGGGGTCCGGCCATGTCAAGCCCCCAGACCGCAAAGGGCCAAGTAATGGGGATTGTTTGTAGGGCGGTAGGCGGCATATGGCTTCGATTGGCGAAAAGCTGGCATCCTATGCAACGCTGGACGAGGTCTTGCGCATCTGCTCGGGCCGTAGTCCAGAAAAATCGCCTTACTTACAAGGGCCCGAGCTGCGGCATGATGACCGCCAAGACCAGCATGGATTTCATCCAAGAGCTTCCGCCCCTCTTCTTCAGAGATACACCTTTGAAGGACTCTGGTAGTACTTTTCTTGTAGAGCTCTCCTTCATGAACCTTTTAGGCTTTCGAGCGTCGGACGATGCATCGATCCTCATTCTGGTCCTCGGGGAGCTCCGACCTATTGAGGTAGGCCAGGAAGGGTTCGGTCCATGGGGCGATTACTGCCATGATTACATGATCCGATGGCGTTAGTCCAGTGGCCGAGCCCTCGATGATATCGGGATTGTATTCGGAATCTGGGTATGATCGGATCCGGACTGGCGTTGCTGCTCTCATCCTGCCATACCACGGATGGCTTGGAGGGCCTTTCCACGAAGGTGTTAGGTGGGATGGGGTCGCGCTTAGCTCCCATGCGAGCAAGGATGTTTGCTGCCTAATTGCTCTCTTCGGCCACGTGATGAAACTCAAGCCCGTCAAACTGAGCTGATATTTTGAGTACGGCATTGCGGTAAGCCGCCATCTTCAGATCTTTGGCATCAAAATCTCTGTTTATTTGGGATATTACAAGGTTTGAGTCCCCGCGCACCTCGAGGCATTGTATGCCCATAGAGACAGCCATCCAAAGACCATGCAATAAGGCCTCATATTCGGCTACGTTATTAGAGTCTGTATACAGTATTTGGAGCACATAACAGACTGTATCGCCTGTGGGGGATGTCAGGACGATGCCAGCCCCAAGTCCGGCTAGCATTTTAGAGCCGTCGAAGTGCATCACCTGGTTGGAATATGTGCCATACTCTTTAGGGAGCTTAGCTTCCGTCCATTCGGCGATGAAATCAGCCAACACCTGAGATTTAATGGCTCGGAGTGGCTTATATGTTATTTCAAACGGTAAGAGCTCAATAGCCCATTTGGCAATCCGGCCGGTGGTGTCCCGGTTGTTTATGATATCATTGAGTGGTACCTCGAAAGCCACCGTGATCGAACATTCTTGAAAGTAGTGTCGCAGCTTCCAGGATGCCATGAAGACTGCATATGCTATCTTCTGATAATGCGGGTATTGGGATTTGCATGGTGTGAGGACCGTTGACACACAGTATACTAGTTTTTAAAGTGGGAATTTATGTCCCTCTTCCTCTTGTTCGACGACGAGCACCGCACTCACCACCTGATGCGTTGCAGATATGTACAGTAGCATGGGTTCGCCGACGTTTGGTGCAGCCAGGATTGGGTTGCTTGCTAACAAAGCTTTTATTTATTCTAGTCCGGCTGTTGCAGCATCCGTCCATGCAAAGTGGTCGGTGTGTCGGAGCAGGCGATCCAATGGCAGCGCCTTTTCTCCTAATCTAGAGATGAAGCGGCTCAAAGTTGTGACGCATCCAGCTAGTTTTTGGACCTGCTTGAGGTCTGTTGGTGTAGCCAACTATGATAGGGCTCGGATTTTGGCTGTGTTTGCCTCGATTCCCCTATTGGAAATGATGAACCCAAGCAATTTTCCGGCGGGAACGCCGAAGACGCACTTTTCCGGATTGAGCCGTATGTCATACCTTCGGAGGTTGTCGAATGTGAGGCGTAAATCATCCACCAATGATTCGACATGCTTGGTTTTGATGACTACATCATCTACATATGCCTCAACTATCTTGCCAATTTGCTTTTCCAGGCATGTTTGGATCATGCGTTGCACCGACGTTTTTGAGTCCGAAATGCATGGTGTTGAAGCAGAAGGGCCCATATGCAGTGATGAATGCCGTCACACCTTGGTCGGATTCCTTCATCTTGATTTGATGTTATCTAGAGTATGCGTCGAGGAAGCACAGTGAGTCATGTCCTGCGGTGGCATCAATGATCTGGTCGATGCGAGGTAGTGGGAAGGGATCCTTAGGGCGGGCTTTATTAAGGTCCTTGAAGTCGACACACAAGCGCCAGGATTTATCCTTCTTCGGCACCATGACCAGATTTGCTAGCCAATCCGGATGTTTGATCTCTCTGATAAACCCGGCTTCGAGTAGCTTGGCTAGCTCCTCACCTATAGCTTGTCGTTTGGGTTTGAAAAATCGCCACAGCGTTCGTTTGACTGGCTTGTATCCCTTCAGTATGTTGAGACTGTGTTCGGCCAGCGTGTGTGGGATTCCCGGCATGTCCGAGGGGTGCCAGGCGAAGATGTCCCAATTCTCGCGCAAGAACGCGCGTAATGCGACATCGACCGTCGGATACAGTTGTGCCCCAATGGAAGTTGTCTTCTTGGGGTCCGTCGGGTGAACTTGAAATTTGACTATCTCATCTGTTGGCTTGAAAGAAGTGGATTTAGACCTTATCGAGAATTACGTCGTCTCTGAAAGTGCTAGTGATCGACTAGAGGGGGGTGAATAGGCGATTTTTAAGAAAGTCTTCAAACATGGGAGTTTCGAAGACAAACAATAGAAATAAACCTATTACCATGCAGCGGAAGGTAGACTACACTAAGCAAGCCATAGTCAAGTATTCAATGAAGTGAAAGCACAACGACTAATGGCAGCTAGGCAGTATAGATCAGGTAGGAAGATAGTATGAAGCGAATTAGAACAAGCAGTCACTCAGTGAAGACAAAAGATAATGCAAACAGACAATGACTTCACAAGGACCAACTGTAAATAAAGAGATGGGAAGGACAGAACCAGTGACTCGTTGAAGACAATGATTTGTTGGACCAGTTCCAGTTGCTGTGACAACTGTACGTCTGGTTAGGGAGGCTGAGATTCAACTCAGAAGACCGTGTCTTCACCTTATTCCCCTTGAGCTAAGGACACCCAGTCCTCGCCCAATCACTCTGGTAAGTCTTCAAGGCAGACTTCCAAACCTTCACAGACTTCGTTCACCGGCAATCCACAATGACTCTTGGATGCTCAGAACGCGACGCCTAATCGGCTGGAGGATTCATAGTCCTCAAGTGTAATAAGTCTTCAGATCACACAGACAGGAAGACTTAAGTGATGCCTAACACTCTTTGGCTCTGGGTGTTTAGGGATTTATCCTCGCAAAGAATTCTCTCTCAAAGGCTTCGAGGTGGGTTGCTCTCAAACGACAAAAGCCGTACACTAACTCTAAGCAGCCAACCGTTTATGGTTGTAGGGGTTGGGCTATTTATAGCCACTAGGCAACCCAACCTGATTTGTCCGAAATGACCCTGGTCAGTAAGGAACTGACACGTGTTCCAACGGTCAGATTCCAAACACACACGGCAACTTTACTTGGGCTACAAGCAAAGCTGACTTATCCAACTCTGGATAAGATTTTCTCTCATAGTCTTCACTCGAAGACATAGGATTTTGGTTAAGCATCACTTCAGTCATTCTGACTGGTTCACTTGGACCCCACTTAACAGTACGGTGGTTCCTATGACTCAACGAAGAAGAAAAAGAATGACGAAACAACTAAGTCTTCGCGCTCCATAGTCTTCACACGATGTCTTCTCTTGTCATAGTCTTCAATGTGAATGTCTTCACATCCCACCTTTGACTTCAATGTCTTCATACATTTTTAGGGTTCATCTCTGGTAGGAAAACCGAATCAATGAGGGACTTCTACCTGTGTTATCCTGCAATTCTCACAAACACATTAGTCCCTCAACCAGGTTTGTTGTCAATACTCCAAAACCAACTAGGGGTGGCACTAGATGCACTTACAATCTCCCCCTTTTTGGTGATTGATGACAAACTGGTTGAAGTTTTCAACGGGGAATAAAATATGTGAAATTGTGAAGGATAGGGTATTGTCTTCATAAGTTTGCAAAGGCTCCCCCTGAAGATCTGCCTATAAGTAATTTGCTCTTGGAATGCAAATGCACATGGCAGGTTGTACTTGTGGAGATCCTCTTCAACCTATGATGACAATTCATCATGCATGATATGATGTAACGAAGATAATGACATGCATAATGAAAAATGGACGTCTGCAAAATGACCTAAGTGAGGAATTTATCATCGCACATGCGGAATTTATCATCGCATCACAGAATAGCAAATAAGTAGCAGACGACCATCGAGTTTAAGTGTTACAACTCAAAGAACCAAATGTATCGAAAAGCAAGAGTTGTAAGCACTTGCCAAAAGTAGCAAAAGGTAAAGCAACCACCCATATGGACCCGCTTGAAGACTATCAACTCATATGCTTCTCCCCCTTTTGTCAGTAAGGACCAAAAAGGTTTGAAGACATAGAGCACCTACTCGTCCCCATGAGGTGCAGGCGAGGCAACAGGGTCGTCGTTGAGGTCCGGTGGTGCAGAAGAACTTGGTGCAGTGTCGACACGCGCTAAAGTTGGAGGAGGTGAAGTTGCATCATCCTGGTCATCAATGACTCTAGCATTCACTGTCGCAGCTGAGGACGAATAGTCAGAGTCTTCAAGGGAGGGAGTCCGACGCAAGTGAGCATTCCTGGGAGGAGTTGAGTCAAACTTGAATCGTTCGGTGAAGCCATCGTCTTGCAGATCAGCTTTAGCACTAAGCAATGTCAAACTCTTCCACGACCTCCGACAGGTTTCATGAGTGACAAAGGCATTCTTGGTGGCAAGATTGCGAATGCGGTTGACATCCACCAAGAGGCTTTGCATCTGACACTTAAGCCAGTCGTGATGTTTGTCCTGTTTCTGGTGTAGCGCGACGAGAAGCTCTCGGTCATTTAGAACACGAGATCGCCTTCAAGGCCTTTGCGCAATGGTGCTACCAGTGGCGTCAGTTTGAGCGCGAGGGGCACGTGTGTTTCCAGCCAAGGGATAAACGTGCGAGACTGCCTGAACTCCTTCAATGGGATGGGTGAAGCTTTGGTGATCAACATTGTGAAGATAAATGGGATCCTTAGCAGGCTCTGGGTAAATAGCTTCAACGAACAGATCAACCTCTGGCAAGAAGACAAGATGATTGCGCGCAGACGGTTGATAGTTGATTGCAGAGTGAAGCTTGATAAGGCGCATTACCCATGGAGCATAAAACTTTAGACCAAAAATGTCAGAGCCAGATGCAGCCAACTGTCTGATGAAGAAGTCTTGAGCATTCAAGCTGATGCCATTAAAGATATAGAAAACCAAAGTCTTCATTGCTCCTTCAAGCTTCGCTGCAAATGAATGTCCTTTGACAGGCTATAGAGTCTTTCTGATGATATGGTAAATGGTGCGAGGCAGATACTCTAGGTCTTCAACAAAGAATTCAGACAGGTATTCAGTGTCGTGAGGTAAAGGCTTCATCATGCTCAGCATTTGACTCATGTTGGGTTCTGGCTTCTGAAAAATGCTCTCCAAAGCATTCTGGTGTTGTTGACAACCTGGCCCATAGTATTCACCAGGAGTGGGCAGGCCTGTGAGCTCAATGATATCAAGAGCTTTGGCTTCATGCCGGACATTGCCCGTCATCCACTCAAGGACCCAAGTCTTTGGATCCCTGTTGTAGCCTTGAATGTGAAGAGTGGCATAGAACTATAGCAGAAGCTCTTCATTCCAGTGTTCCTTATCTGTGACAAACTGCAGAAGTCCAGCGTCTCTAAAACAATCCAACACTTCTTCAAGGCAGCGCAGGCCAGCTATGGCTTTAGTGTCGAGACGCATATGTGGAAATACGCGCCCTTGATTGTATAAGACGCGGGAATAGTAGTTGCGCTGCTGATAGCTCCAGAACCGATCTGATGAAATGCGAGGTTTGGTATAAGGGTTCTTGGCGCTGTTGAAGAAGGTGTTATGTGCCACGAAGCCATTCACATGGAAGACCCAGGTGAAGTTGCAGTGCCTGGGAATCGTGGAAGTCTTGGCTTGGGCTTCTGGACGGGAGGTCTGTGCTCAACATGATAGTCAAATTGTGGACCCGCCGCGGGTGGAGGAGTCAGAATGGGCCATCGGACCATAACAGGCTGACGATGATCAAATGCCAGCTCAATGGTGTGAGGTCTTGGAGGGGGAACTGGAGCATTGGCATTGTCGTTGACATGGGCTTCAGGGGCCACATTGGCTTCAGGTGCTTGCACCTCAGGTTCTTCAGCAGTGGCTTCGGGTGCTTGCACTTCTGGTACCGCATGAGCTTCAGGCACCACATTAGCTTCAGCCATGACAACGTCATTGGCTTCAATGTTGATGTTGGTGGATGCCTCAAGATTGTTAACCTCCACTTCAGGAGCTGGAGGGTCGGAGATGTTCTCCTCGAGAACATCTTGGTGGGACGGGGGTGTAGCAACGCTATCTGCTTCAACTCTTGGTTCTTCTTCTTCATCGGCTGATGCAGCCGGAATATCTTCAGCCATTTTGGCTTCAAACTCAGACACGTGCATAGTGGGAGTGACTTGGGGCCTTGGTCCTTTGTGAAGCCTGCGTAATGCTAGCGACGCTTGCGGAGATGGAGTTTGTTGGGCCTCAAAGTCATCGTCATCTTGCACAGGTGAGGTGACTTGTGGTTGGGGAGAACTTGGGGTGTCTTGTCATTGTGGGTGATCAGCCCACGATGCATCCTGAGCAGTTAGCGTCAGAGGACGACCAATGCTGATGAGTTCGCTGTGCGTGAACACAGGCGATGATACCAACTGGTGCTCGATCTGAGGAAGTACTTCATCATCTTCAACATTGTCGTGAGGACCAATGTCTTCAGCTGCGGTGGGGTCAACAGTTGGATTGTCTTCAGCTTTAGGAGCCTCTAGGGAAGCAGGCTCATGAACTACCACTTGGCGTTCTTGATTTTCAAACGCAGGACGAGCCACTGGGATTGGCTCGACCTCAAGGGGTTCTATGGGAGCAGCCCGATATCTCTTCTTGGTTTTGCATTTCTTAGTTGGAGGAGCATCATCAGTGGTGGCCTTGGTTTTGCGCTTTCTGGCTTTAGCTTCAGCTGCCCTTGTTTTCTTCAGTTCTGAAGCCACTGTGGGGACCTTAGGCTTCGAGCCTGTCATACTGGTTGGGAAGACAATTGGATGTACTTCCTGCCTTGGTGCTTCGAGTTCTGCCACAGCTGGCTTCTTCTTCTTCTTGGCCGCCATTCTGGGGTCGATGCCTGGTCGCCCCAAGGCCTAGCGCTTTTCAGCTTCATTGTATCCCCGAACACATTTAGCAGCAAGATCCTTCATGCGCTCACGAGAACCTTTGGCTTCTTCGCGTTTGGTTCGGAATGCTTCCTTGAGCTCTTGCATCATGACCTAGAAGTTCTGAATGTCTTCAACATTGAGCTTGGCCATATGCTTCTTGAACTGAGCTTTTTCATAATCTATCTTATGCTTCAGCTCGACAATTTTCTGAGCTAGAGCCAGCTCAGCAGCAATGGCTCCATGGAAGGCGACGCTGAGGCCAATGGGAAGCTGAAGATCATCAAAGCTAACATTTGGGCTGTCAAACCACTCATCAATGAACGTGTTGATGATTTCAACATCAAAGAGAGGAAGGTCATTGAAGATTTCTGCCTCTTGCTTGCTCTTGATCAACTGCTCAAGAGCGTCATCGCCAAGGTCGTCGTCGCTGGACAGATCGATGGTGTCATTCTCATTGCACAGAACAGCGGCAGGGGTCAGTGCTTGGCTGGTGGGTTGCATGGGCATCTTCACTTTGGAGGGCTTGGAGATGCGTGACAGATCTTCAGACTGCACACTATGTTCAGGAGGTGCAGTTTCCAGAGGCTTTGCCCGTGAAACCTTTGGTGCTGAGGAAGGCTTCAAAGCTTTAGGTTTCTTTAGCTTCTTTGACTTCGGTGGTGCGGGCGCTTCGACAGAATCAGCGTCGTCTGCAGGTTCATCCACGGCGGTCCCTTGAACCATAATATGAGTGATGAGACCTTCTAGGTTGTAGAAGGGCCCAACAAGATTGGGTTCAGCTTTGCGTGAGCCATCGGCACGAGGAGCAGAGGGACCTGGATCGAAGTCTAATCCCCGCGACTTCTTGTTTTCTTTGGCCGAGTTCCTGGCAAACTGAAGGTTGCGCTTGAACAGATTGTCGTCACGACACCATAGCAATGACGATGGGTCTGCATCTACAGGCTGTGGTCCATGGACCATGCAGGGATAGAAGCCTTGTTCAATGGCTTTAGCTCTAGACCTCGGTTGAAGATTTCTATATAGGATGTCTCCCCATGGTCGCTTGATGGCATTCTTCTCAGCATACTCCTGGGTCACGAACCTGTACTTGAACCATTGTTCTGCCCAATATCTTCGAATCCATTGGATTCGAGTTTTTCGCTGATTGTAGTCCTCCTCCGGATCTGTTTTGTACAGCTCATAGAGGTCAGGAGGCAGATCTCTTGAGGTGTTACCACAGCGCTGTCTACCACCCTTCCTTGTAGATTTTTCTGGTGCCATGAAGTTTAGACTGAAAGGCTTCAAAGTTGTCAAAGACTTCCGTCTACTGGTCAGACAAGAACTGGCTTCAGGAGAATTTATATGATGTTGTAAGAACTTTGCAAATGAATGCAGACTATGAGAACCAAGGGATTCTCCCACGGACATGTACCTGTGACAGCATTAAAGGTGCGAGGGAAGGGGAAGAGGTCATATGCATTCTTAGAAGATTTTTGAAGATAAATCAGTTTAGAAGACATTGACCTCATAGTGCGAAGACATTCACTCAAAGGTAGAGATTTGGTTCCAGATTTGTACGAATCCATGAATAAGTACAAGTGAGGAATCTAACTACTTTGTGAAGCATAACTGAATATACTAGGCATGTTATGAGATGCAGTATGAGATAGATCCAACTTGTGGGAACAGAAACTACTTGTGGTTGAAAAGGATGAATCTATCAGATCAAAAGAACTGTAAAAAGGAGGTTTTACTTACCACACGAGGAACTGCTAGACGGAGTGGGAGAGGAGGCCGAGCAGTTCCATCGTCCGTGCCCTAACTTGGCGATGGAGGACACCTACAGCGACGGCGGAGAAGACGATGTCCGCGGCCGGCGTGAGGACGGCGTCGGTGAGGTCGCGGCAGCTAAGCGCTTTGTCGCCGGTGTCGTTGAGGGCTAGCGGTGGCACTAGGGTTTGTGCAAGAGTGGAAGAAGAGATAATGACTGGGGTGAGGCGTGCATTTATAGGGACACGGATGGCACAATGTTATTACACAGGTGCCCCTAGCGGTTCACATCTGAAGGACACGTGGCTATCATGCAACACATCGGAGGTTGTTCCACGTTCCCACGCACGCCTGGATTGTCGGGTGGTCGTTCCCACTTCTCCGGGTTTTAGGTGGAAGGATTTAGCATTGAAAACGGATTAATGTTTGTCTCTGTGTCTTCTGCTGACAAGGACGCAGAGAAGACATTTTGACAGTGTCAATAGAATGCATATGATTTGGATAGATAGACTTGGGAAAGAAGCATAGAGGGGTTAGGGTCCGATCACATTCACTTAGTTCAAAAGATTCAGCAAGAAGCCATAGCTATAAGTGAATGTTGTAGAGGACAGAAACCAAATTGAAGATAAACATGAGACCAAGTTAACATTGAAGACAAACAGAAAGTGAAGACTTTGCAAATGTAACGCCAAGTGAAAAACACTTCTAAGGGAAGAATTTGGTGGTGGCCTTACCCACCGTATAGGAGGTATTAGACCCAGACACGGCGCACAATTATCGTGGTGCTCCGAAGTCAAATTCCACATTAATGTATTCACACTCAGAATGTAAGTCTTCATTGATTGAAGACATACGTTACTTCGTGTGTTGCACATCTAAGTCATCAACATGCACAAGTGTTAGGAAGTGTGCCTGATCACAGGACATTTCAGGATTCTAAGATATTTAGCTCACACCGTAACTTGCAAAACCTTTTCTCATCCAAGGGCTTTGTGAAGATATCTGACAATTGCTCTTCAGTGTTGACGTGTATGATATCAATATCTTCCTTCATGACATGATCTCTGAGAAAGTGATGACGAATTTCAATGTGCTTTGTCTTCGAGTGCTGAACTGGGTTGTTAGCAATCTTGATGGCACTCTCGTTGTCGCAGTAGAGTGGCACTTGCTTCAGATGGATTCCATAGTCCTTGAGTGTTTGCTTCATCCATAGAAGCTGAGCGCAGCAAGATCCAGCAGCAATGTATTCAGATTCCGCAGTGGAGAGAGATACACAGTTCTGCTTCTTTGAGGACCAACATACAAGTGATCGTCCCAGAAAGTGACATGTGCCTGATGTAGACTTGCGATCCACTTTGTCACCAGCATAATCAGCATCCGAGAATCCAACTAGATCAAACTCTGAGCCCTTTGGATACCATAATCCTAGTGTTGGGGTGTGAGCCAAATATCGAAGAATTCGCTTCACAGCTAAGTGATGTGATTCCTTTGGTTCCGCTTGGAACCGAGCACACATGCAAACACTAAGCTTGATATCTGGCCTAGATGCACATAAATAAAGCAAAGAACTAATCATGGAGCGGTATACCTTTTGATCGAACTCTTTACCATTATCGTCGGGACCCAGATGGTGTTCAGCTGGCATTGGCGTCATGTAGCCTTTGCAGTCTAGCATTCCAAACTTCTTCAGGCAATATTTGAGGTATTTCTCTTGAGATATGAAGATGCCGTTGCGTTGCTGTCATATTTGAAGACCAAGGAAGAACTTCAGGTCACCCATCATGGACATCTGATATTGCTCTTGCATCATATATCCAAACTCTTCACTGTATTTCTGGTTAGTGCAGCCGAAGATAATGTCATCCACATATATTTGGCACACAAACAGTTCACCATCATATGTCTTAGTGAAGAGAGTGGGATCCAGTGAACCAGGTTTGAAGCCTTTGCTCTTCAGGAAGTCTTTGAGCGTGTCATACCAAGCTCGAGGGGCTTGTTTAAGGCCATACAGTGCCTTGTTGAGCTTGTAAACCATGTCAGGATGTTTTGGATCTTCAAAGCCAGGCGGTTGTGCAACATACACTTCTTCTTCAATCTTGCCATTGAGAAAGGCGCTCTTCACATCCATTTGATACAGAAGAATGTTATGATGATTTGCATAGGCCAGCAGTATGCGTATAGCTTCAAGCCTAGCCACATGAGCAAATGTTTCATCGAAGTCAATTCCTTCAACTTGAGTGTATCCTTGAGCAACGAGACGAGCTTTGTTTCTGACAACTTGACCATGCTCATCTTGCTTGTTGCGATATATCCATTTAGTGCCTATGATATTGTGCTTACGAGGATCAGGACGCTTGACCAGTTCCCATACATTATTCAACTCAAACTGTTGAAGCTCTTCTTGCATGGCTTGAATCCATTCAGGTTCCATGAAGGCTTCATCAACTTTCTTGGGTTCAGATATTGAGATGAATGCGAAGTGCCCACAGAAATTTGCTAGCTGTGTTGCCCTTGAACGAGTGAGTGGACCTGGTGCATTGATGCTATCAATTATTCTCTCAATGTGTACTTCATTTGCAACACGAGGATGAACAGGACGAAGATTTTGCTCTTGCTGATCATTGTCATCGTTAGAAGGATTGTCTTCAGACTGAGCATTGTCTTCAGGTTGATCAGGTGCAGAGATGATGAGTTCCTCTTTAGGCTGAGCTTCAGAAGGTATGATTTCTCCAGTTCCCATGAGCTTGATGGTTTCACTGGATGGAACTTCATCTAGCACATTTGGCAGGTGCTCTCTTTGCGAGCTGTTAGTCTCATCGAACCGCACATCCACAGTTTCAACCACTTTATAGTGAAAGAGGTTGAAGACTATGTAGGAGTGCGAGTCCTTTCCGTATCCAAGCATAAAACCTTCATGTGATTTCGGTGCAAATTTTGAAGTGTGATGTGGATCCTTGATCCAGCACTTGGCACCAAATACTCTGAAGTAATTGACATTTGGCTTCTTACCAGTGAGGAGCTCATAGGATGTTTCGTTCAGAAGCTTCTGAAGATAAACACGGTTGATGATATGGCATGCAGTATCAATGGCTTCAGGCCAGAACTTTCTTGGAGTCTTGTATTCATCGAGCATTGTCCGGGCCATCTCAATAAGTGTTCTGTTCTTGCGTTCCACGACGCCATTCTGCTGCGGCGTGTACGGAGCTGAGAATTCATGAGAGATGCCCAAAGTATCAAGATAAGTGTCGAGGCCAGTGTTCTTGAATTCAGTGCCATTGTCACTTCTGATGTGCTTGATCTTGACGCCATAGTTGTTCATGGCTCGATTTGCGAAGCGTCTGAAGACATCCTGCACTTCAGTCTTGTAGAGGATTATATGCACCCAAGTATATCTTGAATAATCATCAACAATGACAAAGCCATAGAGACAAGCAGTAGTAGTAAGAGTTGAGTAGTGAGTGGGACCAAAGAGGTCCATGTGGAGCAGTTCAAAGGGTTGAGTCGTTGTCATGATTTTCTTTGAGGGATGCTTGGCCCTCGTCATCTTTCCTGCTTCACAGGCACCGCATAAGTGATCCTTCTTGAACTTGACGTCCTCGATGCCTATGACATGTTTCCTCTTTGCAAGAGTGTGTAAGTTCCTCATGCCAGCATGCCCAAGCCTCCGATGCCAGAGCCAGCATTCTGAAGCTTTTGCTAGAAGACATACGGCAAGTTGTGGTCCTGCTGAGAAATCTACCACGTACAAATCATCCTTCTGATACCCTTCAAAGACTAGAGACTTGTCAGATTCCATTAGAACAAGGCAATGATATTTTCCAAATATCACAATCATGTTTAAATCACAAAGCATTGAGACAGACATTAAGTTGAAACCAAGAGATTCAACAAGCATCACTTTATCCATGTGTTGATCCCTTGAGATTTCAACTCTACTTAGACCCAATACCTTGCTTTTACCAGTATCAGCAAATGTGATGTGACTCTTGTCAGATGGACGTAAAGTTGAGTCCATGAGAAGACTTCGCTTGCCAGCCATGTGATTAGTACACCCACTATCAAAAATCCATTCTGAAGCAGCTGGTGTCATACCCTACAGTGCAGTTAGGGGGATAGGCTTCACGAAGAGAATTGTGAAGCATAAACATTTGACGAGCAAGTGGATTATGAAAGCTTAGATCGAGGTTAGGACTGATAGGGCAAGTAGCAAGCGATTCAGGAACAAAATACATAATAAGACCATTTGGGCATTTGATCTTGCGCCCTACAAGATGTTTAAGGTCCCCAGCAATAGCTTCAGACGAATTTGATTTTCGGCTGGAGACCCTTCCCTGCAAAAGAGAGTTAAGCTTTCTTAGTCACCCACATCTTCAAGGGTGGCTTCGAAGCAATGAGTCTAAGTGCAGCATCTGAGAACTTTGGCTTTGGAGCCCTAGCAAATAGTCTTGCAGGTGGACAATAGTACTCATAAGAATAAGCAGAGTAGTTCTTGGTCTCATGAACATGGCGGTTTGATGAAACACACTCATATTCATAGGCCTGAGTATGGTTTCCCTGCAAAACATTCGCGTTAGTGCGACTTAGGTGATTCCTTTGTCTGTATGAAGCCTTTGGACCATATGAAGCCTGTGATCTGGGGTTTGTCTTCTTCACTTGTGGTGTCATGACGACATTCACAGGAAGATTCTCCAACCACTTTTTCGGCACCCAGACTTTCTTCATAGGTGGCCCATTCCTGCAGTTAGTACCAATATACCTGGCAAACACTTCACCATTCTGATTCTAAAACATTTTATAGTTTGCATCAAAGGATTCATCAATAACAATGGGATTAGCACAAGTGAAGCCAGACAGGGTGGATGGATCCACTGAAGGTTCCTTTGCAGCAACCCATGTGGTTTTGGGGTACTGCTCAGGTTTCCAGTAAGAGCCATCAGCATTCCTTTTCCTTTCGAACCCAAGACCCTCTTTCCTAGGGTTTTGGTTCAGGATCTGCCTTTTGAGGACATCACATAGTGTCTGATGCCCTTTGAGACTTTTGTACATCCCTGTTTCAAGCAATGTCTTCAACCTAGCATTTTCATCAGCAATAGCAATGGTATCCTCAGCAAAGGGGTTAGTTACCACATCAACAGTTGAAGATATCGCAATAGTAGCAGCAGTAGAACATCCAGCAACAGAAGTAGCGTTGTCACGCTCAATGCATTTAAGACATGGTGGTTCAAATCCTTGCTGAGCGGAACTGATCTGTTTGGCGCGAAGTGACTCATTTTCCTTTTGAAGATTTTCATGAGCCGCTCTCAATTTCTCAAGATCTTGCTTCCTTTGAAGATAATCATAGGAAAGCTTTTCATGAGTTGTTGAGAGTGTTTCATGACGACTTTCAAGTTCCTCATACTTAACATGAAGATTTTTTATGTCTTCAATTAAGGACTGAGATCGAGTCATTTCAGCGTCTAACAGGTCATCGCTTTTGTCTAACAGTTTTTGAATATGTTCCATAGCTTTCTGTTGTTCAGTTGCAATTTTAGCAAGTGTTTTGTAGCTGGGTTTGGAACCACAATCAGAGTCATCTTCACTGGATGTTTGATAGTGAGTAGTGCGTGTGTTTGCCTTGGCACCGCATGCCATGAAGCAGTAGGTGGGAGCAGAGTAGTCCTTGTCATTTGCATCAGCTCGGCGATGAAGCCATTGTCTTCAGTGTTGAAGATGGACTTGGCAACGTATGCTGTAGCCAGACTTGCAACGCCAGAATTGGACTCCTCCTCAGACTCCACCTCTGCCTCCTCAGAAGCGGACTCCTCCTCTGAATCCATTTCCTTGACAGAGAATGCACGAGCCTTGCCAGATGAGCTCTTCTTGTGTGATGAAGACTTTGAGGAGGACTTGGAAGAAGACTTTGAGTATTTCTTCTTCTTCTTGTCGTCAGAATCATACTCCTTGCTCTTCTTCTTGTTGTTGTTCTCATTGTCCCACTGCGGACACTCAGAGATGTAGTGGCCAGGTTTCTTGCACTTGTGGCATGTTCTCTTCTTGTAGTCATGAGCAGAAGCTTCATCATTCCTTGAGCTTGATCGTGAAGACTTTCTGAATCCTTTCTTCTTGGTGAATTTTTGAAACTTCTTCACAAGCATAGCAAGCTCCTTTCCAATGTCTTCAGGATCATCAGAACTGCTGCCAGATTCTTCTTCAGATGAGGAGACAACTTTTGCCTTCAGGGCACGAGTTTGCCCATAGTTGGGACTGTAGATGTCTCTTTTCTCAGAAAGCTGAAACTCATGTGTGTTGAGCCTTTCAAGTATGTCAGACGGATCGAGTGTCTTGAAGTCAGGACGTTCTTGAATCATCGGGGCTAGGGTGTCAAACGAGCTGTCAAGTGATCTCAGGAGTGTCTTGATGACTTCATGCTTGGTGATCTCAGTAGTGCCAAGGGCTTTAAGTTCATTTGTGATGTCAGTGAGTCGATCAAACGTGAGCTGAACATTCTCATTGTCATTTCTCTTGAAGCGGTTGAAGAGGTTGCGAAGGACACTGATTCTTTGATCTCTCTAGGTTGAGATGCCTTCATTGACCTTGGAGAGCCAGTCCCAGACTAGCTTAGATGTTTCCAGAGCACTCACACGGCCATACTGTCCTTTGGTCAGATGACCACAGATGATGTTCTTGGCAGTGGAGTCTAGTTGAACGAACTTCTTGACATCAGCAGCGGTGACACCTTCACCAGCCTTGGGAACGCCATTCTTGACGACATACCAGAGGTCGACATCAATGGCTTCAAGATGCATGCACATCTTATTCTTCCAGTAGGGATATTCAGTTCCATCGAAGACTGGGCATGCAGTGGAGACTTTGATTATCCCTGCAGTCGACATAGCTAAAACTCCAGGTGGTTAAACCGAATCACACAGAACAAGGGAGTACCTTGCTTTGATACCAATTGAAAGTGCTAGTGATCGACTAGAGGGGGGTGAATAGGCGATTTTTAAGAAAGTCTTCAAACATGGGAGTTTCGAAGACAAACGATAGAAATAAACCTATTACCATGCAGCGGAAGGTAGACTACACTAAGCAAGCCATAGTCAAGTATTCAATGAAGTGAAAGCACAACGACTAATGGCAGCCAGGCAGTATAGATCAGGTAGGAAGATAGTATGAAGCCAATTAGAACAAGCAGTCACTCAGTGAAGACAAAAGATAATGCAAACAGACAATGACTTCACAAGGACCAACTGTAAATAAAGAGATGGTAAGGATAGAACCAGTGACTTGTTGAAGACAATGATTTGTTGGACCAGTTCCAGTTGCTGTGACAACTGTATGTCTGGTTAGGGAGGCTGAGATTCAACTCAGAAGACCGTGTCTTCACCTTATTCCCCTTGAGCTAAGGACACCCAGTCCTTGCCCAATCACTCTGGTAAGTCTTCAAGGCAGACTTCCAAACCTTCACAGACTTCGTTCACCGGCAATCCACAATGACTCTTGGATGCTCAGAACGTGATGCCTAACCGGCTGGAGGATTCACAGTCCTCAAGTGTAATAAGTCTTCAGATCACACGGACAGGAAGACTTAAGTGATGCCTAACACTCTTTGGCTCTGGGTGTTTAGGGCTTTATCCTCGCAAGGAATTCTCTCTCAAAGGCTTCAAGGTGGGTTGCTCTCAAACGACAAAAGCCGTACACTAACTCTAAGCAGCCAACCGTTTATGGTTGTAGGGGGTGGGCTATTTATAGCCACTAGGCAACCCGACCTGATTTGTCCGAAATGACCCTGGGTCACTAAGGAACTGACACGTGTTCCAACGGTCAGATTTCAAACACACGCGGCAACTTTACTTGGGCTACAAGCAAAGCTGACTTATCCAACTTTGGATAAGATTTGCTCTCATAGTCTTCACTCGAAGACATAGGATTTTGGTTAAGCATCACTTCAGTCATTCTGACTGGTTCACTTGGACCCCACTTAACAGTACGGTGGTTCCTATGACTCAACAAAGAAGAAAAAGAATGACGAAACAACTAAGTCTTCACGCTCCATAGTCTTCACACGATGTCTTCTCTTGTCATAGTCTTCAATGTGAATGTCTTCACATCCCACCTTTGACTTCAATGTCTTCATACATTTTTAGGGGTCATCTCTGGTAGGAAAACCGAATCAATGAGGGACTTCTACCTGTGTTATCCTGCAATTCTCACAAACACATTAGTCCCTCAACCAGGTTTGTCGTCAATACTCCAAAACCAACTAGGGGTGGCACTAGATGCACTTACAGTCTCTATCCACTATGGAACGCAGAGCGGTGAGCTCCTCGGCCACCAGGGCTTCGGATAGTGCCTCGAGGGCTAGGGATGCAGTTTTGTTTTCGGCGTGGAGTGCTATGTCCAGATCACTGGAGATAGTGATAACACCGTTGGGCCCGGGCATTTTGAGCTTCATGTACCTGTAATGAGGTATGGCTTGAAAGTGTGTGAATGCATCTCGCCCTAACAGGGCATGATATCCGATGTTGAGAGGGGCCACCTGGAAGATTATCTCTTTGGACCTATAGTTCTCTGGCATGCCGAATACCACGTCGAGTTTAATTTTCCCCGAGCATCTTGCTTCTCAACTGGGGATAATTCCTCGAAAGGTTGTGTTACTTTGCTCAATGCGACTCCTTTCCATTTGCATTTTATTGAGCGTGTCCACGTAGATGAGGTTCAATCCGCTGCCCCCGTCCATGAGCACTTTAGTGAGCCGAAATCCATCCACAATTGGATTTAGAACTAGGGCGGCTAGTGCTCGGACTGATCAGGCCCGTGGTTCGTCATTGGCGTTGAAAGTTATCGCCATGTCGTTCCAAGGGTTTATTGCAGCTACTTGGTTGACTTCGGCGAGGTTGCGGAGCGCCCTTTTGTGCTGATTATTTGAGTAGAAGGTCTCGAAGACCGTGAACACATTGAGATTGTTACCCTCGAAGGGGTACCTTGCTGTGGTAGTTTCGGTGAGGACGGCCTCACCGCTTTTAGCCAACTGGCGAAGTATCCAACATGACCGGAGGCTATGTGTTGGTTCGGAATTCGGCATCGTGTGTATCTGGCAAGGCTTGTCAAGCCATTCATCAAGGACAGTCATGTGCCCTGTTAAGGGCTTAATTTTCTTGTCCGTGAAGCAATGATCAGGTGCCCCGTGAGGGTGCATCCTTTTCGCCCGCCGGTGGGTGGCTTAAAGGCACGTGGTTCCTACCGAGCTGCCTGGGCTTTCCAGGCGCTTTCCATTGTGCAGTACTTCTGTACTATGTGAGCCAAATCTGCAAAGTGCAGTATGCAGCGTCGGTTGAGGGCATTGAGGATCCCCTCGTCTGTACAGTTGCGAAAAAGACTGATACCGCATCATCGTCGCAGCAATCTTTTAACAAGTAGGAATCTATCCCAAAAGTGATGGACTGTTTCCTAAGGTTGCTTTCGGATATACATCAAATCGCATATGTCCAGGGGACCGGAATTGTTTGGAGAGTATTGCTTGTGGTGGGCGGGTGGGATTAAATCTGCCCCGTGGCCCACTGCGGAATCCGGGTTTTGAAGAATTTCTAAGGTTAATGGCCCAGGATCCGAGTGTCCTGAGAGTTTTTAGGCTCGAAGCCTGGTTCTATGTTCGGAGCACGGATAGTTTCTCGAAGATGGGCGTCTGGCTTGCAAAGCTCGGAGATCCGAACATAGTTTGCTTTTAGCATAGGAGGAGCGGTATCCTCACCTTGCTCTTCCACGATGGTCACCAGGTGGGTGACCGGTGGGGATATGATTTCTCTCTAGTCGGGTTTAAGCCCAATCAGATCATAATCTGTTGAGACCCCCAGGGCGGCGATGCGATCTAGAAGTTCGTTTAAAGATGAAACATCTGTCGGATCCATCTTATCGACGCTTTCGGGGTTGATGCGGAGATGATTTTTGGCAATCCGGGGGACCGCCTCGGGCTTTATGGCCGGGCGGGCGCCTATGGTGAAATTGCCGATCTGGAGGATCTGCCCAGGAACTAGGGCTTTTATAGAGGTGATTTTGTCATTGATGACGAGGCGAGCCATCGATCCTTCTATTGACAACACGGAGGAACACTCAATGAAAGCACCAATGTCGGTGTCAAAACCGGCAGATCTCGGGTAGGGGGTCCTGAACTGTGCGTCTTAGGATGGAAGTTAATAGGAGACAGGGACACTGAGGGAGTCCTGGATTAGGGGGTGTCCGGATAGCCAGACTATACCTTCGGCCGGACTCCTGGACTATGAAGATACAAGATTAAAGACTCCGTCCCGTGTCCGGAAGGGACTTTCCTTGGCGTGGAAGGCAAGCTTGGCGATACGGATATGTAGATCTCCTACCATTGTAACCGACTTTGTGTAACCCTAACCCTCTCCGGTGTCTATATAAACCGAAGGGTTTTAGTCCGTAGGACAACATACACAACAACAATCATACCATAGGCTAGCTTCTAGGGTTAGCCTCTCCGATCTCGTGGTAGATCTACTCTTGTACTACCCATATCATCAATATTAATCAAGCAGGACGTAGGGTTCTACCTCCATCGAGAGGGCCCGAACCTGGGTAAAACTTCTTGTCCCTTGCCTCCTGTTACCATCCGGCCTAGACGCACAGTTCAGGACCCCCTACCCGAGATCCGCCGGTTTTGACACTGACATTGGTGCTTTCATTGAGAGTTCCTCTGTGTCATCGCTGTCAGGCTCGATGGCTCCTACGATCATCAATAGAGATGCAGTCCAGTCCAGGGTGAGACCTTCCTCCCTAGACAGATCTTCGTCTTCGGCGGCTTCGCACTGCGGGCCAATTCACTTGGCTGTCTGGAGCAGATCGAAAGCTACGCCCCTGGCCGTCAGGTCAGATTTGGAAGTTTAAACTATAGGGCTGACATCCGCGGGGACTTGATCTTCGACGGATTTGAGCCACTGCCGAGCGTGCCGCACTGTCCCGACGAGCATGATCTAGCTCTGCCGCTGAACAGAGCCCTGGAGGCCGCACCCGCATCAGCTTCGACCCTTAATTTGGAGCCAACTGCGCCGATCGAGGATGGGCGGTTGGACGCCACCTCGGGGGCTGCGATCCCAACGGTGATTGAGCCGAACATCAGCCCCGTACTCTGCGAGACTCGTGACTCCAAGGAGCCGAACTCCTCTCCGGACTCCGAACCCTCCGCGCCCCTGCCAATCCAATCCGATTGGGCGCCGATCATGGAGTTTACTACCGCGGACATCTTTCAGCACTCGCCTTTCGGCGATATCCTGAAGACACTGAAGTCTCTCTCTTTATTAGGAGAGCCCTGGCCGGACTACGGTCAGCAAGGTTGGGGTACGGACGATGAAGAAATTCAAAGCCCACCCACCACTCACTTTGTAGCCACTGTCGACGACTTAACCGACATGCTCGACTTCGACTCCGAAGACATCGACGGTATGGGCGCCGATGAAGGAGATGATGAAGAACCAGCGCCTACTAGGCCCTGGAAAGCCACCTCGTCATATGACATATACATGGTGGACACCCCAAAAGAAGGAGATGGCGATGGAACAGCGGAGGACGACCCCTCCAAGAAACAGCCTAAGCGCCGGCGTCAGCGGCGCCGCTCAAAATCCCGCCAAAACAAATACGGTGATTCCAGCACGGGAGATAATAATACTCCGGAAAGTGCCGAAGAAAACCCCCTCCAGCAAGATTTAGCACGGGAGGATGGAGAAACCAGCCCTCATGATAGAGCGGCAGAAAGAGAGGTCAAGGACGATAATTATATGCCTCCCTCTGAAGACGAGGCAAGCCTCGACGACGATGAATTCATCGTGCCAGAGGATCCCGTCGAACAAAAGTGTTTTCAATGCAGGCTTATGGCCACGGCAAGAAGCCTCAAGAAAAAACAGCAACAGCTTAGAGCTGATCAAGATTTGCTAGTCGACAGATGGACTGAAGTCCTTGCGGCCAAAGAGCATAAACTCGAACGCCCCTCCAAGAGCTACCCAAAGCGCAGGTTGCTACCCCGATTAGAGGAGGAAGCACTTGATGCGGCCGACCGGCCACCTCGTGGCCGCGCCAGAGAGGCCTCTCGGCCCTCCACTCAAGCCGCACCCCGTACCAAGGCACGGGAATATGCGCCGGACTTACGAGATATGTTGGAGGACAAGGCAAGGAAAACAAGATCGATCTATGGATCGCGGGGGTGCCCCATGGCTCGAGACGGTAACCGTCACGCCGGCCACAAATTCGGCAGGGCCGAACACAGTAGACACGGCTCATTGGAGCTACGTCATGATATAGCCCAGTACAGAGGCGCCGCACACCCACTATGCTTCACTGACGAAATAATGGATCATCAAATCCCCGAGGGTTTCAAACCCGTAAACATCGAATCATATGATGGCACAACAGATCCTGCGGTATGGATCGAGGATTATCTCCTTCATATCCACATGGCCCGCGGCGATGATTTCCACGCCATCAAATACCTCCCACTCAAGCTTAAAGGACCAGCTCGGCATTGGCTTAACAGCTTGCCAACAGGATCAATCAGTTGTTGGGAGGACCTGGAAGCCGCATTCCTCGACAATTTCCAGGGGACTTATGTGCGACCCCCAGACGCCGACGACCTAAGTCACGTAATTCAGCAGCCAGAGGAATCGGCCAGGCAATTCTGGACACGGTTCCTAACAAAGAAAAATCAAATAGTCGACTGTCCGGACGCTGAGGCCCTAGCAGCCTTCAAGCACAATATCCGTGACGAGTGGCTAGCCCGGCACCTTGGACAGGAAAAGCCAAAATCTATGGCAGCACTCACGACACTCATGACCCGCTTTTGCGCGGGAGAAGACAGCTGGCTTGCTCGTAGCAACAATATGACCAAGAACCCTGGTAATTCGGATACCAGGGGCAGTAGTGGCAGGTCGCGTCACAACAAGCAGAAGTGCCGCATTAACGGTGACAATGCTGAGGATACGGCAGTTAATGCCGGATTCAGAGGCTCTAAATCCGGTCAGCGGAAAAAGCCATTCAAAAGGAATCCTAGGGGCCCGTCCAGTTTGGACCGAATACTCGACCGCTTCTGCCAGATACATGGCACCCCCGAAAAGCCGGCCAATTACACCAACAGGGATTGTTGGGTGTTCAAGCGAGCAGGCAAGTTAAACGCCAAAAATGAAGACAAGGGGCTGCATAGCGATGACGACGAGGAGCCCCGGCCGCCGAACAATAGTGGACAGAAGGGTTTTCCCCCACAAGTGCGGACGGTGAACATGATATATGCAACCCACGTCCCTAAAAGGGAGCGGAAGCGCGCGTTAAGGGACGTATACGCAGTAGAGCCAGTCGCCCCAAAGTTCCACCCATGGTCCTCCTGCCCGATCACCTTTGATCGAAGGGACCATCCCACTAGCATCCGTCATGGTGGATTCGCCGCATTGGTTCTAGACCCAATTATTGACGGATTTCATCTCAGTAGAGTCCTTATGGACGGCGGCAACAGCCTGAACCTGCTTTACTAGGATACAGTGCGGAAAATGGGCATAGATCCCTCGAGGATTAAGCCCACCAAAATGACCTTTAAAGGCGTAATACCAGGTGTGGAGGCCAACTGTACAGGCTCAGTCACACTTGAAGTGGTCTTCGGATCTCCGGATAATTTCCGAAGTGAGGAGTTAATCTTCGACATAGTCCCGTTCCGCAGTGGTTATCACGCACTGCTCGGGCGAACCGCATTCGCCAAGTTCAATGTGGTACCGCACTATGCATACCTTAAGCTCAAGATGCTAGGCCCTCGAGGAGTAATTACGGTCAATGGAAACACCGAACGCTCCCTCCGAACGGAGGAGCACACGGCGGCCCTTGCAGCGGAAGTACAAAGCAGCCTCTCCAGGCAGTTCTCCAGTCCGGCCACTAAACGACCGGACACCGTCAAGCACGCCCAGAGTAACCTACAACAAGACCGCCTGGCACGATCCAAGCAGGCGTAGAAATGCGGCCCCAACCCCAACCCTCGCAAAAAGGCGACGCCAGTACTTTGCGTACATAACTATGCTCTAGAGATACCATGGGTACAGGGGGAGGGGCACCATCACGGCACGCCCGAAACACGGTTTAAACCGTACCAGGGGCTGCCGATTTTTTAATTTTCTCTTACTTTCAGGACTCCATCCTTCGGAAGGCCTGTTCGGCAGTTCAATTGCCGCACAAATGATGCAAGAACCAGGGAAGCAGACAAGCCACGCCGCATTACGGAACTCCCAGGTGGTCTCTATCACGAGCAGTATACCTGCTCTGCATACTATTCCGCAGCTTGCCCATGGAACGGACATGTTAACTAGTCCAACCTTTCACTTATCGCATTATTTGTATCGTTCTGCTTTGATTGCAGCCCTTTTTAATAAACAATGCATAGCTTTCGTCTATTTTTGCATTACCTTTTTTCTTTATATATGTTCCTTAACGACATGTCGCACCCGTACACGTTGGTACGGCCAAAATATGCCAGGGGCTTTAGTACCCCTCAATATGGTGTGAGAAGTCCGAACACTTTAACAAGTGTGGCACCCCAAACTTATAGCATTATATGCATCGGCTCCGAATCATGTCTTGGGTCAATAGTTGGGTTTGCCCGGCTCCTACGTTTTGGTGCCTTACGTTCCGCTATATCGACTAAGGTAGCACTAGGAGAACCACTGCGACTGTGCCCCAGTTGAGCTGGGTCGAGCACCTCAGTGGAGAAAGCTAAAACTGACTGTCATGATGAAGCGAGAGCTGGTCGCTGTTCGAGAGGTTTTTCGAGTCCCTAAAGACTTATGCCGCTTAGGGCGAGGAGCCGGCTCTGTCCGGCCAAGGCGTGGATAGCGCCCCGAACTCGGTCTTCCGAATACCAGGGGCTTTGCCGAAATTTAAAATTATAGAATTCTATGGCTAAGTGAGAGTGTTCACGCATTATAGTCCGATTGCCTTGTTCGTTGGGCTGAGCGCCTCCCTCGAAGGACCCAAACATGGGAAAAAGAGCGCTCAGGTTTATCCCCGAACACCCCAGCACTAGCGGCACGGGGGCAGAAGCCGACGACTCGCCATCTCTCAGAATTGATAAACAGCCGCACAGAAGGTAATATTTTAAATTCCAACAGCATTGCTTGGCGCATATGAACAAGTTTTCAGCGCACAGGACAAAACGAGCAAGTTTCACTCAAAAATTACATCCCTAGAACATTCATCCGCCACAAGGCAGGCACCCTTCAGAACATCCTTATAGTAATTCTCGGGCTTGCGATGCTCTTTCCCCGGCGGTGGCCCGTCCTTCACAAGCTTCTCAGCATCCAGCTTGCCCCAGTGCACCTTAGCACGGGCAAGGGCCCTACGGGCACCTTCAATGCAGACGGAGCGCTTGATGACTTCGAGCCTTGGACAGGCCTCCACCAGCCGCCGCACCAGCCCGAAATAGCTCCCAGGCAGAGCCCCTCTAGGCCACAGCCGAACAATGAGGCCCTTCATGGCCTGTTCGGTCGCCTTGTGGAGCTCGACCAGTTGCTTCAGCTGGTCGCTCAGGGGCACGGGGTGTCCGGCCTCAGCATACTGAGACCAGAACACCTTCTCTGTCGAGCTGCCCTCCTCGGCTCAATAGAATGCGTCGGCATTGGACACACTCCGGGGAAGATCTGCGAACGCTCCTGGAGAGCTCCGGATTCGGGTAAGTAACAAGTAACTCACGTTTATGTGTTTGATTTTCATAAAGAATGCCTTACCCGCCGCTATCTTCTTCACCTCATCCAACTCCTAGAGGGTCTTCTGGGATTCGGCCTTGGCAGACTTGGCATTTTCAATAGCCACCGCGAGCTCGGACGCTCGCGTCTTTGAGTCAAGCTCCAAACTCTCATGTTTTTCCATGAGAGCCTGGAGCTCTTGCCGTACCTTGCCAACCTCGGCCTCATACTTCTCCCGCTCGGTGCGCTCCAAGGCCGCCCTCTTCTCGGCCTCGACCAGTGCTTGCTTAAGGGTCGCCACCTCAGACGTGGCCCCTACAATAGCCACGATAATCCTGTCATTCTTTGCAATTGCACCTTTTTATATATATATTTAAACAAGGTATTTCTTACCTTCATTGTCCTCGAGCTGCTTCTTGGCACGCCCGAGCTCTTGCTCGGACCGCTCGAGGTTCTGCTTTAGCGTGTCCACTTCCGCAGTCAGTGTGGCGGACGCAAGCAGAGAAGCCTGCATATGCATATTGACTCATTTTTGTTAGACTCCTGCGTATTTTATTTGATCCTCTATTCAGCTTTTCTTCCCGAACGCCAAACAGAGCATCAGAGGCTACTGTCTATGCGGTAATATTATTTACACATTCTTTACTCACCTCAAAGCCTGTTAAAAGGCTAGTACAAGCTTCAGTCAGTCCGCTCTTGGCGGACTGAACCTTCTGGACCACCGCACTCATAATAGTGTGGTGCTCCGCGTCGATGGAGGCGCCTTGGAGCGCCTCCAACATATTGTCCGGCGCCTCCGGTTGGACGGGGGCCAACGGCACGGTGGGCTTGCTCCTCTTGGAAGGAGGTCCCCCGCCGGACTCTGGAACCTTTGAAGGTTCCGGAGCGGTGTCCAGCCTAGAGCCGGACTTGGAGCCCTGGGGGGTTTCATCCCCTTTACTCCTGGAGTCCGGGAGGTCGCCTTGCGGCGCCTCCAGGACCACCTCCTCCCAGCTTGGAACCTGTTGGGACAACACTTCGGTGTCGTCCGTAGGGCGGGGGGAGGAAGCCGTTGGAAGCGAGTTCACATCCGACTAGTCAAGTGAGCTGCTCGACGACGCGTCAAGCCGGTCTTTGGGTGGGCTGCATAAACATATTCGACGTAAGGGAAAGTTGTGCAATAAACGAATACAATGAATTACTCTGGTATCCGGATACTTACAGTTTTGCCAGGGGCTTGGCCCTGGGCTGCCACTCCTCTCTGTCGTCGTCGGCGTCGGTAGAGTAGTCCGGAGGAAGAGTTTTCCCTTCTTGGACCCTCCGGCCTCCTCGGAGAGGGCGGCCTTCCTTTTCTTCTCTCCTCCCGCTGGAGGGGGAGAGGCCTCTTCTTCTTCCTCCTCGTCTTCACGGGAGGAATGCGCCTCGGAACCGTCGGATGATGGATCCGACACCTCCTGGCGCCGGGCACTCTTTCGAGTCCCCGTGGCCTTTTTCGCGGCCTTCTTCTCCGGCACCACATAGGGTGCCGGAACCAGCAGCTTCGCCAAGCGAGCGTCCGCTGGGCCTTCGGGCAAAGGAGCCGGACAGTTGATCTGTCTGGACGTCACCTGCCAATCCTGTCAAAGGTAAGGGAGCTTAGATCTCGCATGGAGTCAAACTATGAAAAACTGATACCCTGTAAAAGGAAAAAACAGCTTACCGCATGAGCGTGACGCTGCGTACTGAATCTGCGATCCTCGGTAGCGGATGCGGGGGCCTCGGCGCCCTTGAAAAGCACCTTCCAGGCATCTTCGTACGTCATGTCGAAGAGCCTGCTCAGAGTTTGGTGCCGTGCCGGGTCGAACTCCCACAGGTTGAAAGCCCGTTGTTGACACGGGAGGATCAGGCGGATGAGCATAACCTGGACAACGTTGACAAGTTTGAGCTTCTTATCCACCAGGGTTTGGATGCATGTTTGGAGTCCGGTCAGCTCTCCTTTTTTTACCCCACGATAGGCCCGTCTCCTTCCAGGAGGTAAGCCGCGTAGGGGGTCCGGATCGAAACACGGGGGCTGCGACCCATTCAGGGTCGCGCGGCTCAGTGATGTAAAACTGCCCCGATTGCCACCCCTTCAGGGTCTCCACAAAGGAGCCCTCGAGCCATAAGACGTTGGCCATCTTGCCCACCATGGTGCCTCCGCACTCCGCCTGGTTGCCGCGCACCACCTTCGTCTTGACATTGAAAGTCTTGAGCCATAGGCCGAAATGGGGGCGGATGCGAAGGAAAGCCTCGCACACAACGATAAACGCCGAGAGGTTGAGGACAAAGTTCGGGGCCAGATCATGGAAATCTAGGCCGTAGTAGAACATGAGCCCCCGGACAAATGGGTGGAGAGGGAAGCCCAGTCCGCGGAGGAAATGGGGGAGGAACACCACCCTCTCATGGGGCCTAGGGGTGGGGATGAGCTGCCCCTTTTCGGGAAGCCGGTACGCGATGTCGTTAGACAGGTATTCGTCCTTCCTCAGCTTTTTGATGTGTCCCTCCGTGATGGAGGAGACCATCCACTTTCCTCCCGCTCTGGACATGGCTGGAGAAGGTTGAGGTGGGGAGTGCGGACTTGGGCGCTGGAGCTCGAGTGCGCAAGAATGGATAGGCGAAGGAGGAAGAAGCCGTAGGTGAAAAGGTGGATCCTTATCCCCTTATATGGGTGGACGCAACTACATGTCCCCACCAGCCTGGTAAAACTCGCTTATCTCCAAGCGCCGTAATCAATGGCGCGGTTGGGTTACCCACGCCCGTATTGATGAGAATCCCGGGATAAGGGGACACGATCTCTGCTTTAACAAGACGTGCCAAGGAAACCGCCTCGCATGACGCGCTGAGGTGGGATAATGAAACGACTCGGATAAAGGCTTGGCCGTGGTGTGTCACGCTACGGAATACGTTAGTAGATTAGATTTGTGTAAATATTATTCTCTCTATGGCAATATGTGGAAACTTATTTTGCAGAGCCGGACACTATCTTTGTGTTCAAAATCTTCTATGAAGTACTTGGAGGAGGAACCCGCCTTGCAATGCCGAAGACAATCTGCGCGCCGGACTCGTCGTCATTGAAGCCTGGTTCAGGGGCTACTGAGGGAGTCCTGGATTAGGGGGTGTCCGGATAGCCGGACTATACCTTCGGCCGGACTCCTGGACTATGAAGATACAAGATTAAAGACTCTGTCCCGTCCGAAAGGGACTTTCCTTGGCGTGGAAGGCAAGCTTGGCGATACG
The DNA here is from genome assembly GCF_056163025.1 of Triticum urartu. Taxonomy (NCBI): domain Eukaryota; kingdom Viridiplantae; phylum Streptophyta; class Magnoliopsida; order Poales; family Poaceae; genus Triticum; species Triticum urartu. The sequence continues at coordinate 363,485,617 of NC_141877.1, forward strand.
GATATGTAGATCTCCTACCATTGTAACTGACTTTGTGTAACCCTAACCCTCTCTGGTGTCTATATAAACCGGAGGGTTTTAGTCCGTAGGACAACATACACAACAACAATCATACCATAGGCTAGCTTCTAGAGTTTAGCCTCTCCGATCTCGTGGTAGATCTACTCTTGTACTACCCATATCATCAATATTAATCAAGCAGGACGTAGGGTTCTACCTCCATCAAGAGGGCCCGAACCTGGTTAAAACTTCGTGTCCCTTGCCTCCCGTTACCATCCGGCCTAGACGCACAGTTCGGGACCCCCTACCCGAGATCCGCCGGTTTTGACACTGACAGACACGATGTTTACCCAGGTTCGGGCCCTCTTAATGGAGGTGATACCCTACTTCCTGCTTGATTGACTTTCATGGGTATAGGGGTTACAAGAGTTGATCTACCTCGAGATCGTAATGGCTAAATCCTAGATGTCTAGCCTGTGTGATTATCATTGCCTCTACGGACTAAACCCTCCGGTTTATATAGACACCGGAGGGGCTAGGGTTATACAGAGTCGGTTTACAAAGAAAGGAATCTTCATATCTGAACGCCAAGCTTGCCTTCCATGCCAAAGGGGAGTCCCATCCAGACACGGGGGGAAGCCTTCCATCTTGTATCTTCACAGCCCACGAGTTCAGCCCATGTCACATAGGTCGGACGCCCGGGGACCCCCTAATCCAGGACTCCCTCACGCACCCCCTTCCCATTGTCCAATTCGGACAGCACATGGGGGGGCACGCGCCACCCCTTGTGGGCTCCCCTCTCTCCCCCCTATGGCCCATGCTGGCCCATTACTTCCTCGGGGGATTCCGGTAACCCCTCGGTACTCCGATAAATATCTGAAACATTCCAAAACCATTCTGATGTCCAAATACTATCTTCCAATATATCAATCTTTACCTCTTGACCATTTAGAGACTCCTCACATGTCCGTGATCTCATCCGGGACTCCAAACAATCTTCGGTCACCAAAACACATAACTCATAATACAAATCGTCATCGAACGTTAAGCGTGCGGACCCTACGGGTTCGAGAACTAAGTAGACATGACCGAGACACATCTTCGGTCAATAACCAATAACGGAACCTGGATGCTCATATTGGTTCCTACATATTCTACAAAGATCTTTATCGGTCAAACCGCAATGACAACTTACCTAATTCCCTTTGTCATTTGTACGTTACTTACCCGAGATTCGATCATCGGTATCCTCATACCTAGTTCAATCTCGTTCCCGGCAAGTCTCTTTACTTGTTCTGTAATGCATCATCCCGCAACTAACTCTTTAGTCACATTGCTTGCAAGGCTTATAGTGATGTGCATTACCGAGAGGGCCTAGAGATACCTCTCCGATACTCGGAGTGACAAATCCTAATCTTGATCTATGCCAAGCCAACAAACACCTTCGGAGACACCTGTAGAGCATATTTATGATCACCCAGTTGCGTGTGACGTTTGATAGCACACAAGGTGTTCCTCCGGCATTCGGGAGTTGCATAATCTCATAGTCAGAGCAATATGTATAAGTCATGAAGAAAGCAATAGAAATAAAACTTAACGATCATTATGCTAAGCTAACGGATGGGTCTTGTCCATCACATCATTCTCCTAATGATGTGATCCCGTTCATCAAATGACAACACATGTCTATGGTCAGGAAACCTAACCATCTTTGATTAACGAGCTAGTCTAGTAGAGGCATATTAGGGACACTTTGTTTTGTCTATGTATTCACACATGTATCAAGTTTCCGATTAATACAATTCTAACATGAATAATAAACATTTATCATGATATAAGGAAATATAAATAACAACTTTATTATTGCCTTTAGGGCATATTTCCTTCACTAAATGCATGCAGTGCATCGAGTAGACACGATGGATGTTGTGCATGTTAGGCATTGATGCATACATGTACATGTACGTGGACTACTCCAGCAAATGTAGTACTCCATGTTCTAAGCGAGCTTGTGCAAATAAAAATCTACTATTGATTAGCATGCACGTACGGGTCTCAAGATATTGATCATTCCAAAATTATTTATAAATGCTAGCATGCTTGAGCTCTTAGAAAAATGATAGTTAGGAAAAATTAATTCCAGATGCAAACAATGCATTTTAATTATTCTTTAATTTAGGCCTCACACGTTTATAAGCTTCGTTTACAAACATGTGGTGGTTGTTACATTCAAGCCATGTTTTGGGGCATGACAGCTTTAGTGGCTTCGTCTATAAATGCATGGCGGCTCTTACATCTGAGTCATGTTTTAGGGTGTGACAGCTTTAGTGGTATCAGAGCACTAAAGTTGTCACGTCCCAAAATATGGCTTGGACATAACAACCGCCATGTTTATAAACGAAGCTTATAAACATGTGAGGTCTAAATTAAAACATTTCACAATAATACACATATATAGCATGTATTCGTTATGCCGGGGATACAAAGTTCTTGTTGAAAATAAACTTCTAAAGTACTTTAGTTTATTCCCTCCCTACGTGTGCTACACCTACTACTCAAAGTCATGCTCGGGATCATTACCAGTTTGGGCTGCAAAAATAGAAATAGACAAGGGTGAGTACGATGATTCATACCTGGCAAGTAGCCATTTTATCAAGTGTACGAAAGGAAAAGGTGTTATGAATATCACAACGGTGTAAATCAATTTCAAGGAAATGATACGGCAGCAGTGGAAAGATTTAGCGGTGGAAAATAAGTACAAAAGGTTGAATTTAAAGATAATAACCAGCGGAGTTCAACAGAAATATTGGAAATACATTTTACGGCAGTGTATAAAAAAAATATTGGCATCACACGTGACCGGCAAGCTTCCCAACCCGGAAGTCACAGGGGTGAAATTTCACACTTTTACACTCTTAAGAGGGGTACTCCAACAGCGACAGTCTCGACCAAAACCACATGGGTTCCAGAAGAGCAGATCCCTTTGGTCCCCAAGAGGCACAACAACTTGACTTACTAGTATGGGTTGTTCCCAAGGATCGATCACCAATACCTTGTTCGGAACAAGTGTCGTCCCCGGCGGAGAACTCAGACAATCCCATCCTGAATTGTGACCGGTACAATACGTTAGCGGCCGTGACACCAATATAGACAACATGTGACTATGAAAATAAGGAGGTCAGTGATACGATGAGGCACATATAGTGATTCTCACATCCCCGCGTAAGCCCAAATAATCATGAAGATTACTTGCTCACCAGAACATATTTCTTCTCAACCGTACCGTGGCCAACGAACAGAGAACAATTGCAGGAGAACATATATATCACGGTACAGTGACTAGCAAACAGATACTAGCAGCAGTATATCTCTAGATCAACAAAGCAGAGTGCAAGTCGCAGGACTAAGCACGTCAACGGAGTAAGAACAATGGAGCTGCTACTTGCGTGACCAGCAGTACCCGCCTACCACATGGTCGCTATGAACCACACCAGCGCGAGCTCCAATTTCTTCTTCCCGCAGGTGACTCTGACTATTGTGTCTATGGCCCTATGCTACAGCACCTGGTCGCTAACCAGCGCATTGTGAACATATTAATTGCCCAGCCCGCCGCACTGCTACAGGTGTAACTCTTTGAACGCTCCGAAGGGTAGATATGGATGAGACGGTGCCCCTTCGGTTCATCTACTAGCTAGCTGAGTTCATCCACGGCGCTATGCATGCATACGTTTCTAACCAGTCAAATGACACGTAGATCATACTCCCTCTGTCCAGGTTTATTAGGCCTAAAGACAACTTCTCTTAGACCAAGACACATAGTAATTTGCTCACATTAATTCTTCCATTCCACTCCCAATGCACTCTCTCACATGCATGCAGCCAATGAAAAAGCACACATGAAGTGTATTAACTTTTCAGCCATGGCACCAACAACAATAGCTTTCAATACAACCAATGAAATGATTGCATGCATGCACCTTTCCAACGTGGGGCCTTATAAAAGGGGACATGCTTGTGATGCTGAGAGGCCTAATAAACCCGGACGGAGGGAGTACCGCCCAAGGAGTAAGGCATGTAGCCATGCAGCAAGCCATATCATCACCGCATGGGAAAATATCTACTGCCCTATATGGTAATAGGGTGTAGAACAACAACTAGCTAGCCTACGCTGGAAAGATGCAGTTCGCTATTACAAATATGAGCTAGTCGACACGCATTATACTTGCACTAAAACAACTGGTGACAAGATGGATGCTACATGCCTTTAGTGCATCGAGTAGCTAGACATAATGGATCTTGTGCATGTCAGGCATTGATGCATGCATGTACATGTACGTGGACTACTCTAGCAAATGTAGTACTCCATGTTCTAAGCCAGCTTATGCAAATAAAAATCTAATAATAATTAGCATGCACATACGGGTCTCAAGATATTAATCAATCCAAAATTATTTATAAATACTAGCATGCTTGAGGTCTTAGAAAAATAATATTTAGGCAAAATTAATTCTAGATGACAACCAATGCATTTTAATTATTTTTTAATTTAGGCCTCACACGTTTATAAGCTTCGTTTATAAACGGGTGGCGACTGTTACATCCGAGCCATGCTTTCAGGCGTGGTAGCTTTAGTGGCTTCATTTATAAACAAGATACCAATAAAGTTGCCATGCCCCAAAACATGGCTCTGACGTAACAGCGGGCACGTGTTTATAAACGAAGCTTATAAATGTGTGAGGCCTAAATTAAAACATTTCACAGTAATACACATCTATAGCATGTATTCCTTATTCTATGGATACAAAGTTCTTGCTGAAAATATACTCCTAAAGTGCTTCAATTTATTCCCTCCCAACGCGTGCTACGCCTACTACTCAAAGTCATGCTCAAGATCATTACCGCTTTGGGCTGCAAAAATAGAAATAGGCAAGGGTGAGTACGATGATTCATACCCAGCGAGTAGCATTTTATCAAGCGTACGAAAGGAGAAAGTGTTATGAATATCACAATGGTTTAATTCAATTTCAAGGAAATGATATGGCAACAATGGAAAGATTTAGCGGCAGAAAATAAAGTAGTACGAAAGGCTGAATTTAAAGATAATAACCATCAGAGTTCAACGAAAATACTGGAAATACATTTTACGGCAGTGTATAAGAAAAAATATTGACATCACACGTGACCTGCAAGCTTCCCAACCCGGGAGTTACTGGGGTGAAATTTTACACTTTTACACTCTTAAGAAGGGAACTCCGACATCAACAGTCTCGACCAAAACCGTGTGGGTTCCAGAAGAGCAGAGCCCTTTGGTCCCGTGAGGCACGACAACTTGACTTACTAGTATGGGTCGTTCCCAAGAATCTATCACCGATACCATGTTCGGAACAAGTGTCGTCCACAGCGGAGAACTCAGGCAGTCCCATACCTAAACTGCGACCGGTAGAGTACGTTTGCGGTTGTGACACCAATATAGACAACATGTGAATATGAAAATAAGGAGGTCAGTGATACGACGAGGCTCGTGTAGTAATTCTCAAGTCTCCGCGTAAGCCCAAATAATCATGAAGATTACTTGCTCACAGGAGCATATTTCTTTCAACCATACCCTGGCCAACAAACAGAGAACAATTGCAGGAGAACATATATATCACAATAAAGTGATGATGACCCACAAGTGTAGGGGATCTATCGTAGCTTTTTGATAAGTAAGAGTGTCGAACCCAACAAGGAGCAGAAGGAAATGATAAGCAGTTTTCGGTAAGGTATTCTCTGCAAGCACTGAAATTATCGGTAACAGATAGTTTTGTGATAAGGTAATTTGTAACGAGTAGCACGTAATAAAAGTAAATAAGGTGCAGCAAGATGGCCCAATCCTTTTTGTAGCAAAGGACAAGTCTGGAAAAACTCTTATATAAAGGAAAGCGCTCCCGAGGACACATGGGAATTACCGTCAAGCTAGTTTTCATCACGTTCATATGATTCGCGTTCGGTACTTTGATAATTTGATATGTGGGTGGACCGGTGTTTGGGTATTGTCCTTACTTGGACAAGCATCCCACTTATGATCATTTTTGAGGAAATCGTTAACTGGTAGTTGCTCGGTTGGCCAGCGAGTAGGGGATTAATCGGCTAATCGGCAAGTTAATCGGTCATTTAATCAATTAATCGGATGATTTTTCGGTTTATCGTCTACTCGGTGACCCTATGAGTAGGGATTAATCGGCAAGTTAACTGGTTAATCGGATAAATTCTTGAACAGGGCTTATGATTAACCCCCATTGCAAGCATCCGCAACTACAACAGAAGTATTAAGGTAAATCTAACCATAGCATGAAACATATGGATCCAAATCAACCCCTTACGAAGCAACACATAAATTAGGGTTTAAACTTTTGTCACTCTAGCAACCCATCATCTACTTATTACTTCCCAATGCCTCCCTCTAGGCCCAAACAATGGTGAAATATCATGTAGTCGACGTTCACATGACATCACTAAAGGGATGACAACATACATCTCATCAAAATATCGAACGAATACCAAATTCACATGACTACTAATAGCAAGACTTCTCCCATGTCCTCAGAAACAAACGTAACTATGCACAAAGCATATTCATTTTCATAATCAGAGGGGTATTAATATGTATAATGGATCTGAACATATGATCTTTCACCAAGTAAACCAACTAGCATCAACTACAAGGAGTAATCAACACTACTAGCAACCCGCAGGTACCAATCTGAGATTTGGATACAAAGATTGAAGACAAGAGATGAACTAGGGTTTGAGATGAGATGGTGATGGTGAAGATGTTGATGGAGATTGGCCCCCTTCTGATAAGAGGATCGTTGGTGATGACGATGGCGATGATTTCCCTCTCCCGGAGGGAAGTTTCCTTGGCAGAACAGCTCTGCCGGAGCCCTAGATTGGTTCCGTCAAGGTTCCGCCTTGTGGCGGCGGAGTTTCTTCCCGAAAGCTTGCTTATGATTTTTTCCTTGACGAAAGACTTGCTATAGCAGAAGATGGGTATCGAAGGGCCACCAGGGGGCCCACGAGGCAGGGCGCGCCCCACACCTCGTGGCTGGTGGGTGCCCCCCCTCTGGTACTTCTTGCGCTCAATATTTTTTATCTATTCTGAAAACGTGCTCCCGTGAAGTTTCAGGACTTTTGGAGATGTGCAAAATAGGTCTCTAATATTTGCTCCTTTTCCAGCCCAGAATTTCAGCTGTCGGCATTCCCCCTCTTCATGTAAACCTTGTAAAATAAGAGAGAATAGGCATAAGTATTATGACATAATGTGTAATAACAACCCATAATGCAATAAATATCGATATAAAAGTATGATGCAAAATGGACGTATCAAGTGACTAGCAAAGAGATACTAGCAACAATATCTAGATCAACAAGACAGAGTGCAAGTTGCAGGACTAACCACGTCAACAGAGTAAGAACAATGGAACTGCTACTTGCCTAACCAGCAGCACCCGCCTACCACGCGGTCGCTACGAGCCACACCAGCGCGAGCTCCAACTTCTTCTTCCCGCGGGTGACTCTGACTATTGTGTCTATGGTCCTACGCTATAGCACCTGGTGGCTTTATATATTGGCCAAAAGTAATCAGCGCCTTGTGAACATATTAATTGCCCTGCCCGCCGCACTGCTGCAGTCATAACTCTCGAACGCTCCGAAGGGTAGATATGGATGAAACGGTGCCCCTTCGGTTCATCTACTAGCTACTCCCTCCGTTCCTAAATATTTGTCTTTTTAGAGGTTTTAAATGATGACTCCATACGGAGTAAAATGAGTGAATGTACACTTTAAAATATGTCTATATACATTTGTATATGGTGACCATTTGAAATCTCAAGAAAGACAAATATTTAAGAACGAAGGGAGTAGTTGAGTTCATCCATGGCGCTATGCATGCATACGTTTCTAACCAGTCAAATGGCACGTAGATCCTACCGTCCAAGGAGTAAGGCACGTAGCCATGCAGCAAGCCATATCATCACCGCATGGGATAATATCTACCGCGCTATATGGTAATAGGGTGCAGAACAACACCTAGCTAGCCTATGATGGAAAGATGTGGCTCACTGGTACAAATATGATCTAGTCGGCACGCATTGTACATGCATTAAAACAACCGGTGACAAGATGGATGCTACATGCATGCAGTGCATCGAGTAGCTAGACATGATAGATGTTGTGCATGCCAGGTATTGATGGATGCATGTACATGTATATGGACTACTCCATCAAATATAGTACTCCATGTTCTAAGCGAGCTTATGCAAATAAAAATCTACTAATAATTAGGATGCACATACGGGTCTCAAGATATTGATCAATCCAAAATTATTTATAAATACTAGCAAAAAAGCCTATGCGTTGCAACGGGAGAGAAAACATAACACATGCTTTTTAACTCAACAACCATCACTCAAGACCATAATAGGTCCATCTTCTTTGTTTTTGCGAGGCATCATATTTGTGTTGCCGCTTATCCTCCTTCTCACTCTCGCCGGCGATGGCCTCGGTGTTCACACAAAACAACAAAAAACGTGTGTTGACTATGGTTAATCCTAAGACGTCTCTCTCTCGCTCGCTTTCTCTCACTCTCGCGATGAGAAATTTGTTATTTTTCCCTGCGACATTTTTCAGAGGTATGCATGTGTAGTTATCAATGTTTTCTTTTTCATATATGGTCATAGTGGGGTGTTTATTTGCAATCCGGATGGCCGCCGGTATGAAAAAAAAACAATCTTGCGCTATAAATTATAAGTTTGCTTCCATAACAGTATTTTAAAAATATTTAACAGGTAAAATTAACATCATATTTAGATTACACACATTTTTCTAATAAAATGTCATGTATAATATGTTAAAATCAAAGTTACGGTTTAAAAGATACAGATAATTTAGAAAATCATTTGGTTTGACTCAAATATATTCCAAAATAATATTTAAAAATACTTAACAGGTAAAAATAATCTCATATTCATATTCTACATATTTTTCTAATCAAATTTCATATATAACATGTTCAAATCGGAGTTACAATTTAAAAGATATGGGTGATTTTAAAAAGTATTTGTTTGACTTAAATATGATCCGCGGAGGAATTAGCTAAAACATCAGGGGGTACGGTTCGGGTGTGACTTAAATCCGGATGGTGGGTTGATTTCAGAAAAAGACAGGAACTTTTATGTAAAACACAAAAATAACGATTCATTTTACCTTAAAACAGGATTGCGGGTTGAATTCTCTGAAATAGAGGGGCTATTCTGAAAAATTTCATGACGAACGAAAGAAACCCAATTTGCTTTATTATTAGGTAAAGACTAGCATGCTTGAGCTCTTAGAAAATTAATAGTTAAGCAAAATTAATTCTAAATGATAAGCAAAGCATTTTAACTATTCTTAAGTAACACACAAGTGTTACACGCCTTGTAGTCGACGAAAACGTTTTCTTTCACTGAAAGTGTATCATCCAAAATCCTGAAATAAATTCAGAATAAATGTGAGCATCGGGATTTGACCCCTGATGAGCTGGAATACCACTGTCCTCCTAACAATCCAAACACAATGTTGATTCGCAGGGGAAAAAAAAGACTTGCTTGGGGCTTGGGATTTTAGGTTTAAAGCCCGGCCAGACGAAGAGTCAGGTCTATGGGCTTTAACTTGACCCATTACGGCCGGGGGTTTTGTCAAAACCGATTACTCCCGACTCAAAAGAAAAGGATTATGTAATTCTCAAAAAAAAAGATCATGTCTCCAATTACTTTGCGGCAACGTGATATTATAGTAGGCCTAAATAAAGGGACGCTAATCTTCTTGCGGCGCACGCGGTCTCCCTCGCTTCCCTCCCTCATCATAAAAAAGGAAAATAGTTGTCTCTCTCGCTCTCGCTATCGACGCAGGCAAACCTCCGCAACACCAGGAAGAAGAAGAAGAAGCAAAAGCGAGCGGACGAACCCAGGAGAGAAATCAAGAGGTTGGTTTGTCGCTACCCTAACTTGTTCCGAGACTCCCCACGAACGCTTTTCTGATCCCGATCGAGGCTTCGCTTGCCCTGTCGCTGCTGGCGGTCTCTTCCTTCGCCGTTTTCCCGCCTCCAATTTGGTGACGGCCGGTTTCGTCGGCGTCCGGCCATGAAGATCTTCTCACTGTCGATTGCGATCGATTTGAACGTGCCCATGCTCGTTTTATTCTCGTTCTTGGTTCCTGGCTACATATGGTAGGCGGTTCTCGCAGCAGTAGTGCGATCAAGAGCTTTGGTTAGCGTGCTGCGATCTGCTCGATCATGTGAATCCGTGCTTTGCTTATTGCGGTCTTCTCGTAGGATCCGTCACGCTCTAGTAAATTCCCTTATATATGTATGCTCCGGATATAGCAACGATGAGTTTGACGACAAACGGCGGATGACGGTATTGTAGTTCTGAACTTGGATTGTCCATCCTGTTTTATCTACTCCCTCCAGTCCTTTTTACTCTGCTCGATTTGTTCGAAATCATGTAGCACATATAACATTGTTTCGTGTTGATGGCATTGTTTTGTTGACCTCATTCTTTATTATCTTGACTTGGTACACCTATTGTTGCTTGTAAATTGCCATTCTCGTTATTCATTACTCTAACTTCTGCTGGATTTTTTATCAGTTTCCTTGTACCAGGAACATGGAGGGTTCCAGTTTGAGAGCTCCGGTAGATGATGGACTTATCTTGAAGACAAGCAAGGGTGCGGGCATTGGTTTAGCTGCTGGCAGCGTTTGGGGCTTGCTGGTTTCTATGCTGCACGATGGACCTAAGGTTGGCAGTAATGTCAAGTATCCTGAGCTGGTTAGAACTGGCAAGGTGTGTCGAAGTTACGCGGGAACCTTGGCAATTCTTGGAGCTACATATGTAGCCGTGGAGCAGTCTCTTGAAAGGGTCAGGGGGAAGAAGGACATCATTAATGGTGCTGTGGCTGGTTTTGCTGCGGGTGCAACTATGGGTTTCAGAGGTAATTATCTATACTAGTTGTTATGCTTGGCCTGAAATTTCTAATTCGGTTAAATGACCGTCCTTGTGGATTATCTGCTTCCTTTTTCGGAATTCAAAATTGTGAATTTTCCAGGCATACCTTGAGTCCACTCTGCAAACTTTGATTGGATGTTTCACTCTTGTATCATAATGTGGAACCAACATTTGTGATGATTTTTTCCTCCATTATGCATCCATCTTTAGTACTTTACAGTCGGTCCTGTATTACTGGTTCATACAGTATTTAATCACATGTTGCCACTATTTTCGCTGGTGACGCGGTCGTCAAAATATGTACGCAGAGTTAGCCTCAGTTGGGTTGGGCAGAGTCCATTTTTTGCTTTATTATTTAAACATTTAGTTTTTCTTATTTTCGTTTCCATTATTTTGATAGTCCAAGTCAAAACAAAATGTCTGGAAATTAGACATTATAAGAAAGATGATGCTGGAAAGGTCAGTTTAGAACTAGATCTGCTATTTTTCTGCAAACATATGCAGTTAGGGATTCAGTTGAGGATCTTGGAGGAGTAGCAAAAATCATGATATTGACATATTTTGACATAGTTAGGGATTCAGTATGCAGTTACGGATTCAGTTGAGGATCTTGGAGGAGTAGCAAAAATCATGATATTGACATATTTTGACATAGTTAGGGATTCAGTATGCAGTTAGGGATTCAGTTGAGGATCTTGGAGGAGTAGCAAAAATCATGATATTGACATATTTTGACATAGTTAGGGATTCAGTATTCAGTGCATATGCAGTTAGGGATTCAGTATGAAACATTAGGGGATGATTTACTGTTAGGTTTGACATAGTTTCACTTTGATGCCCCTTCCAATGCAGTACATATCTTGGAAGGAAATCTCCTCTTCCCTATGTTTCCTATTATCTTCCACTACGACAATGGCCCTACTATGCGTGACTCTTTCTTCAATTTGTTAGTTCGGAGTCGAAATTTACTAATACTACTGACCAGTCTAACATTTTTATCCTTGTATGTATATGCACAGCCGGGAGACTTCGGACACTCCTCGTGTCAGGGTCTGCGCTCGCTCTGACTTCGGTACTCTTGGATGTGACTGGAATGAGAACTACTGAGGAGGAAGAAAAAGCTGAGAACCACTAAGTCAATGTATCATCCTGAACAGCTGTATCTACAACTTCACTCAAGCAGTTCCATGTTTCTGTTCTAAGCATGCACAATACCAGAGGAGTTTCTCTGAATGTAGTCTGTTCATAGTAGAGGTAGTAAAGGATATGGTACCATGTGGTGGTTGCTCCTGATCTGTAAATTCAAGTTTGAAGTACTTTTGGCATTTCATACACGCTTTAGCAATCGCTGAAGTTCATGGTCGAAAGTGTTCAAGTACGATCTTGTCATCCCAAATTTTAATCGGGATGTTTGAATATAACATTGTTCCCCACTTATTTGGTGGATGCTTATTTTCACGAGTGTTATGTGACCCGATGACTGAGGCCATGTAGATTTCTTGTTTTATTTTTTCTATTAACGAGTTGTGGTGTTATCTGCTGTAGTAGGGAGTAATTTATATCATCCCCATAGTGCATAGTGTCTTAAATGGTTTCATTGATTAGCTTGTAGACTCATTTTTTTTAGAAACCGCTATGTTACAGTAAACAAATTTGCTTTGGTGTTATGTTAAAGCAGTGCTACACGGACGATGCTTCCTGCACGATGCACGATGGACAAAAGCATCCATTGGATTGTATTGTCTTGCGAATCTGCATTGTTCAAGGAATGCATCGTCCAAAAATCGTGCATGCACAATCGTGTGTAGAGTAGTTTCGGTTATGTTACTAGCTAATTTACTCTCACTATGACCAGTCTCATGACTTCGTGACATTAAAAGTACATGGATTTTTTGTAGCTCGCATCAAAATGCATTTCATTGTGACATTTTTACACCGATGTACTCCCTCTGTACAAAGTTGTAAGTCAGCAACATTTATTTTGGGACGGGGGTAGTATACATCACTATGTATGTTATATTCTTCAATAGTTTTTAAAAACTCTAGTTGATTTTGAATTTTTTTTGAAAATTTCAGGCTCCAAGGAGCTCGGTGGCCAAAAAAATCCTCACTTGTTTGTATGATACTCCCTTCGTCCGGAATTACTTGTTGCTCAAACTAATTCCGGACAGAGGTAATAGTATAATATCGCTATATGAGCATGACAAAGAGCAGAAGAGTAAAATCAGTTGGATCGGCGGGTTGTTGTTGTTCGGCCCTGAAATTTGTATACCATCTTTTTGTATGCAACTAAAACAACGACATTAATTTTGGATCGGGGGAGTACCATATTTTTATGCATGGAATGCTTCATCTTTAGCAAAGTTTGTTTTCATTCACCACATATAGCTTTTTTTTTAGGGGTTACAAATCCTGCTAGCTTTTTTTTCTTTTGAGGTGATAAAAATCCTGCTAGCTGAGTGTAAGTGTCACTCCAGCACAGATGTTCCAAAATTCCAGGAATCGGCATCAACGAAACAGGCAGAGAAACTCCATATGCTATCGTGGGCCCCAAATGAAAACTCTCCCTCTCCAGCGTGGATCCGACGTGGCACGAGCCCATTGGACCCCTGGATATCCCCCTCTCTTGTTGCTGCAAATCCATTTGCCTCCCCCAAAGAACCCCACTTCTTTCTTCTCCAAGAGAACAAAAATTTCTGAAACAAAGAGACGAGCAGAGAAAATCAAGAAGCAGAAATGGCAGTTCTTGGTCTATCTACTGCCTTCTCTCCCCCAAGGTGAGCCAAGATGCGCTTTCCCCCTCCATTTTCTCCATTGTTAATCTGGCTTCGCTCTGAGCAACCAAATCCATGTGGTGCAGAGGTTCTTGGATAGCCGTGAGGCTCAGGAATGGCGGCACCGGGCGGAGCAGCGGCGGGCTGTCCCTGAGGAGGTGGTCCGCCGCCGCCGTGGCCGTCCGCGCGGAGGTGAGCTTCGTGGACGGCGACGAGGCGAAGCGGCTGGTGGCGGAGGAGGGGTACACGGTGCTGGACGTCCGGGACCGGCGGCAGTACGAGAGGGCGCACGTCAGGGCCTCCGCCCACGTCCCGCTCTACATCGAGAACGAAGACAACGACATTGGTACTCGTACCTGCAGAGCTTGCTTACACTCTCTCTTCTTGCATTTTTCTTCAAGGAAATTCATCAACGCGTGTTGTTTTCTGCCAGGAACGATCATCAAGCGGCAGGCGCACAACAACTTCGCCGGCCTATTCTACGGCCTGTCCTTCACCAAGCTCAACCGGGACTTCACCAAGACGGTGAGGAGCAAGTTCTCGCCGGAGAGCAAGCTGCTGGTTGTCTGCCAGGAAGGCCTCAGGTAATTCTTCAGTTAACAAATTGATTAAAGCCCCTTCATCAGGCTGCTAATAATTCATAACCAATATATTACTATAACATTAGCATTGGTACAAATTTTCTTTTTGTAATTCACCGTGAGAAGCTAACTTGGCCCTTTTTTATTTTGTTCATCTGCTGAAGGTCCACAGCGGCTGCAGATGCATTGGAGCGAGAAGGCTTCCAGAACCTGGCCTGCATCACCTCAGGCCTTCAGACACTGAAACCAGGTATCAGTATTCAGTGCTCTGAAATCCTCTCTAGAATTTACTGAAGAAATCTTGTGTTGGTGTAGAGTGTTTTGCAATTCTTCTGCTTTGTGCTGTAATGAATTGTCATGTTTCGTAGGAACGTTCGAGACCGTCGGCAAAGCCGAGCTGCAGAATGCGGGGAAAGCTGGCCTTGTGACCATCCAGGGGAAGATCTCCATAGTTCTTGGGACTGTCTTGATAAGTAAGACCGAGCTAACTTTCCCTATCTCTGAATAAGAACAATAATAATAGTAATAATAATGTGTGCATCAGCTCATGATCGTCGTTTTATGCATGTATGCAGCCTTGTTGCTGCTCATAACAGTGTTCCCGGACCAGGCTGAGCAGATCTTCGAGTCGGCTGGCATCAAATTGTGATCAGGATCGCCGCTCTTCTAGTTACTCTCCTGAGTTCATATTTTTCACTGGCAGGTATGGAACTCTTCATGATTTCATACTAAAATTCTTCTATGGACAATTACAATCGATGCTACTGATTTAAGCTTAAACGCACAAACAACAGTCCCTGCTGCTTAGTATGTAGGCCAGTTGTTATAAAATCTGGATACACACTAATTTTGTTTTTGTGTGTTGTTTGTTTCATTTAGCTGCAGGTTAAGCGTATCAGTAGGTGTACTTGGTGAGATCTCTTCAGACTGGAAAGGGATGTTAGGCTCCATGTGTAATATTTAGGGACTTTCTGAAAATTCTACTACTGTGTATTTTTGGCTCGAGTAATTTCTTTTTCTCACATACACCCTCTTCTGCGTCAATTATAGTTCGATCCATAAATTTTGTGGCGTTTCAAGTAAAAAACAGATTGTGTTCAACTTGTCGATTTTGAGTTATTTAATTATTATTATTATTTTTGAAAAGGAGGAAGACTCCCGGCCTCTGCATCTGGACGATACATGCAGCCACTTTATTAATTGTTCACACAAGACATTACAAAGTAATACAACAACAAGACTAAAGCCACTGTCTACACAACATCTCTCGCTATTCCTATCCAATTGATAAAGGGATACTGATAGTCTGGGCCTAATACCAAACATACCTCGCAGCCAAACCTAACATCTAAGACCTGAGGTCCCATCTAGGACGCATGCCGGGTATGGGGCACCCACCGGTCCGACGCACTCCTCAACGGGGTATGAGGCCACCGCAGCCACCTGCCACCAATCCATCTTTAGAGTTGTACTACCGCATCTACCTTGCACGGTCTAGCTGCCATCGACGCCACCACGACGTCAGACCGCGACACCCTCCTGCGCAAGTCCATCTCCGCGCATCGGACGCCGAGTCACCACAGCGCCATGCCGCCGAAATCTGCCGCCATCAATGAGTGAGATGACGCACCGCTCCACCAAAGAATCCGTCCACTGGTCCCTCAAACCCGTGTACACCTCCAAGAATGACGCCCCCAAGAGGGAAACGACACAAGAGCACCGCCGTCATCTGATATATAGATCTAGGGTTTCCCCCCGAGGTAGCAGATGGTCGCCTTGAACTTCTCCTCGGTGATGCTTTCAAGAAAGGAACGCTGCAAATAGTGCCGCCACCGTCGGCTTTGACCTCTAGCCAAAAGCAGGTTTTCACCCGGATCCGTTCAAAGGTCGTCCATCAAGCATCTTGTGCACGGGCCGCAGCCATCTCTGACGGGGAGTGGACGAAGAATCCAGACCGCCGCCGCCTGACCGGCCACGGCACCACCATGATGCCAAGGTCGGCGTCGCCAGGCCCAGCACGCCCTCCTGTAGCCGACCTCCAGATCTGCCGGCCCGTTGAAACCCATCTGGGCAAGGAAAGGGCCGCGATCTGGGCCGCCGCCACAGGTGCTCCTCAGCCACGGAGAGGGCGCATGCGCAGTCGCCATCGACGCACTCGCCGCCGATCACCTGTTGCGCCTTGCCGCCAGTGAACCGCCGACCCATGAGCCGCCGTCGCCAGGAGGACACCACCACCGCGCGAGGGGGAAAGGCCCTGCCGCCGCCGTCACTGGCCAGGCTGCGCCGCCGTGGCCTTAGGCGGCAGCAGGAGAGAGGAGAGGGACGCGGATGCCTAGGGCCGGCGGCGAGGAATCGCCCCCCGTGTCGCCTAGGGTTGGCGACGCGGGGGTGGACCTCCATTATTTAATTAGGTGCTAGACCTCCATTATTTTGCCAGGCATGTGTGGATTAGTGCTCTAGGTCTTCAGTGCTGAAGAATTTATCCATCTTATCATGCTTCTATCCAGAATTTGTTTTCCGAAATACAGAGCATAAAAGCACGAAAACAGAAATGGTCGTATATGATGTTAAGACCATAAATACTTGTCTCCATTTGCAAATGTAAAAAACTAAATAAATGTGGGCATGATATGGAACGAATATTTCTCGGTTAACTAAGGCTGTGTTTGGCATTGTTATGGATTGTGATAATCTCATTTGTCTTTGCCCATTTCATCGTTTTATTAACCGGTTGTTTCCTATTGTCATGCCTAATTTTCCACAAGAGATTATAAAGCAAGTTCACCACAACATAGTTCAACAACGGCAGACAGAACCTAAGAGTTTGAGGCAGCTGCGCCTGAGCTTGTGAGCGGCGGCTGGTGGCATCCGACCCTGTGAGATTGATAGAATCTGGACCTTATGATCCACATCCAATCTTAATACAGTAACGTGCTCACTCAGTGCAACCAGGTTAAAATCCAAACTCCCAAGTTGCCTTTTTAGATGATTTCTGATATCTGGAAGGAGCAAGGGACACAAGAATGTCACATAAAGATTAGACTAAATCTGCTATTACCAAGCAAGAAATTAGTAGCATGCAAAGAATTCAACACATAATCTTTTAGAGAAAGAAATAAGTTAGGCGCGGTGTGATGACCTGTAAGTGCACCTAGTGCCCTCTAAGGGTTTTAGATGATTAAGTAACAAAACAATTAGACTGGTCATAGTGGGAGTAAAATAGGTAGTAACATAGATGTCATATAAGCAAAAATGGTGAGGTGGCAAGTAGTTAATGAGAAGAGAGTCAAATAGAGTAACATAAGGCCCTTCCCAGTGCTCCATCGTGGACAGGTGCTAAGCATGCCACATAAGCAAAAAAATGACATGGCACAACATTTAAGGAGGGGAGAGAGTTCTTTGGTGACCCCAGGAAGAACCAATGCCAAGCGCAAGAACCTAGGCAAAGCACTTAAATGAAACAATTTGACCAATGCATGAAAAACTTTAGGTGTAACTCATTAAATAAAGTGTGCTTAGCAACAACAAGTTAAGCACTTTTGCATTGAAGAGTTGAATTGCTAAGGTATTTAATGCACTTAGCACCTCATCTAAGCACCTTTGCTTTGGAAGAGGTCTAATATGTTACCATCACATAGCGCTTCCCAATGCAAAATGAGTCTATAAAGTAATAAATGAAGACATTTATGTTACCACACATATGACACTACCCACAATGAAGGTAGTAACATATGCATGTTACTTGTCTAAGTTACTCTCCACTATGACCAGCCTTAAGGGACTAATGTGTTTGTGAGTATACAGAGGTGAAAGTCCCTAAGGATTTGGTTTAACCAAGAGTTATGACCCCTTGTGTGGAACAATTGAAGAACTCGGAATGTCCTCTGAAGCTTGAGAAGCTTTTGTGTAGACTTTTGTTTATTAATTTCTCTATTGTTGCTTCTACTTGTGTCGTAGGACAAATTATACTTTCAAGGGGTGCTTAAGTGAAAGTTAGATTAAAGTCTTCGGTGTGTGCTCAATCCAACCTATTTCTCTGAGAGAGGAGACCTTGAAATCTCCTTCGAGGCGAGTTATTTAGCATCAATGTCCTCGGGACATCGGAGTTAAATGTCTTTGCTGAGGAGCCAAATGTCTTGTCCTGCTAGCGAGTCCACGTACGCTTGATTTGTAAACCGACCGTTATCCATGTGTCGTGTTGTCATTGTGAGTCGGCTCTAACGGTCATCATATCAGCCCGTGGGTTGTCACCCCCGGCTATAAATAACCCCCTACCTCAACCATAAGTGGTCACTACTATGTGAGAAATTGACAAGTATTGTCTGAGCAATCCATTCTTCACACTGATCTTAGAGAATCCTAAGTGAGGAAAAACTCAGAGTCTAAGAACATAAAGTGATTGAGCATCATTGAAGAATTTGATGGAAGCCTAACTTGAGTTTATTACTCTTGAGGACTGTGCATCCTCTAAACGGTTAGGCATCTGTTAAAGAGCATCTAGAGTATGGATTCGCCAAAGAACAAGTATGTGAAGGTTCAGAGATATCTCAAGATCTACCCCCACTAGTAGAAAAGGGCCTATTGTCCTAGTTCGTAAGGGCCTTTTGTCCCGGTTCCAGAACCGGGACTAAAGGGTCGGTACTAATGCCCTGTCCCTTTAGTCCCGGTTCAATCCAGAACCGGGACAGATGGGCCTCCATGTGGCCTGTGCACGGAGCCCAGGCTGGAGGGCCTTTGGTCCCGGTTGGTGGCACCAACCGGGACCAATAGGCATCCACGCGTCAGCATTTCTGTGGCTGGGGTTTTTGTTTTTTTTTTGAAAGGGGGGGGGGTTGGGGGTTTTGGCGGGTTAATTTAGGTGTTCATATATTGTGTTAGCTAGCTATAATTAATAGAGAGAAGTGTCCTCTCTTATGTCCGTGCTTGGTCGATGTTGCATACTATACATACGTATAGAGAGGACTAGACACGCTAGCTAGCTAGTAAGCAGACGAAGGAAATAGAAGATCGTCATGAACATATATGCATACGAAGAGAAGTGATATAGACCATCTCTCCTTCTCCGAGAGATTGGTCGAACAACAAGTTCTCGTATATCTATCCGACACTACCGGCTACATATATACAATAATTATCTCTTACAAATATAATCTCCTAACATACAGACTCATGGTCCACATAGTATTCTCCGTCTTCAGCGATCACGTGGTCAAGAAAGAATGCCGCCAATTCCTCTTGAATTGCTCGCATGCGAGCTGGTGCTACGAGTTCATCCCGCTTCCGAAACATCTAATTTGAAGAAGGGGGTCAATACATATATATATGAATGAATGAAACTCAACACAAATGATGGTAATAAAATAAAATTGTGAATGTTGTTATTTACGTACTTCATATTGTTCGTCAGAGTAGCCCCGCTCACAGGTCGTGTGGCGGATGGACTCGCAAACGTAGTATCCACAGAAATCATTCCCTTGTTCCTGCCGCAACCACTTTACAAGAAATAGAGGTCAATCAAACTGATAAGAAAGAATGCCAAATGGTATTGATGAAACTAGCGCTTGAATCAATAGGAGATGCGCGGAACATGCTACTATAGTACTTACTTTCGGGTGTCTAAATTGCAGCTTCTTCGGGAGTCCTGGAGCTTTTTTGGTGAATTTTTTCCAAACCCTGCCAGACAAAGAAAACAATTACTTGATATATCAGGAAATGAACAAAGTTGCTGATATGGTGGATAATGATCGATTTAACTTACTTCTCGAGCATTTGAGTCATGTTCGCATAGTCCTGGGGATCTTTTCGTCTTGAGTCTAAGACGGTTACTAGTCCCTGCTCAAGCTTAATCTCTAGGAGAATATAGTGGAAACTGCACACGCATGCATAACTCATCAATTACATTACTATAATCTTGACTAATATATAAGGGAAACCAAATACGCACAAGACAGTAACACTCACTTGAAGTTGTAAGGAAAGAGTATTATATCTTTGTTTTCATTTATTACCAACGATCGTAGCAAGTTGGCCTCAGTATCTGCGGCATGAAATTTAACCTCAGTTGCATCTATGAGATATGTGTTAATGAACCCAATATTATCGACTTGTCTTTTCTTCAATTCGGCGATCTTCAATCTGCATAATATAGTAAGGATAATTATAAATACATGCAATGAAAGAGCTGAGCTATATAGAGAGACTTAATGACAGAAGTAGTACTACTTACAGACAGTAGTAGGTGACCGTTGCTTTATCGAGGGCCAATTGATTGAAAAACTGAAAGAACTCCTCAAATGGAATAGGCAACAGTTCAATTCCAACGAGTTCATGCTCCTTTTTAACTCTCACATACAAAGTACTCCTCCCCCCAGACTCTCTGCAGATTTTCAAGTACCAATCATGCAATCTTCGCATAATCGTTGATAGAGATCTTTCATCTTTGACGAGAGGCTTCTCGTACTTGTATCTTTGTATCTGCACCTCCATGAAATCATAATGTACATCGTCGGGCAGGTAATCGCCAAGATTGCTATAACCGGGCACCATCCTCGGATCATTAGTGACGATGTCGCTAGGCACCTTGAGCGGGGGGCACGATTGCTTCGCTTGTTCGCCGAGCTGGGCAATTTGTTTCCCAGCTCGTCGTTCTTTCAGCCTTTGATCACTGATAGTACTTCCCGACCGCTCCACTTCGGCAAATTCCTTTCCAATAATGCGCTCATAGTTTTCTTTCGGCAGAGACTTGGGTGGTTTTGTCAGGGCAGCCAGAGTGCGCTTCGCTTTCATCGGATCTACCTTCTCCTCCGGAGGTGGATGTTTCTTTGCTTTCACCCCTTCAAAGAAGTTCCTCACTTCTTCTCGCGCGATCTCGGTGTTCTCCTCCGGGGTCCTCTCGTATGGTAACTTCTCTGGAGTCTTCAGAGAAGGACCGAATCTGTATGTCCTCCCGCCTCTGGCTGTACTGCTAGACGCCGGCAGAGCAGACGGAGCGGTTGTCTTCTTTACTTGCTTACGAGGCGGAGGAGAAGGACTACGACGTGCCGGAGTAGCCGGAGCGGCGGCAGGTCTCTTCCGCCCTTGCTGACGAGGCGGAGAAGGAGGAGGCTAGCTGCTCAGGCGCGCCGGCGCAGGCGGAGAAGGAGGCGGAGTGCCTCCACGCGCCGGAGAAGGAGCCGGCCGAGTGCCCTGATCGTCACTCACCGGAGGAGGAGGCGGTGGAGGAGGCGAAGTGCCCTGACTCGCCGGAGGAGGAGGAGGCGGAGGCGTCCAGTTCGGAAGGTTGATGAGCTCCTTCCGCCATAGGCATGGAGTCTTCAGAGCAGAACCCAGCCGAGTCTCCCCTTCACCTGTAGGGTGGTCAAGCTGGAGGTCCTCAAATCCCTCTGTTATTTCATCCACCATCACCCTAGCATATCCTTCTAGAATCGGCCGGCAGTGAAAAGTTGCGCCGGGTTTAGTAGGAAAAACAGAGCCAACAGCCGCCTTGACCTTCATATTAATCCATTGCGTCATAAGGTGGCAATTTTGAGACTCCGTGATAGCATCCACGGGATAGCTGGCAGGAGTCGTCAAGACATGCTCCGGCTAAAGCAGCTCGGTGGAAGCCACGCTGCTTCTCCTCTGAGATGGCGGGGTAGCTTCAAGGGAAGCTTCGGCAGTTCGTTTGCTGTGATTTGCTTCTCGTTCCTCTATCGCTTGTACCCTTGCTTGCAGCGCCTACATTTGGGTCTGCTGCACTTTTTTCCTCCTCTCCTGGCATTTGTAACCACCTGCGTCTAGAAACCCAACCTTCCACGGAATGGAGCCTGGCGTGCCTCATGTCTGTCCAGGGTGCTCGGGATTCCCGAGGGCCATTGTGAGCTCGTCGTTCTCTCTGTCTGGAACGAACGTCCCTTGCTGCGCTGCTTCGATATACTGCTGAAGCTTCTTGACTGGTATGTCCATTTAATCGTTCGTCCAAATGCACTTTCCTGATACAGGGTCCAAGGTTCCGCCAGCCCCGAAGAACCAAGTCCGGCAACGGTCTGGCCAGTTAATTGTCTCTGGTTCGATCCCTTTATCAACCAAATCATTCTCAGTCTTGGCCCACTTAGGCCGGGCTACGAGGTAGCCACCTGACCCCGTGTGATGGTGATGCTTCTTCTTCGCAACATTTTGCTTGTTTGTCGCCGACATCTTCTTACTCTTTTCCGATGTCTTGTGGGCCACAAATGCGGGCCAGTGATCTCTGATCTTCTCATATCTGCCCTTGAATTCTGGTGTCTCTTTATTTTCGACAAACTTATTCAACTCTTTCTTCCACCTCCTGAATAGTTTTGCCATCCTCTTAAGAGCAAAATACTTGATTAATTGCTCTTTAACTGGCTTCTCCAGATCATCCTCTTGCGGTAGGGTGAAATTTGACTTCAGCTCAGTCCAAAGATCATTTTTTCTGCATATCATTGACATAAGACACCTCAGGGTCTTCTGTAGCCGGCTTTAACCATTGCTGGATGCTGATCGGGATCTTGTCCCTAACCAAAACCCCGCACTGAGCAACAAATGCGCTCTTTGTCCGGAGGGGTTCAATCGATTGGCCGTCGGGCGCGATTGCTATGATCTCAAACTTTTCATTCGAGCTCAACTTTTTCTTTGGGCCTCTTCTCTTTACCGAAGTTGTGCTCGATCCGGAGGGCTAGAAAAAAGAATAAAGACTTAATTAATATGTGTACATACCAAAACAATGAATGCATCAATTAGCTAGTCAGTAGAAGCTTAACTAATATATATACCTAGCCGGACTCGGTTCGGTCACCGGAGACGTCATCACGGTCTCCTTCTTGCACCGGCATTGGGTCACCGGAGCCGTCCTCACGGTCTCCTTCTTGCACCGGCATTAGGTCACCGGAGCCATCATAATCATAGCCAGCTGCTTCCAGACCATCGGTGTCATTGAGAAACAACGAGCAGACGGCCTCACTTCCTCGTGCGATTATGTCCCCCAACAACTCTTCTTGTACTTCGTCTCGGGCGGTGTCCATAGTTTCTACAAATATTTACAACATGGCAATTATTATTCAAACATGACAGATGGATATATTAGTGGCAAACGTAGAACTAATATTAATTAGTGGCCTCGACGCTGCTTCTCTAGGGTTTGGGGTGGCCTCGACGCTGCTTCTCTAGGGTTTGGGGTGGCCTCGACAACGCTTTAAGGATAAAAAAAAAGAGGAAGAAGAAAAAAAGAGGAGAAGAAAGAATAGAGGAGTAAGAACTCCTATATTCTTTCTTCTCCTCTTTTTTTTCTTCTTCTTCCACTTTTTTTATCGGAAACGAGGGTCGTCGAGGGTTGCCGAGCGGTAGAGGAAACCCTAAATAGCAAGTATCGTGGGTGTGAGATACATGTGGCCGTCGGTGTCGGACACTACATCCACGTCCCACAAGTGATGCGGGCGTCGCCCACGTCACTTGTGGGACGTGGATGTAGAGTCCGACACCGACGCCCACATGTATCTCACACCCACGATACTTGCTATTTAGGGTTTCCTCTACCGCTCGGCGACCCTGACCCTCGACGACCCTCGTTCCCGATAAAAAAAAGAGGAAGAAAAAAAAAGAGGAAACCCTAAATAGCAAGTATCGTGGGTGTGAGATACATGTGGCCGTCGATGTCGGACACTACATCCACGTCCCACAAGTGACGCGGGTCGACGGCCGCGTCACTTGTGGGACGTGGATGTACTGTCCGACACCGACGGCCACATGTATCTCACACCGACGATACTTGCTATTTAGGGTATATCGACCCCTACTCGTGTTGAAGTTATCGGGAGGTGGTATATATATCGACCCCCCCTCGTGTTGAAGTTATCAGGAGGGGGTATATCGACCCCCCCCCTCGTGTTGAAGTTATCGGGAGGGGGTATATTGACCCCCCCCCCCTCGTGTTGAAGTTATCGGGAGGGGTATATCGACGACGACAGATCCGATAAAATATAAGAATACGAAGAAGAAATAAAAAGAGGAGAAGAAGAAAGGAATAGAGGAGAAGATCGAAGAAAAAAAAAGAAGAAAAAAAAGAGGAGGAGAAGAAGAAAGGAATAGAGGAGAAGAAGAAAAAATAGAAAAAATTTCTATTTTTTCTTCTTCTCCTCTATTCCTTTCTTCTTCTCCTCTTAATTTTCTTCCTCTCCTCTTCTTCTCCTCTTCCTTTTCTTCCTCTCCTCTTCTTCTCCTTTTTCCTCTTCTTATTTTCCTTTTTCCTCTCCTAAATATATAAAACTTTTCTAGAAATGAAACTAACCTAAAATGTACTAAATTAGAGAACATATATAGATAATCCGTTTCTAAATATTTAAATCTAACTTTTGCATATATGAACATATTGAAGGAAATATGCCCTAGAGGCAATAATAAAGTTATTATTTATTTCCTTATTTCATGATAAATGTTTATTATTCATGCTAGAATTGTATTAACCGGAAACATAATACATGTGTGAATACATAGACAAACAGAGTGTCACTAGTATGCCTCTACTTGACTAGCTCGTTAATAAAAGATGGTTATGTTTCCTAACCATGGACAAAGAGTTGTTATTTGATTAACGGGATCACATCATTAGGTGAATGATCTGATTGACATGACCCATTCCATTAGCTTAGCACCCGATCGTTTAGTATGTTGCTATTGCTTTCTTCATGACTTATACATGTTCCTATGACTATGAGATTATGCAACTCCCGTTTGCCAGAGGAACACTTTGTGTGCTACCAAACGTCACAACGTAACTGGGTGATTATAAAGGTGCTCTACAGGTGTCTCCAAAGGTACATGTTGGGTTGGCGTATTTCGAGATTAGGATTTGTCACTCCGATTGTCGGAGAGGTATCTCTGGGCCCTCTCGGTAATGCACATCACTTAAGCCTTGCAAGCATTGCAACTAATGAGTTAGTTGCGAGATGATGTATTACGGAATGAGTAAAGAGACTTGCCGGTAACGAGATTGAACTAGGTATTGAGATACCGACGATCGAATCTCGAGCAAGTAACATACCGATGACAAAGGGAACAGCGTATGTTGTTATGCGGTCTGACCGATAAAGATCTTCGTAGAATATGTAGGAGCCAATATGGGCATCCAGGTCCCGCTATTGGTTATTGACCGGAGACATGTCTCGGTCATGTCTACATTGTTCTCGAACCCGTAGGGTCCGCACGCTTAAGGTTACGATGACAGTTATATTATGAGTTTATGCATTTTGATGTACCGAAGGTTGTTTGGAGTCCCAGATGTGATCACGGACATGACGAGGAGTCTCGAAATGGTCGAGACATAAAGATTGATATATTGGAAGCCTATGTTTGGATATCGGAAGTGTTCCGAGTGAAATCGGGATTTTACCGGAGTACCGGGAGGTTACCGGAACCCCCCGGGAGATATATGGGCCATAGTGGGCCTTAGTGGAAAAAAGAAGAGGCAGCCCAACATGGG
This sequence comes from Triticum urartu, assembly GCF_056163025.1. NCBI lineage: Eukaryota > Viridiplantae > Streptophyta > Magnoliopsida > Poales > Poaceae > Triticum > Triticum urartu. The sequence goes on from NC_141877.1 coordinate 363,511,466, forward strand.
CCGCGCGCCCCTCCCCTCCCTTGGTCCGAATAGGACAAGGAGAGGGGGCCGGCCCCTCTCTCTCCTTTCCCCCCTCCGCGAATCCTATTCCAACTAGGATTGGGGGGGAATCCTACTCCCAGAGGGAGTAGGACTCTCCTGGCGCGCCTCTCTATGGCCGGCCGCACCCCCTCCCTTAGTCCTTTATATACGGAGGCAGGGGCACCCCAGAAACAGACAAATTGATCCACGTGATCATATTCTTAGCCGTGTGCGGTGCCCCCTTCCACCATAGTCCTCGATAATATTGTAGCGGAGTTTAGGCGAAGCCCTGCTGCAGTAGTACATCAAGATCGTCACCACGCCAACGTGCTGACGGAACTCTTCCCCGACACTTTGCTGGATCGGAGTCCGGGGATCGTCATCGAGCTGAACGTGTGCTAGAACTCGGAGGTGCCGTAGTTTCGGTGCTTGATCGGTCGGACCGTGGAGACGTACGACTACATCAACCAAACGCTTCTGTTGTCGATCTACAAGGTACGTAGATCATACTCTCCCCTCTCGTTGCTATGCATCACCATGATCTTGCGTGTGCGTAGGAAATTTTTTGAAATTACTACGTTCCCCAACAGTGGCATCCGAGCCTAGGTTTTATGTGTTGATGTTATATGCACGAGTAGAACACAAGTGAGTTGTGGGCGATATAAGTCATACTGCTTACCAGCATGTCATACTTTGGTTCGGCGGTACTGTTGGATGAAGCGGCCCGGACCGACATTACGCGTACGCTTACGCGAGACCGGTTCTCCCGACGTGCTTTGCACAAAGGTGGCTAGCGGGTGACAGTTTCTCCAACTTTAGTTGAACCGAGTGTGGCTACGCCCGGTCCTTGCGAAGGTTAAAACAGCACCAACTTGACAAACTATCGTTGTGGTTTTTTGATGCGTAGGTAAGAACGGTTCTTGCTCAGCCCGTAGCAGCCACGTAAAACTTGCAACAACAAAGTAGAGGACGTCTAACTTGTTTTTGCAGGGCATGTTGTGATGTGATATGGTCAAGACGTGATGAGATATAAGTTGCTGTATGAGATGATCATGTTTTGTTGAAGTTATCGGCAATTGGCAAAATCCTTATGGTTGTCTCTCTATTGCATAAGATGCAAGCGTCCAATAATTGCTTTACTTTATCGCTATGCGATAGCAATAGTTGCAAGAGCAATTGTTGGCGAGACGACCACATGACGACACATTGATATAGATCAAGATGATGGAGATCATGGTGTCATGCCGGTGACGATATAGATCATGACAGTACTTTGGAGATGGACATCAAAGAAGCAATATGATGATGGCCATATCATGTCACATATTTTGATTGCATATGATGTTTATCTTTTATACATCTTTTTTTGCTTAGTTTGACGGTAGCATTTTAAGATGATCTCTCACTAATTATCAAGAAGTGTTCTCCCTGAGTATGCACCATTGCGAAAGTTCTTCGTGCTGAGACACCACGTGATGATCGGGTGTGATAGGCTCTACGTTCAAATACAACGGGTGCAAAACAGTTGCACACGCGGAATACTCAGGTTATACTTGATGAGCCAAGCATATACAGATATGGCCTCGGAACACAGAGACCGAAAGGTCGAGCGTGAATCATATAGTAGATATGATCAACATAGTGATGTTCACCAATGAAACTGCTCCATCTCACGTGATGATCGGACATGGTTTAGTTGATTTAGATCACGTGATCACTTAGAGGATTAGAGGGATGTCTATCTAAGTGGGAGTTCTTAAGTAATATGATTAATTGAACTTAAATTTATCATGAACTTAGTCCTGGTAGTATTTTGCAAATTATGTTGTAGATCAATAGCTCACGTTATTGCTTCCATATGTTTATTTTGATATGTTCCTAGAGAAAAATTGTGTTGAAAGATGTTAGTAGCAATGATGCGGATTGGATCCGTGATCTGAGGTTTATCCTCATTGCTGCATAGAGGAATTATGTCCTTGATGCACCGCTAGGTGATAGACCTATTGCAGGAGCAGATGCTGACGTTATGAACGTTTGGCTAGCTAAATATGATGACTACTTGATAGTTTAGTGCACCATGCTTAACGACTTAGAATCGGGACTTCAAAGACGTTTTGAACGTCATGGACCATATGAGATGTTCCAGGAGTTGAAGTTAATATTTCAAGCAAATACCCGAGTTGAGAGATATGAAGTCTCCAACAAGTTCTATAGCTAAAAGATGGAGGATAATCGCTCAACTAGTGAGCATGTGCTCAGATTGTCTGGGTACTACAATCGCTTGAATCAAGTGGGATTTAATCTTCCAGATAAGATAGTGATTGACAGAATTCTCTAGTCACCACCACCAAGTTAGTAGAACTTCGTGATGAACTATAGTATGCAAGGGATGACGAAAACGAATCCTGAGCTTTTCATGATGATGAAATCGATGAAGGTAGAAATCAAGAAAGAGCATCAAGTGTTGATGGTTGACAAGATCACTAGTTTCAAGAAAAGGGCAAAGGGAAGAAGGGGAACTTCAAGAAGAACAGCAAGCAAGTTGCTGCTCAAGTGAAGAAGCCCAAGTCTGGTCCTAAGCCTGAGACTAAGTGCTTCTACTGCAAAGGGACTGGTCACTGGAAGCGGAACTGCCCCAAGTATTTGGCGGATAAGAAGGATGGCAAAGTGAACAAAAGTATATTTGATATACATGTTATTGATGTGTACTTTACTAGTGTTTATAGCAACCCCTCAGTATTTGATACTGGATCAGTTGCTAAGAGTAGTAACTCGAAACAGGAGTTGCAGAATAATCAGAGACTAGTTAAGGGTGAAGTGACGATGTGTGTTGGAAGTAGTTCCAAGATTGATATGATCATCATCGCACACTCCCCTATACTTTCGGGATTAGTGTTGAACCTAAATAAGTGTTATTTGGTTTTTGCGTTGAGCATGAATATGATTTGATCATGTTTATTGCAATACGGTTATTCATTAAAGTCAGAGAATAATTGTTGTTCTGTTTACATGAATAAAACCTTATATGGTTACACACCCAATGGAAATAGTTCGTTGGATCTCGATCGTAGTGATACACATAATCATAATATTGAAACCAAAAGATGCAAAGTTAATAATGATAGTGCAACTTATTTGTGGCACTACCGTTTAGGTCATATTGGTGTAAAGCGCATGAAGAAACTCCATGCTGATGGGCTTTTGGAATCACTTGATTATGAATCAGTTGATGCTTGCGAACCATGCCTCATGGGCAAGATGACTAAGACTCTGTTCTTCGGAACAATGGAGCGAGCAACAGATTTGTTGGAAATCATACATACTGATGTATGTGGTCCGATAAATATTGAGGCTCGCGACAAGTATCATTATTTTCTGATCTTCACAGATGATTTGAGCAGATATGAGTATATCTACTTGATGAAACATAAGTCTGAAACATTTGAAAAGTTCAAAGAATTTCAGAGTGAAGTGAAAAATCATCGTAACAAGAAAATAAAGTTTCTACGATCTAATCGTAGAGAAGAGTATTTGAGTTATGAGTTTGGCCTTCAGTTTAAAACAATGTGAAATAGTTTCACTACTCACGCCACCTGGAACACCACAATGTAATGGTGTGTCCAAACGTCATAACCGTACTTTATTAGATATGGTGCGATCTATGATGTCTCTTACCGATCTACCACTATCGTTTTGGGGTTATGCATTAGAGACAGCTGCATTCACGTTAAAAGGGCACCATCTAAATCTGTTGAGACGACACCGTATGAACTATGGTTTGGCAAGAAACCAAATTTGTCGTTTCTTAAAGTTTGGGGTTGCGATGCTTATATGAAAAAGTTTCATCCTGATAAGCTCAAACTCAAATCGGAGAAGTGCGTCTTCATAGGATACCCAAAAGAAAATGTTGGGTACACCTTCTATCATAGATCCGAAGGCAAGATATTCGTTGCTTAGAATGGATCCTTTCCAGAGAAGGAGTTTCTCTCGAAAGAAGTGAGTGGGAGGAAAGTAGAACTTGATGAGGTAACTGTACCTGCTCCCTTATTGGAAAGTAGTTCATCACAGAAATCTGTTCCTGTGACTACTACACCAATTAGTGAGGGAGCTAATGATGATGATCATGTAACTTCAGATCAAGTTACTGCCAAATCTCGTAGGTAAACCAGAGTGAGATCCACACCAGAGTGGTACGGTAATCCTATTCTGGAAGTCATGTTACTAGACCATGACGAACTTGCGAACTATGAGGAAGCGATGATGAGCCCAGATTCCGCGAAATGGTTTGAGGCCATGAAATCTGAGATATGATCCATGTATGAGAACAAAGTATGGACTTTGATGGATTTTCCTGATGATTGGCAAGCCATAGAAAATAAATGGATCTTCAAGAGGAAGACGGACGCTGATAGTAGTGTTACTATCTACAAAGCTAGAATTGTCGCAAAAATGTTTTCGACAAAGTTCAAGGTGTTGACTACGATGAGATTTTCTCACTCGTATCTATGCTCAAGTCTGTCCAAATCATGTTAGCAATTGTCGCATTTTATGAAATCTGGCAAATGGATAAACAAAAATGCATTCCTTAATGGATTTACTAAAAAAGAGTTGTATACGATGCAACTAGAAGGTTTTGTCGATCCTAAAGGTGTTAACTAAATATGCAAGCTCCAGCGATCCATCTATGGACTGGTGCAAGAATCTCAGAGTTGGAATATACGCTTTGATAAGTTGATCAAAGCATATAGTTTTATACAGACTTGCGGTGAAGCCTGTATTTATAAGAAAGTGAGTGGGAGCACTACATCATTTCTGATAAGTATATGTGTATGACATATTGTTGATCGGAAATAATGTAGAATTATTCTGCAAAGCATAAAGGAGTGTTTGAAAGGAGTTTTTCAAAGAAAGACCTCGGTAAAGCTGCTTACATATTGAGCATCAAGATCTATAGAGATAGATCAAGACGCTTGATAAGTTTTTTCAATGAGTACATACCTTGACAAGATTTTGAAGTAGTTCAAAATGGAACAGTCAAAGAAAGAGTTCTTGCCCGTGTTGCAAGGTGTGAAATTGAGTAAGACTCAAAGCCCGACCATGGCAGAAGATAGAAATAGAATGAAAGTCATTCCCTATGCCTCAGCCATAGGTTCTATAAAGTATGCCATGTTGTGTACCAGATCTATTGTATACCCTACACTGTGTTAAGCAAGGGAGTACAATAGTGATCTAAGAGTAGATCACTGGACAGCGGTCAAAATTATCCTTAGTGGAATAAGGAAATATTTCTCAATTATGGAGGTGACAAAAAGGTTCGTCGTAAAAAGTTACGTCGATGCAAGTTTTGACACTGATCCAGATGACTCTAAGTCTCAATCTGGATACATATTGAAAGTGGGAGCAATTAGCTAGAGTAGCTCCATGCAGAGCATTGTTGACATAGAAATTTGCAAAATACATGCGGATCTGAATGTGACAGACCCGTTGACTAAGATTCTCTCACAAGCAAAACATGATCACACCTTAGTACTCCTTGGGGGTTAATCACATAGCGATGTGAACTAGATTACTGAATCTAGTAAACCCTTTGGGTGTTGGTCACATGGCGATGTGAACTATGGGTGTTAATCACATGATGATGTGAACTATCGATGTTAATCACATGGTGATGTGATCTAGATTATTGACTCTAGTGCAAGTGGGAGACTGAAGGAAATATGCCCTAGAGGCAATAATAAAGTTATTATTTATTTCCTTATTTCATGATAAATGTTTATTATTCATGCTAGAATTGTATTAACCGGAAACATAATACATGTGTGAATACATAGACAAACAGAGTGTCACTAGTATGCCTCTACTTGACTAGCTCGTTAATAAAAGATGGTTATGTTTCCTAACCATGGACAAAGAGTTGTTATTTGATTAACGGGATCACATCATTAGGTGAATGATCTGATTGACATGACCCATTCCATTAGCTTAGCACCCGATCGTTTAGTATGTTGCTATTGCTTTCTTCATGACTTATACATGTTCCTATGACTATGAGATTATGCAACTCCCGTTTGCCAGAGGAACACTTTGTGTGCTACCAAACGTCACAACGTAACTGGGTGATTATAAAGGTGCTCTACAGGTGTCTCCAAAGGTACATGTTGGGTTGGCGTATTTCGAGATTAGGATTTGTCACTCCGATTGTCGGAGAGGTATCTCTGGGCCCTCTCGGTAATGCACATCACTTAAGCCTTGCAAGCATTGCAACTAATGAGTTAGTTGCGAGATGATGTATTACGGAATGAGTAAAGAGACTTGCCGGTAACGAGATTGAACTAGGTATTGAGATACCGACGATCGAATCTCGAGCAAGTAACATACCGATGACAAAGGGAACAGCGTATGTTGTTATGCGGTCTGACCGATAAAGATCTTCGTAGAATATGTAGGAGCCAATATGGGCATCCAGGTCCCGCTATTGGTTATTGACCGGAGACATGTCTCGGTCATGTCTACATTGTTCTCGAACCCGTAGGGTCCGCACGCTTAAGGTTACGATGACAGTTATATTATGAGTTTATGCATTTTGATGTACCGAAGGTTGTTTGGAGTCCCAGATGTGATCACGGACATGACGAGGAGTCTCGAAATGGTCGAGACATAAAGATTGATATATTGGAAGCCTATGTTTGGATATCGGAAGTGTTCCGAGTGAAATCGGGATTTTACCGGAGTACCGGGAGGTTACCGGAACCCCCCGGGAGATATATGGGCCATAGTGGGCCTTAGTGGAAAAAAGAAGAGGCAGCCCAACATGGGCCGCGCGCCCCTCCCCTCCCTTGGTCCGAATAGGACAAGGAGAGGGGGCCGGCCCCTCTCTCTCCTTTCCCCCCTCCGCGAATCCTATTCCAACTAGGATTGGGGGGGAATCCTACTCCCAGAGGGAGTAGGACTCTCCTGGCGCGCCTCTCTATGGCCGGCCGCACCCCCTCCCTTAGTCCTTTATATACGGAGGCAGGGGCACCCCAGAAACAGACAAATTGATCCACGTGATCATATTCTTAGCCGTGTGCGGTGCCCCCTTCCACCATAGTCCTCGATAATATTGTAGCGGAGTTTAGGCGAAGCCCTGCTGCAGTAGTACATCAAGATCGTCACCACGCCGTCGTGCTGATGGAACTCTTCCCTGACACTTTGCTGGATCGGAGTCCGGGGATCGTCATCGAGCTGAACGTGTGCTAGAACTCGAAGGTGCCGTAGTTTCGGTGCTTGATCGGTCGGACCGTGGAGACGTACGACTACATCAACCAAACGCTTCCGTTGTCGATCTACAAGGTACGTAGATCATACTCTCCCCTCTCGTTGCTATGCATCACCATGATCTTGCGTGTGCGTAGGAAATTTTTTGAAATTACTACGTTCCCCAACACATATATACACAGAGAACATACAAACATATATACATTTTTATAAAAAAGCAAAATACAAAATACAAACATATATATGAAAAAAAATCTGAAAAGAAGCAATATACACAATATATATACTGACATATATACATAATATACACAAAGAAGCAATATACACAATATACACAAGCATATAATATATGAAAAAAAACAGGGGGGGCCGGACCAACGGAGGGGCAGGGCGACGGGCGACGGCGACGGGCGGGCCAGGCGACGGCGACGGACGGGGAGGGGCGACGGCGACGGACGGGGCAGGGGCGGGGCTTCAGGCGGGGCGACGGCGACGAGCGGGGCAGGGCGACGACGACGGGCGGGCCGGGGCGCGCGACGCGCGTCGGGGCAGGGCGGCGAGCGGTGTCGGGCGAGGGCACGGCCGACGGCGAGGCACGGGCGACGGCGACGGCGCGGTCGGGGGCGACTGCAGGGGCGGCGGACGGCGTTGGGGCAGCCTGGCGGCGTCGTCGGGGCCAAATGGTCGATGAGAAACTGAAATTTTCACAAGTCCTGGTTATATACCAAGAGCATGTTGGAAATATGCCCTAGAGGCAATAATAAATTAGTTATTATTATATTTCCTTGTTCATGATAATCGTTTATTATCCATGCTATAATTGTATTGATAGGAAACTCAGATACATGTGTGGATACATAGACAACACCATGTCCCTAGTGAGCCTCTAGTTGACTAGCTCGTTGATCAATAGATGGTTATGGTTTCCTAACCATGGACATTGGATGTCGTTGATAACGGGATCACATCATTAGGAGAATGATGTGATGGACAAGACCCAATCCTAAGCCTAGCACAAGATCATGTAGTTCGTATGCTATAGCTTTTCTAATGTCAAGTATCATTTCCTTAGACCATGAGATTGTGCAACTCCCGGATACCGTAGGAGTGCTTTGGGTGTACCAAACGTCACAACGTAACTGGGTGAATATAAAGGTGCATTACAGGTATCTCCGAAAGTGTCTGTTGGGTTGGCACGAATCGAGACTGGGATTTGTCACTCCGTGTAAACGGAGAGGTATCTCTGGGCCCACTCGGTAGGACATCATCATAATGTGCACAATGTGATCAAGGAGTTGATCACGGGATGATGTGTTACGGAACGAGTAAAGAGACTTGCCGGTAACGAGATTGAACAAGGTATCGGGATACCGACGATCGAATCTCGGGCAAGTATCGTACCGATAGACAAAGGGAATTGAATACGGGATTGATTAAGTCCTTGACATCGTGGTTCATCCGATGAGATCATCGTGGAACATGTGGGAGCCAACATGGGTATCCAGATCCCGCTGTTGGTTATTGACCGGAGAACGTCTCGGTCATGTCTGCATGTCTCCCGAACCCGTAGGGTCTACACACTTAAGGTTCGATGACGCTAGGGTTGTAAAGGAAGTTTGTATGTGGTTACCGAATGTTGTTCGGAGTCCCGGATGAGATCCCGGACATCACGAGGAGTTCCGGAATGGTCCGGAGGTAAAGATTTATATATGGGAAGTCCTGTTTTGGTCACCGGAAGAGTTTCGGGGTTTATCGGTAACGTACCGGGACCACCGGGAGGGTCCCGGGGGTCCACCAAGTGGGGCCACCAACCCCGGAGGCTTGCGTGGGCTGAGAGTGGTGAGGGACCAGCCCCTTAGTGGGTTGGTGCGCCTCCCACAAGGGCCCATGGCGCCTAAGAGGTGGAAAGGAGGCAAACCCTAAGGGATATGGGCCTTAAGGCCCATATTGGTGCGCCTCCCTCTCCTCTCCCCCTCTTGGCCGCCATCCTTGATCCCCATCTAGGGCTGCTGCCCCCCTAGGGGGTGGGAACCCTAGAGGGGGCGCAGCCCCTCCCCTTCCCTATATATATGAGGCCTAGGGCTGCCCATAATACACGCGATTCGATCTCTCGTTGGTGCAGCCCTGCATCTCTCTCTCCCTCCTCTTCTGTGGTGCATGGCGAAGCCCTGCAGGATTGCCATGCTCCTCCATCACCACCACGCCGTTGTGCTGCTGCTGAATGGAGTCTTCCTCAACCTCTCCCTCTCTCCTTGCTGGATCAAGGCGTGGGAGACGTCACCGGGCTGCACGTGTGTTGAACGCGGAGGTGCCGTGCGTTCGGCACTTGATCATCGGTGATTTGAATCACGACGAGTACGACTCCATCAACCCCGTTCACTTGAACGCTTCCGCTTAGCGATCTACAAGGGTATGTAGATGCACTCTCCTTCCCTTCGTTGCTGGTTTCTCCATAGATAGATCTTGGTGACACGTAGGAAAATTTTGAATTTCTGCTACGTTCCCCAACAGTGGCATCATGAGCTAGGTCTATTGCGTAGATTCTATGCACGAGTAGAACACAAAGTAGTTGTGGGCGTTGACTTTATTCAATATGCTTGCCGTTACTAGTCTTATCTTGATTCGGCGGCATCGTGGGATGAAGCGGCCCGGACCAACCTTACACGTACTCTTACGTGAGACCGGTTCCACCGACAAACATGCACTAGTTGCATAAGGTGGCTGGCGGGTGTCTGTCTCTCCCACTTTAGTCGGATCGGATTCGATGAAAAGGGTCCTTATGAAGGGTAAATAGCAATTGGCATATCACGTTGTGGTTTTTGCGTAGGTAAGAAACGTTCTTGCTAGAAACCCATAGCAGCCACGTAAAACATGCAAACAACAATTAGAGGACGTCTAACTTGTTTTTGCAGGGTATGCTATGTGATGTGATATGGCCAAAGGATGTGATGAATGATATATGTGATGTATGAGATTGATCATGTTCTTGTAATAGGAATCACGACTTGCATGTCGATGAGTATGACAACCGGCAGGAGCCATAGGAGTTGTCTTAATTTATTTATGACCTGCGTGTCAACATAAACGTCATGTAATTACTTTACTTTGTTGCTAACCGTTAGCTGTAGTAGTAGAAGTAATAGATGACATGACAACTTCATGGAGACACGATGATGGAGATCATGGTGTCATGCCGGTGACGATGATGATCATGGAGCCCCGAAGATGGAGATCAAAAGGAGCAATATGATATTGGCCATATCATGTCACTATTTGATTGCATGTGATGTTTATCATGTTCATACATCTTATTTGCTTAGAACGACGGTAGTAAATAAGATGATCCCTTACAACAATTTCAAGAAGTGTTCTCCCCTAACTGTGCACCGTTGCAACAGTTCGTAGTTTCGAAGCACCACGTGATGATCGGGTGTTAGATTCATACGTTCATATACAACGGGTGTTGACGAGCCTAGCATGTACAGACATGGCCTCGGAACACATGCAAACACTTAGGTTAACTTGACGAGCCTAGCATGTACAGACACGGCCTCGGAACACAGAAGACCGAAAGGTCAAGCATGAGTCGTATAGAAGATACGATCAACATGAAGATGTTCACCGATGTTGACTAGTCCGTCTCACGTGATGATCGGACACGGCCTAGTTGACTCGGATCATGTAATCACTTAGATGACTGGAGGGATGTCTATCTGAGTGGGAGTTCATAAGATGAACTTAATTATACTGAACATAGTCAAAAGATCTTTGCAAATTATGTCGTAGCTCGCGTTTCAGTTCTACTGTTTAGATATGTTCCTAGAGAAAATTTAGTTGAAAGTTGATAGTAGCAATTATGCGGACTAGGTCCGTAAACCGAGGATTGTCCTCATTGCTTCATAGAAGGCTTATGTCCTTAATGCACCGCTCAGTGTGCTGAACCTCGAACGTTGTCTGTGGATGTTGTGAACATCTGACATACACGTTTTGATAACTACGTGATAGTTCAGTTAAACGGTTTAGAGTTGAGGCATCGAAGACGGTTTTTGAAACGTCACGAAACATATGAGATGTTTCAAGGGCTGAAATTGGGATTTCAGGCTCGTGCCCACGTCAAGAGGTATAAGACCTCCGACGATTTTCTTAGCCTGCAAACTAAGGGAGAAAAGCTCAATTGTTGAGCTTGTGCTCAAATTGTCTGAGTACAACAATCATTTGAATCGAGTGGGAGTTGATCTTCCAGATGAAATAGTGATGTTTCTCCGAAGTCATTACCACCAAGCTGCTTGAGCTTCGTGATGAACTATAATATATCAGGGACATATATGATGATCCTTGAGATGTTCGCGATGTTTGACACCACGAAAGTAGAAATCAAGAAGGAGCATCAATTGTTGATGGTTGGTGAAACCACTAGTTTCAAGAAGGGCAAGGGAACAAAGGGATACTTCATGAAACGGCAATTCAGCTGCTGCACTAGTGAAGAAACCCAAGGTTGAACCCAAACCCGAGACTAAGTGCTTCTGTAATAAGGGGAACAACCACTGGAGCAGAATTACCCTAGATACTTGATAGATTAGAAGGCTGGCAAGGTCGATAGAAGTATATTGGATATACATTATGTTAATGTGTACTTTACTAGTACTCCTAGTAGCACCAGGGTATTAGATACCGGTTCGGTTGCTAAGTGTTAGTAACTCGAAATAAAAGCTACGGAATAAACCGAGACTAGCTAAAGGTGAGCTGACGATATGTGTTGGAAGTGTTTCCAATGTTGATATGATCAAGCATCGCAAGCTCCCTCTACCATCGAGATTGGTGTTTGCGTTGAGCATAGACATGATTGGATTATGTCTATCGTAATACGGTTATTCATTTAAGGAGAATAATGGTTACTCTGTTTATTTGAATAATACCTTCAATGGTCTTACGCCTAAAATGAATGGTTTATTGAATCTCGATCGTAGTGATACACATGTTCATGCCAAAAGATAGTACCACCTACTTGTGGCACTGCCACGTAAGTCATATTGGTATAAAACGCATGAAGAAGCTCCATGTTGATGGATCTTTGGGCTCACTCGTTTTTGAAAAGTTTGAGGCATGTGAACCATGTCTATTGGTGTATATGCATGAAGAAACTCCATGCAAATGGACTGTTTGGACTCACTTGATTTTGAATCACTTGAGACATGCAAATCATACCACATGGGCAAGATGACTGAAAGCCTCGGTTTCAGTAAAATGGAACTAGAAAGCAACCTGTTGGAAGTAATACATTTTGATGTGTGCAATCCAATGAGTGCTGAGGCATGTAGTGGATATCGTTATGTTTTTACTTCACAGATGATTTGAGTAGATGTTGAGTATATTTACTTGATGAATCACGAGTCTGAATTATTGAAAGGTTCAAGTAATTTCAGTGTGAAGTTGAAAGATCGTCGTGATAAGAGGATAAAAATATCTATGATATGATCATAGAGATGAATATCTGAATCACGAGTTTGGCACAGAATTAAGACATTGTGGAAATTGTTTCACAACTAATACAGCCTGGAACACCATAGTGTGATGGTGTGTCCGAACATCATAACTGCACCCTATTGGATATGATGCATACCATGATGTCTCTTATCGAATTACCACGATAGTTTACGGGTTAGGCATTAGAGACAACCACATTCACTTTAAATAGGGCGCCACGTAATTCCGATGATATGACACCGTATGAACTATGGTTTAGAGAAACCTAAGCTGTCATTTCTTAGAAGTTTGGGGCTGCGACGCTTATGTGAAAAGTTTCAGGCTGATAAGCTCGAACCCAAAGCGGATAAATGCATCTTCATAGGACACCCAGAACAGTTGGGTATACCTCTTGTCTCAGATTCGAAAGCAATAAGGGATTGTTTCTAGAATCGGGTCCTTTCTCGAGGAAAAGTTTCTCTCGAAAGAATTGAGTGGGAGGATGGTGGAGACTTGATGAGGTTATTGAACCGTCACTTCAACTAGTGTATAGCAGGGCACAAAGAGTTGTTCCTGTGGCACCTACACCAATTGAAGTGGAAGCTTATGATATTGATCATGAGACTTCGGATCAAGTCACTCCCAAACCTCGTGGGATGACAAGGATGCGTACTACTTCAGAGTGGTACGTAATCCTGTCTTGGAAGTCATGTTGCTAGACAACAATGAACCTACGAGCTATGGAGAAGCGATGGTGGGCCCGGATTCCGATAAATGGCTCGAGGCCATATAATCCGAGAGAGGATCCATATATGAAAACAAAGTGTAGACTTTGGAAGAACTACTTGATGGTCGTAAGGCTGTTGAGTGCAGATGGATTTTAAAAGGAAGACAGACAATGATGGTAAGTGTCACCATTGAGAAAGCTCGACTTGTCGTTAAGGTGTTTCCCGACAAGTTCAAGGAGTTGACTACGGTGAGACTTTCTCACTCGTAGCGATGCTAAGAGTCTGTTGGAATTATATTAGCGATTACTGCATTATTTATGAAATCTTGCAGATACGATGTCAAAACATTGTTTCCTCGACGATTTTCTTGAGGAAAGGTTGTATGTGATACAACCGGAAGTTTTTTTTCAATCCTGAAAGATGCTAATAAGTATGCAAAGCTCCAGCAATCCTTCTAAGGACTGGAGTAAGCATCTCGGAGTTGGAATGTACGCTTTGATGAGATGATCAAAAAATTTGGGTTTATATAAAGTTTATGAGAAACTTGTATTTCCAAAGAAGTGAGTGGGAGCACTATAGAATTTCTGATGAGTATATGTTTTAACATATTGTTGATCGGAAATGACGTAGAATTTCTGGAAAGCATATAGGGTTATTTGGAAAGTGTTTTCAATGGAAAACCTGGATTAAGCTACTTGAGCATTGAGCATCAAGATCTATAAGGATAGATCAAAACGCTTAATGGTACTTTCAAATGAGCACATACCTTGACATGATCTTGAAGGTGTTCAAGATGGACCAGTCAAAGAAGGAGTTCTTGCCTGAGTGGTAAGGTATGAAGTTAAGACTTAAAGCTCGACCACGACAGAAGAGAGAGAAAGGACGAAGGTCGTCCCCTATGCTTAAGACATAGGCTCTACAGTATGCTATGATGTGTGCCGCACCTGAAGTGTGCCTTGCCATGAGTCAGTCAAGGGGTACAAGAGTGATCCAAGAACGGATCACAGGACAGTGGTCAAAGTTATCCTTAGTAACTAGTGGACTAAGGAATTTTCTCGATTATGGAGGTGGTAAAAGAGTTCGTCGTAAAGGGTTACGCCGATGCAAACTTTGACACTAATCCAGATTGTTCTGAGTAGTAAACTGGATTCGTATAGTAGAACAGTTATTTGGAATAGCTCCAAATAGAACATGGTAGCTGCATCTAGGAGATGACATAGAGATTTGTAAAGCACACACGGATCTGAAAGGTTTAGACCCGTTGACTAAAACCTCTCTCACAAGAAACATGATCAAACCTAGAACTCATCGAGTGTTAATCACATGGTAAATGTGAACTAGATTATTTACTCTAGTAAACTCTTTGGGTGTTAGTCACATGGGGATGTGACCTTGAGTGTTAATCACATGGCGATGTGAACTAGATTATTGACTCTAGTGCAAGTGGGAGACTGTTGGAAATATGCCCTAGAGGCAATAATAAATTAGTTATTATTATATTTCCTTGTTCATGATAATCGTTTATTATCCATGCTATAATTGTATTGATAGGAAACTCAGATACATGTGTGGATACATAGACAACACCATGTCCCTAGTGAGCCTCTAGTTGACTAGCTCGTTGATCAATAGATGGTTATGGTTTCCTAACCATGGACATTGGATGTCGTTGATAACGGGATCACATCATTAGGAGAATGATGTGATGGACAAGACCCAATCCTAAGCCTAGCACAAGATCATGTAGTTCGTATGCTATAGCTTTTCTAATGTCAAGTATCATTTCCTTAGACCATGAGATTGTGCAACTCCCGGATACCGTAGGAGTGCTTTGGGTGTACCAAACGTCACAACGTAACTGGGTGAATATAAAGGTGCATTACAGGTATCTCCGAAAGTGTCTGTTGGGTTGGCACGAATCGAGACTGGGATTTGTCACTCCGTGTAAACGGAGAGGTATCTCTGGGCCCACTCGGTAGGACATCATCATAATGTGCACAATGTGATCAAGGAGTTGATCACGGGATGATGTGTTACGGAACGAGTAAAGAGACTTGCCGGTAACGAGATTGAACAAGGTATCGGGATACCGACGATCGAATCTCGGGCAAGTATCGTACCGATAGACAAAGGGAATTGAATACGGGATTGATTAAGTCCTTGACATCGTGGTTCATTCGATGAGATCATCGTGGAACATGTGGGAGCCAACATGGGTATCCAGATCCCGCTGTTGGTTATTGACCGGAGAACGTCTCGGTCATGTCTGCATGTCTCCCGAACCCGTAGGGTCTACACACTTAAGGTTCGATGACGCTAGGGTTGTAAAGGAAGTTTGTATGTGGTTACCGAATGTTGTTCGGAGTCCCTGATGAGATCCCGGACGTCACGAGGAGTTCCAGAATGGTCCGGAGGTAAAGATTTATATATGGGAAGTCCTGTTTTGGTCACCGGAAGAGTTTCGGGGTTTATCGGTAACGTACCGGGACCACCGGGAGGGTCCCGGGGGTCCACCAAGTGGGGCCACCAACCCCGGAGGCTTGCGTGGGCTGAGAGTGGTGAGGGACCAGCCCCTTAGTGGGCTGGTGCGCCTCCCACAAGGGCCCATGGCGCCTAAGAGGTGGAAAGGAGGCAAACCCTAAGGGATATGGGCCTTAAGGCCCATATTGGTGCGCCTCCCTCTCCTCTCCCCCTCTTGGCCGCCATCCTTGATCCCCGTCTAGGGCTGCCGCCCCCCTAGGGGGTGGGAACCCTAGAGGGGGCGCAGCCCCTCCCCTTCCCTATATATATGAGGCCTAGGGCTGCCCATAATACACGCGATTCGATCTCTCGTTGGTGCAGCCCTGCATCTCTCTCTCCCTCCTCTTCTGTGGTGCATGGCGAAGCCCTGCAGGATTGCCACGCTCCTCCATCACCACCACGCCGTTGTGCTGCTGCTGGATGGAGTCTTCCTCAACCTCTCCCTCTCTCCTTGCTGGATCAAGGCGTGGGAGACGTCACCGGGCTGCACGTGTGTTGAACGCGGAGGTGCCGTGCGTTCGGCACTTGATCATCGGTGATTTGAATCACGACGAGTACGACTCCATCAACCCCGTTCACTTGAACGCTTCCGCTTAGCGATCTACAAGGGTATGTAGATGCACTCTCCTTCCCTTCGTTGCTGGTTTCTCCATAGATAGATCTTGGTGACACGTAGGAAAATTTTGAATTTCTGCTACGTTCCCCAACAGAGCATTGGTCTCGGTTTGTGCCACGAACCGTGACCAATGCCCCCTTTAGTCCCGATTGGTGCCATCAACCGGGACCAAAGGCCTGCGCCTGCCAAAGCCACGGTGCGCTGGGATGTTTAGTCCCACCTCGCTAGCTGAGGAGCGGTCGCACCTGTTTATAAGCGTTGCCCCGCCCTCTCCATTGAACTCCTCAGAACTGTAGGCCTTTGGGCCTAATCTCACACCTCTATGCATGTGGGCCTGCTGGGCCTTCTGCGGGCCTGAATCCTGGTCCATGGATGGGCTTCTAGTCGTATTCACGCCGTGGTGGCCCAGTAGGTGGCATTTTTTTTACTATTTATTTTTTCATTTCTACTTAGAACTAAATACTTATAGTTTTTTAGTGATTTTTTTTCTTTTAGGTCACAAAAATTATAAACTTTCTGTTAGTGCCATTAGTTTTAAAATTTGAATAGTTTAAATTGAATTTTTTAAAATTTGTGTGAATCACTAGTTTATGAATAACTTTACTATAAAAATTGATTTTTGAGTCATTCTTTTTCCTGCTATTTAATATTACTATGTTTTATCATTATACTCAATTTGGTAATTTTAGTTAGTCATAACAAATATTATAGGCATTATTTTATTTTTTGCTATTTATTTTTTCATTTCTACTTAGAACAAAATACTTATAGTTTTTTAGTGATTTCTTTTTTCTTTTAGGTCACAAAAATTATAAACTTTCTGCATTATTTATTTTCTTTTCTTTTTTGCTTTATCTTTTAATTCTTTTTGCTTTTAGTTCTAGAAAAATTATAAACTTTCTGTTAGTGCCATTAGTTTTCAAATTTGAAAACATTTTTTTAGTTTTTTTGTTTTTTTTGTTGCTTTATTTATTTTATTTTGTTTCTACTTACAACAAAATACTTATTGTTGCTATTTTTATTTTTTTCAGTTTTTTTGTTTTGTTTTCTGTATTATTTATTTTCTTTTGTTTTTTGCTTTATTTTTTAATTCTTTTTGCTTTTAGGTTAACAAAATTATAAACTTTCTGTTAGTGCCATTAGTTTTAGAAAAATTATAAACTTTCTGTTAGTGCCATTAGTTTTCAAATTTGAATAGTTAAAATTTGAATTCTTTGAAATTTGTGTGAATCACAAGTTTGTGATTAACTTTACTAAAAAAATGAACATAGATGCACCTATAGAGAAAATTCGATCTAAATTCATAGTTTTCAAATGAACTCTGAAAAAGTTGGCATAGCATACTCGTGTGTTACAAAGTTGGCACGGTATCATCATAATAGTTGCGGGAGAAAGTCTTCACTTTTTCTTCGCTTGTGTCATTTGCTTATTGCGCCGTAACCATGGATAATCTTCATCGTTTATCAGGATGTTTGGGTCAGCCTTGACATTGAAGGGAGGAATTTCATGAAACTTTTCATAATCTTCAGACATGTCTGTCTTGCCCTCCACTCCCAGGATATCCCTTTTTCCTGAAAGAACTATGTGGCGCTTTGGCTCATCGTATGATGTATTCGCTTCCTTATCTTTTCTTTTTCTCGGTTTGGTAGACATGTCCTTCACATAGATAACCTGTGCCACATCATTGGCTAGGACGAACGGTTCGTCAGTGTACCCAAGATTTTTCAGATCCACTATTGTCATTCCGTACTGTGGGTCTACCTGTACCCCGCCGCCTGACAGATTGACCCATTTGCACTTAAACAAAGGGACCTTAAAATCATGTCCGTAGTCAAGTTCCCATATGTCCACTATATAACCATAATATGTGTCCTTTCCGCTCTCGGTTGCTACATCAAAGCAGACACCGCTGTTTTGGTTGGTGCTCTTTTGATCTTGGGCGATTTTGTAAAATGTATTCCCATTTATCTCGTATCCTTTGTAAGTCAATACAGTCAAAGATGGTCCCCTGGACAACAAGTACAGCTCATCACAAACAGTGTTTTCACCTCTGAGACGTGTTTTCAACCAACTGCTGAAAGTCCTGATGTGTTCACATGTAATCCAGTCATCGCACTGCTCCGGGTGTTTGGAGCGCAGACTGTTCTTGTGTTCATCGACATACGGGGTCACCAAGGTAGAGTTCTGTAGAACTGTGTAGTGTGCTTGAGACCAAGAATATCCGTCCCTGCATATTATTGAGTCACTTCCAAGAGTGCCTTTTCCAGTCAGTCTCCCCTCATACCGCGATTTAGGGAGACCTATCTTCTTAAGGCCAGGAATGAAGTCAACACAAAACCCGATAACATCCTCTGTTTGATGGCCCATGGAGATGCTTCTTTCTGGCCTAGCGCGGTTACGGACATATTTCTTTAGGACTCCCATGAACCTCTCAAAAGGGAACATATTGTGTAGAAATACGGGCCCCAGGATGACAATCTCGTCGACTAGATGAACTAGGACGTGCGTCATGATATTGAAGAAGGATGGTGGGAACACCAGCTCGAAACTGACAAAGACATTACGCCACATCACTCCTTAGCCTTGGTACGATTTCTGGATCGACCACCTTCTGAGAGATTGCATTAAGGAATGCACATAGCTTCACAGTTGCTAATCGGACGTTTTCCGGTAGAAGCCCCCTCAATGCAACCGGAAGCAGTTGCGTCATAATCACGTGGCAGTCATGAGATTTTAGGCTCTGAAACTTTTTCTCTGGCATATTTATTATTCCCTTTATATTCGACGAGAAGCCAGTCGTGACCTTCATACTGAGCAGGCATTCAAAGAAGATTTCTTTCTCTTCTTTCGTAAGAGCGTAGCTGGCAGGACCTTTATACTGCTTCGGAGGCATGCCGTCTTTTTCGTGCAAACGTTGCAGGTCCTCCCGTGCCTCAGGTGTATCTTTTGTCTTCCCATACACGCCCAAGAAGCCTAGCAGGTTCACGCAAAGGTTCTTCATCACGTGCATCACGTTGATTGAAGAGCGGACCTCTAGGTCTTTCCAGTAGGGTAGGTCCCAAAATATAGATTTCTTCTTCCACATGTGTGTGTGTCCCTCAACGTCATTCGGAACAGCTAGTCCGCCGGGACCCTTTCCAAAGATTACGTGTAAATCATTGACCATAGCAAGTACGTGATCACCGGTACGCATGGCGGGCTTCTTCCGGTGATCTGCCTCGCCTTTGAAATGCTTGCCTTTCTTTTGACATTGATGGTTGGTCGGAAGAAATCGACGATGGCCCAGGTACACATTCTTCCTGCATTTGTCCAGGTATGTACTTTCAGTGTCATCTAAACAGTGCGTGCATGCGTGGTATCCTTTGTTTGTCTATCCTGGAAGGTTACTGAGAGCGGGTCAATCGTTGATGGTCACGAACAGCAACGCCTTTAGGTTAAATTCCTCCTGTTTGTGCTCATTCCACGTACGTACACCGTTTCCATTCCACAGCTGTAAAAGTTCTTCAACTAATGGCCTTAGGTACACATCAATGTCGTTGCCGGGTTGCTTAGGGCCTTGGATGAGAACTGGCATCATAATGAACTTCCGCTTCATGCACATCCAAGGAGGAAGGTTATACATACATAGAGTCACGGGCCAGGTCTGTGATTGCTGCTCTGCTCCCCGAAAGGATTAATGACATCCGCGCTTAAAGCAAACCATACATTCCTTGGGTCCTTTGCAAATTCATCCCAGTACTTTCTCTTGATTTTTCTCCACTGCGACCCGTCAGCGGGTGCTCTCAACTTCCCGTCTTTCTTCCGGTCCTCACTGTGCCATCGCATCAACTTGGCATGCTCTTCGTTTCTGAACAGACATTTCAACCATGGTATTATAGGAGCATACCACATCACCTTCGCAGGAACCCTCTTCCTGGGGGGCTCGCCGTCAACATCACCAGGGTCATCTCGTCTGATCTTATACCGCAATGCACCGCATACCGGGCATGCGTTCAGATCCTTGTATGCACCGCGGTAGAGGATGCAGTCATTAGGGCATGCATGTATCTTCTCCACCTCCAATCCTAGAGGGCATATGATCTTCTTTGTTGCGTATGTAATGTCGGGCAATTCGTTATCCTTTGGAATATTCTTCTTCAATATTTTCAGTAGCTTCTCAAATCCTTTGTCAGCCACAGCATTCTCTGCCTTCCACTGTAGCAATTCCAGTACGGTACCGAGCTTTGTGTTGCCATCTTCACAATTGGGGTACAACCCTTTTTTGTGATCCTCTAACATGCGATCGAACTTCAGCTTCTCCTTTTGACTTTCGCATTGCGTCCTTGCATCGACAATGACCCGGCGGAGATCATCATCATCGGGCACATCGTCTGGTTCCTCTTGATCTTCAGCAGCTTCACCCGTTGCAGCATCATTGGGCACATCGTCTGGTTCCTCTTCATCTTCACCAGCTCCCCCCGTTGCAGCATCACCGTATTCAGGGGGCACATAGTTGTCACCGTACTCTTCTTCTTTGCCGTCTTCCATCACAACCCCTATTTCTCCGTGCCTCGTCCAAACATTGTAGTGTGGCATGAAACCCTTGTAAAGCAGGTGGGAGTGAAGGATTTTCCGGTTAGAGTAAGACCTCATATTCCCACATTCAGTGCATGGACAACACATAAAACCATTCTGCTTGTTTGCCTCAGCCGCATCGAGAAACTCATGCACGCCCTTAATGTACTCGGAGGTGTGTCTGTCACCGTACATCCATTGCCGGTTCATCTGCGTGCATTATATATAATTAAGTGTCCAAATTAATAGAAGTTCATCATCACATTAAAACCAAAGTGCATACATAGTTTTCATCTAACAACATATAGCTCTCCAGAGCATCTAATTAATTAAACCATACATTGAAACTATGTAAAACATTTCAATGCGAAAACAAATGCGATCATAATCGCAACCAAGGTAACAATTGATCCAACGGCATAATGATACCAAGCCTTGGTATGAATGGCATATTTTCTAATCTTTCTAATCTTCAAGCGCATTGCATCCATCTTGATCTTGTGATCATCGACGACATCCGCAACATGCAACTCCAATATCATCTTCTCCTCCTCAATTTTTTTTATTTTTTCCTTCAACAAATTGTTTTCTTATTCAACTAAATTTAACCTCTCGACAATAGGGTCGGTTGGCATTTCCGATTCACATACATCCTACATAAATAAAATCTATGTCACGTTGGTCGGCATAATTTTCATAAACAATAAATGAACCAATAGTTATAAAGATAATATATATATACCACATCCGAATCATAGACAGGACGAGGGCCGACGGGGGCGGATACCAAAACCATCGCACTATCTAAGATGCAATAATAAAAGTAAGAAAATAATACAAGTATCTATGTAAACATACAAGTAAGAATATTTTTCCTTTCAGAAAGAATATAAGAATAAGAGGCTCACCACGGTGGTGCCGGCGATGAGCTCGGCGCGGGTGATCGACGGCGGTGAAGACGGGGACGGGGCGTGACGGACCGCTAAACCTAGACAAATATTGAGGAAAATGGAGCTTGGAGGTCGAGCTTGGAGAGGAGAAAGCTTAAGTAGTGTGGCTCGGGCATTCCATCGAACACCTTGTGTGCATAGGAGGTGAGCTAGAGCACCACCAGCCCTCTCCCCCTCAGCCAGAAAAAAACAGAGCAGTGTGCTCTGCTCTTACGTGAGGGGGTATATATAGGCACCTCATTGGTCCCGGTTGGTGGCATGAACCGGGACTAAAGGGGAGCCTTTGGTCCCGGTTCAAGCCACCAATCGGGACCAATGGTGGTGGGCCAGGAGCGAGGCCCATTGGTCCCGGTTCGTCCCACCAACCGGGACCAAAAGGTCCAGATGAACCGGGACCAATGGCCCACGTGGCCCGGCCGGCCCCCTGGTCTCACGAACCGGGTCCAATGCCCCCATTGGTCCCGGTTCTGGACTGAACCGGGACTAATGGGCTGACCCGGCCTGGACCAAAGCCCTGTTTTCTACTAGTGCCCCGGATGACTGGGGAGTTCCAAAAAACAACCACTGTTCATCACTTCACATGAATTTGATCACTACCAAGAGAGGAAAAAATGTGGGGGGAAAGGGGAGCAGCTACTGAATGGAGGGAGGAGGTCGCGGTGGGGCGGCCGGAGGCAGCGCCAGCGGCGGAGCGCGCGCCAGTGGAGGGGCAGCGGCCCTTGCTGGTCCGATGGTCCATGCATGTACTTGAGGAAGGAGGAGGTCCGATGGGTAGTAGAGGAGAGAGGAGGTAGCAGCGGGGCGGCGGCCGCGGGAGGCGGTGTCGCCGACTGGGCGCGCGACTGTGGAGGGGCGGCGCCGGCGGCGGCGCTGGGTAGGAACCCTAGCTGTCGCTCGGGTCGAAGGGGATCGAGCAGTTTTTTTTTTTGCAAGGATGAGATCTCCTCTCGTGGCTGACCATCGCTCGGAGGAAATAGAACGAATCATTTTTTGACTTGCCAGTGGCAAAGGTGGGTAAATACCACGCAACGTCCAGGGGGCAGCTAAAAATGCATTGCTGAAGTTGGGGGTTCACCTGCTTCGAAAATTACACTACGGGAATCTGTAGCTTTTGCGGCCTCTTTTGGTTCATAGGATAGGATTATCATAGGAATAGGAATCTTGTAGGAAATGAGATAACATGTATCTCAAATCCTATGAGTAGGAATAGGAAACGAGATGTCATTTGGTTGACACAAAAGGAATTTTTCCATTGAGTCTAGACTCTTTTTTATTTTCCTATGAAATGTGAAGGATAGGAACCAATCCTATGTAAAAATAGGAATCCATTTCTATGAACCAAAGGGCTTTAAAGAAAAAAATTCTATAAGAATCCTATTCTCTAGAATTCCTATGAAATTCCTCTAAACCAAAGAAGGCCTTAGCTTCTCACGTTTCTCCCATTGGTTAGCTTATACAGTAGCTTTGAAAAGCCAAAGGCTGGGTCCAAAAGTCCAACCAAACACAGCCCTGAGCTGAGGGGGAATAAGGCGATGACTAAGTTTTCTCGGAGCTCTAGCTGTTTGAACTGGCATAACATATCTATGTGCCTTCGCCGAGCAACGGGTTCTATTTCTTCCCGCTACCTTTACTTTTTGTACTTTCTTCTGTGTTGAAGAATTTTCCTTCATTCTTTGTGGCTGTTGCAAAGACTTGTGTGAGTATTTTCCATTATCCATTGCCTAGCTTTATGATTAGCTTTCTACTCTATTTCTTCTATCTAGCGTGCTTCTGACTCTAGTTATTAGTTTTGCCTCGCATGCTTCTAAGTTTGTGACTGTTTAAGTTCAGTATTTGCATAGTTCTGTTCAATCTCATTTTTTTCGGATAGCGTGTTTTTCCGAAGAAATGGTCAAAAAGAAAAATCTCCCGTTCACGCCCCACCCCCTCTGGTCGATAACTTGATGCTACATAGCCTTTGGAGAGGTGTCTTTTTATAGCATTTCAGAAGAAAGGACAGAAAACATATACTCCCTCCACTGGTTGAAGCTATCAACTTGTGAATATTCACAGAACGTCAAGGCTAACATTTATATACCAAATTTTCAGTGAAACCTATGATACCCGCTGAACACATTTGAAAGCATCTCATCAGGCAGATTCAAAAGCTAAATCATGAATTCGGAGCAGCAAAACGTTCTTGCTGTCTATGTTTCTGATGCGTCCAGCTTTGGATGTATCCTTGAAAAATAAAACGGCCTTGCTCTTGCTGAAAGCATACAATTTGATGCAAGTGAAGAAAAGAAACATCAACAACAAAGTGAATAAACCATGCTGCCCATGAGCAATCATTTAGAAATGCTGGTAAACAACAGCTGCTTCATATGAACAACGGGCTTGACAATCAAAATTCTTCCATTTGTTGTTATTATACAAAAAAAATGCTTAGGGCCAGAGTGAAATTACATCAAAGGCCTTTAAAACTTTGTTATAAAATCTAGTCTCAAACTTCCCCTCGTCTACAGGTGTTCTCCAAGATATTCTCCCCTTGCCTCCAATGCGAAATTTCTGCTATGCCTATGCTCTATTCACACGGATGGTTTGTCCTTCCAATTCCTGAAATCACATTCAGTTGCAGAACAATAAAACACATGGGAAAATGTTTTAGATTATGGGTCATACAAGGCATACTGTGGGACAAAATTTCATGTTGATAACCCAAGAGCCATGCATGTCTACCAAATGGTTTACTGGGTACAAGAAAAGGTTGTTTGCTTGGGAGCGGTCTACCACTACACTTTAACAGATGTTGCTTACATTTTTTGAATAGCAAACTCAGGTGTGATAATTCACGTGATGAAATATCAAAGTAAATTTGACCAGTAGTCTAGGCATTAAAAAATATAATTTGGTCTGAATTTGATCTAGTTCATCTGAACATGCAAAGTTGGTCCTGGTTGTGTTTCAAACATTATTATTATTTCCGTAGCTGTCGCATATCAAGTTTTGAAACCGTAGTCTGCTTTTTACTGTCAAGTGATGTAATGTGATTGGGAAACAACTGCACACTAGCAGGTGGCATTTTTGTGCAAAAGAAGCTTACTGCATTATTGAAAGTAGAAACCGCAGCTTCCACTTCTTCCTCTGAAGAAAACGTGACAAAACCATATCCCTTGGACTTTGGAGTTCCCGGAATTCGGGATACCGTGGCACTGAGGACCTCCCCTTTTTCAGAGAAGAAGTTCTTGAGCACTTCCGTTGTCACTTTCTTTGCAAGATTGCCAACATAAACCTTGTACTGGCTGTCCACAAATGAAGGTTCCGATTCCGGTGCAGATGTATCAATGTTTGGTAAGAAGCTCTCTGTCACATTCACTTTAATTTTTCTACCTCCAACCTCCTGGTACAATCAAAGCACAAACAAACGTCACTCATGCATCCACTGCGTGCATAAGCATGACCGGACAAACGACGGGATGAAGCTTACTGTGTCATTCAGGCTCTCAATGGCAGCAGCGACCTCCTCCGCCGTGCTCATCGTGACAAACCCGAATCGCCGGCTCCGACCACTATACTTGTCATACATAACCTGTGAAATTATCAGGCAAGCAATCATTTTAGTGAGATAAATACCGGCAAGCAATTCATCACCATAGCCATTTGCATGTTAAGTGGTTTCTATCTTGTAAAATTGGCAGGAAAACTATGATAGTTGATCCCTCCCTAGGGTTTGCATACATCAGGCTCTAGTTATTTGTGTAGTCCAATTCTAGACCGACATGATGCAGAGGCCGGAGGTTTCAATCTCCTTAATAAATAAGTAAATAAATAAATAAATAAATAAATAACAAGAACAAGAACATGATAAGGACTAAATATTATACTGAGTATAGTGAGCAAACAACAGAATGTTTGGAGAATTCGTTATCGCGACCAGATGACGCATTCGATCTTGGAGCGGGTACTGGGCGCGCCGCCGATACCAGAGCAGCATTACATTGCACTAGTGCGTTACCTCGGCCCGCACGACGGTGCCGTGTGCGGCGAACATGGCCGACAGCTCGTCGTTGGTGACGGTCCTGGGGATGTTCCCCACGTAGAGCTTCCGCGTGGCCAGCTCCTCGGGCGCCTCCATCACCGCGGAGGAGGCGAGCACCTTCACCGCCGCCCGGCGCCTGGCCCGCGCCGCCGCGCCGGCCGGCGGCGCGGCGCGGAATGACACGCGGGCGGGGGTCGAGGCGGATGCGGGGCTCCGGCAGCAGCGGCGGTGGAGGGAGGGAGGGGCCGCTAGAGAGGAGATGGTGGTCGCCATTGGAGCTGGAGCGCCTGGAGAGAGCACGGGTGTGGGGAGGAATGGGGTGGCGAAGCGAGGAGGGAGGAGGCAAGAACGTTATCCGGATTCCGGTGTGGTTTTTGTTGGGCCGCTGTGCTCGTGTCGCAGGACGTGCTCTGCTCTCACGGTGCTTCCTCGCTCAAAAGAAAATAAATTGCTCACGGTGCTTCCTCGCTCAAAAGAAAATAAATTGCTCACGGTGCTTCCAGCCAGAAAACAGCCCCCTTAAAAATCATGTTTTTCTTAAACAAACAGTCATTGGGTATGTACGTACAATATCACAAAATTCATGTCAAGACTGCATCCGCAGCTGAAAAGGAGCAAATCTAAGTTTGAATATTCACGTGTGATTTCAGGCACTACACCGCACGAGCGGTTAGCTATCTAAAAAAGATGATTTCACACGCCACCATTCTTTTTTGTCTTGGGCACTCTGATTTTTATCCTTTTGCTCATAGGCATGTACACCTAGGTTGAATTTTGAATTTTGTGGTTTACTAGTATTATTGTAATGACCTTTTTAGAATAAAAAATTATGAATCATGTCTTTTTTATCTAGAATACATGTCAGTGTACAAACCCGCATTAAAGCTGATATGGTGATGCGCATAACCTAAAGTACCCGAACAAAATACACATAAAGTTTTTACCTAGATTCGGGCCCTCTTTTCTGAAGGTAATATGTTACGCGTGCTTTTAGTTTTGATTGATGGTATGGATGTCTTTGTATGAAGAGGTTACAATGGAGTATCATAGGATGTATCGAGATAGTGAATCTATAATTTGGTGTGTCTACACTAACCGTGGTCCCACCTTATGAAGGGAGACAAGGCCTGGGGTTTACATGTGTCCTAGTCGGTTAAGACTGTCTAGATCTTGGGCCTCACCTTGTACGCCAAGCTGGTGGGGCCTTCTAGAGTAGGCCTACCAGCTGAGTGAGAAGACCTGGCCATGCAGTGGCCTGCTAGGCCCCGAGGGCGACCTGGTGGGTCAACTTCTCATCTGATGTTACACCCATGGTATGTTGTACCATCAGTAGCCCCGAGATGGCCAAGAGTTCAGTTGTATTCGGCTTGAGGAAAATCATGCGCTTCATCTTGAATTGGTTGGAGTCATCTTTGACGGGCTCCCTTGGGTTTCTGAAAGTCACATAAAGTTGAGTGTCGGTGAAAGATCATTTATCTCTAGATGGTATTTTAGTGTGATGACAATATGGTTAGTGTAACTAATGACGGTTGCTAAGATTTATCTCAGGTCATTGGTTCCTTGGATGTTTATTAAGGACATGGTTGACCCCCACTTCAAAAAGATCAAAGGCATGGTTTTTTGACATCTCAAAACTTATGTTTCGATTTTATTTGAGTCGTAGGACAACCACGCTATCAAGAGGGGGAAGCTCGTTGAATGATAGTGTGGGAACACCTAAAACCCATACACTAACCTTTCTACACCTACCACCAAAAAGGAGCCCTCTATCATTCAAGTCCTTGTCCTCATTGTGCCTAAGGGGTGTGCCAAAATCTTCTGGTCACCCCGTGCGCATAGGCTAGTGGGCAGCCCTCTGGACCCTCGTGCACATGGGGTAGCGTGCAACCCTTTGGACACCCTGTTCGCATGAGGTCTTTGACCCTCATGCCCACGGGGTAGTGGCTTAGCCACTGGACACTAATGAGTGTTATTTTTACGCACTTCACATGGTTGTTTAAATCAGATAATCTCAAAATTTATGAGAAAATCACTTTGATATTGCTACCAGTGACTAATGAATGTGAGAGATCATGAAATCCCTTGTTTAGCGTGTTTTTGCGGGGGGAAATGGCCCAAACATGAAAGAATATCATCATATGGAAGGAAAAATGAAGTTTGGTGAAAGAGGCAAATCAGCAGGAGGCACGAGGATCAATCTAGATCGCAAGACGATACATGGTATGTGCACGCCCCGCTCGTACTGCCACTCGTACCACACGTCATCAACACCAGGTCGTCCACCTAACCAACTTCTATAAGTGGGTCAACGCCAACATCTCAATATAGAGCACCATTAGCAAAGTGGAGAACCAGGACCCATCTTCCAACCCTAGCCGCCACCATTTCCCATCTCGCCTCCATAGCCGCCGCCATCATCCGCACCGCAACCATTCTCTCCACTTGTAATGGGTGTATCACATCCGACAACTATTGTAAGACATATTATCAATCAATAATCCATCTTTATGTCATCTTCAATGAGTTCATCTTGCGATCCGATTGTCGTATGTGAGTAATTTAGCAAGGCAATGGGTTGTGGCAAGGCTTTGCAACTTTGTGTATCTGTGCACTGGATCATTGGAACAACTTCGTGTATTTGACATTATTTGCATGTGTCTGATTGCAACAGAGTTGTCTCTTGTCTTGTTCTCGTTCTAAGGCCCTGCAGTTACCCAAGATCCCATAGATCGATCAAGAAGAAGGTAAGCAGTGAAGAGGTTGTGGAACGCTATCCTAAACAACAATGGGAGAAAGGGTTAGTACGGTAGTAGAAAGAAATTTCTTAGGGACGAATGAGGTGTAGTCATTAACACCCAATGCTTTTGTTCGACTATTTATTCTTAATAACTGAGGTAACCACGCGTGACGATAAGGGCCATGGGTTGGACAACTGACTTTTGATGCAGACCATGCATTGGTCAAGACGTATTTGGGACACATCCCCCACTTCATCGCGTAGCAAGCACATCATAGCGATTTGTCTTTCAAGATGATATCCCAGGCGCAAATGTAAGGTTGTGAGAGTAAGACCTCATACCCATCCATATTTTCATATCAGTGCTTATACTCAAAAAGGTTGTTAAAGGTCTGGTCAAAACACTGAAATTTAGTTCGATGAACAATAACTTGTCAAACTCTTTGTCGTAATGCACATTCTCTCGTGGGTTCAGTAACCCAGAATCACTCCTTAGGGAAAGGCAAGGGAACTTTCTACTATCCAAACCGGATCTCAACACTTTATTTGAACTTTGATTTTGTGTATGACATTTTTCATTTTATAGGCCACCACTACAAATAGAGTTGAAATACCCTTCCCAATCTTTAGAACTTTGGCAACAAAAATTTGGCGCCACGATGACAACTTATGTGGAATGTCTTTTCAGCCACATAGATAGATATAATGGACACTTGTGGGATGGATTTGGTTCAAGATATGGATGCAGAAGCAATATTCCCGCTTAGTACAAATAGGTTTTGGCTAGAAAGGCTCTAAGAAACACACTTGTCCGAGGGCCATGAGTAATGATTTTTATCATGTGACCTATTCACCCCGTCTAGACTATACTAAGCGATGTTGCAACCACCAAGCGTCCGTCGAGCGCAATCAACATATTCCACCATGGCGTATCGCCCTTCCATGTCAAGTGTGACATCCTGGCTTATTAGGAATGATAGATTACTCATATCAACAAGGCGCATCTTATTTTTCATAAGCCATCTCCAATGAACCTCCAAGTTAAGTATTTAGGGATGGGTGACCGATTAAGAAGTTCTTTCGGGTGCGCACAAGTGAGGATAAAGTGCGCATGAAAGACTAGTGTTGGTTTGTGGGGCCAGTCTGGACTCCGCCAGGCGTAGTGGATGGGAACCGATGGGTGTTGAGGAACGTAGCAATAATTCAAAATTTTCCTACGTGTCACCAAGATCAATCTAAGAGATACTAGAAACGAGAGAGAGGGAGTGCATCTTCATACCCTTGAAGATCGCTAAGCGGAAGCGTTGCAAGAACGCAGTTGGTGGTGTCGTATACGTAGCGATTCAGATCGCGGTCGATTCCGATCTAAGCACCGAACAACGGCGCCTCCGCGTTCAACACACGTACAGCCCGAGGACGTCTCCTCCTTCTTGATCCAGCAAGGGGAGAGGAGAAGTTGAGGGAGAACTCCAGCAGCACGACGGCGTGGTGGCGATGGAGCTCGTGGTTCTCCAGTAGACCTTCGCTAAGCACTACTACGGAGGAGGAGTTGGAGGAGGAGAGGGTTGCACCAGGGGATGGGGTGCGGCTGCCCTCTCTCTCCCTCACTATATATAGGGGGAAGGAGTGGAGGAGGCGCCCTAGGGTTCCCTAGGAGAGGGGCGGCGGCCACAGGGGAAACCTTAGATGGGTTTGGGCGCCCCCACCCCTAGGAAACTTGCCCCCCAAGCCAGGAGGGGTGGTTGCCCTAGGGGAGGCGCCCCCACCTCTCCAGGTTACGTGAGATGGGGTGGGAGGGGCGCTCAGCCCCTTAGTGGGCTGATGTGCCCCCTCCCCTTGGCCCATAAGGCCCCCCAACTCTTGTCGGGCCTCCGAAACCCCTTTCGGACACGTTGGTCGTCACCCGGTACCCCCGGAACAATTCTGGACTCCAATACCCTTCGTCCAATATATCGATCTTCACCTCCGGACCATTCCGGAGTTCCTCGTCACGTCCGGGATCTCATCCGAGACTCCGAAAAACCTTCGGTAACCACATACTATTTCCTATTACAACTCTAGCGTCCTCGAACCTTAAGTGTGTAGACCCTACGGGTTCGGGAACCATGCAGACATGACCGAGACACCTCTCCGGCCAATAACCAACAGCGGGATTTGGATACCCATGTTGGCTCCCACATGTTCCACGATGATCTCATCGGATGAACCACGATGTCGAGGATTCAATCAATCCTGTATGCAATTCCCTTTGTCTATCGGTATGTTACTTGCCCGAGATTCGATCGTCGGTATCCCCATACCTCGTTCAATCTCGTTACCGGCAAGTCTCTTTACTCGTTCCGTAACGCATGATCCCGTGACCAACTCCTTAGTCACATTGAGCTCATTATGATGATGCATTACCGAGTGGGCCCAGAGATACCTCTCCATCATACGGAGTGAGAAATTCCAGTCTCGATTCGTGCCAACCCAACAGACACTTTCAGAGATACTTGTAGTGCACCTTTATAGCCACCCAGTTACGTTGTGACGTTTGGTACACCCAAAGCATTCCTACGGTATCCGGGAGTTGCACAATCTCATGGTCTAAGGAAATGATACTTGACATTAGAAAAGCTTTAGCAAACGAACTACACGATCTTGTGCTACGCTTAGGATTGGGTCTTGTCCATCACATCATTCTCCTAATGATGTGATCCCGTTATCAATGACATCCAATGTCCATGGTCAGGAAACCACGACCATCTATTGATCAACGAGCTAGTCAACTAGAGGCTTACTAGGGACATATTACGGTCTATGTATTCACACATGTATTACGGTTTCCAGTTAATACAATCATAGCATGAACAATAGACAATTATCATGAACAAGGAAATACAATAATAACCATTTTATTATTGCCTCTAGGGCATATTTCCAACAGTCTCCCACTTGCACTAGAGTCAATAATCTAGTTCACATCACTATGTGATTGTAATGAATCCAACACCCATGGGGTTTGTTCATATCTCGCTTGTGAGAGAGGTTATTAGTCAATGGGTCTAAACCTTTTAGATCCGTGTGTGATTTACAAATCTCTATATCATCTTGTAGATGCAGCTACCACGCGCTACTTGGAGCTATTTGATAACCCACAAGTATAGGGGATCGCAACAGCTTTCGAGGGTAGAGTATTCAACCCAAATTTATTGATTCGACACAAGGGGAGCCAAAGAATATTCTCAAGTATTAGCAGCTGAGTTGTCAATTCAACCACACCTGGAAACTTAGTATCTGCAGAAAAATGTTTAGTAGCAAAGTAATATGATAGTGATGGTAACGGTAACAAAAGAGTAACGAAAGCAAAGTAATGTTTTTGGTATTTTGTAGTGATTGTAACAATAGCAATGGGAAAGTAAATAAGCGTAAACCAGTATATAGAAAATTCGTAGGCATCGGATCAATGATGGATAATTATGCCGGATGCGGTTCATCATGTAACAGTCATAACATAGGGTGACACAGAACTAGCTCCAATTCATCAATGTAATGTAGGCATGTATTCCGAATATAGTCATACGTGCTTATGGAAAAGAACTTGCATGACATCTTTTGTCCTACCCTCCCGTGGCAGCGGGGTCCTAATGGAAACTAAGGGATATTAAGGCCTCCTTTTAATAGAGAACCGGACAAAGCATTAGCACATAGTGAATACATGAACTCCTCAAACTACGGTCATCACCGGTAAGTATCCCGATTATTGTCACTTCGGGGTTAACGGGTCATAACACATAATAGGTGACTATAGACCTGCAAGATAGGATCAAGAACACTCATATATTGATGAAAACATAATAGGTTCAGATCTGAAATCATGGCACTCCGGCCCTAGTGACAAGCATTAAGCATAGCAAAGTCATAGCAACATCAATCTCAGAACATAGTGGATACTAGGGATCAAACCCTAACAAAACTAACTCGATTACATGGTAAATCTCATCTAACCCATCACCGTCCAGCAAGCCTACGATGGAATTACTCACGCACAGCGATGAGCATCATGAAATTGGTGATGGAGGATGGTTGATGATGACGACGACGACGAATCCCCCTCTCCGGAGCCCCGAACGGACTCCAGATCAGCCCTCCCGAGAGGTTTTAGGGCTTGGCGGCGGCTCCGTGTCGTAAAACACGATGAAATCTTCTCTCCTATTTTTTCTCCCCGAAAGCAGATATATAGAGTTGGAGTTGGAGTCGGGAGGTCTCCAGGGGGCCCACGAGGTAGGGGGCGCGCCCTAGGGGGGGCACCCCCCACCCTCATGGACAGGGTGTGGGCCCCTGGTCTTCATCTTTGGCGAGTATTTTTTATTATTTATTGTAAGATATTCCGTGGAGTTTCAGGTCATTCCGAGAACTTTTGTTTTATGCACATAAAACAACATCATGGCAGTTCTGCTGAAAACAGCGTCAGTCCGGGTTAGTTCCATTCAAATCATACAAGTTGGAGTCCAAAACAAGGGCAAAAGTGTTTGGAAAAGTAGATACGACGGAGACGTATCAACTCCCCCAAGCTTAAACCCTTGATTGTCCTCAAGCAAATCAGTTGACAAACTGAAAGAAATAAAGAAAAACTTTTACAAACTCTGTTTGCTCTTGTTGTTATAAATATGTCAAGCTAGCATTCAAGTTTTCAGCAAAGATTATAACTAACCACATTTGCAATAATTCTCAGGTCTCATGATTACCCATATCAATAGCATAATCAACTAGCAAGCCATAATAATAAATCTCGGATGACAACACTTTATCAAAACAATCATAATATGATATAACAAGATGGTATCTCGCTAGCCCTTTCTGAGACCGCAAAACATAAATGCAGAGCACCTTTAAAGATCAAGGACTGACTAGACATTGTAATTCATGGTAAAAGAGATCCAATCATAGTCACACCCAATATAAATGAACAGTGATGAATGCAAATGACAGCTGCGCTCTCCAACTAGTGCTTTTAATAAGAGGGTGATGACTCAACATAAAAGTAAATAGATAGGCCCTTCACAGAGGGAAGCAGGGATTTGTAGAGGTGCCAGAGCTCGGTTTTGAAATAGAGATAATTAACATTTTGAGCGGTATACTTTCTTTGTCAACATAACAACCAAGAGATGGCGATATCTTCCATGCTACACACATTATAGGCGGTTCCCAAACAGAATGGTAAAGTTTATACTCCCCCTCCACCAACAAACATCAATCCATGGCTTGCTCGAAACAACGAGTGCCTCCAACTAACAACACTCCCAGGGGGAGTTTTGTTTTGCAATTATTTTGATTTAGTTTGCATAAAGCATGGGACTGGGCATCCCGGTGACCAGCCATTTTCTCGTGAGTGAGGAGCGGTGTCAGTGTCAAAACCGGCGGATCTCGGGTAGGGGGTCCCGAACTGTGTGTCTAAGGCGGATGGTAACAGGAGGCAGGGGACATGATGTTTTACCCAGGTTTGGGCCCTCTTGATGGAGGTAAAACCCTACGCCCTGCTTGATTTATTCTTGATGATATGGGTATTACAAGAGTTGATCTACCACGAGATCAGAGAGGCTAAACCCTAGAAGCTAGCCTATGGTATGATTGTATGTTGTCCTACGGACTAAAACCCTCCGGTTTATATAGACACCGGAGGGGGCTAGGGTTACACAAGGTCGGTTACAAAGGAGGAGATATCCATATCTGTACTGCCTAGCTTGCCTTCCACGCCAAGTAGAGTCCCATCCGGGCACAAGACAAAGTCTTCAATCTTGTATCTTCATAGTCCAACAGTCCGGCCAAAGGATAGAGTCCGGCAGTCCGGAGACCCCCTAATCCCGGACTCCCTCAGTAGCCCCTGAACCAGGCTTCAATAACGACGAGTCCGGCGCGCAGTGTTGTCTTCGGCATTGCAAGGCGGGTTCCTCCTCCGGATATACCACAGAATAGTTCAAATAAAGGATAGTGTCCGACCCTGCAAAATAAGTTCCACATACCACCGTACAGAGAATAATATTTCCAAAAATCTGATCTGCTGACGCGTTTTGGCAACACGACATTATGTCATGGCCCGGTGATTATTCGAACTGTTTCCTTTAACTAGCCCCGCACATAACGCGAGGCAGATTCTTGACACGTCTTGTCAAAGCAGAGATCGTGTTCCCCTTATTACGGGATTCTCATCAATATGGGCGTGGGTAACCCAACCGCGCCATCGATTACGGCGCTTGGGGGATAAGCAAGTTTTACCAGGCTAGTGGGGGCGCATAGTTTCGGCCGCCCTTATAAAGGGATAAGGTTTAACCTTTTTCTACCCACGCCTTCTTCCTCCTTGCTCATCCATTCTCGCGCACTCGAGCCCCAACGCCCAAGTCCACATCTTTCTCCTCAACCTTCTCCAAACATGTCCGGAGCGGGAGGCAAGTGGATGACTTCCTCCGTTACGGAGGAACACATCAAAAAGTTGCGCGGAGCCGGATACTTAGCCGCAAATATCGCGCATCGGCTACCCGTTGAGGGGCAGATCGTCCCTACCCCGGAACCTCATGAGAGGGTAGTTTTCCTCCACCACTTCCTTCGCGGACTGGGGTTTCCCCTTCATCCATTCGTCTGCGGTCTCATGTTCTACTATGGGCTGGACTTTCATGATCTGGCCCCGAACTTCATCCTCAACATTTCGGCGTTCATCGTCGTCTGTGAGGCCTTTCTCCGCATCCGCCCCCACTTCGGTCTATGGATGAAGACCTTCAATATCAAGCCGAAGGTGGTGGGTGGCCAACAAGCAGAATGCGGCGGAGCCATGGTGGGCAAGATGCCCAATGTTATATGGCTCGAAGGCTCCTTCGTGGAGACCATAAAGGGGTGGCAATCGGCCTGGTTCTACATCACCGAGCCACGCGACAGCAACTGGGCGGCGGCCCCGAGTTTCGATCTGGATTCCCTACATGGCTCACTTCCTGGAAAGAGAAGGGCTTGTCGTGGGGTTCATCTGTGGAGCTGGACAGACTCCAAAAATGTATCCGGAACATGGCAAGCAAGAAACTCAAGCTTGCCAACATAGTCCAGGTCATGCTCATCCTCCGGATCCTCCCGTGTCAACAACAGGATTTTAAATTGTGGGAGTTCGACTCGGCCCGGCACCAAACTCTGAGCGAGCTCTTTGACACGACGCACAAGGACGTCTGGAGGGTGATGTTCAAGGGCGCCGAGGTCCCTCCCTCTCTCACCGAGGACCGCGGGCTAAGCGTGAAGCGCCGAGCGCATTCGGTGAGTTCTATACATCCGGTAGGATATTTATTTCCCCTTGATTAACCATGTGCGGGGTATGAGCTCCATTCCTTTGACAGGACTGGGTGGAGACGTCGGGGCAGATTAACTGTCCGGCCCCTCTGCCCGAAGACACTGCGGATGCTCGCCTGACGGAGATGCTGACTCCGGCACCTTACCAGGTGCCGGAGAAGACCAAGAAGGCCAAGGGAACCCAAAAGAGTTCCCGGCGCCAGGTGTTATCGGACTCATCGTCCGATAACTCCGCTACGCACTCCTCCCCCGGAGACAAGGAGGAAGATGAAGATGCTCCCCCTTCAGTCGGGGGAGACAAGAAAAGGAAGGCCGCCCCTGCTGGGAGGCCGGAGGGTCCAAGA
Source organism: Triticum urartu (assembly GCF_056163025.1). Classification (NCBI taxonomy): domain Eukaryota; kingdom Viridiplantae; phylum Streptophyta; class Magnoliopsida; order Poales; family Poaceae; genus Triticum; species Triticum urartu. Next base: position 363,547,979 of record NC_141877.1, read on the forward strand.
AGGGAAGGACTCTCCTTCCGGACTACTCCACCACTGCCGCCGAAGGCGAAGACGAGTGGCTGCTCAGGGCCAAGCCCCTGGCAAAGTCGTAAGTATTCGGATACCAGAGTAACTCATGGCATACCTTTGTCGCACTGCTTCTCCTAACGCCGAATTATGATTATGCAGACCGCCACGAACCCGTATCGACATATCCTCGTCGGACGGCTCCTGGACTCGTCGACTATGGATAGCGATCCACTTCCGACCGCCACCTCCCCTTGCCCTACGGACAACGCCGAGGTGTTGTCTCAAGAAGCACCGGGTCGAGGGGAGACAGTTTCGGAGGTACCTCAAGGCGACCTTCCGGACTCCGAGAGCAGAGGGAGCAAGGCTCCCGAGGGCTCCAAGTTCGGCCCTTAGCCGAACACCGCGCCGGAACCTCTGGTGGTTCCGGACTCAGGCAGGCTGCCTCCTTCCAAGAGGGGCAAGACGCCTGTGCCGGTGACCTCTGTCCATCCAGAGGCACCGGTCAATCTACTAGGAGCGCTTCCATCGACGAAGAGCACTGCACTATTATGAGTGCAGTGGTCCAGAAGGTTCAGTCCGTCAAGAGCGGACTGACTGAAGCCTTTGCCAGCATTCTAACAGGCTTTGAGGTAAGTTTTTGAAATATAGGGAAAATATTACCGCATAGACAGTAGCCCCTGATGCTCTGTTCGGTGTTCACAAAGAAAAGCCGTACAGAGGATCAAACAATATCACAGGAGTCTAATATAAGTATGTCTATATGCATATGCAGGCTTCGCTGCTGGCCTCTGCCGCACTGACTGCGGAGGTCGCCGCACTGAAGTAGGACCTCAAAGAGTCCAAGGAAGAGCTCGGCCTTGCCAAGAGGCAGCTCGAGGAGAACAAAGATAAGTAGTACCTAGTCTATGGATATAAAAAGAATGCGATTGCAAAATGACAGGATTATCGTAAATTTGCCAGGGGCCACGACCGAGGTGGCGACCCTGAAGCAAGCACTATCCGAGGCTGAGAACAAAGCGGCCAAGGAGTGCACCGAGCGGGAAAGGCATGAGGCACGGGTGGGCGAGGTGCAGCAAGACCTCCACGCTCTCGTGACGAAGCACGAGGCGTTGGAGCTTGACTTGAAGACGCGAGAGTCCAAGCTTGCCACGGCCCTTGAGATCGCAAAGAATGCCAAGGCCGAAGCCCAAAAGGCCCTCCAGGAGATTGATGCGATGAAGAAGATAGCGGCGGGTAAGGCATTCTATATGCAAAGCAAGCATGTAAAAGTAAATTACTTGTTACTTACCCGAATCCGGAGCTCTCCAGGAGCATTCGCAAATTTGCCTCGCAGCATGTCGGATGCCGCGAAATTTTACTGGGTTGAGGAGGGAAGCTCCACGGAGAAGCTGTTCTGGTCTCAGTATACTGGGACCGAACACCCAGTGCCTATGAGCGACCAGCTAAAGCAGCTGGTCGAGCTACATAAGGCGGCCGAACAGGCCATGAAGGGCTTTATAGTCCGGATGTGGCCTGGCGACGCCCTTCCCAACAGCTACTTCGGTCTGGTGAGGTGGCTTGTGGATGCCTGCCCACGGCTGGAAGTCATCAAGCGGTCCGTCTGCATCGAAGGTGCACGCCGGGCTTTTGCCCGTGTGAAGGTGCAATGGGCCAAGCTGGACGCCGTGAAGCTGATCAAGGAAGGGCCGCCAGAGGGCAAGGAGCATCGCCACCCCGAGATGTACTATGAGGGTGTCCTGAAGGGTGCCCGTCTCGTAGCAGACGAGTGTACGAAAGATGTAATATTTGAGTAAACTTGCTCGTGTGATCCTGTATTCATGAAAACTTGTTCATATGCGCTATGCAACGCTTGTTTGAATTTAAAATATTACCTTCTGTTCGGCTGTTTATCAAATCTGAGAGATGGCTAGTCGTCGGCTTCTGCCCCCATGCCACGAGTGCTAGGGTGTTCGGGATAAACCTGAGCACTCTTGTTCCCATTTTTGGGTCCTTCGAGGGAGGTGCTCAGCACAACGAACAAGGCAATCGGACTATAATGCGTTATCACTCTCACTTAGCCATAGAATTCTATAATTTTAAATTTAGGCGAAGCCCCTAGTGTTCGGAAGGCCGAATTCGGGGCGTGATACACGCCTTAAGCCGGACAGGGCCGACTCCTCGCTCTAAGCGGCATAAGTCTTTAGGGACTCGAAACCTCTCGAACAGCGACCAGTCTCTCGCCTTATCATGACAGTCAGTTTTAGCTTTCTCTACTGAGGTGCTTAGCCCAGCAGAATCGGGGCACAATCGCAGTAGCTCTCCCAGTACTACCTTAGCAGATATAGCGGAACGTAAGGTACCAAAACATGGGAGCTGGGCAAACCCAACTATTGACTCAAGACATGATTCGGAGCTGATGCATATAATGCTATAAGTTCGGGGTGCCGCACTGTCGAAAGTGTTCGAACTTCTCACGCCGTATTATGGGGTATGCTTAAGCCCCTAGCGTATTGGCCGTACCAGAGTGTACGGGTGTTGGATGTCATGAACGAACATATATATATAAAGAAGAATGCAATAATAGTCTTAATGTTGTGCATTTTTTATTCAAGAAGGTGCCTTTAAGCAGAATGATACAGGTAGTGCGATAAGCAAAAAGTAGGACTATGTCCCCTCCAAGGGCAAGCTGAGGAATAGTATTAAATTAAATATGTCACTTGTTATCGTAATCCACCTGGGAATTCCGTGGTGTGACGTAGCTTTCTGTCTCCTGGGTTGCTGCATCATTTGTTCGGCAGTCATGCTGCCGGACAGGGTTTCCAGAGATTAAAGTCCTGAAAAGAGAAAAATAATAAAGCGGGAAGCCCCTAGTGCGGTTAAGCCGCGTCTTGGAGCATGCTGTAGTCGTGCCCTCCCTACCTGTGCCCATGGTATTTTTAATGCGTAATTATGTACGCGTGGCACGAGTTTCGCCGTTTGGCTTGGGCCGGGGTGGGGCCGCATTGCTATGAGAGCTCGGAACGTGCCAGGCGGTCCTGTTGCCGATTACTCCGAGCGCGCTTGAAGGTGTTCGGGTCCTTAAACGCCGAACTAGTGCATTGCCTTCAGAGGCTGCTTTGCGCTTCCGCTGCGAGGGCCGCAGTGTGCTCCTCCGTTCGGAGAGAGCGCTCTGTGTTTCCATTAACTGTAATGACCCCCCGAGGTCCTGGCATCTTGAGCTTGAGGTAAGCATAATGTGGTACCGCATTGAATCTCGCAAATGCGGTTCGCCCGAGCAGTGCATGATAACCACTGCGGAACGGGACTATATCAAAGATTAACTCTTTGCTTCGGAAGTTATCCGGGGATCCGAAGACTACTTCCAGTGTGACTGAGCCTGTGCAATGGGCCCTACACCTGGTATGACGCCTTTAAAGGTCGTTTTTGTGGGTTTGATCCTTGAGTGGTCTATACCCATTTTGCGCACTGTGTCCTGGTAAAGCAGGTTCAGACTGCTGCCGCCGTCCATAAGGACTCGAGTGAGGTGAAATCCGTCAATGATTGGGTCTAGGACCAGTGCAGCAAATCCGCCATGACGGATACTAGTGGGGTGGTCCCTGCGATTGAAGGTGATCGGACAGGAGGACCATGGGTTAAACTTTGGGGCGACTGGCTCCAACGCATATACGTCCCTGAGCGCACGCTTTTGCTCCCTCTTGGGGATGTGGGTTGCACATATCATGTTCACCGTCCACACTTGTGGGGGGAACCTCTTCTGTCCTCCGGTGTTCGGCTGCCAGGGCTCTTCCTCGTCATCGCTATGTGGCCCCTTGTCTTTGTTTTCGGCATTTAACTTGCCGGCCTGCTTGAACACCCAACAGTCCCTGTTGGTGTGGTTGGCTAGCTTGTCGGGGGTACCGTGTATTTGACACGAGCGATCGAGTATACGGTCCAAACTGGACGGGCCCGGAGTGCTTCTTTTGAATGGCTTTTTCCGCTGATCGGGTTTAGAGCCTTTGAATCCGGCATTGACTGTCGTATCCTTGGTATTGTCGCTGTTAATGCGGCGCTTATGTTTGTTGCGACGTGACCTGCTATTGCCGTCCTTGGTATCCGAAGTACCATGGTTCTTTGATATGTTATTACTGCGAGCCAGCCAGCTGTCTTCTCCCGCACAAAAGCGGGTCATGAGTGTCGTGAGGGCTGCCATAGATTTCGGCTTTTCCTGACCAAGGTGCCGGGCTAGCCACTCGTCGTAGATGTTGTGCTTGAAAGCTACTAGGGCCTCTGCATCCGGACAGTCGATGATTTGATTTTTCTTTGTTAGGAACCGTGTCCAGAATTGCCTGGCCGATTCCTTTGGCTGCTGGATTATGTGGCTCAAGTCATCGGCATCTGGTGGTTGCACATAAATGCCCTGAAAGTTGTCGAGGAATGCGGCTTTCAGATCTTCCCAACAGCCAATGGACTCTGCTGGCAAGCTATTGAGACAATGCCGAGCTGGTCCTTTGAGTTTGAGTGGGAGGTATTTAATGGCGTGTAGATCATCACCGCGTGTCATGTGGACATGCAGGAGGAAATCCTCGATCCATACCGTAGGATCTGTTGTGCCGTCGTATGATTATATATTTACGGGTTTGAAACCCTCTGGGATTTGATGATCCATTACTTCGTCTGTGAAGCATAAGGGGTGTGCGGCACCTCTGTACTGGGCTATATCGCGACGCAGCTCCAATGAGTCTTGCCCGCTGTGCTCGGCCCGGCCGGATTTACTTTTACTGTATCCGGCGTGACGATTATCGTCTCGCATAGTGGCGCGCCCTCGTGATCCGTAGATCAATCTTGCATGTTTTGCTTTGTCCTCCAATACGTCTCGCAGGTCTAGCGTAGTTCCCCATGCCTTTTTATTTGAATGGCGTCGGGGTACAGGCTGAGCTTTTGGCTGGAATGCCTCTCTGTCACGGCCACGAGGTGGCCGATCAGCCGCGTCATATGCTTCATCCTCCAGTCGGGGTAGCAACCTGCATTTTGGGTAACTCTTGGAGGGGCGTTCGAGTTTATATTCCTCGGCCGCAAGGACTTCAGTCCATCTGTCAGCTAGCAGATCTTGATCAGCTTGAAGCTGCTGCTACTTTTTCTTAAGGCTATTTGTCGTGGCTATAAGCCGGCGCTTGAAGTGCTCTTGTTCGACGGGATCCTCTGGCACGACGAATTCATCATCGCCGAGGCTTGCCTCGTCTTCGGAGGGAGGCATGTAATTATCATCCTCCGCCTCTTCGTCTGCCGCTCCTTATGGAGGGCTGGCTTCTCCATCCTCCTGCCCTAAATCGTGCTGGAGGGGATTGTTGCCATCTTTGGCACTATCCAGAGTGTTATTATCTCCTGTGCCGGTATCATCACTTTTGCTTTGGCGGGACTTAGAACGGCGTCGCTGACGTCGTCGCTTGGGTTGCTTCTTGGAGAGGTCATCCTCCGATGTCTCGTCGCCATTGCCTTCTTTGGGTGTGTCCATCATGTATATATCGTATGATGAGGTGGCTGTCCAGTGCCCTGTGGGCAGTGGTTTCTCTTCGTCTCCCGCATCATCGTCCATACCGTCGATGTCTTCGGAGTCGAAGTCGAGCATGTCGGTTAAGTCGTCGACAGTGGCTACTAAGTGGGTGGTGGGTGGGCAGCGAATTTCTTCGTCATCCGCATCCCAATCCTATCGGACATAGTTCGGCCAGGATCCTCCTGACAAGGAGAGAGACCTTAATGAGTTCAGTATGTCGCCAAAGGGCGAGTGCTGAAAAATATCCGCGGAGGTAAACTCCATGATCGGCACCCAATCGGATTCGCTAGGAACGAGCGCAGGCGGTTCGGAGTCCGTGGCCAGAGAAGGATCCGACAGTTTGACAACACGACTCTCGTGCAGGGTAAGGTCGATGTTCGGCTCGATCGCCGCTGAGGATAAGGCCTCCGTGGCGGGGTCCATCTACCCGTCCATGGACGGCGCAATTGTCTCCGAATTGAGGGTCGGAGCGGTTGCCGGTGCGATCTCCTGAACGTTGTCCGATGGTAGAGTTAAATCGTACTCATCGTGACTGTGTGACGCACAAGGCAGAGGCTCGAATCCGTCGAAGATCAAGTCTTCACAGATATTGGCCGTGTAGTTTAAGCTTCCAAATATGACCTGGTGGCCAGGGGCGTAACTTTCGATCTGTTCCAGATGGCCAAGCGAGTTGGCCCGTAGTGCGAAGCCGCCGAACACAAAGATCTGTCCGGGGAGAAAAGTCTCACCCTGGACTGCATCACTATTGATGATCGTAGGAGCCATCAAGCCTAACGGCGACGACACAGAGGAACTCTCAATGAAAGCACCAATGTCGGTGTCAAAACCGGTGGATCTCGGGTAGGGGGTCCCGAACTGTGCGTATAAGGCGGATGGTAACAGGAGGCAGGGGACACGATGTTTTACCCGGGTCCGGGCCCTCTTGATGGAGGTAAACCCCTACGTCCTGCTTGATTTATTCTTGATGATATGGGTATTACAAGAGTTGATCTACCACGAGATCGGAGAGGCTAAACCCTAGAAGCTAGCCTATGGTATGATTGTATGTTGTCCTACGGACTAAAACCCTCCGGTTTATATAGACACCAAAGGGGGCTAGGGTTACACAAGGTCGGTTACAAAGGAGGAGATATCCATATCCGTACTGCCTAGCTTGCCTTCCACGCCAAGTAGAGTCCCATACGAGCACGAGATGAAGTCTTCAATCTTGTATCTTCATAGTCCAGCAGTCCGGCCAAAGGATAGAGTCCGGCAGTCCGGAGACCCCCTAATCCCGGACTCCCTCAAGCGGAGTCCACTCCTCTTGAGAATAACCCGCCTAGCATGGAAGATACAGGCAACCCTAGTTGATACATGAGCTTTTCGAGCATACAAAACAGGATGATTATTTGAAGGTTTAGAGTTTGGCACATACAAATTTACTTGGAACGGCAGGTAGATACCGCATATAGGAAGGTATAGTGGACTCATCTGGAATAACTTTGGGGTTTAAGGGATTGGATGCACAAGCAGTATTCCCGCTTAGTACAGGTGAAGGCTAGCAAAAGACTGGGAAACGACCAACTAGAGAGCGACAACAGTCATGAACATGCATTAAAATTAATAAACATTGGATGCAAGCATGAGTAGGATATAATCCACCATGAACATAAATATCGTGAAGGCTATGTTGATTTGTTTCAACTACATGCGTGAACATGTGCCAAGTCAAGTCACTTAAATCATTCAAAGGAGGATACCACCCCATCATACCACATCATAACCATCTCAATAGCATGTTGGCACGCAAGGTAAACCATTATAACTCATAGCTAATCAAGCATGACACAAGCAACTATGATCTCTAATTGTCATTGCAAACATGTTTATTCATAACAAGCTGAATCAAGAACGATGAACTCATCATATTTACAAAAACAAAAGAGGTCAAGTTCATACCATCTTTTCTCATCTCAGTCAGTCCATCATATATCATCATAATTGCCTTTCACTTGCACGACCGAACAATGTGAATAATAATAAGAGTGCACGTGCATTGGACTAAGCTGGAATCTGCGAACATTCAATAAATAGGAGAAGACAAAGTAATATGGGCTCTTTTTTCAGATAAACAATAATGCATATAAGAGTCACTTCAACAATTTAATCATGGTCTTCTCCTACTGATCCCCAAAGAAAAGAAAAGAAATAAAACTATTTACACGGGAAAGCTCCCAACAAGCAAAAGAAGAACATGGAATTTTTTTGGATTTTCTTTTTAATTACTACTACAAGCATGGAAATTAAACTGATTAAAAGCTACAACTAATTTTTTTGGTTTTTCTTAAGGTTTATTAACACACACAAGAAGAAAGCATAAAAGGAAATAAACTAGCATGGATGATACAATGAAAAAGTATGAGCACCGACATCTAGCAATGAGTGTGTGAACATGAATGTAATGTCGATGGGAAATACGTACTCCCCCGAGCTTAGGCTTTTGGCCTAAGTTGGTCTATGGCCACAACTGGCCTGGCGAATATCCATAATAATAGTTGGGGTCGTACTGTGATGCACCGGCTATCGCCTCCTGAGCTGCAGTGTGGCGACGAGCGGCCTCCGCCCTCCTCTCGTACTCATCTGCCTCCTCTCTAGTAATAGTATATCCTCCTCTTGCCTGATAATCAAAGAAAGCAGGAGCAGGGAGAGTAATACGGACAGCACGGCGTCTGTCAAAGATTAGTCGGTACTGGAGAGGTGATTCATTCCTCTCGACAAAATGGTGGTGAACCATAGCATTAAAATCTAAATAGGCAGGAGGTAATTCAATATCATCTTCGCGTACATCTATACCAAGAAAATTAGCTACGCGAGTTGCATAAATTCCACCAAAGAAATCTCCATTAAGTCTATTAAGATGCAACCTACGTGCAACAATGGCTCCCAAATTATATGATTTGTCTCTTAACACAACACTCCTAAGAATACTGAGGTCAGGGACACACACGTGACATGCCTCATCTTTACCATTCACGCATCTACCTATGAAGAGAACAAAATAACGTATAGCAGGAAAGTGGATGCTCCCTATGGTAGCTCGTGTAATATCTCTAGATTCTCCCACAGTTATATTAGCAAGAAAATCTCTAAATTCAGATTTGCGAGGATCCCTTATACTACCCCATTGTGGAAGTTTGCATGCAGTGGTAAAATCCTCTAAGTCCATGGTATAAGATTTATCATAAAGATCAAACAGGACAGTTGAAGAATTACGTGAAGTGGAAAATTCAAACCTCCTCACAAAGGAACTAGTGAGGTTATGATACTGACTGCACTTCTCTTCCTCGAAGCTCACAAGATCAGCGTTACACAAATATGCATTGAATTCTTCTTTTATTCCCGCCCGATCCATAAAATTTTCAGAAGGCCACTCGCAAGGACGCACTAGAGCGTCTCTTGGTGGCTCTTCGTCAGCATCACGCATTGCAAGCCTGGGTCCTTACTTCTTTGAAGAACCACCTTGGAACATCTTCCTAATCATTTTTCTTTCTCTGAAAAATTCTGAATTTTTTTAGTAACTTCAAAATAAAAGTAAACCAAACTCAATAATATTGATAGCAACCACTCCTACAAGTGCATAGGGCCTATATAATGCATCAAAACTACTTTTGACCATATAAATTTGACATGCAAGCTTAAGAACAGGGTCACCTAAGCAGCAAAAATTTGCAATGAATAAAGCACTAGAACAAAAACTAATTGGACCAATGGAGGAGTCACATACCAAGGAACAATCTCTCCAAGCAGTTTTGTGAGAGGTGCTTTGAGCAAGGTGATCGAAAATGGCAGCAAAGAGGGCTGGAACTCGTGCTTGAGTTGGTTTTTCGTGTTTGTGGGAGGAAGAAGAGGATGGGTGCAGGAATAAGTGGAGGAGGGCCACCGTGGGCCCACGAGGCAGGGGGCGCGCTCTCCACCCTCGTGGCAAGGTGGTTGGCCCCCTGGTGTGTTCTTTGTTTCATAAATCCTCAAATATTTCCGAAAAAATCATATTAAATTGGCATGTCATTCTGAGGACTTTTATTTTCGGGACATTTTTATATTGCACGGATAAATCAGGAAACAGACAGAAAAATACTATTTTTTACTTTATTTCAACTAAATAACAGAAAGTATAAAGATGGTACAGAAGGTTGTGCTTCTAGTTTCATCCATCTCATGCTCGTCAAAAGGAATCCACTAACAAGGTTGATCAAGTCTTGTTAACAAACTCATTCCGATTAACATGAAACCGGAGAAATTTCGAATAACAATAGGTTACCTCAACAGGGATATGCACATCCCCAATAATAAGTATATCATATTTCTTCTTGACAGTAGGAAGAGGAAATTCAAAGCCTCCAAATATAATCGATGAATTTTTTTTGATAGAATTGATACTATGAACTTGAGGTTGTTTCCTCGGAAAATGTACCATATGCTAATTACCTCATCAAGTCTCCACCATCCTCCCACTAATTCTTTCGAGAGAAACTTTTCCTCGAGAAAGGACCCGTTTCTAGAAACAATCACTTTTGCTTCCAGATCTGAAATAGGAGGCATAGCCAACTGTTTTGGGTATTCTATGAAGATGCATTTATCCGCTTTGGGTTCGAGCTTATCAGCCTGAAACTTTTTCACATAAGCGTCGCAGCCCCAAACTTTTAAGAAACGACATCTTAGGTTTCTCTAAACCATAGTTCATACGGTGTCGTCTCAACGGAATTGCGTGGTGCCCTATTTAAAGTGAATGTGGTTGTCTCTAATGCCTAACCCATAAATGATAGTGGTAATTTGATAGGAGACATCATGGTATGCATCATATCCAATAGGGTGCAGTTATGATGTTCGGACACACAATCACACTATGGTGTTCCAGGTGATATTAGTTGTGAAACAATTTCCACAATGTCTTAATTGTGTGCCAAACTCGTAACTCAGATATCTTCTATATCTAAATAGCTAGCCCCCACTAACATATTTCTCTCAACATGCAAGCATGCCACATCATCAAGCAATATGCATGGCAAAAGGCCCACCACAACATGCATTCATGCACATGAAAATGTCCACCTCAACATGCAAACATATATTAGATATTTTACAATACATTAATCAAACACAATAAAGCATAGGATTTGCAATTTTAGTTTTCGTAGTATCACTATTCACGTTCCATAGAAATCACATATCATCGAAATGTATTGCAAATATTCCCGCAACAACGTGCGGGGTATCATCTAGTTCATCTATATGATCATATCATAGACATTTTATCCTCTTGTCACGACGATCTTCAACTTCACTCTGAAACTACTTAAACCTTTCAATAATTCAGACTTGTGTTTCATCAAGTAAATATACTTAGCATCTACTCAAATCATCTGTGAAGTAAGAACATAATGATATCCACTGCGTGCCTCAGCACTCATTGGACTGCACACATCAAAATGTATTACTTCCAACAAGTTGCTTTCTTGTTTCATCTTACTGAAAACGAGGCCTTTCAGTCATCTTGCCCATGTGGTATGATTTGCATGTCTCAAGTGATTCAAAATCAAGTGAGTCCAAACGATCCATCTGCATGGAGTTTCTTCATGCATATCTACCAATAGACATGGTTCGCATGTCTCAATTTTTTCAAAAACGAATGAGTCCAAAGATCCATCAACATGGAGCTTCTTCATGCCTTTTATACCAATATGACTCAAATGGCAGTGCCACAAGTATGTGGTACTATCATTACTATCTTATATCTTTTGGCATGAACATGTGTATCATTACGATCGAGATTCAATAAGCCATTCGTTTTAGGTGCAAGACCATTGAAGGTATTATTCAAATAAACAGAGTAACAATTATTCTCCTTAAATGAATAACCGTATTGCGATAAACATAATCCAATCATGTTTATGCTCAATGCAAACACCAAAGCAAACAACATTTATCTAGGTTCAATACTAATCCCGAAGGTAGAGGGAGCGTGCGATGGTGATCATATCATCCTTGGAAACATTTCAACACACATCATCACCTCACCCTTAGCTAGTCTCCGTTTATTCCGTAGCTTTTGTTTCGAGTTACCAATGTTAGCAACTGAACCGGTATCTAATACTCATGTGCTACTAGGAGTACTAGTAAGGTACACATCAATAACACATATATCAAATATACTTTTGTTGACCTTGCCAGCCTTCTCATCTACCAAGTATCTAGGGTAGTTCTACTTCAGTGACCGTTCCCCTCATTACAGAAGCACTTAGTCTCGGATTTGGGTTCATCCTTGGGTTTCTTCACTAGAGCAGCAACTGATTTGTCGTTTCATGAAGTATCCCTTCTTTCCCTTGCCCTTCTTGAAACTAGTGGTTTTACTAACCATCAACAATTGATGCTCCTACTTGATTTCTACTTTTGCGGTGTCAAACATCACGAGTTGCTCAAGGATCATCATGTCTATCCCTGATATGTTATAGTTCATCACGAAGCTCTAATAGTTTGGTGGCAGTGACTATGGAGAACCATCACTATCTTATCTAGAAGATTAACTCCAACTCGATTCAAGCGATTGTAGTACTCAGACAATCTGAGCACATGCTCAACGATTGAGCTTTTCTCCCTTAGTTTGCAGGCTTAAGAAACTTGTCAGAGGTCTCATACCTCTTGACATGGGCACTAGTCTGAAATCCCAATTTCAGTCTTTGGAACATCTCATATGTTCTGCGGCGTTTCAAAATTGTCTTTGGTGCCACAATTCTAAACCGTTAACATTACGCACTGAACTATCACGTAGTCATCAAAACGTGTATGTCAGATGTTTCGCAACATCTACAGATGACACTCGAGGTTCAGCACACCGAGCGGTGCATTAAGGACATAAGCCTTCTGCGCAGCAATGAGGATAATCCTCAGTTTATGGACCCTGTCCGCACAATTTCTACTATCAACTTTCAACTAAATTTTCTCTAGGAACATATCTTAAATAGTAGAACTAAAGCGTAAGCTATGACATAATTTGCAAAGACCTTTTGACTATGTTCATGATAATTAAGTTCATCTGATTATTTAATGGACTCCCACTTAGATAGACATCCCTCTAGTCATCTAAGTGATACATGATCCGAGTCAACTAGGCCGTGTCCGATCATCACGTAAGACGGACTAGTCATCATCGGTGAACATCTCCATGTTGATCGTATATACTATACGACTCATGTTCGACCTTTCGGTCTCTTGTGTTTCGAGGCCATGTCTGTACATGCTAGGCTTGTCAAGTCAACCTAAGTGTTTCACATGTGTAAATTTGGCTTACACCCATTGTATGCGAACGTTAGAATCTATCAGACCCGATCATCATGTGATGCTTAGAAACAACGAGCCTTCGCAATGGTGCATAGTTAGGGGGAACACTTTCTTGAAATTTTAGTGAGGGATCATCTTATTTATGCTACCGTCGTTCTAAGCAAATAAGATGTAATCATGACAAACATTACATGCAAATCATAAAGTGACATGATATGGCCAATATCATCTTGCGCCTTTGATCTCCATATTCGAGGAGCGGCATGATCACCTTCGTCACTGGCATGACACCATGATCTCCATCATCATGAGCTCCATCATCGTGTCTTCATGAAGTTGCCTCGCCAACTATTACTTCTACTACTATGGCTAACGATTAGCAATAAAGTAAACTAATTACATGGCGTTTTCATTGACACGCAGGTCATAAATAAATTAAGACAACTCCTATGGCTCCTGCCGGTTGTCATACTCATCGACATGCAAGTCTTGATTCCTATTACAAGAACATGATCAATCTCATACATCACATATATCATTCATCACATCCTTTTGGCCATATCACATCACATAACATACCCTGCAAAAACAATTTAGACATCCTCTAATTGTTGTTGCATGTTTTACGTGGCTGCTATGGGTTTCTAGCAAAAACGTTTCTTACCTACGCAAAACCACAACGGTGATATGCCAATTACTATTTACCCTTCATAAGGATCCTTTTCCTCGAATCCGATCCGAATAAAGTGGGAGAGACAGACACCCGCCAGCCACCTTATGCATCAAGTGCATGTCAGTCTGTGAAACCAGTCTCACGTAAGCGTACATGTAAGGTCGGTCCGGGCCGCTTCATCCCACAATGCCGCCGGAACAAGATAAGACTAGTAACGGTAAGCAAATTGGACAAATCATCGCCCACAACTGCTTTGTGTTCTACTCGTGCATAGAATCTACGCATAGACCTGGCTCTGATACTATTGTTGGGGAACGTAGCAATAATTCAAAAATTTCCTACATGTCACCAAGATCAATCTAGGAGATACTAGCAACGAGAGAGAGGGAGTGCATCTTCATACCCTTGAAGATCGCTAAGAGGAAGCGTTGCAAGAACGCAGTTGGTGGAGTCGTATATGTAGCGATTCAGATCGCGGTCGATTCCGATCTAAGCACCGAACAACGGCGCCTCCGCGTTCAACACACGTACAGCCCGAGGACGTCTCCTCCTTCTTGATCCAGCAAGGGGAGAGGAGAAGTTGAGGGAGAACTCCAGCAGCACGACGGCGTGGTGGCGATGGAGCTCGTGGTTCTCTAGCAGAGCTTCGCTAAGCAATACTACTACGAAGGAGTTGGAGGAGGAGAGGGCTGCACCAGGGGATGGGGTGCGGCTGCCCTCTCTCTCCCTCACTGTATATAGGGGAAGGGGGTGGAGGAGGCGCCCTAGGGTTCCCTAGGGGAGGGGCGGCGGCCACAGGGGAAACCCTAGATGGGTTTGGGCGCCCTCACCCCTAGGAAACTTGCCCCCCAAGCCAGGAGGGGTGGCTGCCCTAGGGAAGGCGCCCCCACCTCTTCAGGTTATGTGAGATGGGGTGGGAAGGGCGCTCAGCCCCTTAGTGGGTTGATGTGCCCCCTCCCCTTGGCCCATAAGGCCCCCAACGCTTGTCGGGGCCTCCGAAACCCCTTTCGGACACGCTGGTCGTCACCCGGTACCCCCGGAACAATTCCGGACTCCAATACCCTTCGTCCAATATATCGATCTTCACCTCTGGACCATTCCGGAGTTCCTCGTCATGTCCGGGATCTCATCCGGGACTCCGAACAACCTTCGGTAACCACATACTATTTCCCATTACAACTCTAGCGTCATCGAACCTTAAGTGTGTAAATCCTACGGGTTCGGGAACCATGCAGACATGACCGAGACACCTCTCCGGCCAATAACCAACAGCGGGATCTGGATACCCATGCTGGCTCCCACATGTTCCATCGGTATGCAATTCCCTTTGTCTATCGGTATGTTACTTGCCCGAGATTCGATCGTCGGTATCCCCATACCTTGTTCAATCTCGTTACCGGCAAGTCTCTTTACTCGTTCCGTAACGCATGATCCCGTGACCAACTCCTTAGTCACATTGAGCTCATTATGATGATGCATTACCGAGTGGGCCCAGAGATACCTCTCCATCATACGGAGTGACAAATTCCAGTCTCAATTCATGCCAACCCAACAGACACTTTCGGAGATACCTGTAGTGCACCTTTATAGCCACCCAGTTACGTTGTGACGTTTGGTACACCCAAAGCATTCCTACGGTATCCGGGAGTTGCACAATCTCATGGTCTAAGGAAATGATACTTGACATTAGAAAAGCTTTAGCAAACGAACTACACGATCTTGTGCTACGCTTAGGATTGGGTCTTGTCCATCACATCATTCTCCTAATGATGTGATCCTGTTATCAATGACATCCAATGTCCATGGTCAGGAAACCACGACCATTTATTGATCAACAAGCTAGTCAACTAGAGGCTTACTAGAGACATATTATGGTCTATGTATTCACACATGTATTACGGTTTCCAGTTAATACAATTATAGCATGAACAATAGACAATTATCATGAATAAAGAAATATAATAATAACCATTTTATTATTGCCTCTAGGGCATATTTCCAACAATGGGTGTGTCGAGGGTGTTATAAATGGTATCAGAACCGACTCTCATGGTTATGCAGGCGTATGACACATGGGCACATCATGGCATATATGTCAACATTTTAACATTGGACGCACAATGTGTCAAGAGGGAATGTTCCCGCCGATTCCGACAAGGATGCTAGTTCCTTGAATGGGTGTATATGTGACATACTGGCTTCATAGAAATGATAGAGAACTCATATTAATAAGGTGTACATTTTTTCGGAAGCTCATCTCTAAGGAACCTTCACGTTAAGTTTATATTGCGATAACTTGAGGATGGGCGACTAACTCAGGAGTTCTTTCGAGTGAGATTTTTTTTTGCATAAAAGCCTGATGTTAGTCTGAGAGACCAGTTTAGATATCACCCCGTAGACAATCTTCGTGCCTTTACAATCTCAAGTCCTTCATAATATCATCGACGAAAGCCATTGAGGGTGTATTATTTAGGAGACGAACACCCTCAAGAGTAAAAAATAAGGCATAAATCATTCGGTAGAAATCCGCAAAGGATCTTTCGACATAGGACGCCGCTTCGTGTGTTGGTCCTCTAGCTCCTTATTCGACCAACGAAAGAGTTGACGCCGTCGGGAGCTTGTGAGGTTATGTCTCCCTGGATCTGTGGTGGTTGTCCAACCCTTTTCATCACCTTCTTCTCTGGACGGTGGCATGTTTCCTAGGTCGTTGTCACCGACATCTTCTGGCTCCGACCGGTGACTTTCTAGCCGTTGCTTAACAAATTTATTCTGCCTTCAACGGTGTTTTGGAGGTCGAGAGGAGGCATCAACTGTGCTCACGACACATCGCCGATGAGTGTAGAAGGAAGGTGGTGTTGATTTTCCCAAAGACAAGTGTGTAACTTAGTTGTTAGTCTTTTTTAATAAAAAATACTCTGTATTATGTTGGTCAGAAAGTCCGTGAAGACATAATTAAGTAAAGCATCAATCCCTCCTTAAAAAAGTGTTTTGGGCAGTGAGAAAACCCGAAAAAGTCATGGAACCTAAGATTAGGCAAGGTTCCCATAAGTTTTCCCATAATTGAACTCAAGTTTTGTATTTTGCGCCCTAAAAAATACTACTAGTTTGCTCAACTTTGTACTGAGATTTATCTGCGCCGTCCATTCTTCCATGGACCAGCAGGATCGACTTACTTTCATTGCCAGTAGCATCCCCGCAGTTGAACCTCCCCTCCCTCCCCAATTCTCCCCGCCCCTTGAACCCAAACCCTAGCTTACCATCCCGATCCCAAGAACCCACCTCGCCATGGACGACTCCAGCGACGGCGGAGCCACCGCCGGCGGCACTAAGAAGAAGCCTTCTGCGGCGGCCGCCAAGGGGAAGGCGACGGGAAAAGGGAAGGCCACCTCCAAGGCGGCGCCCAAGGCCAAGGAGAGCAGCCTCCTCAAGCAGAGTCAGCTCCTCGAAACCCCCCTTGTTCTTTCGTTTTCTTCTAGAATTCCGTCCTTGCATCGGTTCTATCGGCTGAATCGGGCCCTTTTGGGACTTCTGTGTTGCAGAATCGCCCGCAGAGTTCTTCGCGGAAAACAAGAACATCGCTGGTTTTGACAATGTGAGCTTGTGTAACTCGCTGTTTGTGTTTACTCTGGCGTAGTGGTCGACATCACTGCCTTTGAGGCTTAGATAGATGCCATCCCATTTATTTGCCCCTGGATTAAGCGCAGTCTTGTTTAAAATTGACATGGAACATACTGCGCAGAGCTGGGCTAAATAAGAATGAAACGGTCAATTAAAAAAATGATGGATGAACAGTAATATAGTTTTGAAGCTAATTTCTGTTAGGTGTCAGCAAACTCATTTCAGTGACTTATAATACTTGGCAGCCTGGAAAATCTTTGTACACCACAATGCGGGAGCTAGTTGAGAATGCTCTTGATTCAGCCGAGTCCATCTCCGAGCTCCCTGATATAGAAATTACTATGTAAGTGCTCTTCAACAGCATTTCTATTATCGGGTTCTTTTTCGCTTGGCAATGTTAAAGAACACTCTGTGGATTCCTTCGTATGTCTTGCCAGAGAAGAGATCACTAAGAGCAAATTCAACACAATGATAGGGCTAGTTGATCGAGAGCGCGTTGATGAAGCACTCTATGATGATTTTGAATCATCTAAGGCTCGTGAGGTAATACTACCACTTGCAAAAAAATTAGTAGTTCGGTCATTATTAGTTAAATAAGGTTTGCATACTGATGATATACTTATACTTTCCATATAAATATGTTATTGACACCCATTTATCTGTCTGGATTATCCTCCTTTATTCTGATACTACTGTAAAACTCCTCGATACTTAGAAACGCCTAGCTAAAGAAGCACGTTTCCAAGAAACACAAGCCAAAAATGCTGCTCTTGGGAAGAAAGTTAAGGACACTCCAGCTGCTCGCGGAAAAGGTCGGGGTGAGGCTTCATTTTTTAGAGTGACTTGCAAGGTATTGTCCATAATGACTTAACTTGTATGATGAGAATCTATCTTAGTATCTTTTGAACAATCTTGAATGTTTTGTGTGTCTAGGATAATGGCCGAGGTATGCCGCATGAAGATATCCCAAATATGTTTGGGAGAGGTAAGCAAGCTTTCAATATGATATTTTCTGTCAGATTTATTTTAGATTAAAACACTGAAGAAGGTATAAGGGCATGCTGTGCAACATCACTGGTATTATTGATATTTTAATGCA
Source organism: Triticum urartu (assembly GCF_056163025.1). Lineage (NCBI taxonomy): Eukaryota > Viridiplantae > Streptophyta > Magnoliopsida > Poales > Poaceae > Triticum > Triticum urartu. The sequence goes on from NC_141877.1 coordinate 363,566,201, forward strand.
GTGTTATCGGGAACAAAATATGGTTTGAGGCAGACGCGTGGAAAATTTGGGCTTGGTGCTAAAATGGTAAAATTTCTTCACACAATTAAGTAGGAAACCTTTTTGTTTGTCACGAACTACCCTCTCATAAGAATGTATAGCGTCCATTCCTTTTGAAAGAAACAATGGGATCCAAACATTTGGCTGAATTTTGCCCTTCTCATAACAAAGTTTAGGACTTGTTTCTTTCTTTTGGTTCATAGCTGACTATTTTCTTGTTTATATTGGATAATGAAAATGTGCAGCCATGCAGTATTGTTGGTAGCTTGGAGACATTGATCGTCTTGTGCTGCTTTTCACGATCCTTTTCATTGTGTTCCTGTATAGCCATGTTAGAGATATGATTATAAGAAGAAACAAAAGTTTGAACTACAGTTGTAAAAAGAAAATCAACATTTTAGTTAGAACGGTTGTCCAATTTTCTCACTAAATTTGTGTTTAATCTTCAATAGGGAGACATGTACAGTTATGTTTTACGCTTGTAAACTTTGTGTTCTGATGGTTAAGCTGTCCCATGCATACAGAATGTGTGTGACATTTTGCCTCAGTTGAGTAAGAGTAACTAGCTGCGGTAAGCAGACTTTGAACATTGGACCTTTTATGGATATTCTGATGGATGATTATCTTATTCTGTTACTCTGTAGTTATGAACATGTTTGCAGTTAGGAGTTAAGACTCTTTGTTGCCTGTTCTGTCTAATTGAATTGTACTGCACAAATTCCAGTTAGTTTAACGTGTATTAAACAGGCACTTATTTGGTCAAAGATGAGTACGGGCCTTCCTATTGATATTAAGTCATCGATGAAAGGCCAAGATTATATCACGTTCTGTCGACTTGACATAGATATTCATAAGTAAGTGCTGCTTCTTGGTCAATGCTCTGTGAAATACAGTGAATGACTGGTCATTACTGTTTATCTTCATGTAAGTTGATTAGTTTACCTTGACTAATAATGGTAAATCTTACTACTCAGAAATGTCCCTCACATTCATTTACATGAGAAACGTGAGAACAATGATCACTGGCATGGGGCAGAAATTCAAGTTATTATTGAGGGAAATTGGACAACTCATCGTGTGAGTAGGATCTCCATTTCTTTTTAAAAACTGAAATAGTAAACTATCACTACTAAGCAGATTTATAATTTATTTTCTGCAGTCAAGGATACTACATTACATGCGACAGATGGCTGTCATTACTCCATATGCTCAATTCCTATTTAGATTTCTCTCAGATGCAGCAGAGTATGATTTTTCTTCTCTGGTACTTTGTGTCCTGCTAAATTAATAATCTTCTAATTCTTTGCATAATGACTCTGGTTCTTGCAGAAAAAATTTGACGATAAAATTTGCGCGAAGGACAGATGTTATGCCTCCTGTCCCACTTCTGACAAAGCATCACCCATCTGCTGTTGATTTGCTGCTGATAAAGCGCTTAATTACAGACACTACAAAGCCAAATCTTTTGCAGTTTCTGCAACATGAATTTGTGAATATAAGCAAAGCACATGCTGACCGTCTAATTGGTGAGTTACTTACTTAGTTGTGTGATATGCAGTGTGCTGGGGTTTTCGTGGTGGCTGTGGTAGTGGGGTTGTGAAGTTGAAAATCAAATAACTTAGTCACTATCTACTTTGATAACCATGTATTTCTATGTTTCATATTTCTAAAGTGATATATTTTGATATTTGGAGTAACAATACCTTTAGTAATTACATATGGTCTTGCTTTATACATGGTTTTGAGTTCATGTGTTGCTATTTGCAATATACTATACTTCCAGTCAAATCATTTCTTTGTGAAGCCTGTCTGTTGAGTTAAATATATATAGTGGTACTGCCATTACATACTTTGTTAATCTACCTATGGTTGATACCTTTACCAAATTTATTTTGCATATCACAAATATTCAATTTGACAGGGGAAATGGGGCCTGATTTTAGTGCAAAAACGACAGTCAACAGCCTTACATCACAACAGTTAGTACGAATACATCAGTTGTTTCGGCAGGCTAAGTTTGATGATCCCAGTGGCAATGTATGCATCCCTTTCCACCTTGATTTGTTAATCACTTATCAGCTGCTTATTGACTAGTCTATCTTTCACAAATGTGCAATTAGCAATCACAGTATAGAAATCAACCAATTCTATAGTGTCTTAGTCCTGCAGGTGAATACAATTTACGTCTAGGTATCATAAAAGAGCTGCACCCTGATTTGGTTGCAACACATGCAAGCAGGTATAGCATTTAATCAGAGAATGTCCCAGATGTTGCTTCTATCTTATTTTCAGTTCAATTATCCTAATGTCATAAGGCTACCCCTCTGTTTAGCCCTCAGGTTTTTGAAGGGCATCCATTTATTGTTGAAGCCGGAGTAAGCATTGGTGGAAAAGATGTTAAACAAGTAAGAAACTGTTTGTTTTGTATTTCACAAGGAGTATTTTCTGTCTGTCATCTTAAAATATCCTGAAAACATGTTCTGTCTTGCTCCTTTTGTTGTGGTCTGGATAAAGGAGGAACCACATACCTGAGCAGCAGCCACAAAGTTCAGGATGAGTTAGTTTTATTTCAATGGGTTCTGTTCCAGTTTTCCTTTTGAATAGAGAAGCCGAGAACTAGTTTTTGTGATGTAGTCGGCTCCCATAAGATGACATGGTTTGGAAATTTACTATCACTAGCAGTTAGTGATATAGGTGGATTGGATAGTTTATTTTGTTAGGGGCCCTCTCCACAAAAGGGGGATGCCAATCTATTTCGGTTCAAGCAAGAAACAATCTAGTGCCCTATCCCAGTCTATATCTTATCCTCCCTGTCCTGTATTTTTCTTCCCCAGTCAAGTCTACACCCTCTCCTCCTATGTCCCTACACCCCCAGCATTGAACACCTTTGTTTTCTCGTAGCTGCTTGCAGTGTGTGATGGCAGATATTGTGAATGTCAAAATTGATACTTCCTTCGTCCCATAATATAAGACGTTTTTTCAAGCTAACATAGCTTGCAAAAACGTTCTATATTGTGAGATGGAGGGAGTAGTAGTTTCTTCAATCATTTCATATTTCACATGAAGTGTCTGTTAGATTTCTGCTGATGCTCTTTCTATCTGTTTTTTTTCTCAAGTGCATTAGCATACATTATATATAGTCAAACTCATACAAAGGACTGTTGTACAACAAATAGGACATGTATATATATATATAATGTACACCCTTATGAATTTGCAACTAGCGGACCACAAAACGTGTGGCCCATGTGGTATTAAAAAAAAGCTACCTGCATTTTTAAGATACCCTTGAATCGCTCCATTTACTGATTTAGTGGATAAACATTTGATCACACGGCTAAACCTATTATTTGTGTTAATACCACACCCCGAGCTCCAGTTTAATATACTAGGGAACTACCTTTCCATTGTTAATATTGTCCTTGCCGAGAAGATTCATGCTAAAACAATTTCCTTCTGATGATAGCAATTCTATTTTTTTTCAGGGTCTAAATATTTTTAGGTTTGCAAACCGCATACCACTTCTTTTTGAACAAGGTGCTGATGTCATCACAAGAACTGCCCTAAAAAGGATCAAGTAAGTTTTCCTGTTAGTACTTCTGTTGTACTTCAGATGTTTGTCTCTTCCATTACTCTCATCTTCCTCTTCCTTTTAGTTGGAGCATCTACAAAATTAATCAGCAGCAGGACAAGATTGGTGTCTTCGTGAGCATTGTCAGTACAAAGATACCTTTTAAAGGAACTGGAAAAGAGTATATTGGGGATGATATAACCGAGATAGCAGATGCTGTTAAGGTATATTCAAACTTTCCTTATTTACTATATGGTCATCTACTCATCTGATATCAATCTGCTTGCACCTTCAGTCAGCCCTTAAGCAGTGCTGTGTCCAACTGAAGTCAAAGATAGTGAAGAAACTTCAGGCTCGTGAACAGCAGGACAGGAAAAGGAACCTGAACAAGTAACTCCTCTGCCAAAAAGTTTTTATTGAATGTTCTTTGGAGATTTGGTGATGTCTAGTTTGAGCGTAGATGTCAGGCTGTTTGTATTTTTCCTATGGCTATGTTTTGAATCAGGGCATTTGCTCAATCATGCATTTGATAGTGCTTGTTGAATGTTGATGTTGGTTAATAACGATGCATTGCGAGATTTAGGCTCACTTTGGAAACTTAGGGCAGTCTCCTTAATTTTAAGCAACATTTGTGTGAAAGAACAGGTTTGGGCTGATATTCAAAGATTGATTTATAAACATGCTTTGTGACGCTGATACCAGATAATCCAGAATTAGACAAGGTCTTATCTTACTCCAGTGATTTCTTATTCACAGATACATTCCTGATGTGGCGAGAACAATTATGGAGACTCTGGGAGAACTTGCAGACGAGTCTCCCCCCAAGAGGCCACGGTTTGACAAGGAAGACGAGGAACTCCTTGAAAAAATAAATTCGGAGGAAGTGACAGAAATGACTTTTAGAGATTGCTTGACGCAGCATGTTGAACAGGTAAGGGCAAACCTAACACTCTAGCATAAACATAAACCAAAGCATGAAAGCAATATGCATTATATATATTTTTCGTCCCGTGCTCTATACAGCCCATAGTTTTGCATCTTTCTGTGACTACACTACTGCCACATAAAAGTCATATCTGGTTTACACAAATCTATTACCTCCTTCCCAAATTACTTGTCTTAGATTTGTCTATATATGGATGTATCTAACACTAAAATGTCTAGATATATCCGTATCTAGACAAATCTAAGACAAGTAATTCGGGACGGAGGGAGTATATCTTTATGAAATTACATTATAACATCTTAATGCCTTTCTTGGTGCAAAGGTACATCCAGTCCTGAATCCCGGCATAGACTAAAAAATGTTGTACTACCTTCCACTGGTTTCGATTTGTTATCGTAAGATTGATCTTGTTTGCCCCAACATCAAACCACCAGGTTGACTATGAAATGGCGCTGGAGTATGCCATGCAGAGTGGCGTGAGCGAAGAGCCCCGCGAAGCAATCTATCTGAACTCGCTCGAAGGATCTTACAAGTTCGTCGACTTCCAGAGCCCCGCTTTCGTGTTTAGGTTCATCCCGTGAGGGCGCAATCGACACGCCCCCTTCCGTTCTCAGGTTGGTCAACAATAATGTGTTCCCATGGAACGGCGCCGTACACAATTGTGTTTAAATTTTCCCCATTGTTACCGGGATGATTTGTTAGGCTGTTCGAGCTCGCAGCTGAGTGTAGACAGCATAAACATCGCAAGTGGTTTTATGGAAGCCGCTGTAATTGAGGGTGTAACTTTTTTTGTGTGTGTGTGAAAACATTCTGGATTGTAATTGTATGTTGCATTTGTCGAGGAACAAGCATGTAAAAGTACATTGGAAAGATTCTGAAGTGATTAGTATGTAAAAGTACATTGGAAAGATTCTGAAGTGATTTGATGGGCACCTGCTGAATTCATTCTAATGATTACTATATTCTCGCGATCCCAAATTGCTGGGGGACCGTTGATCTCATCTAAAGTTACCCAGGAGGTCTCAGGAAACCATTAGCCCCTTACTAGCCCAGTTGGCATGTTAGGGCATCTCCCACGCTGTCCATCAAAACGGACACCTCGCTGGTCCTGTGATGCGTCACTCGTTGACGCTACTGGCGCTGCGATGCAGCACTCTACACGCTGCAAGCTGGCGTCGCTGTGGCGACTTTTGGTGATGCTGCATGGATGGCGACGATGTTGTGTGGACTGCTGCAACTGGAAACCGGGGATTGGCAGGTGTTGCGAGCGACCGACTCTTCCGATGGGTGCGCGGCTCTTGCTGTGAAACGGCTGCTGCGAGTCGGGCGGCGATGCTTTCTGGCGGCAACGCGTGCTGTTGCGTTGCTATGGCCAGAGGAAAACGGAGCAGGGGTTGTTGGTGCGATTGAAGGAGGACGACGTGGCATTGTGATGACAGATCGAACGGCTACACAGGAAGGATCCGACTGCTCGGGAGCCTGCAGAAATCAGCTAGTTTAGCAGCCATCATAATTAATCGAGCAATTTCTCTTGAGCATGTTTGGTTGGGGATAATTAGAGCTAGCCACTGAGAATTGAAGGAATACGAGACTTGAAATCTAGTATTGTTTAGTTAGGAAGATTAGGAATTCATAAGAGGAGACTTCAATTTCCATTGTTTTATTGACAGAGGAGGGGCAGGAGTTGAAAGAGAATTGTTGTAATTAGTCAATTTTAACCATTCATCATAACTTATGTTAATCTTTCATCCACCCCGCATACACCTTATTTCTAGTTAGTTTGACTAAATCATGGCAACATAATTAGTCTTTTTAGAAGCATACTAAAAAATAAATAAGAGGGAAATCACACGCAAGATGATATATATCATCAAAAACTGCCGCCGATTGACCGAAAGAGCGGCATTCATTCTTTATTGTCTCTATCACCTTGATGTTGTCAGAGTTCATCTCTATGCAGTTACACCCGACTGTAGTTGTCATTGAAACCAAGCCGTAAGGCCAGTGCCTCGGCCATAAACTGTAGTTGAAATGAGATTATTTTAATGAGTCAATTTTAACCCTTCATGATAACTTACATTAACTTTCCTCACTCTGTCCATCGTCAATTCTCATAAACGAAACAGGGGAATAGAATCTTCCACCCCCTCGCTAGTAGATAGATAAGGTTTTAGTCCTTGCAGGGACGACGTTTGGACAGATGTTGGTGCTCCTTCTTCGAGTCAGTCTTGCAGGGTTCGATCCTCCTCAAGTTCGTTCAGACGGATTAGATGGAGCTCCAGCGTAGATTCCTGCCAGCTCCTTGGGACGTCGAGATTAGATTTCTCGCCGTGCGTACACAATGACAATATTTCGCGTTAGGTTCTTCAGATCGATTTAAGGATTCAACGACGACGACTGCAACTCCAGGGTGTTGGTCTTTAAGGGCACGTGCACGAAGACTTTTCGACTGTCATCGACAAGGTCAGGCCGGCTCCAGTATGGGAGTGGCGACAACGGCATGTCGACGACTCATTCTGGCGGCAGTAATGGTCGTTCGATGGTTCATGGACCTCGGTATAATTTTTATTATGTTTGAGATGCTTTATACTTTCGGTGAATCTTTATAATAGATTTGATTCTTTTGACCAAAGAAAAAAAAACAAGAAATACAATTTCTTTTCAAATTCTTACACATACTTTCTATCATGTGCCAAACAGATAATTAAGAATAAAATGAACCATCTCATGTCTAATCTCGATACAACTTTCTGCTCTAAACTCCTGTTCCCTTTTCCAAATATTGCCGAACACGCTATGATAAAAAAAACGCGAGGAGGCCTCATCGTCAGATCTGATTCAGCAGCTGCCTTCCCTTCACTTCAGTCGTGAAGCAAACCATACTCCAAAGAATGGCGGGGGACGGCGAGCTTCTTCCCCGGATCGCGGTGGTCGGCGCGGGCATCTTCGCGCGCACGCAGTACATCCCCAGGCTCCGCGAGATCTCCCACCTCGTCGTCCTCAAGGCCATCTGGAGCCGCACCCAGGTCAGGTGTCTCCCCCTCCCCTGCCCCCTCTCACTCCTTTCCCGTGCCGTGACTCTAAAGCTTAGCCGCTTCTGCTCGTCGTGTGTAATCTGACTGTCGCGGCGCCATCCTCCAGGAATCCGCAGAGGCTGCTGCGGAGCTCGCCCGCGATTTTGCGCCTGGCATCGAGTGTAAATGGGGCGACGCGGGGCTGGAGGAGATCATGGGAGACCCTTCCATCCTGGGTGTCGCCGTCGTTCTTGCAGGCCAAGTCCAGGTATGTACTATAGTATGGTTCATGGAGAATTCCTTTTGTTTCAGAATGATTGATGCTCTGAGAATTTACTTCAGTGTCCACTTGTGTAAAGAGCAATTGGTACAATGCTGGACTGCAAAAGTAGCCCAAAACCCAGCCAAGTGTTCCACTCACTGTTGTACAAATGTGCAGGTTGAGCTTTCCTTGAAGATGCTCAAGGCAGGAAAGCATGTGATCCAAGGTAAGTGGGAAAACATATGAAAGTATGAAACTAATCTTAACTGTCTGATTTGAGCTATATGACCGGCAGCGACAGTAAATAATTCTTTCTCTTGGTTATTACTATCTCATTACCTTGTTAAATATCCTAATTGGTTTCTCGCGGTTTGCATGGTGTATTTCCTGATGCTCTGAAGAGAAACCGGCCTCTGGATGTAAGTACATGTAGCTTTTCAGCGCTTCTTTCATGAGCATCATAATGGATACAACGTATGTGATCAGCTTTGTCCAAAAACTTCAGCGACAACCGAAGCAGAAACTGCGCTATCAGTCTACAACTCATTCCCAAACAAGTTCCCCTATAAGCCAATTTGGGCTCTTGGAGAGAACTACAGATTTGAACCTGCATTTGTGGAGGTAAACATTTGCAACCGTAATTTTTTATTGTTAGTTTACTTCTGTAATCTCTGGACTTCTATCAACAGTCAAGCAAGTTGATGAACGATATTGGTGATATGATGAACATCCAAGTTATTGTTGAAGGATCAATGAACAGTTCAAACCCATATTTCAATAGCTCCTGGAGACGAAATTTTGTGGTAAGGAATCAAGTCGCACAGCGTCTTTTTTCTTTCAGTGCAACGTGCTTTATCTGCATTTCTCCTTACCATACATATAACCCCACTGTCCAAGCTAAACATTTCAGCTTACCTAACACATATGAGTAATGTATACTTGATTGGTTTGTGCTTAGCTGCACATTCACTAAACATAAGGCACTTATATGTTGTGTCAAAGGAGGATTTCGTATGCACATCTTGCCAACCAATACTTTTATACCATAGCAAAGTCAATGTAATGTTTGAATAAATTGCATGTTTTTTCTTTTGACCAATGTCATTTCAACTACCTAATCAAAATGTCATATAACTCTGTTTGCTTATCTACGCAAGTTTGTCTAATTTTTGTGTGTACATACTCAAAATCCATGGAGGTGCTGGTGGTACATATTTGGCCTCACTAATTCTCTAGTTACGTCAATTTTTTGGGTTCTAATCTAGTGGGATATTTCTGTTGGCATTGAAGTGGAATTCGCATGTCTGCAAGTCTGCAAGTCTGCAATAGCTAGGTCATTCAGCTTCTTCGGCTGTGAAGTATTCAAATGCTTGCAGCCATTCTTTTCATCAACTACATTTCTGTGGGTTTTCTCTCCCGAGTTCTGCAAAGAAAGAATCACCACATACTATTTACTTTGTTTGACATGACAAGTATTTCATCCTAATGAGTCGATATGTCTATCCTCGGTCCTTACTATGATAACAATAATTTGCAGGGTGGTTTCATACTGGATATGGGCGTGCATTTCATTGCAGGACTAAGAATGGTATTTCCCATCTTGTTTTTTTGCAAAAGTGTTGACCAGCTTCTGGCTTTTGTATCATGTGAGGAGTCATTGTAATCCATTTGAAGGATTTGATACTCTTAAGCAGACATAAGAAATATTATCCGGTAGATGGATTTGATGCTCACTACACGGACATGGTCGTTAAAATACACTTCACAAGTACACAACTGCTACTATGAACATATTGAAGTAGTTAAGTTTGATTTTCCAGTTGCCCAGTTATGCACAGCATAATGCAAGTGAATGAGAAGGCTTATGCGTGCCAATTAATGTGCTATTTAAGATTATTACGAAGGTTATTATTTTTTTACTTCTCCTTACTCTGTTAACATATGAGCTCATTTGTAACAGCTTGTTGGTTCGGAAGTAGCAACTGTATCGTCTATCTCTCGTCATGTGGACACGGATTTACCACCACCTGATAACATTTGTTCTCTTTTGTAAGTTATGAAAGATACAAAGTGAATTTTGTAAATGTTACATTTTTAGATCTTACAGACCCTTGATGTGCTAGTGCAGCCAACTGGAAAATGGATGTGCTGGGGTCTTAGTATTTGCAGTTAATTCGAGGTCGCCAAAGGTTAAGATTTATTTTGTTGCAAAAGATGTGTGGCACATATTATTCTTTAGGCATATTAGGTTATCATTCACCACATTCTTTCTTTACTTCCATTTTTTTGCTGATATTGCTAGACATATGATATTTAGATATTGTGGCGGGTTGATGGAACAAAGGGAACAGTAAAAATTGAACGTGGAGTTGATGGTGGGAAACATGGTTACCAGGTAAAAGCCACTTTCTCTGCAAGTGCCAAATGAACTTTCAGCCTGCTTCTCACTGTTTATCCGACCTGCCAGTCACACACTATCCACCCCATTGGCTTCCCCCACTTGTTATTTGTTCCACGAGTTTGGTATTGTTTTATTCATTACATCATGATCACACTGCATTGCTACAAATAATAGTGTTACTCAGACAAAGGTGCGGAGTCTATCTCTGATTCGGAAAAAGGACTTTGGATTTGAAAATGCTACTTGGATATGCACACTTGTGTTGGAAACTGTCTTGGATTCGGGCGTCCGATTCTTTTTATGTCGGACATGGGTCTCCGCATAACACTGAAGTCATGTTCAGGCAGGATGTTACTGAAGCAGTGTATCTTTTTCTTGAGAATACGCAAAAGATTTATGCATCATTACATTTAAGGAAGATAATATAGTTTGACTGTTACAACACTAAGTTGTGGACTTGGCTAGCCAAAAAACCAAGAACCCTATCTTGGTCATTTACCAGGACAGTAGCTTCAGCAATACATGGACGCAACCTTGGATCATAGAGATTTAGCCGATTAGCGCGCCCAAATGGTCCTCTTCTGCTTTTCCCCAGACCTCGCGTCCTCCTGCACTGCAGCGACATCTGGTATCTTGTTCGGAAGGATGCAGACTTTCCTTGTCTTCCAACTGCCCACATGATTGAAACAGTGTAAATCGACATTATACTTATGAACTATGTCATGCATTCACAGGTGCTTTTCTCAAGCGAAAGTGGGGAGTGCCAGAAGACTTTTTACCCATTCTGTGGTGTGCATGAAGAACTGAAAGCATTTGTCCATGACATGGTGCAGGCTAGCAAAGTATGTTGTTAGTATTGGTCAATCTCTGTTTTTCTTTTCTCGCATAGATCGTGGGTTCTCATGATGTCAGAATTTGCCATAAACCAAAGATCATTTGCCTATATTCCACAGAATGCTTAAAAGCATCCCAGGATTTCATCATACTCTCTCTAAGTTGCCCCACTCATGCAGGATGGGGATCACAAGGCTGAACCCCGCAGTTCTTATGTCGAAGGTGCTCGTGATGTTGCTGTTTTGGAAGCCATGCTTGAATCTAGCGCGAAGCAAGGAGCCATGGTGCAAGTGAAGAAATTCTAACAAATCTCAATTAGCAAATGAGGGAACATGAACATTCTTCTGCTAGAATGATCGGTCCGGTAGGACGTGAAAATTTGTAGCATCGGCGACAAAAGGAACACCATTTTATGATTATTATGCAATTGATGCTATAGGATAGGATGCTGCAAGTCGGGCTGTTCCCTGGAACCATCATTCTTTCACACAGATCTATACGACAGCTGCTACAGATTTATTTACCATATACTGTACTATCTATCACGTATACTCTTGCTACTGATCTTGTATACTATTTCTTGCATTTTATGTTGAGGAAAAAATGTACTCTTGCTTGTTGTTTTCCATTCCAGCTGCATATACAGGTGGCTGAGACCCTCAACTTGGGAAAGTGGGTCAATATGACAGTTTGGAGAGTTGTTTTCCTGATGTGGCATGCGATGTGGGTGGCACATAGTTATTGGATTTCTTGTATAATTTCACACTGAGCTTAGAAAAACACTGAACAAGATTCTGAAAATTGATTTTTTTGATGAAAAACTTAAGATATTTAGAACTGATATAACATTTACTTTCAGGAGTAGGATATTAGGGTGCATGTTGTTGGGATTTTGGAAATCCAGACCAGAAAAAAGCCAGACTCTATTTTTCTTCTGAAGTTAGATTTTTTTTTGCGGGTAAAAGTTTGATTTTTCTTCTTCCAGCTTTTCTAATTTCCACAAAATCTAATATTGTTTTGAGTATTTAAAAATTTATATTGTTTTAAATATTTTTTACTGCGCTATTGTTTTGATTATTATTATTATTGGTTTACATATAATCATCTAGCGAATGCCACGTTGCCAAAACCGTACGCGTGTCGCTGTGTCATGCCAACAAAACCACTCTCAAAACGTTGTTATAGCATTTGCATTCTTTCTCACTAGAGGTGAGACAAATGTTGTTATAGCATTTGCATTCTTTGTCGCCAGAGGTGAGACAAATCGACTAGCATCAATGCTACATACGTGATATGGCAGTAGACAGTTTGGTGCTCAATGCTAAACTAGTTAAAATGACATTTTGAATTCATGTCAGTAATTAAACAACATAAGGTATTTGGCGACGTTGTAGAGGATGGGCTCTTGAGATGCGTACATATGGGGATGAGTGCGAAGTTGTAGAGGATGGGCTCTTGAGATGCGTACATATGGTATTTAAGAAAAAGGCTCCAAGGAGCCCGTCCTCCATATCCTCTTTTCCGGAGAGACGACATATTAACCAACAAATCCTATATGCCGCTCGCTGCTTCGCACAGGCGACCAAGCAAGCAAACTTGAGATGGGGCGGACCATTAGGTAGCTACAGTACAACAGAAATTTTGGTTCTGAGAACTTTCTGGAAGGTTCCTATCTGGTTCTAGCAACTTCCAAAAAAAGGTATCAACCCGGTTTCCTTTTTATGTTTTTCTAGATTTTTATTTTTTTCAAAATGTTTGAAAATTTCAAAAAAGTTGGGAAATTTCATTTTTTTTTCAGAAATTAGGGAATGCTCAGAAAATTTAAAAATGATCTGAAATATCATTTGTTCAGAACTTAGAAAATGTTCAGAAATTAAAATTTTGTTTGTAAATTTTAGAAATTATTCTCTTTTTTCAAAAAATGTTTGCACTTTAATTACAAATCAACCGAAGAAAAACTAAAAAAAACTATCAATCGCCACAATGGAGTTGTTAACTTTTTTTTAGGGGTATCACCAAGTTTTATTACTCAAAATCCAGTGATGTGGGATACAAAAGGGATCATGAGGTTGAACCAACCAGAAGTGCACCCCTAATTGAGAGGATGCAAGAACTTGGCGAAGCTATCGGCGTCGCTATTAGCAGCTCGACCTTCAAAGGAAAAAGTACAATTAGACATTTGAGACCTCCTACTAATCTCACTAATGATGTTACCATATACTCTGTGGCTTGCTTTCTCTATATCCTTGAAGCATAAGATCCTCTGTGAGAGATAAAGCCTCTCAACAGAGCTGTTAACAACCGTAGCGTTTGCTATAGTAAGCGACTTTGATACAGTCTCGTGCTGATGGGCCAGCCCACTTGGTGACACCCCTATGCGAAAGGCTAGCATCTTGACACACGGAGCGTCATATATGGAGTCCCATATGGACAGAAAAGGTTTCTATCACATTTTTTAACAAGAGAATATCTTTTGAAAATTTGAACTCTTTTGAGAAACAAAATTAATTTTAAATTACAAACATCATTTGAAAAGAGAATCATTTTTTGAAAAATTATGCCAAAATTTTGAAATTTAAAACATAAAAAACAATTTTAAAATATGAACAATTTAAGAAGAGCATGCAATTTTTTGAATTCTGAACATTTGTTGAAAAAACCAAACAATTTTAAAATTCTGAATAAAATTTGAAAATTCATTTTCTTTTTGAAATTTGTGATTCTTTTTATAAAATCATGATTTGTTTTTGGAATTCGTGAGTTAAAAAAAGAAATATAAAAAATAAAAATGATTTTTTAAAAAGGAATCCAAAACCCAGTAAAAAACAACAGAAAAAGTAAACATGTCCAGGAACCTTCTAAAAGGTTCCCAAAACTGGCCAGGAACCTTCAAGAAGGTTCCCAGAACTCGGTGGCTTGCATGTGTAATACAAGAATCCTAATAAACAGAGTCAAATTGAAGCCAAACCACGTGAAAAGGTGTAATTAAGCATGTTATTATGCCAATAAGGACCTCAATCTCATTTTTCGTGCGTAGGAATTTGTAAAAGAGGTCCAAGTGAATTGTAAAATTCTTGGGTTTTTTCTATTTTTTTCTTTGCTACATTCCTTTAAACCAAAGGCATGAATAGTGACACATAGGAAAATATCCTATTCCATGTGTTTCCTTCACTTTTTCTTCGAACCAAGCGAGGCCTAAAGCCATGTAGGTCAGAAAGAGTTCATCTTAGAAGAAGATAAACCTACGCACTATAGGAAAGCGATGGTGGCACCCAGCTCATAAAGGATGACTTAAAGATATATAATCCAAAAGAATTTCATCGAGTTTAGAACTTGATTGATACTCGGGAAAAACAGACACTAATGGTAATCATACTGTCTATAAAGCAAAGATAGTTGCAAGAGAATTTTGCAGATTGTGTGAGTCGATTATGAATCTATCTCACCAGAAGCAATAATAAAGTCTAAATGGATTATGATAAAACAAGTATCAAAGGAGCTGGAATCAACATTTTTATGAAATAGTTTAACTTCATTAGAATGATGAGATTTGCATATTCAAGAAGTTTAGTGGAAGCAATGTGACATTTCTAAAATTAGTATGTGGATGACATATTATTGGAAATAACATACATTTTCTTAGCACAATAAAAGGTTTCATCTAAAAGAGTATTTTAATGAAAGACTCAGGTAAAATAGCTTATTGGATATCAAATTCTATGGAGATATAGATCAATATATCCAATTGTGCCAAAACCGAAGTATGTGCATTTGACAAGGTTTCAAAAAAGTTTGAAATGGAGAATGATAAAAGATTTTCTCCCGATCGTCACATGGTGTAACACTTAACAGAATCAATGTTCCTAGACAATTGATGAGCATGTGTAGACGATTGGAGTTCAAAATACCTCAACAATTGAACCCATCATAAGATCCATTATAAGTACAAAGATGAATGTTCCTTATGTACTAAGTGGTAGTAACAGTGATCCTGAGATGGCTCATTGGGCAGCTAATAAAAAATTACCAAGTACCTCAGAATGATAAAAAAGGACGTGAATTTTCGTGCTATTGGAGGTTGTTGCGTGAGGCCTTCCCACTTAGAGTTTTATTTAACTGTTGTTTTGGGTGATTCCTAACTCGGAGGGTCAAAGCTGGTGTGTGTTGGTCAGGTGTGTTTACTTCATGTCGTGGTTTTATCACGACAAATGTCCTCGTGAAAGGACTTAGTCGTGAGGCCATCGCCGCTAAGTAATAACTTGAACGGGGTTGATAGGAATCGAGAGACAAGGGTTTTACCCAGGTACGACCCCTCGCGGTGGAGGTAAAAGCCCACATCCTGCTTGATTGTTATTGATGATGATGATCTCGATTACAAGGGTGCTATTTTGCTAGCTCTCATCTCGAGAGCATCTACTTTGATCTTGTCTAGGACTTGTCTGTTTATCCCGACCTCTCCCTCTTGGGGTGCCCTGCCCCTCCTTATATAAGTTGAAGGGGGCGGTTACATGTAGAGTCCTAGTAGGACTACAACTAGTGTGTGTAACATTGAGCAACGAGACGAGCTTTGTTTCTGACAACTTGACCATGCTCATCTTCTTGTTGCGATAGATCCATTTGGTGCCAATAATATTGTGCTTGCGTGGATCAGGTCGTTTGACTAGCTCCCAGACATAATTGAGCTCAAATTGTTGAAGCTCTTCTTGCATAGCTTGAATCCATTCTGGTTTCATAAAGGCTTCGGATATGGAGATGAGTGCAAAGTGCCCACAAAAGTTTGCTAGTTGCGTAGCTTTTGATCGAGTAAGAGGACCAGGTACATTGATGCTATCAAGAATCTTCTCAATCTGAACTTCATTTGTGACCCGAGGATGAACAGAGCGAAGATTTTGTTGTTGCTGATCATTGTCTTAATCTTCAGCATTGTCTTCAGGCTCAACATTGTCTTCGTGTTGCGTAGGAGCTGGAATGACAATTTCCTCTTCTGCCTGTTCCTCGGTGGGTATGATTTCTCCAGTACCCATTAGCTTGCTAGATTCACTAGGAGAAGCTTCATCTAGCACATTTGGTAGGTGCTCTCTTTGCGAGCCATTAGTCCCATCGAACCGCACATCTACAATTTCAACCACTTTATAGTGAAAGAGGTTGAAGACCCTATAGGTGTGCGAATCCTTTTCGTAACCAAGCATAAAACCTTCATGTGCTTTCGGTGCAAATTTGGAAGTGTAGTGTGGATCCTTGATCCAACAGCTAGCACCGAAGACTTTGAAATAGCTTATGTTTGGCTTCTTACCGGTGAGTAGTTCATAGGATGTCTTCTTGAAGAATTTATGAAGATAGACTCTGTTGATGATATGGCATGCAGTATCAATGGCTTCAGGCCAGAACTTTCTTGGAGTCTTGTACTCATCAAGCATCGTACGGGCCATCTCTATAAGGGTCCTGTTCTTGTGCTCCACGACACCATGCTGTTGAGGTGTGTATGGAGCAGAGAGATCATGAGTGATGCCCAGTGTATCAAGATAAGTGTCGAGGCCTGTGTTCTTGAATTCTGTGCCATTGTCACTTCTGATGTGCTTGATCTTGATGCCATAGTTGGTCATGGCGCGATTGAAGAATCTTCTGAAGACATCCCGCACTTCAGTCTTGTAGAGAATTATATGCACCCAAGTGTATCTAGAGTAATCATCAACAATTACGAAGCCATATAAGCATGCAGTAGTGGTAAGAGTAGAGTAGATAAGTCCATGTGTAACAGCTCGAAGGGACGTGAAGACGTCATGCTTGTCTTCGAGGGATGTTTTGCCCTAGTCATCTTCGCAAGCACCACATAGATGATCCTTCTTGAACTTGACGCCCTCGATGCCAATGATGTGCTTCTTCTTCATGAGACTGTGCAAGTTCCTCATGCCCGCATGTCCTAGCCTTTGATGCCAAAGCCAGCACTATGAAGGTTTTGCTAGAAGACATACGACAAGGTGTGGTCCTGCGGAGAAATCTACCATATACAGATCACCTTTTCAATAACCTTCGAAGACTAGAGATTTGTCAAAAGCCATAAGCACAAGGCAACGATATTTTCCAAATATGACAATCATGTCAAGATCACAAAGCATTGAGACAGACATTAAGTTGTATCCAAGGGATTCAACAAGCATCATTTTATCCATGTGTTGATCCTTTGAGATAGCAACTCTACCTAGGCCCAATACCTTGCTTTTACCAGTGTCAGCGAATGTGATATGGCTTTTGGTAGATGGTCAAAGAGTAGAGTACATGAGAAGACTTCGATCACCAGTCATGTGGTTAGTGCATCCACTATCCATGATCCATTCAGTAACTTTTGGAGTCGTACCCTACAATGCAGTTAGTTGGATAGGCTTCACCAAGAGTATTGTGAAGCACAAACATTTGACGTACAAGCATACTATCAAAGTTAAGATTCTTAGATGGTAAGGTAGGATGTTCATCAAGAAATCCAGGGATGAAGTAAATGGTAAGACCATTTTGGCATTTTATCTTGCGTCCCACATGATGTTTTAGGTCCCCAACATTGTCTTCAGAATTCAACGATTTTCGGCTGGAGACCCGACCATGCAAGAGAAGTTAATTCTTCTTAACCACCCACATCTTAAGGGGTGGCTTAGAAGCAATGAGTCTAAGTGCAGCATCTGAGAATTTTGGCTTTGGAGCACTAGCAAATAGTTTTGTAGGAGGTGAATAGTACTTAAAAGAATATGTAGAAAAATTCTTTGATTTGTGAACATAGCGTTCTGAAGAAACACGCTCATATTCATGAGTCTGATGATAGTTTCCCTGCAAAACATAGGTGTTAGGGTGACCTTGTGAGGTCCTCTGCCTGTATGAAGCCTTTGGGCCATATGAAGCCTTTGATCTGGGGTTTGTCTTCTTCCCCGGTGGTGTCATGATGACATTCATGGGAAGCTTCTCAAGACGGCTTTTAGGAACCCAAATCTTCCTCATAGGAGACCCATTCCTGCAGTTAGTTCCAATAAACCTGGCAAACACTTCACCGTTCTAATTCATGAATAGTTTATAGTTTGGGTCAAATGACTCATCAATAACAATGGGGTTAGCAAAAGTGAAGCCAAATAAGGTGGATGGATCCACCGAAGGGCCCTTCGCAGCAACCCATGTGGTTTTGGGGCAGGGTTGTCAGAATCGCGATTCTATTATACGATTCTACGAATTTACGATCCAAACTAACCCCTCTGATTCTATGACTTTAGTTCATAGAATCTACGTTTCTACGATCCTGATAGTGAAGATCCTACGATTTGCGATCCTACCATCGGATCTCCGATCCTATTCAAAATCACGATTCTGACAACCTTGTTTTGGGGTACTGCTCAGGCTTCCAGTAAGAACCATCAACATTCATTTTCCTCTCAAAACGAACACCCTCTTTCCTAGGGTTTCGGTTCAAAATCTGTTTCTTGAGGACATCACATAGTGTCTGGTGTCCTTTGAGGCTTTTGTACATGCCTATTTCAAGCATTGTCTTCAACCTGGCATTCTCACCAGCAATATTAGTGGTATCCTCAGAAGAGGGGTTAGTTACTGATAACCCACAAGTATAGGGGATCGCAACAGTTTTCGATAAGTAAGAGTGTCAAACCCAACGAGGAGCTAAAGGCAGAACAAATATTCCCTCAAGTTTTATCGACCACCGATACAACTCTACGCACGCTTGACGTTCGCTTTACCTAGAACAAGTATGAAACTAGAAGTACTTTGTAGGTGTTGTTGGATAGGTTTGCAAGATAATAAAGAGAAAGTAAATAAAAGGTAGGGGCTGTTTAAGTAAAGAAACAATAAAGTAAATATAGCGAATGTGGAAAAGTGGTGGTAGGAGTTGCGAAATTGTCCCTAAGCAATTGATTACTTTACTAGACCGATAACAAGTATTATGTGGGAGAGGCCGCTGCTAGCATGTCATCCCTGACTTGGAATTCTATGCACTTATGATTGGAACTATTAGCAAGCATCCGCAACTACTAATGTTCATTAAGGTAAAACCCAACCATAGCATTAAGATATATTGGTCCCCCTTCAATCCCGTATGCATCAATTTCTATGCTAGGTTGAAGCTTCTGTCACTCTTGCCCTCCAATACATAGTCCTATCAACATACAACTAACCCTAGGGTGTGATCCACGCGCACAATCATATGATGGGCACCAAAGGACATCAACATAACCACAAGCAAATTAAATCAATCATATCAATTCATCAACCACCGATAGGACAACAAAAATCTACTCAGACATCATAGGATGGCAACACATCATTGGATAATAATATGAAGCATAAAGCACCATGTTCAAGTAGAGGGTACAGCGGGTTGCGGGAGAGTGGACCGCTATAGATAGAGGGGGGAAGGTGATAGAGATGTTGGTGAAGATGGCGGAGGTGTTGGTGTAGATCGCGGTGATGATGATGGCCCCCGGTGGCGTTCCGGCGCCACCGGAAGCGAGGGGGAGAGAGCCCCCTCCTTCTTCTTCTTCTTCCTTGACCTCCTCCCTAGATGGGATAAGGGTTTCCCCTCTGGTCCATGGCCTCCATGGCACGGGAGGGGCGAGAGCCCCTCCGAGATTGGATCTGTCTCTCTCTGTTTCTGCGTTCTCACATTCTTCCCTTTCACCGTTTCTTATATTCCCGGAGATCCGTAACTCCGATTGGGCTGAAATTTTGATACGATCTCTATCCAGAAATTAGATTTCTTGCGGCGAAAGAAGGGCATCAACCACCTTACGGGGTGGCCACGAGGGTCAGGGGCGCGCCTGCCTCCCCAGGGCGTGCCCCTACCTCGTGGACCCCTCGAGCATCGTCTCGCGTGGATTCTTCTTCCCAAAAATCATTTATATTCCAAAAAAATCTCCATCAGTTTTTATTCCGTTTGGACTCCGTTTGATATGGATATTCTGCGAAACAAAAAACATGCAACAAACAGGAACCGGCACTGGGCACTGGATCAATATGTTAGTCCCAAAAATAGTATAAAAAGTTTCCAAAAGTATATGAAAGTTGAATAATATTGGCATGGAATAATCAAAAATTATAGATACGACGGAGACGTATCAACATCCCCAAGCTTAATTCCTGCTCATCCTCGAGTAGGTAAATGATAAAAAAGATAATTTTTGATGTGGAATGCTACCTAGCATAATCTTGATCACATATCTAATCATGGCATGAATATTAAGACACGAGTGATTCAAAGCAATAGTCTATCATTTGACATAAAAACAATAATACTTCAAGCCTACTAATAAAGCAATCATGTCTTTTCAAAATAACATGGCCAAAGAAAGTTATCCCTACAAAATCATATAGTCTGGCTATGCTCCATCTTCACCACACAAAATATTCACATCATGCACAACCCCGATGATAGCCAAACAATTGTTTCATACTTTTGACATTCTCAAACCTTTTCAACTTTCACGCAATACATGAGCGTGAGCCATGGACATAGCACTATAGGTGGAAATAGAATATGATGGTGGAGAAGACAAAAAGGAGAAGATACTCTCACATCAACTAGGCGTATCAATGGGCTATGGAGATGCCCATCAATAGATATCAATGTGAGTGAGTAGGGATTGCCATGCAACGGATGCACTAGAGCTATGAGTGTATGAAAGCTCCAACCGAAACTAAGTGGGTGTGCATCCAACTTGCTTGCTCATGAAGACCTCGGGCATTTGAGGAAGCCCATCATCGGAATATACAAGCCAAGTTCTATAATGAAAATTCCCACTAGTATATGAAAGTGATAACTCAAGAGACTCTCTATATGAAGAACATGGTGCTACTTTGAAGCACAAGTGTGTAAAAAGGATAGTAGCACTGCCCCTTCTCTCTTTTTCTCTCATTTTTTTGTTTTTTTGTTTTTTTGGTGGGCTTCTTTGGCCTCTTTTTTTATTTGGGCTTCTTTGGCCTCTTTTATTTTTTTGTAAAGTCCGGAGTCTCATCCCGACTTATGGGGGAATCATAGTCTCCATCATCCTTTCCTCACTGGGGCAATGCTCTAATAATGATGATCATCACACTTTTATTTACTTACAACTCAATATTACAACTCAATGTCTAGAACAAAGTATGACTCTATATGGATGCCTCCGGCGGTGTACCGGGATGTGCAATGATCTAGCGTAGCAATGACATAAAAAACGGACAAGCCATGAAAACATCATGCTAGCTATCTTACGGTCATGCAAAGCAATATGACAATGAATGCTCAAGTCATGTATATGATGATGATGGAAGTTGCATGGCAATATATCTCGGAATGGCTATGGAAATGCCATGATAGGTAGGTATGGTGGCTGTTTTGAGGAAGATATATGGTGGGTTTAAGGTACCGGCGAAAGTTGCGCGATACTAGAGAGGCTAGCAATGGTGGAAGGGTGAGAGTGCGTATAATCCATGGACTCAACATTAGTCATAAAGAACTCACATACTTATTGCAAAAATCTATTAGTCATCGAAACAAAGTACTACGCGCATGCTCCTAGGGGGATAGATTGGTAGAAAAAGACCATCGCTCGTCCCCGACCGCCACTCATAAGGAAGACAATCAATAAATAAATCATGCTCCGACTTCGTTACATAAGGGTTCACCATACGTGCATGCTACGGGAATCACAAACCTCAACACAAGTATTTCTACAATCCACAACTACCCACTAGCATGACTCTAATATCACCATCTTTATATCGCAAAACTATTGCAAGGAATCAAACATATCATATTCAGTGATCTACAAGTTTTATGTAGGATTTTATGACTAACCATGTGAATGACCAGTTCCTGTCATCTCTCTAAATAGATATAAGTGAAGCAAGAGAGTTTAATTCTTTCTACAAAAGATATGCCCACTCTCTAACCAATATAAGTGAAGCAAAAGAGCATTCTACAAATGACGGTTTTCTATGTAAAGAGAAACAGGCAATCCAAACTTCAAATGATATAAGTGAAGCACATGAAGCATTCTATAAAGCCATACTCAAAAGATATAAGTGAAGTGCAAAGAGCATTCTATATATCAACCAAGGATTATCTCATACCAGCATGGTGCATAAAAGAAAAATGAAAACTAAATGCAAAAGACGCTCCAAGTTTGCACATATCGCATGAACGAAACGAATCCGAAAACATACCGATACTTGTTGAAGAAAGAGGGGATGCCTTCCAGGGCATCCCCAAGCTTAGACTCTTGAGTCTCCTTGAATATTTACTTGGGGTGCCTCGGGCATCCCCAAGCTTGAGCTCTTGCCTCTCTTCCTTCTTCTCACATCGAGACCTTCTCGATCATCGAACACTTCATCCACACAAAACTTCAACAGAAAACTCGGTAAGATCCGTTAGTATAATAAAGCAAACCACTACTCTAGGTACTATTGCAAACCAATTAATATTTTGTTTTTGCATTGTTTCTACTGTAATATAACTTTTTCATGGCTTAATCCACTGATATAAATCGATAGTTTCATCAAAACAAGCAAACTATGCATCAAAAACAGAATCTGTCTAAAACAGAACAGTCTGTAATAATCTGAACATT
This sequence comes from Triticum urartu, assembly GCF_056163025.1. Classification (NCBI taxonomy): domain Eukaryota; kingdom Viridiplantae; phylum Streptophyta; class Magnoliopsida; order Poales; family Poaceae; genus Triticum; species Triticum urartu. Next base: position 363,588,859 of record NC_141877.1, read on the forward strand.
CACCATACTTCTGATACTTGAAAAATTCTACAAAAATTTGGAAAAATAAAATTTTTTTATATGAAGACAGTGCAAAAAGAATCAGAACCATTTGACATTCCAGATAAAAATGTAAAATCGTGCACTACAGCCAAAGTTTCTGCCCTGCACCGTACAAACCATCAAGCAAATGTAAACATCCTAAAGGCAAACCTTGGCACATTATTTTTATAATATAATGGAATTGTACAAGGGGATAATTATTTTTATTGAAAAGTTTCTGTAATCAAGATTCACAAAGTTTCCATGAGCATGAACAAAGTTCAAGGCTAGCTCCCACTTCAACAATGCTTGTCTTTCTCACTTTCACTTTCCTTTTTAAAAAAGTTTTGGGTTCCCCTCTTTATTTTTTGTTGTTTCTAAACTATATGAAAGCACTCAATAGAAATAAATGACTCTCTAAAACTTCCGGGTTGTCTCCCTGGCAGCGCTTTCTTTAAAGCCATTAAGTTAGGCATATAGTGCTCAAGTAATGGATCCACCCGGATCCCAAGGTATATCAAAGCCAATTTTAATTAACAATGATTTGTAATTTAGTAGTGAGCACAAAGTAACATATATAATGTAATGACGAAGTCTAACTCTCTTCCTATGCATCGGCATGTCATAAAAGAACAATTCATGCACACATAGTAAAGGCCAATGCATAGTATAAACAGTTTCTTGCAATTTTATCATATTGAAAACATAGAGAGGTGGAGATATAGTTCCTCTCTCATAATAATTGCAAGTAGGAGCAGCAAGCACATGCATATTATATTCATCAAAATCATCATGTGCAACGGTAAAAGGCAACCCATCAATATATTCCTTAATAAGAGAAAACTTCTCCGATATAGTGTAGTTTGGAGAATTCAAAAAGATAATAGGACTATCATGTGTGGGTGCAACAACAACAATTTCATGTTTGACATAAGGAACTATAGCAAGTTCATCTCCATAAGCATAATTCATATTGGCATCTTGGCCACAAGCATAGCAAGCATCATCAAAAAGGGATATTTCAAAAGAATCAACGGGATCATAACAATCATCATAGCAATCATCCTTCAGTAAGCACGAAGGGGAATTAAATAATGTATGAGTTGAAGAGTTACTCTCATTAGAAGGTGGGCACGGGTAGCTAATCCTCTCTTCCTCCTTTTGTTCTTCACTCTCCTCCTCATCTTTTTCATCCAATGAGCTCACAGTTTCATAAACTTCTTCTTCCATAGATTCCTGCAAAATATTAGTCTCTTCTCGGACAGCGGAGACTTTCTTAATAAGCGCATTAATTTCGCAATTGCATTCATAATTCTCATAACAATATTTCAGGATAGCTAAATTTTCAGGTCTATAAACAGCATCATCAAAATCTTCAAACTCTTTAAACATAGATTTAATTACATAAGCACCCTTAAAAGCAACAAATTCTTCTATTTGTTCCACATCATAGTAATCATATATACCATTAGCATAATAAGCTAAGGTTTTATTATCATTAAATTCACATAAAAAGGGAAGGTGTGGAGCCTTCACCTTAGAGCAACAAGTATAATCATATCTCAAGCATAGTTGCCTAGCATACCAATTCAATATATGAATTTGATCCCATAATAGTTTCCCTTTTTGTGTCAAGCGGTAATCCCTAAAGTATTCACGTTGATCCAACGTTACTCCCATTACATAATTGAATGGGGTTTTCTCAGGATTATTAAAGTAGTACATAATATTTTTCACATAACCAGCATCGAGGGTTTTAGGAGGTTCCCCATCTCCATGAGTAGCAAGTACACCTAATTTTTTGGTATTTCGTGTTCCATATCCATAACTAAAGATAAAGAACAACTAAGAACAACAAATAAAAATTACTTAGTGATAAAGCAAACAAGCACACACGAGAATATTCACCCCACGCTATTGCTCCCCGGCAACGGCGCCAGAAAAAGGTCTTGATAACCCACAAGTATAGGGGATCGCAATAGTTTTGGATAAGTAAGAGTGTCGAACCCAATGAGGAGCTAAAGGTAACAAATATTCCCTCAAGTTCTATCGACCACCGACACAACTCTACGCACACTTGACGTTCGCTTTACCAAGAACAAGCATGAAACTAGAAGTACTTTGTAGGTGTTGTTGGATAGGTTTGCAAGATAATAAAGAGCAAGTAAATAAAAGTTAGGGGCTGTTTAAGTAAATAAACAATAAAGTAAATATAGAGAGTGTGGAAAAGTGGTGGTAGGAGTTGCGAAATTGTCCCTAAGCAATTGACTACTTTACTAGACCGATAGCAAGTATTATGTGGGAGAGGCCACTGCTAGCATGCCATCCCTGAGTTGGAATTCTATGCACTTATTATTGGAACTATTAGCAAGCATCCGCAACTACTAATGTTCATTAAGGTAAAACCCAACCATAGCATTAAGATATATTGGTCCCCCTTCAATCCCATATGCATCAATTTCTATGCTAGGTTGAAGCTTCTGTCACTCTTGCCCTCCAATACATAGTCCTATCAACATACAACTAACCCTAGGGTGTGATCCACGCGCGCAATCATATGATGGGCACCAAAGGACAGCAACATAACCACAAGCAAATTAAATCAATCATAGCAATTCATCAACCACCGATAGGACAACGAAAATCTACTCAGACATCATAGGATGGCAACACATCATTGGATAATAATATGAAGCATAAAGCACCATGTTCAAGTAGAGGGTACAAAGGGTTGAGGGAGAGTGGACCGCTGTAGATAGAGGGGGGAGGTGATGGAGATGTTGGTGAAGATGGCGGAGGTGTTGGTGTAGATCGCGGTGATGATGATGGCCCCCGGTGGCGTTCCGGCGCCACCGGAAGCGAGGGGGAGAGAGCCCCCTCCTTCTTCTTCTTCCTTGACCTCCTCCCTAGATGGGAGAAGGGTTTCCCCTCTGGTCCATGGCCTCCATGGCATGGGAGGGGCGAGAGCCCCTCCGAGATTGGATCTGTCTCTCTGTCTCTCTCTGTTTCTGCGTTGTCAGATTCTTCCCTTTCACCGTTTCTTATATTCCCGAAGATCCGTAACTCCGATTGGGCTGAAATTTTGATATGATCTCTATCCGGAAATTATATTTCTTGCGGCGAAAGAAGGGCATCAACCGCCTTACGGGGTGGCCACGAGGGTCAGGGGCGCGCCTGCCTCCCCAGGGCGCGCCCCCTACCTCATGGGCCCCTCGAGCATCGTCTAGCGTGGATTCTTCTTCCCAAAAATCATATATATTCCAAAAAAATCTCCGTCAGTTTTTATTCCGTTTGGACTCTGTTTGATATGGATATTCTGCGAAACAAAAAACATGCAACAAACAGGAACTGGCACTGGGCACTGGATCAATATGTTAGTCCCAAAAATAGTATAAAAATTTGCCAAAAGTATATGAAAGTTGAATAATATTGGCATGGAACAATCAAAAATTATAGATACGACGGAGACATTTCATTACCACATCAACAGTTGAAGATATTGCAACTTCAGAAGCAGTAGAACGTTCAGCAATAGAGATAACATTATCACGCTCAAGGCATTTTAAGCAAGGTGGCACAAAATCTTCCTAAGCGGAACTGATCTATTGAGCGAGTAGTGAATCGTTTTCCTTTTGAAGATCTTCATGAGATGCTCCCAGTTTCTCTAGATCGTGCTTCCTATGAAGATAATCGTAGGAAAGCTTCTCATGAGTAGCTGAGAGGGTTTCATGATGCCTTTCAAGCTCCTCGTACTTAACATGAAGATTTTTAATGTCTTCGATTAAGGACTGAGTTCGATTCATTTCCTCGTCCAACAGGTCATCACTTTTATCTAGCAATTTTTGAATCTTTTCCATAGCAGTTTGTTGCTTAGTTGCAATTTTAGCAAGAGTTCTATAGGTAGGTTTGGATTCACATTCAGAGTCATCTTCACTGGAGGTCTGAAAGTAAGCATCACGTGAGTTTACCTTAGCACCTCTTGCCATGAAGCAGTAGGTAGTAGCAGATTCATCGTCATTAGCTTCAGCATCGGTGATGTTACCATTGTCTTCAGTGTTGAAGATGGACTTGGAGACGAATGTCGAAGCTAGAGCCAGACTCGCAACGCCAGAGTCAGACTCCTCCTTTGATGCCTCCTCTACATCCTCAGAAGTAGACTCCTCCTCTGAATCCATTTCCTTCCCAACGAAAGCACGAGCCTTGCTAGATGAGCTCTTCTTGTGTGAGGAAGACTTTGAATATATCTTCTTCTTCTTCTTCTTCTTCCCGGAGTCATATTCCTTGCTCTTCTTGGATTCCTTTTCCCATTGTGGACATTCAGATATGCAGTGACCTGGTTTCTTGCATTTGTGGCAAGTTCTATTTTTGTAGTCATGAGTGGAAGCCTCATCATTCTTGGATCTTGATCTTGAAGACTTCCCGAAGCGTTTCTTCTTGGAGAACTTTTGGAACTTTCTCATGAGCATTGCTAGCTCTTTGCCAATGTTTTCAGGATCATCAGAACTGCAGTCAGATTCTTCAGATGAGGATACAACTTTTGCCTTCAAGGCACGAGATCGGCCATAGTTGGGACCATAGATATTTCTCTTCTCAGATAGCTGGAATTCATGTGTGTTGAGCCTCTCAAGTATGTCAGGCGGATTGAGATCTTTGAAGTCAGGGCGTTCTTGGATCATCAAGGCTAGAGTGTCAAATGAGCTGTCAAGTGATCTGAGTAGTGAAAGTGCAACTAATCCCTGGGTGGTTTTGGTAATTCATAACAACGTATAGCTCATTCAACTAATATCCATTCAAGTTAAATATTTCAAAAAGTTCAATGATTGGCACAACATGGACTAGAGATGTGAACCCCTCAAAATGCTAAGGACAAAGATCGGTAAAAGCTCAAGACTCTTCATTTATATTTTAGTGATCCAAGATCACATTAAGTCCATAGGAAAGCCAATACTATTAAAAGGAGATGAGGTATTGCTTAATGGTCTACTTGCTCAAAGTGCTTAGTGGTGTTGCTCCAAAACCTTCAGCCACTTTCTCTTCCAAATATGTCTGAAACTCAAAGTCAAACTCGGCCCCATCGAAATGACCTATCCGGCGCCATCGAGTTCAGTTGACATAGTCACTGCCAGAAACCCTAGACAATTCGGTCACACTGATACGGATCTCGGTCTCACCGAGATGGCCCTGCAAACTCTCTATTGCCTATTGCAATTATTTTGGTCTCACCGAAATATGCAATCGGTTCCACCGAGTTTGCTTGACATCCTCTCTGTTGCCTTATTGCTTCACTTTGGTCTAACCGAGTTGATGCAATCGGTGCCACCGAGTTGATGTTTGCCCTAAGCCCTAGCAAATCGGTCCCATCGAGTTGTTCCAGTCGGTCCCATCGAGATTACTAATGTTCACATTTCAAACTATATCGGTCTCACCGAGTTCGTCTATTCGGTCTAACCGAGTTGGGTCAAATGTGTGTAACGGTTGGATTTTGTGTGGAGGATATTGCTACTTCTTGAGCTTGCTTTGGTTTTTCCCTTGAAGAGGAAAGGGTGATGCAGCAAAGTAGAGATAAGTATTTCCCTCAGTTAGAGAACCAAGGTATCAATCTAGTAGGATGTACAAGCAATTCTCCAATCTATGCACCTGCACAAACAATCAAACACTTGCACCCAACGCGATAAAGGGGTTGTCAATCCCTTCATGGTCAATTGCAAAGGTGAGATATGATAGAGATATGTATAAAAGATTGCTAAAACGTAAAACAAAATAAAAGTAAATAAATTGCAACAAGATATTTTTTGGTATTTTTGGTTTATAGATCTGAAAATATAAGGTAGAAAATAGACCCGAGGGCCATAGGTTTCACTAGAGGCTTCTCTCTTGAAGGCAAATAATACGGTGGGTGAACAAATTACTGCCGAGCAATTGATAGAAAAGCGCAAAGTTATGACAATATCCAAGGCAATGATTATGCATATAGGCATTGATACGTCTCTGACATATCTACTTTTCCTAACGCTTTTCCTCTTGTTTTGGACTCTAATTTGCATGATTTGAATGAAACTAACCCTGGACTGACGCTATTTTCAGCAGAACTACCATGGTGTTGTTTTTGTGCAGAAATAAAAGTTCTCAAAATGGAACGAAACTTTGCGGGGAATTTTTATATAATATATAAGAATTTCTGGAGCCAAGAGCTACCGAAGGGGGGCAACTGGGTGGGCACAACCCACCAGGGCGCGCCCCCTCACCAGGCGCGCCCGGGTGGGTTGTCCCCACCCGGTGGCCCCGCAGACCCTGAAACCAACGCTATAAAATCCTATTTTCGGAGAAAAAAATCAGGGAGAAAGAATTATCGCGATCCACGAGATGGAGCCGCCGCCAAGCCCTGTTCTTCCTCGGGAGGGCAGATCCGGAGTCCGTTTGGGGCTCCGGAGAGGGGGATATTCGTTCTTCGTCATCACCAACCCTTCTCCATCGCCAATTCCATGATGCTCCCCACCGGGAGTGAGTAATTCCTTCGTAGGCTTGTTGGTCGGTGAGGAGTTGGATGCGATTCATCATGTAATCGAGTTAGTTTTGTTAGGGCTTGATCCCTAGTATCCACTATGTTCTTAGATTGATGTTGCTATGACTTTGCCATGCTTAATGCTTGTCACATTGGGCCCGGGTGCCATGATTTCATATCTGAACCGTTTATGTTATCACCATTATGTTCATGTTCTAGATCCGATCTTGCAAGTTATAGTCACCTACTACGTGTTATGATCCGGTAACCCCGGAGTGGCAATAACCGGGACTTCTTCTGGTGATTACCGTAGTTTGAGGAGTTCATGTATTCACTATGTGTTAATTCTTTGTTCCGGTTTTCTATTAAAAGGAGGCCTTAATATCCCTTAGTTTCCAATATGGACCCCGCTGCCACGGGAGGGTAGGACAAAAGATGTCATGCAAGTTCTTTTAATAAAGCACATATGACTATTTACGGAATACATGCCTACATTATATCGATGAACTGGAGCTAGTGCCGTATCGCCCTAGGTTATAACTGTCTCATGATGAATATCATCCAACAAGTCACCGATCCAATGCCTACGAATTTATCCTATATTGTTTCTGCTAAGTTACTACTGCTATCATCACCTACTGAAGAAATACATGGGCTTAATGCACCACCACTACCTAAGGTGGCAGAGGTAAATTCTCTAATGAAGTTCAATGATAATGACAATCCTCACAATATGCATCCTAGTCAATGCCTTTATGAGTTTGAAGATTATATTAGAAAACAAGATCACTTCAATGCAAATGTTATGAAACAATTGAAATACAACTTTGATATGATTACTCGCTTGAGTGACTTGTTATTTAGAATATCAAATGATGTTAGAGGTGTTGCAAAACATGCTTCTATGGTACAAACCCAATTAGAACAAGTTGCTAAATCTTAAAGAGAATTGCTTGATGAAATGAATAATAATATGCATGACTTTGCTGTTAGAGTTGCAACTAGCACTGGTACAGCGATGTCCTAAACAAACGGTTTAAAACCCCTTTTCACGATGGCATTTGGAATCGTTGCCAAGTGAGTGTGTGCGATAGGGTGTCCTTCCCACATGACCCAGAAATCGTCGGGGATAGGCCCTCCTGGGACCCAGGCTGGGGCTGTGTGCGATTGGGCGAGGCATCGAAACCCAATCATTTCCGTAGGTATGTACATCCCACATGGTAAATCCCAGAAATCATTTCCGTAGGTATGTACACCCCACACGGTGAATCCCAGAAATAATTTTCGTAGGTATGTACATCCCACACCGTGAATCCCAGAAATCATTTCCGTAGGTATGTACGTCCCACACCGTGAATCCCAGAAATCATTTCCGTAGGTATGTACATCCCACACGGTGAATCCCAGAAAATCATTTCCGTAGGTATGTACATCCCACACAGTTCTTTGTGTGGAAACGTTTGTGCAAGGTGGCCTAACGCAAACAGTTCACTGCCGGAAGCTGTGTGTGATTGTTAGTTGATAGAACATGCCTACTTTCTAGAAACCGTGCGGGTTGTTTGAGTTCATCGCCCACAATGCTGTCTGAGTAACCGTTTGCAATAGAAAACCCCAATAAGAAGGGTAATTAGCCTATTATTGATAATCCATGTACTAATCAAACTGATATTTCTTATAAAACACGCCAGATATTTCATATATGTATAAAAGCAACCATGATTTCATAATCGAATTACATCAGATAGCTTCGGCACTCAGTTACGCCATTACACAACAGCTCCAAGTTTCACATGTAGCATCAAAAACCTTTGGAAAGTAGCATCATACACGGTAAATAGGCAGATGAATCTCATCTAGGAAACTGCAGAAGCGGAAGGCAAATATTGAGCCTTTAGTGATGTTGAATGTCCTTGCAACTTTAGGCCAGTGGCTATGGATAATTGCCCGCCCAACCTTCGTCCTCTTTAGCAAGACTTCAATATTTTATCGTGGATGTTGAATGAATAACTTCCTCGCCTCTTGACCATGCAGGTGGTTTGAGAGGTAATCATCGGTGAACTGCTTTGAAAAGTACTGGAAACAAAGCTATGCATAAATCGCTGTTGTAAATTTTGAAATGGCGCAAGGGGTAAAAACAAGGTAAAAGAGTTGGTACCATCCTATAGTTGACTAATGTCTTCTTCATTGTGCAAACAAAGATCTTGCTGTTATTCATCGCAAGTTTCTTCATCCTAAAAATCTTTCCGAGTTTCTTGACTTGACTGATATTCATGGACATCTCATTTCCCCATATGCAAAATGGGTCGAACAGTGGGTCTAAGCCTCTGACAGCAGGACCTACATGTGCAAGACCAAATTGTAAGAAACCTAAATATTAGAATGATTCCTGCAACCGCATAATAATTTGCTATTAGCCAAAGGACCCTGCTTGAACAAACCTCGATGGTAAACTGCAGTGTCTCCCATTGTTTCCCTGCAACACACATAAGGAAGATCTTAACCAGGTTAACTAAGAGTTGCCATACTATCAGTAGAATATGTATTGAGTACAGCCAAATTCGATTGGTGTCACATGCATAACAATAGAAAATTGTACCCAAAACAAATGAAAATCAAATTGCAGAACTGAACCAAACAGTTAAATGGACAACAGACCAAATAAAACAAAATAGTTAACTGAGCACGACATTGCAGAATAGAAACATGCACTAGAAGATAAGACAATTAACAAAACAAAGAATGCTTGAGAACAGTACTAGGAAATGTAGCAATTGTTGGACCAAAGTGTTAAATGAACATTACATTTCAGAGGACCAAATTGTTAACTGAACATCAGATTGCATATTAACATTATAGAGGACAAATCACTAGAAGGCACTGGCGGTGGCCTCCAGAAAACATCACGAACTGTATTTTAAAGTAGACAACCGCGCGGTGGTGTCGGCGGTGGCCTCGAAGACGAGGTGCTCCTCCAAGATCTGGCGGTCGACACCCATGTCAGCCATAGCGACCTCGTTCGCGCGTGCGCTCGCATGCTACTCAGCTCCATGTTATACTGCGTGTAAAATGGCTGTGGGCAGCGCTTAGTTGGAGGAGGGGCAGTGATTTCGGTGGAAGGTGTCGCTCTGTCGGTCGGGGCATGTGGGACGGGAAAGGAGGAGGATGGTGTGGGTGGGGTGTGGATTACCTGACCATATTGACGAGGCCGTGCAGCAAGAAGAAGGGTCGGCGACGAGGAGGCCGCGCAGCAAGAAGAAGGGTCGCCGGCGAGGAGGCGGCGCTGCAAGAAGAAGGGTCGCCGGTGAGGAGGCGGCGCTGCAAGAAGAAGGGTAGCCGACGAGGAGGCGGTGCTGCAAGAAGAAGGGTCGCCGACGAGGAGGCTGAGCTGCCAGTAAGCAGCAGTGAAGGTTTGAACTTGGAAAGCAAGGAGGAACAGTGCAAATGTGGCTTTTGGTAGGAGGGAGGGTGTGGGGAGATAGATATTTCCGCGGTGGCCAAAATTTTTCGCTCGGTGCCGCGAGAAACTGGCCCACAAGTGTGGTTCAAACGGGGGCGGTGAACTGTAGACGACGAAGCTTCCTACGTAAGCCAGACAAGACGGTTCGCCAAGATATTTTATATCGCATCCCACACGATTCTTTCTAGTAAACTGTTTGTGGTATACCTGATTTTTTTCATTATGTTTTGAAAGACAAAATGGTGTTACAGAGGGAAAGGATGGTGTTTGAATTGCTAGAACATTTACATACAGTGAACATGCAACTAGTACATGAGTGTCGTGTTTAAATTTGGAATAATTCCGGGTTCGTTTGGCATTTTTATGCATTAATTGAGTTTCTGGACATTTAATGTGCATAATTCAAATTTGAACTACAAGCACATGCTCCAATGCACCAAAGTTTGCTGAAAAATCACATGTGTGTCTTTGGGTGAATTTATAGGTCCCATGCAAGAAATGGGAATAAAATTCAAACATCTGGGTGTTGTGGCTTGGCCGGAATGATTGAGAAACTTAGTTTTTTAATTCCCATAAATCCAAAACACAGCTGAAAATCATGAAACTTGGGATGGTGTCATGACATGGCACCAACATGCTGCAGTAAATTTTTTGGCCAAATTGGGACAAGCTTTGGTGTAAGCTTCTTGCAAACCGGAGCTTCCCTCAAGAAGGCTCATGGTTCCGAGAAGGAACGTGTCACCTCCGTGTGCGAAACGACATACGTACACTGCCTTCTCTCGCCTTAATTTTTTTACACAGGTAGATTAGAGCAAATAAAAGTATCCTGCTAAATTTTGGAATTATTCCATGTTCGTTTGGCTTTTTTATACATTAATTGAGTTTCTACGCATTTAATGTGTGTAATTCAAATTTGAACTACAAGCACGTGCTCCAGTGCACCAAAGTTTTTTGAAAAATCACATGTGTGTCCTTGGGTGAATTTCTAGGTCACATGCAAGAGATGGGAGTGAAATTCAAACATATGGGCGTCGTGGCTCGGCCCGAAAGATTGAGAAACTTGTTTTTTTAATTCCTGTCATTCCAAAACACGCCTGAAAATCATGAAACTTGGCATGCTCTCATGACATGGCACGAACATGCCACGGTAATTTTTTTGGCCGAATTGGGACAAGCTTTGGCATAGGCTTCTTGCAAACCGGAGCTTCCCTCAAGAAGGCTCGTGGTTCCGAGAGGGAACGTGTCATCTCCGTGTGCGAAACGACATACATACACTGCCTTCTCCCGCCTTAATTTTTTACACAGCCAGATTAGACCAAATAGAAGTACAGTGCTAAATTTTGGAATTATTCCGGGTTCGTTTGGTATTTTTTATACATTAATTGAGTTTGTGGGCATTTAATGTGCATAATTGAAATTTGAACTACAAGCACAGGCTCCAGTGCACCAAAGTTGTTTGAAAAATCACATGTGTGTCCTTGGGTGAATTTCTAGGTCCCATGCAAGAGATGGGACTGAAATTCAAACATCTGGGCGTCGTTGCTCGGCTGGAAAGATTGAGAAACTTGGTTTTTAATTCCTGTAATTCCAAAACACGCATGAAAATCATGAAACTTGGCATGGTCTCATGACATGACATCAACATGCTATGGTAATTTTTTTGGCCGAATTGGGACAAGCTTTGGTGTAAGCTTCTTGCAAACCAGAGCTTGCCTCAAGAAGGCTCATGGTTCCGAGAGGGAACGTGTCACCTCCGTGTGCGAAACGACATACGTACACTGCCTTCTCCCGCCTTAATTTTTTTACACAGTCAGATTAGACCAAATAGAAGTACCATGCTAAATTTTGGAATTATTCCGGGCTCGTTTCGCCTTTTTATACATTAATTGAGTTTCTGGGCATTTAATGTGCATAATTCAAATTTGAAGTACAAGCACAGGCTCCAGTGCACCAAAGTTGTTTGAAAAATCACATGTGTTTCCTTGGGTGAATTTCTAGGTCCCATGCAAGAGATTGGAGTGAAATTCAAACATATGGGCGTCGTGCCTCGGCCGAAAAGATTGAGAAACTTGGTTTTTTAATTCCTATAATTCCAAAACACGACTGCAAATCATGAAACTTGGCATGGTGTTATGACATGGCACCAACATGCTGCGGTATTTTTTTTGGCCGAATTGGGACAAGCTTTGGTGTAAGCTTCTTGCAAACCGGAGCTTCCCTCAAGAAGGCTTGTGGTTCCAAGAAGGAACGTGTCACCTCCATGTGCGGAACGACATACGTACACCGCCTTCTCCCGCCTCAATTTTTTACACAGCCAGATTAGACCAAATAGAAGTACCGTGCTAAATTTTGGAATTATTCTGGGCTCATTTCACCTTTTTTATACATTAATTGAGTTTCTAGGCATTTAATGTGCATAATTCAAATTTGAACTACAAGCACATGCTCTAGTGCACCAAAGTTGTTTGAATAATCACATGTGTGTCTTTTGGTTAATTTCTAGGTCCCATGCAAGAGATGGGAGTGAAATTCAAACATTTGGGAGTCGTGGCTCGGCCGGAAAGATTAGGAAACTTGATTTTTTTAATTCCTGTAATTTCAGAACACGCCTGAAAATCATGAAACTTGGCATGGTTTCATGACATGGCAACAACATGCTGTGGTAATTTTTTGCCTGAATTGGGACAAGCTTTGGTGTAAGTTTCTTGCAAACCGGAGCTTCCCACAAGAAGGCTCGTGGTTCCGAGAGGGAACGTGTCACATCCGTGTGCTAAATGACATACGTACACTGCCTTCTCCCGCCTTAGTTTTTTACACAGCCAGATTAGACCAAATAGAAGTACCGTGCTAACTTTTGGAATTATTCTGGGTTCGTTTGGCCTTTTTATACATTAATTGAGTTTCTGGGCATTTAATGTGCATAATTCAAATTTGAACTACAAGCACATGCTCCAGTGCACCAAAGTTGTTTGAAAAATCACATGTGTGTCCTTGGGTGAATTTCTGGGTCCCATGCAAGAGATCGGAGTGAAATTCAAACATCTGGGCGTCGTGGCTCGGCCGGAAAGATTGAGAAACTTGGTTTTTTAATTCCTATAATTCCAAAACACACTTGGAAATCATGAAACTTGGCATGGTCTCATGACATGGCACCAACATGATGTGGTAATTTTCTGTCCGATTTGCGAAGGCACACACATTAACAATCAACAAAGTCATTTTGGAACAAGTGCTATCACGTTACAAATCGGAAACACAAGTATTATTGAAACCGTGGGCGTTCGACTTACCAATTACATGGGGCCACACATCCCCTTTTTTATTGGCTAGGAGGTGCCGTGCGGGGTAGCTATTTGAGTATGGGAGGCGTGCGATCAGACCCGTGCACGTGCTCATCGAGAGGAGAGCCCTTTTGACCGCTACCCGCCGCGCACCTCCCTCCCAACGTCTCCATTAATGGTGCCAGAGCAACTGTTCTACGGCATGGCTATATGTCTCACTGGACTGAGATTTAAGAGAGAAAAATGAAAATCTAAAAAGAAAGTTTTGCACGGATCTTGATGTTAGATCCGACAGACCTATATAGCATCGACTGTAACTTATAGCAAGCATGATGAATATAAGGACGATGCCATTGGATAATAATTGTCTTACATATTTATAAACATAATTAAAAAAAGCCACATGCGACAGCACCCAATATACACAAGGGCAAAAGAAGAACGAAGCCACAGCAGGAACTAGTCTCCGCGGCGGGCGGCGACGAGCTCTTTCTTGTCCTCAAGATGTTGGTTGAGAGAATCCACAGATTGCTCCACCAGCCTTCTGCGCTCGATGCGCGACATGTCATTCTCGTCCATAAGTTTCTCAACGATGATGCCGGTCCTCTTCAACAAGGTAGTGATCTGCTCCTGCTGCTCCGCACTTCCGAGGATCTTCGCCCTCAGCAGGTCGTGCTTGGCCCAGAGCTTCGCATTGCTCTCATTTAGTTGCTGGATGACGTCGGTAGACTGTTCAAACGAGGCTTGCAGGTCATCCTGCAACCTCGCCCACTTGGAGATCTGATCCATCTGCCTGAGGACGAGGGCACGCATGCGCCTGTAAGAGTCCTCGCCTGCCCGCGAGGCAATTTCCCAGGCGGCCGCGGCGTGGGAGGACATCTCTGCTGCATTCGTGGCGCGGCGGGACATCTCTTCTGCTTCCGCAGCACGGCCAGACCAGTCTGCTGCATCGACAGCACGACGGGTCCTCCGTGCTGCTTCGGTGGCGCAGCGGGACCTCTCTGCTGCTACGGCCGTGCGGCGGGACATGTTGGTTGCTTTTGCAGCGAGGAGGGACATCTCTCGTGCTCTCGCTTCTAGGCTCACCTCTCCCTGGTGGCAATCTCTCGACCCAGAACTCACGCTGGCCATGGCAGATGCAAGGGAACGATGATGAATGACTTGTTTGTTTTTGACTTTTTTGTGGATGAGGAGTTGAGGAGGAATGTGCAGTCATCTTGGAGTAGTAGTATTTATAACCGCGTAGTAATACGCTCCTAAGTGGGAAACCGTTTAGGTTTTGATCGGGGTGAATAGGTTTGCAATTTGGAATGTGGTGGGACGCATGCTAAAAATTTACTGACGGTTATAAGTGCGGCACTATTCCTGGAAGGCGTAACATGGGCACGTACGCCTTCTCGGCCGCGTACGTGGTGTTTGCACCATAGGGGTGCACCGCAATAGGCAATGTCAGCACCATCGCGCATGGTTCTTTTAATTAGAATGTGTGTGCCCGTCTAGCGCACACACATTGATCTATCTAACTATTTCAGTTTGTTGTGGCTAATCGCAAACAGTTCATCCATGTGAAGTGTATGCCATCAATCGCAGACACTTTGATCTGGCTGACCCGTTTCTGTTCTGTTGCCTAATCGCAAACAGTTAATCCTTATGAAGCGTATGCCCTCAATCACACACACCTTGATCTGGCTGACCATTTCTTTTGTGTTGCCTAATCACAAACAGTTCATCCGAGTGAACTGTATGCTGTGTATCGCACATGCCTTCATCTAGCTGCCCGTTTCTTTTGTTCCTCCTCATCGCAAAAAGTTAATTGAACTGAACCGTATGCCCTTCATCGCACACGCAACTAAAACCTGAACCGTGTTTGATGCATCCATCATCGCAAACGTTTTATACATTTCTGACGGTTTTCATACAACACCGTTTGCGATTATTGCATTGCACACAGTTTCTCGAAGGGTCTCTGATCGTAGTGTCATGTTACTAGCATCCTGCAATAGTGTAGAGGAGGTAAAATGACTCAGGAACCACTTTATCCTAAGGGACACCCAAAAAGAATTGAACAAGATTCACAAAGAGTCAACACTAGTGCACCTAGTCCTTCTAGAAAGAAGAAGACAAAGAAAAATGATAGGACTTTGCATGCTCCTAGTGAACCTGAAATAGAGAAACCTCCTAACAATGATAATGAAGTTTCTATCTCTGATGCTGAAACCCAGTCTGGTAATGAACACTCACCTAGTGATAATGAAAAAGATAATGCTAATGTTCATGAAGACTCTCAACGAAATAATAAAGAACCAGACAATGATGTTGAGATAGAACCACCTGTTGATCTTGATAACCCACAACCTAAGAATAAAAGGTATGATAAAAGAGACTTCATTGCTAGAAAACACGGTAAAGAAAGAGAACCGTGGGTTCAAGAACCTATGCCTTTTCCACCCAAGTCAACTAAAAATAATGATAATGAAGAATTTGAACGCTTTGCTGAAATGCTGAGGCCAGTCTTTTTGCGTACTCGCTTGACTGATATCTTGAAAATGCCTCCTTATGCAAAGTATATGAAAGACATCATCACAAATAAGAGGAAAATACCGGAAGCTGAAATCTCCACTATGCTTGCAAATTATACTTTTAAAGATGGAGTACCTAAAAAATTTGGAGATCCGGGAATACCAACTATACCTTCCTCTATCAAAAAGAATTATGTGAAAACTGATTTGTGTGATTTAGGAGCTGGTGTTAGTGTTATGCCTTTCTCTTTATATAAAAGACTTGATTTGAATAAACTCACACCTACTGAAATATCTTTGTGAATGGTTGATAAGTCCACTGCCATACCTATCGATATCTGTGAGGATATGCCCGTTGTTGTTGCTAATGTTACCATTTTGACTGACTTTGTTATACTTGAGATGCCCGAGGATGACAACATGTCGATTATCCTCGATAGACCCTTCTTGAATACTGCAGGGCTGTTATTGATTGCAATAAAAGCAAGGTCACTTTTCATATCAATGGTAATGAGCACACGGTGCACTTTCTGAAGAAACAATTCCAAGTGAATGGTATTAATGTTATTGAAAAATCTCTAACAATCACTATTGGAAGTTTTCAAATACCTCTACCTACTGTCAAAAAGAAATATGAAGTGCTTATTGTTGGGGAAATGCATATCCCCATTGAGGTAACTTTGTGATTTACGAAAGTTCCTCGATTTCATGCTAATCTAAAGTGGTTGTTAATAAGACTTGATCAAGATTATTAATGGATCATTTTTGAGCGGTATGAAGTTGATGAATTTAGTAAGCACTACATTCTGTTTCTACTTTTCATTCTCTGTTTTTATTTGTTAAATAAAATAAAATGCCATGTTTTATCTGTTTTTTGAATTTCCCGTGCAATAAAAAATGACCCAAAAAATAAAAGTTCTCAGAATGTCTTGAAAATTTAATACATTTTTTTCTGAATATTTAAGAATTTTTGGTACAATAAACATCAAAGGGAGGTGCACCAGGTGGGCACAACCCACCTGGGCGCGCCAGCACCCCCAGGCGCACCCTGGTGGGTTGTGGTCCCCACGTGGGCCCCCTCAATTATCTCTTTATACCACATCATCACCTACCTCTAGAAAAAAAATCTCCATTGCTCTCTCTCTCCTGTGTTCTTGCTCCCAAACCCGCGGATTTCGATCTCTTTGCTCGAAGCTCCATTTCTGAAACTGTTTCGGGGGATTGTTGCTTGGTATGTGACTCCACCGTTTGTCCAATTAGTTTTTGTTCTAGTGGTTTATATTTTGAATAATTAGCTACTCTTGGTGCTGCTATAGATGTTCTTGCATGTTGAATTCTTAGTGTTCTAAGTAGTTTGAATGCTTGCTTTGGCCTCTATGTATCCCTATGAGTAGTTGCTATCAATCTTATAAAGTTTTGTTGACAAATTTTTGTCACCCAATTTTTTTTAGAAAATTGTACGCGGACATGATGAACTTGTTTGGAAGGAGTTCCTCGAGGAGGCGATACTCGAGGGCATCCTCTAGTGACAGCTCCGCTCGCTGGTCATATGTTGAACCAAGTGAAAGTTCCACTCGAGATGCCGCCACCAAAACATGCTTATGGCCTTGCGATGAGTATATGATATGTGTGGGCATTAAAGAAGAATTTGAGCAATATGTTCACAATGCCGGTCTCGGTCCCTACCTTTCAGATAAGCGTGAACAACGCCACCTTCTCACTGAATCATTTGTCAAAGGATTTAAATTCTTTCCCCGTGAGTCTAGGGTGTCGTTTATGCTTTATGATAACCCATTTACCATATCACTAGAGAATTTTGCTTACCACTGCAAACTCCCATATTGGGGCTCGCTTGACGAACCGTCAAAGGCTGAGTAACAAACATTCTTGACTAGTCTTTGTTACGGTGAGAACAGAGGAGTGGCACAAGGTAGAATAAAGAGCATTCATTTTCCCGCAATTTAGTACTTTGCATTATTTAACGGGAAATGTATAGTAGGCAAGCAAGACTGTAGTACACTCCGTGCTCCAGACTTGAGCCTCATCCACACCGCTCTCACCAGTGAAAAGAATTATAACCTTGGAGCGATTGTTGCATGCAGACTTCAGCACAAAGCTAACAGTGGATATTTCTATGGTGGAATATATGCTACACGTTTAGCACGAGGGCTGGGTGTTGCACCCTTGCCCTTTGATCCTATCTTACCCACGCAATATTTAGATTTTTCCACCCTAAAGGAACATAAGATTCTCAAGGGAAAGGTTGACAACTTCACTTATAATATGCTATTTAACCAAACATCTGTTGTGCACACATATTTGCCAGCGCCTGCTCTTTTTGATTATCACAACAAAGGAAGATATTTTGTTCTTGAGAGTGAGGCCCGAGCTCACAATGCAGCAGTGGAGGCAGCACAGCAGGCCGAGGCATCCGCACCGAGAGCCTCCATGAGCTACCACGCCAACTACTATCCAGATTACTGATCGATTATCAAGTTAGGTTAAAAGCCTAAGCTTGGGGGAGTACGTGTTTCTCACCGACATTACATTCATGCCCACTTATTCATCTGTCGGTGTTCACACTTTTTCATTGTATCATCCATGCTTAGATTTATTTTTCTTGCTTTCTTCTTGTGTGTTTGAGAAACTTTAGAAAAACCAAAAAAATTAGTTGTAGCTAGTTTACTTTTTATGCATGATTAGTTGTAATATTAAAAAGAAAATCCAAAAGATTTCCTTGTTCTTCTTTTGCTTGTTGGGAGCTTTCCCGTGTACATAGTTTTTCTCGTTTTTGCTTTTCCCTTTTATTTACTTGTTCAAGAAAACCAACAACTCCAAAAATATTTCAGTGTGTTTCTCTGAATTTCTTTTCTTTTATTCGAGTTGTATCGAGGAGAAGACCACAATGAAAATGTTGAGTGGCTCTCATATGAATAACTGTTGAAATAATAAAGAGCCCATTTTACCTTGTCTTCTCCTGTTGAATAAAATGTTTGCAGATTCCAGCTTAGTCCATGGCACTCTTGCACTATTATTATTTTCACATCGTTCGGTCGTGCAAGTGAAAGGCAATAATGACGATATTCGATGAACTGGTCGTGGCAGAGAGAAACTTGTATGAACTCGACTTGTCCTGTTTGTGTAAATATGTTTAACCTAGTATCCATGATTCAGCCCATTATGATTAAACATGTTTGCAATGAGAACTAGAGATTATAGTTTCTCATGCCATGCGTAAGTAGATGGGAGTGGATAATGATTTATCTTGGATATCAACATTGCGTTAAAATGATTGTGATGTAGTATGATGATATGGTATCCTCCTCTGAATGTTCGAGTGGCTTGACTTGGCGCATGTTCATGCATGTAGTTGAATCAAAACCAATATAGCCTCTATGATATTTATGTTCATGGTGATCATATCCTACTCATGCTAGTGTCCAATGTTACTTATGCATAATGCATGATCATGATCGTTGTTGCTATCTAGCTGGCCGCTTCTTAATCTAATTGCTAGCCTTTGCCTGTACTAAGTGGGGATTCTGCTTGTACATCAAAAACCTTGAACCCAAAGTTATTCCAAATGAGTCCACCATATCTACCTATATGCGGTATTACCCTGCCGTGCTAAGTAAATTTGCATGTGCCACCTCTAAAAACTTCAAAAAATTATCTGTTTTGTGTGCCTGTATCATTCATGGAATGACAGGAGGTGGTCGGTATCTTCCATGCCAAGTGGGTTATTCTCAGGTCGAGTGTTTATTCACTCGCCATCGCATGAGAAAAGGGCGGTAATAGGGACGCCCAGTCCCAAACTACAAAATACAAAAAGAGTTAACCGCTCGAATAATCAAACAAAAACTCCCAATGGAGTCAAAACCTTTACTTTTATCGCTTGGGAACCGCCACTAGCCTGTTTAGCATGGGAGATATTGATAACTGATAGTCGTGAAGTAAATGAGAAGGGTGCATGTCTCAAAATACCATTTATCTCTATTTTAAAATTTTGAGCTCTGGCACCTCTGCAAATCACTGCTTCCCTCTGCGAAGGGACTATCTATTTACTTTATGTTGTGTCATCACCTTCTAAAACAAGCGCTAGAAACTGAGAGAGCACAGCTGTCATGACTTATGCATTGTGTGTAGCTAATGTTGGGTGCATCATGACTGGATCTTTTCTACCATGAATTACAATGTTTAGTCGCTGCTTGGACTTTGGAGGTGCTCTGCATTTATGTTTTGCGGTCTTAGAAAGGGCTAGCGAGATACCACTGTTGTCATATTATATCATGGTTGTTTTGACAACATGTTGTCGTCCGAGATGTCTTATTATTGCTCGGTAGCTGATTATGTCATTGATATGAGTTAATATAATCTTTAAGAGTTATTGTCGACATGGTTAGTTATAATATTGGCTGAAAACCTGGGTGCTGTTTAAGCCTATTTATGCAAACAAGAGCAAAAGAGTTCGTAAAAGTTTTCCTTTTTCACTTTCAGTTTATCAACTGAATTGCTTGAGGACAAGCAAAGGTTTAAGCTTGGGGGAGTTGATACGTCTCCAACGTATCTACTTTTCCTAACGCTTTTCCTCTTGTTTTGGACTCTAATTTGCATGATTTGAATGAAACTAACCTCGGACTGACGCTGTTTTTAGCAGAACTACCATGGTGTTGTTTTTGTGTAGAAATAAAAGTTCTCGGAATGGACCGAGACTTTGCAGGGAATTTTTATATAATATATAAGAATTTCTGGAGCCAAGACCTATCGAAGGGGGGCACCTGGTGGGCACAACCCACCAGGGCACGCCCCCCTCACCAGGCGCACCCAGGTGGGTTGTCCCCACCTGGTGGCCCCGTAGACCCTGAAACCAACGCTATAATATCCTATTTTCGGAGAAAAAATCAGGGACAAAGAATTATTGCGATCCACGAGACGGAGCCGCCGCCAAGCCCTGTTCTTCCTCGGGAGGGCAGACCTGGAGTCCGTTTGGGGCTCTAGAGAGGGGGATCTTCGTTCTTCGTCATCACCAACCCTTCTCCATCGCCAATTCCATGATGCTCCCCACCTTCGTAGGCCTGTTGGTCGGTGAGGAGTTGGATGAGATTCATCATGTAATCGAGTTAGTTTTCTTAGGGTTTGATCCCTAGTATCCACTATGTTCTTATATTGATGTGTCTATGACTTTGCCATGGTTAATGCTTGTCACTTTGGGACCTGGTGCCATGATTTCAGATCTGAACCATTTATGTTATCACTGTTATATTCATTTTCTAGATCCGATCTTGCAAGTTATAGTCACCTACTACGTGTTATGATCCGGTAACCCTGGAGTGATAATAACTGGGACTTCTTCCAGTGATTACCGTAGTTTGAGGGGTTCATGTATTCACTATGCGTTAATGCTTTGTTCTGGTTCTCTATTAAAAGGAGGCCTTAATATCCCTTAGTTTCCAATATGGACCCCGCTGCCACGGGAGGGTAGGACAAAAGATGTCATGCAAGTTCTTTTAATAAAGCACGTATGACTATTTACGGAACACATGCCTACATTATATCGATGAACTGGAGCTAGTGCCATATCGCCCTAGGTTATAACTATATCATCCAACAAGTCACTGATCCAATGCCTACGAATTTATCCTATATTGTTTCTGCTAAGTTACTACTGCTTTCATCACTATTACACTTGCTATAAACTATTGCTATCACTGTTACTGTTACCATTGCTACTGCTACTACTATCAAAACTATCATATTATTGTGCTACTGATCACTTTGCTGTAGATAATTAATCTCCAGGTTTGGTGGAATTGACAACTCAGCTGCTAATACCTTCAAATATTCTTTGGCTCCCCTTGTGTCAAATCTATAAATTTGGGTTGAATACTCTCCCCTCGAAAACTGCTGCGATCCCCTATACTTGTGGGTTATCAGGCATCATGTCCGTGTCAAGTAGACCGACTCCTGCTTGCATCTACTACTATTACTCCAGACATCGACCGCTATCCAACATGCATCTAGAGTATTAAGTTCATAAAGAAAGGAGTAACGCCTTAAATAAGATGACATGATGTAGAGGGATAAACTCAAGCAATATGATGGAAACCCCATATTTTTATCCTTGATGGCAACAATACAATACGTGCCTCGCTACCCCTACTTTGTCACTGGGTGAGGACACCGCAAGATTGAACCAAAAACTACGCACCTCTCCCATTGCAAGACATACCAATCTAGTTGGCCAAACCAAACCGATAATTTGAAGAGAAATACAAAGATATCAAATCATGCATATAAGAATTCAGAGAAGATTCAAATAATATTCATAGATAATATGATCATAAATCCACAATTCATCGGATCTCGACAAACACACCGCAAAAGAATACTACATTGGATAGAACGGAGTAACGCCTTAAGTACGATGATATGATGTAGATGGATAAACTCAAGCAATATGATGAAAACCCCATCTTTTTATCCTTGATGGCAACAATAAAATACGTGCCTCGCTACCCCTACTTTTTCACTAGGTGAGGAAACCGCAAGATTGAACCCAAAACTACACACCCCTCCCATTGCAAGAAATACCAATCTAGTTGGCCAAACCAAACCGATAATTCAAAGAGAAATACAAAGATATCAAATCATGCATATAAGAATTCAGAGAAGATTTAAATAATATTCATAGATAATCTAATCATAAATCCACAATTCATTGGATCTCGACAAACACACCGCAAAAGAATACTACATCAGATAGAACTCCAAGAATATCGAGGAGAACATGGTATTGAAGAACATAGATAGAGAGAGAGAAGAAGACATCTAGCTACTATCTATGGACCCGTAGGTATGAGGTAAACTACTCATGCTTCATCGAAAGGGCAATAGGGTTGATGTAGATGCCCTCCGTGATCGAATCCCCCTCTGGCAGATCACCGAAAAAGTCCCCAAGATGGGTCTCACGGAACAGAAGGTTGCGGCAGCGGAAAAGTATTTTCGTGGATGCTTCTGAGGGTTTGGGAATATATCTGAATTTATAGGCCAAGGAAGGAGGCCAGGGGGTGTCCGAGGGGGCCACAAGCCCTAGGGGTGCATCCCTAGCTTGTCGTCTCCTCGAGGGTCTTCTGACTTGGACTCCAAGTCCCACGTCCGTCTTATGGTCCAAGAAAAATCATGGCAAAAGTTTTATTCTGTTTGGACTCCGTTTGATATTCCTTTTCTGCCAAAATCAAAAAACAAGGAAAAACATAAACTGGCACTGGGCTCTAGGTTAATAGGTTAGTCCCAAAAATAATATAAAATAGCATATTAATACATATAAAACATCCAAAACAGATAATATAATAACATGGAACAATAACAAATTATAGCTACATTGGAGACGTGCCAAGCATCCCCAAGCTTAATTCCTGCTCGTCCTTGAGTAGGTAAATGATAAAAACAGAATTTTTGATGTGGAATGCTACCTACTATATTTATCTATTTAATTTTCTTTATTGTGGCATGAATATTCAGATCCATAAGATTCAAAACAAAAGTTTAATATTGACATAAAACAATAACACTTCAAGCATACTAACAAAGCAATCGTGTCTTCTCAAAATAACATGGCCAAAGGAAGTTATCCCTACAAAATCATATAGTTTTGCTATGCTCCGTCTTCATCACACAAAGTATTAAATCATGCACAACCCCGATGACAAGCCAAGCAATTGTTTCATACTTTTGATGTTCTCAAACTTTTTCAACTTTCACACAATACAAGAGCGTGAGCCATGGATATAGCAGTTCAGGTGGAATAGAATATGGTAGTTGTGGAGAAGACAAAAATGTAGGAGATGGCCTCACATCAACTAGGCGTATCAACGAGCTATGCAGATGCCCATCAATAGATACCAATGAGAGTGAGTAGGGATTGCCATGCAACGATGCACTAGAGCTATAAGTGTATGAAATCTCAAAAAGAAACTAAGTGGGTGTGCATCCAACTCGCTTGCTCATGAAGACCTAGGGAAATTTGAGGAAGCCCATCATTGGAATATACAAGCCAAGTTCTATAATGAAAATTTCCCACTAGTATATGAAAGTGATAACTTAAGAGACTCTCTCTCATGAAGATCATGGTGCTACTCTGAGGCACAAGTGTGGAAAAAGGGTAGTAGCATTGTCCCTTCTCTCTTTTCTCTCATTTTTTGGTGGGCTTCTTTGGCCTCTTTTATTTTTTTGTGCTTCTTTGGCCTCTTTTATTTTTTTGTAAAGTACAAAGACTCATCCCAACTTGTGAGGCAATCATAGCTTCCATCATCCTTTCCTCACATGTGACGATGCTCTAATAATGATGATCATCACACTTTTATTTACTTACAACTCAATAATTACAACTCGACACTAGAACAAATATATGACTCTATATGAATGCCTCCGGCGGTATACCGGGATGTGCAATGACTCAAGAGTGACATGTACAAACAATATGAATGGTGGCTTTGTCACAAATACGATGTCAACTACATGGTCATGCAAAGCAATATGACAATGATGAAGCGTGTCATAATAAACGGAATGGTGGAAGTTGCATGGCAATATATCTCGCAATTGTAATGGTAATACCATAATAGGTAGGTTTGGTGGCTGTTTTGAGGAAGGTAAATGGTGGGTTTAAGGCATCAGCGGAAGTTGCGCGGTACTAGAGAGGCTAGCAATGGTGGAAGGGTGAGAGTGCGTATAATCCATGGACTCAACATTAGTCATAAAGAACTCACATACTTATTGCACAAATTTATTAGTTATCAAAACGAAGTAATAGACGCATGCTCCTAGGGGGATATATTAGTATGAAAAGACCATAGCTCGTCCCTGACCGCCACTCATAAGGAAGACAATCAATAAATAAATCATGCTCTGACTTCATCACATAACGGTTCACCATACATGCATGCTACGGGAATCACAAACTTCAACACAAGTATTTCTACCAATCCACAATTACTCACTAGCATGACTCTAACATTATCATCTTTATATCTCAAAACAATCATAAGGAATCAAACTTCTCATAGTATTCAATGCACTTTATATGAAAGTTTTTATTATATCCCTGTTGGATGCCCATCGTATTAGGACTAAATTCATAACCAAAGCAAATTACCATGCTATTTAGAGAGACTCTCAAAATAATATAAGTGAAGCAAGAGAGTTCAAAATTTTCTATAAAATAAAGCCACCGCCGTGCTCTAAAAAGATATAAGTGAAGCACTAGAGCAAAATTGCCTAGCTCAAAAGATATAAGTGAAGCACATAGAGTATTCTAATAAATAACGATTCATGCGTATCCCTCTCAAAAGGTGTGTACAACAAGGATGATTGTGGCAAACTAAAAAGCAAAGACTCATATCATACAAGATGCTCCAAGCAAAACACATATCATGTGGT
This sequence comes from Triticum urartu, assembly GCF_056163025.1. Taxonomy (NCBI): domain Eukaryota; kingdom Viridiplantae; phylum Streptophyta; class Magnoliopsida; order Poales; family Poaceae; genus Triticum; species Triticum urartu. The sequence continues at coordinate 363,614,077 of NC_141877.1, forward strand.
GAATAAAAATATAGCCTCAAGTAAATTTACCGATGGATTGAAGACGAAAGAGGGGATGCCTTCCGGGGCATCCCCAACCTTAGGCTCTTGGTTGTCCTTGAATATTACCTCGGGGTGCCTTGGGCATCCCCAAGCTTAGGCTCTTTCCACTCCTTATTCCATAGTCCATCAAATCTTTACCCAAAACTTGAAAACTTTACAACACAAAACTCAATAGAAAACTCATGAGATCTATTAGTATAAGAAAATAAAATCACCACTTTTGGTACTGTTATGAACTCATTCTTTATTTATATTGGTGTAATATCTACTGTATTCCAAATTCTCCATGGTTCATACCCCCCCGATACTACCCATAGATTCATCAAAATAAGCGAACAACACATAGAAAACATAATCTGTCAAAAATAGAACAGTCTGTAGTAATCTGTAAACCTCGAATACTTCTGTAACTCCAAAAATTCTAAATAGTCAGGACAACAGAGGAAATTTTTATATCAATCTTGTGCAAAAATAATCATTATTTTATCGCACTTCTGTTAAAAAGGAAAATTATTTTACTGGGTGCAAAAGTTTCTTTTTTTCAACAAGATCAAATCAACTATCACCGTAAGCCATCCCAAAGGTCTTGGCACAGACACTAATTAAAAGATGAAAATACATCTAACCAGAGGCAATACAAAAACTTTATTGAAAAACATAACCAAAAAAGGAAAATAAAAATAAAATTGGGTTGCCTCCCAACAAGCGCTATTGTTTAACGCCCCTAGCAAGACATTGATTATTTTAATGATGCTCACATGAAAGATAGCAATTGAAACACGAAGAGAGCATCATGTAGCATGTAAAAAACACATCTAAGTCTAACGTACTTCCTATGCATAGGCATCTTATAAGAAATTTTTTTATCAAGGCAAGCAAAAACTAGCATATGCAAGGAAGAAGAAAGGAACAATAGCAATCTCAACATAACGAGAGGTAATTTATTAACATGAAAATTTCTACAACCATATTTTCCTGTCTCATAATAATTACATGTGGGACCATAATCAAATTCAACAATATATCTATCACATAAAATATTCTCAACATGATCCACATGCATGCAAAGTTGACACTCTTCCAAAATAGTGGGATTATCATCAAATATAGTCATGACCTCTCCAAACCCACTTTTATCAAAAAATTCATAAGACTTGTCAATATCCAAAGTAGTGGGATAATTATTTCCTAATGTTGACACTCTTTCAAACCCACTTGCAATATTATAGCAAACATATTCATCATGAGGCTTAAATAAATTTTCAAGATCATAAGAAGCATTATCACCCCAATCATGATCATTGCAATAAGTAGCGGACATAGCAAAACTAGCATCCCCAAGCTTGGGGTTTTGCATATTATTAGCACAATTGACATTAATAGAATTTATAATAACATCATTGCAATCATGCTTTTGATTGAATGAACTATAAAGTATGGGTGCAATAGCTACTCATGTTTAACATAAGGAAATATAGCAAATTCATCTCCATAAATATTGGCATCATGGAAACAAGAATATCAAGCATCTTGTTCATCAAGGGATATTTCAATCAAATCAACGTAATCCTAACTATCTATAGATTCCTGCATATCATTATTTTCTTCCAAAGCAACGATCATTCTCTCAATAAATTCCTTAACATAGGGATTATGAGCATATTTTTCATAGCAATATCTAAGTATGTCAAAATTTTCAGATTTGTAGAGAGTAATATCATACTTTTCAATCAAAGAAGCAACTTCATAAGCACCCCTAAAAGCAACAAATTCTTCAATTTGTTCGATATCATAGTAACTATAAACACCCTTTTTATAGGAAGATAAGATTTCATTATCATTAAACTCACATAGGTAGGGAAGGTGTTTTTAGTGTTCTTAGAGCAACAAGTAAAATCACAAAGTTCACAAAGATTCCAAGCATAACATAGCAAACAATTTATTTGATTTCATAAGAGTCTCCCTTTTTCAGACAAACAGTGACACACACAATGAGCATGTTCATCTAAAGATTTTCCCTCAACTAAACTAGCTGGAGTTTCAGCATGAGCAAATATGGATCGAATATGATCCAAGTAGAAAACTTTAAGTGGATCCATATCAATAGATTTTTAGCAAGCAAAGATGCAAGCAAATAGAAGGCACATGGCAACACAAGCAAATATAACAAACGATCAAAAAGGCATACAGAAAGAAGGCAAATAAAAAGGCAAATCTTTTTGTGTTTTTCTGAAAATCGTTTTAGAAGTGGGGGAGAGGAAAACGTTAGGCAAATGGTGAATAATGTAATGCAAGAGATGAGAGTTTATGATGGGTACTTGGTAGGCTTGATGTAGACCTCCCCAGCAACGGCGCCAGAAATTTTTCCTACTACTTCTTGAGCTTGCATTGGTTTTTCCCTTGAAGATGAAAGGGTGATGCTGCAAAGTAGAGATAAGTATTTCCCTTAGTTAGAGAACCAAGGTATCAATCCAGTAGAAGGTACAAGCAAGTCTCCAATCTATGCACCTGCACAAACAATTAAACACTTGCACCCAATGCGATAAAGGGGTTGTCAATCTCTTCACAGTCAATTGCAAAGGTGAGATCTGATAGAGATAGGTATAAAAGATTGCTAAAACGTAAAACAAAATAAAAGTAAATAAATTGCAGCAAGATATTTTTGGTATTTTTGGTTTATAGATCTGAAAATATATGATAGAAAATAGACCCGGGGCCATATGTTTCAGTAAACGCTTCTCTCTTGAAGGAAAATAATACGGTGGGTGAACAAATTACTGTCGAGCAATTGATAAATGCAAAGTTATGAAGATATCCAAGGAAATGACTATGCATATAGGCATCACGTCCGTGTCAAGTAGACCGACTCCTGCCTACATCTACTACTATTACTCCACACATCAACCGCTATCCAACATGCATCTAGAGTATTAAGTTCATAAAGAACGGAGTAACGCCTTAAGTACGATGATATGATGTAGAGGGATAAACTCAAGCAATATGATGAAAACCCCATCTTTTTATCCTTGATGGCAACAATAAAATACGTGCCTTGCTACCCCTACTTTTTCACTAGGTGAGGAAACCGCAAGATTGAACCCAAAACTACACACCCCTCCCATTGCAAGAAATACCAATCTAGTTGGCCAAACCAAACCGATAATTCAAAGAGAAATACAAAGATATCAAATCATGCATATAAGAATTCAGAGAAGATTTAAATAATATTCATAGATAATCTAATCATAAATCCACAATTCATTGGATCTCGACAAACACACCGCAAAAGAATACTACATCAGATAGAACTCCAAGAATATCGAGGAGAACATGGTATTGAAGAACATAGAGAGAGAGAAGAAGCCATCTAGCTACTAGATATGGACCCGTAGGTCTGAGGTAAACTACCCACGCTTCATCAGAAGGGCAATAGGGTTGATGTAGATGCCCTCCGTGATCAGAAGGGCTATGGACCCGTAAGTTTGATTATGTTTGGACTCCGTTTGATATTCATTTCCTGCGAAACTCAAAAGCAAGGAAAAACATAAACTGGCACTGGGCTCTAGGTTAATAGTTTAGTCCAAAAAATAATATAAAATAACATGCATATAAAACATCCGAAACAGATAATATAATAGCATGGAACAATAAAAAATTATAGATACGTTGGAGACGTATCAGCTATATATATACCCCTCCACCCCCTTCTCCATTTGAGAGGGAGCCATCAGAACGTGCCTACACTTCCAACATAGATTTTCTGAGAGAGAACCACCTACTCATGTGTTGAGATCAAGATATTCCAATCCTACCACAAGATTCTTGATTTCTAGCCTTCCCCAAGTTGCTTTCCACCATAGCCAAATCTGTGTGAGAGAGTTGAGTGTTGGGGAGACTATCATTTGAAGCACAAAAGCAAGGAGTTCATCATCAACACACCATCCATTACCTTTTGGAGAGTGGTGTCTCCTAGATTGGTTAGGAGTCGCTTGGGAGCCTCCGACAATATTGTGGAGTTGAACCAAGAAGTTTGTAAGGGCAAGGAGATCGCCTACTACGTGAAGATCTACCCGAGTGAGGCAAGTCCTTTGTGGACGATGGCCATGGTGGGATAAACAAGGTTGCTTCTTCATGGACCCTTCATGGGTGGAGCCCTCCGTGGACTCGGGCAACCATTACCCTTCATGGGTTGAAGTCTCCATCAACGTGGACGTATGATAGCACCACCTATCGGAACCACGCCAAAAATCTCAGTGTCTACATTGCGTTTGCCTTCTCCAAACCCTTCCCTTTACCTTCATCTGCAATGTTTTACTTTCGGCTGCTACACTCTTAGAATTGCGTGTGTAGGTTGATTGCTTGACTTGTACTAGTTGCTAAAATATGGCAATAGTTAAAATTGGGAAAAAGTTAGATTTTTATTTGGTCAAGTAGTCTAATCACCCCCTCTAGACCTACTTTCGATCCTACAAGTGGTATCAGAGCTTTGGTCTCCATTTCCCTTGATTTCTGTAGCTTTGGTGATCATAGCCTTGGTTTCACAACCTAGGAGAGTATGACATCTAGCGAGGGAAATTACCACCGTAGAGGTCCTTACTTTGATGGTACTAATTTGCTAGTTGGAAGCATAAGATGAAAATGCATATTCTTGGTCATAACCCCACCATTTGGGCTATTGTGCATGCAAGGTGAATACTTCGAGGATGGAAGAGAACTGGATCGTGAAGCATCCACAGAAGAATTGAAGATGTTGCAATACAACGCTCAAGCTTGCAATATTCTCTTCAATGGATTGTGCCGCGATGAATTCAACAAAATCATCCGCCTTGAGAATGCAAAGGAAATTTGAGATACTTTGGTTGATATGCACGAAGGTACCGAGTCCTTTAAGGAATCCAAATTGGATGTGCTTGAAAGTCAACTTGACAAGTTCAAAATGAAGGATGGTGAAGGAGTCGCTGATGTACTCTAGGCTTGCGCTCATCACAAATGAGATTGCCGGCTTAGGAAGCAAAGAGATGATTGACAAATTCATCATCAAGAAGATCCTAAGAGCCTTGGGTGGAAAATATGATACTGTGTGCACCTTGATCCAAATGATGCCCAATTACAAAGATCTCAAGCCAACGGAAGTCATCGGTGGAATTGTTGCTCATGATATGTCACTCAAGGATAAGGAAGAGCTCCACAACAAGTCAAGTGGTGCTTATAAAGCTTTAGGTGATTCTCCTACAACATAAAGTGAGAAACAAGTCTTCAATGAAGAATTGAGCTTAATGGTGAAGAACTTCAAAAAGTTCTACAAGAGTAGAAGCAAAGAGAGAAGTTCCAAGTTAAGGTCCTACAATGACAAAAGATCTTCTAGTCATGATCGTAATTGCTACAATTGTGGAAGAACCGGACACTACTCCAATGAGTGTACGGCTCCCTACAAAAGAAGAGAAGATTCACCAAAAAGGAGAAGTAAAAGAGATGAATCACCACCAAGAGGGAGGAGTAGAGATGATCATTATGAATGAAGACCCTCTCGGAGAAGCAAGGATTTGGAAAGGAAGGACAAGTCATCAAAGAGCTACAAAAGATGAAGACATCAAGCTCATGTTGGTGAATGGGTATCCGGTTCCGACTTCGACAACTACTCCGAGAGAATTTATCACTCTGACTTCGAATATACTCATGATGAAGGTGTTGCCGGTCTTACACTTGTGTCATCCAACTCCCACGACATATTTGACTCACCAAATGAAGGAATTGGAAGATGCTTCATGGCTAAAGGCCCTAAGGTATCACACCCCAAGTATGTTGATTTCAATAGTGATGAAGATGATTTGCTAGGTGATGATGATTTACTTGTGACAACACTAGTGATGAAAACAATGATGAAATTGCTATTAATCATGCTAATCAAGATTAAGCAAATGACAATGATAAGAAGGAGATTGAGCGTCTAACTAATGAACTAAACACTCTTAAGTTTGCTCATGAAACAACTCTATAGGATCATCGAGGGCTTCTAAGAACCCATGAGAAGCTACGCTTTGAGAAGCTAAATTTAGAGCAAGAGTCTTCATGTTACATTGCCAAGCGTTCTTGTTACATTGCCAAGAGTTTACTCTTGTCTACTTACATGTGATGCGGCTTGAACTACGTCGGTATTTCCTCAAAGAGGAAGGGATGATGCAACACAACCACGGTAGGAATTTCCCTCAGTGATGAGACCAAGGTTATTGAACCAGTAGGAGAACCATCACTACAAAAAAATACACTTCCGCGATGATATGTGTTTGTCACAGTAGGTCATGTTTTCTGTCATGCATGTACATCCATGACGATTTTATGACAGAATCAAGATAGTCATACCTGTGCTGTCGTAGAAGTGTTCCATGACATTACCAAAATTATCATCACGGAAGTGTCCACTTCCATGACGAAAAATCATGCGTCACAGAAGTGCTTTCGTCAAGGGTGACCGACACGTGGCATCCACCGTAACGGAACGCCGTTAAGCTATCGGGTTCGGTTTTGGATCCGATAACCCGTTAACAGCCTGGACCAATGGCGATTTTCCATGTGTAAAATCATCATTGGCTGGAGGAAACACGTGTCAGCTCCCCGTTGGCATAGGTGTCACTCATCCAATGGGCGAGATGCGCTTATGAAATGTTGACACATGGACCGGCCCAAAAGTGGCCCATAAAGTTTAAATGGGCTGGCCCAACTAAAGGCCCACAAGATTTTGCGGCCCATAATGGGCCGGCCCAGCAAAAGGCCCACGAGATTTTGTGGACCATAATGGGCCGGCCCAGCTAAAGGCCCACAAGATTTTGCGGGCCATAATGGGCCGGCCCAGCTAAAGGCCCGTGAGATTTTGCGGACCATAATGGGCTGGCCCAGCTAAAGGCCCACAAGATTTTGCGGACCATAATGGGCCGGCCCAGCTAAAGGCCCACGAGATTTCGCCGACCATAATGGGCCGGCCCAGCTGAAGGCCCAAAAGATTTTGATGACACTAGTAGGCCGGCCCATTAATAGGCTGCCATGTTTTGGGCCAAATGCCGGCCCATATTTTATCTGGTCCATTAATAGTCTGCCATGTTCCGGGCCTAATAAAGGCCCATATGAGATCCGTCCCGTTAAAAGCCTACCATGTTCTGGGCCAAATTACGGCCCAGATTAGGTCCGGCCCTTTGAGAGGCTTTGGGCTAAATTATGTCCCATATCAGATTCGGCCCGTCAACTGGACGCTATGCTTTTGGGCCCACTTGATAAAGGCCCATTTAGTAATTCGACCTTATATTAGTTTCGGCCTATTAAAGGCCCGTTTAACATTTCGGCCCTATATATATTTCGGCCTGTTAAAAGCCCGTCATATTGTTGGGCCTAATTACGGCCCCGTTTGCATCCGGCCTGCTCATAGACAATAATCTGATTGGGACAAACAAGGACCGAGACAATTTTGGCCTGTTATAAGCCCATGATTTGATTGGCACAATCAAGGGCCGGGGTCTATTTCGGCCTGCTGCCGGCCCGTGAGCTGTTCGACACTTTCCAGGCCCAACATACTTTCAGCCTCCTAAAAGCCCATTGAGTTTTCTTGGGAAAATAGGGCCGGCGGTTTACTCGGCCTATTAAAGGCCCGAATCTACTAGTGGGCTAGTTTACATTTAGGCATGTTAACGGACCAAGATGACGGGGCCCGTGATGCGGATCATACATAGCGATTTGCATGACGACCCGATTATGTACCATAATTTTACGGTTTGTCCGGTTTAGTGTGAAGACATGATATATATACAGTAAAATAACTGCAGCATCGTGAATAAGAAAAAAACCTAGACTATACAATAAAGAAAGTACGGCATATTACATCCACTAGGCATCAAAGTTTGCCACTATGATAATAAAGCACAAGCAGACAACATATTACATACACTGGGCATCAAAGATCGCCACCAGTGCAATTAAACACACCGACAAAATAATATACAAAATCGACAGCACTTCAATAGAGTTCAAGAAAGGTTAGCCCTGCTCGGGAGCTGCAGCGCAAGCAGCTGAGCAAGCTGATGAGACTGCACTTGTTTGACACTTATATCCTCCTCACTCTGAAAGATAAACAAGCAGACATATGACAAGTTTTGCACATATAAGTATCAGTGCTGACAATTCATCACATTTCTTACTGACGAATGAAGTGACAGTTTAAAATAGCATTAACACAATATGGTATTGTTCAGGTCAAGACATGGCAGGAAATGACATTGTGAAGGAGTTGGCAGCTTCACGACACCACTGGATTACAGATCAAGAACTCATAAGTATCAATGGTTAGTGTGCTGTCAATTTATCCCATTTCAGATTGGCAAAATAAGATCACTTGCTCTGTATAGTTTAATTTACATGGTATGAAGAAGGAACTTGGTTGTACAACTGAAAACTTAAATTGAGAAGGACAAACTTTTGTTTATGAAGTACATAATAAACTTTAAACATGCAATTTGATGCAAATACCAAAAATAAACAGCTGTTGCATTCATGCCTAACCAAATATACACAACAACATTTGAAGGCTTGAGAAGGACAAACTTACATTATTGGTGAATGCAGGCTCTATAAAGCCCTTGTCCATGCTGATGGGGGGGCAATCCAAGAAGTTTACCACAGAATCTTCTTCATAACCATTGCCTTTATTCTACATTTTGTTAAGAGTAAATATAGATGTGACAATATAAGAAAAAATGGAGAATATTTAAGATAAGATGAAGAGTGATGCTACATAACCAAGTAGCTATAAATGTAAGTACATCGATACAGGCAAAAGGTACAACCAAGAGCAATGGAGAGCTAAACTTCTTCAGTACCATCGGTGTTATCCAACCTTATGGTAAGAGTAAATATAGATCTTATGTGTAGAAAATTGAGGGCGAAGGAAAATAAGCTGCAGAGTGATGGTACATGAACAACTACCTGTCAATATAAGTACACTGATAAAGGAATGCATGTACTTACAAGAACAATGCAGAGCTAAAAAATTTCATTGGCATTGGATATATTCTACACTAATGTAACCATTCATACAGATCAGATAATTTGGAGCGAACAATTGATAAGCAAGCTATCATGCATACTGCTGTCACATAATGAACCAGGTATGTATGCAAGTATAGTGATATAGGACAATAGGTAGTAACAAGAGCAAAGCAGCGGGCGGCATATTTGTGATATCCTGTCATTCTTTTCAAACCGGAATTGCTTTTCAAGCAGATTTCCTGTAAAAAAGATCTGTAAGGCACATGCGGAAAAGTAGAAGTTCAAATTGTCATGCGATATCATACACAGTACCTCATCCTCGGAACGAGACCAATGCATAACAAGGTTTTTCCATTCAATGTCTTCTAAATTTAGCACAGGAGACTTCACCAGAAATTCGTTTATAGACTTGACATCAAGGTGTGATTTTCTCAGGTAACACCGATACTGCTGCAATGCTTCCTTGAAAAGCGCAAGCAAGCTTTGCTCATCATGACTATCCATATTGACCCTCGCCTACTTACAACAATGTAATGTAAATCATCGATGTGTTCAATCAGCAGAAAAAAGGAAAATAATCACCATGAATAATAGCACTTGCACGTAAGTGGGACAGGAAGATGTGAAAATGGTGTTTGTCTTCACTATAATCTTCCCATGATGGGAATATATGCATGTAGTCCCTAACAACATTGAAAGAATTGTCTTTTAAACTGGGAATAATGGGAATGGGGTTCCAATATGCGGGATTTGGCCGTCTTTGCAGTTGGGATAGGTCTTTGGCCCGTGGACTTGCTGTACTTTTTGTTGGAGTGGGATTTTTCTGTGGTACGGCTGGTGCTATGGCAACTGAAATCGCCATACCTTTTGCTGGAGTGCAGGTCCTGTGTGGTGGGGCTAGTGGTGTGGCCAATGAAGTATGGGTATAGTCTGCTGGAGTCGGTCATATGTTTTGTGTCACTGGTTGTACAACCAATATAAGTGGGGTGTTGTCTGATTTCTCCGGCACAACCACATTTTTCAAGGTCTTTGCTGGTGCTCCTTTAGGCTCGGCAATCACCCTCTTCCTTTTTGATGTCTGATGCACAGGAACAACATTTGAGTGGAACAACATGGTATGATGACAGATGGAATATGTATTGATAATGGATGGGCATGGCATCTCGACATATATGATGAGTAAACTAAGAAGATGGCGGTGCAACAAAGTAGAAGAAATGCAAGACAACATATGCAAGATACGCGCAATCAATAAAACCTTGCCAAATTAGAACAGGCACCTTGATGGGTGAACAGGACAGGCTATCCGCCTTTGACTCCTCGAGGTTAGTGAGGGAGTCCTGGATTAGGGGGTTTCCGGATAGCCGGACTATACCTTCGGCTGGACTCCTGGACTATGAAGATACAAGATCGAAGACTTCGTCCCGTGTCCGGAAGGGACTTTCCTTGGCGTGGAAGGCAAGCTTGGCGATACGGATATGTAGATCTCCTACCATTGTAACCGACTCTGTGTAACCCTAGACCTCTCCGGTGTCTATATAAACCGGAGGGTTTTAGTCCGTAGGACAAACAACAATCATACCATAGGCTAGCTTCTAGGGTTTAGCCTCTCTGATCTTGTGGTAGATCTACTCTTGTACTACCCATATCATCAATATTAATCAAGCAGGACGTAGGGTTTTACCTCCATCAAGAGGGCCCGAACCTGGGTAAAACATCGTGTCCCCTGCCTCCTGTTACCATCCACCTAGACACAAAGTTCGGGACCCCCTACCCGAGATCCGCCGGTTTTGACACCGACATTGGTGCTTTCATTGAGAGTTCCTTTGTGTCGTCACTTTTAGGCCCGATGGCCCCTCCGATCATCAACGACGATGCGATCCAGGATGAGACTTTTCTCCCTGGACAGATCTTCGTATTTGGCGGCTTTGCACTGCGGGCCAATTCGCTTGGCCATCTGGAGCAGATCGAAAGCTACGCCCCTGGCCGTCAGGTCAGATTTGGAAGTTTAAACTACACAGCGGACCTCCGCGGAGACTTGATCTTCGATGGATTCGAGCCGCAGCCAAGCGCGCCGCACTGTCACGATGGGCATGATCTAGATGTGCCGCCGAACAGTGCCCTGGAGGCCGCACCCGCATCAGCTCCGACCCTTAATTCGGAGCCAACTGCGCCAATCGAGGATGGGTAGTTGGACACCGCCTCGGGGGCTGCAATCTCTACGGCGATCGAGCCAAACACTAGCCCTATTCTCTGCGAAGCCCGTGAATCCAAGGAGCCGGACTCCTATCTAGACTCCGAGCCCTCCGCGCCCCTACCAATCGAACCCGATTGGGCACCGATCATGGAGTTCACCACCGCGGACATCTTTCAGCACTCGCCCTTCGGCGATATTCTGAATTCACTAAAGTCTCTCTCTTTATCAGGAGAGCCCTGGCCGGACTATGGTCAACAAGGTTGGGATGCGGATGATGAAGAAATTCAAAGCCCACCCACCACCCACTTCGTAGCCACTGTCGATAATTTAAACGACGTGCTCGACTTCAACCGAAGACATCAATGGTATGGACGACGATGTAGGAGATGAACATGAACCAACGCCTATAAGGCACTGGACAGCCACCTCATCTCATGATGTATACATGGTGGACACACCCAAAGGAAGCGACGACGAGAAACACAGGGATGCAACGAGGGATCGTTCACTCGAAAAGCAATCAAAGCAGCGACGTAAGCGCCGCTCCAAGCCCCGCCTCGACAGAGACAGCAGCCATACAGACCCAGCCATAGAGCAGGATGAGCCGGCGGACGATGAAGATGCCTTCGAGCAACCGTTCGAACAGGGCAACTTGGATAAACAAACCGAACACCCCGTCCCCGACGAAAACAACAGCCCAGACGACCTTATGCCGGATAGGCTCATGGAGCAGAAGAACCTCTACGAAGGGCTCGTCGCTACTGCGCGTAGCCTGAAAAAGCAGAAGCGGAAGCTCAAAACTGCGGAAGATGCACTCAGAATCATATGGAGCAAAGTACGCAACACCGCAGACAAATATGGCGGCAGTCGCCGCACAAAAAGCTATCCAAAGCGAAAGCTACTGCCTGAATTTGACGAGGAGGCCTTAGAGCCCCCGCAGTCAAAAAATAGGAAAGCCACCCGGTCGGATAGACGACCGCATGGCCAGCACGGAGCGGCAAGCGGCGATGCACACAAGCCGGCACGCGATCCACCAAAGGATCCACATCAAAAAGATGGCCTAGCCAGATCTATCTACGGGCCAAGAAAGCAAGCTCTAGTAAGAAATGCAACACAAGAAATATCCGAACATCACGACACACCCAAATACAGGGGTGCCGCACACCCCCTATGTTTCACCGATGAGGTGCTGGACCATGAATTTCCAGCGAGATTCAAGCCCGTAAACATCGAGGCGTACGACGGAACAACAGACCCTGGGGTCTGGATCGAGGATTATATCCTCCACATACACATGGCCAGAGGAGATGACCTCCACGCCATAAAATACTTACCCCTCAAGCTTAAAGGGCCAGCCCAGCATTGGCTCAAAAGCCTTCCCGAAAACACCATTGGAAGTTGGGAAGAGCTTGAGGATGCTTTCTGGGCAAATTTTCAAGGGACCTATGTCCGCCCTCCGGATGCAGACGATCTCAGTCACATAACTCAACAGCCTGGAGAGTCAGCCCGGAAATTCTGGAACAGATTTCTTACTAAAAAGAATCAGATAGTCGACTATCCGGACGCCGAAGCCCTTGCAGCTTTTAAGCATAACGTTCGAGACGAATGGCTCGCCAGACACCTCGGCCAAGAAAAGCCAAGAACAATGGTCGCATTAACAAGCCTCATGACCCGCTTTTGCGCAGGAGAGGACAGCTGGTTGGCAAGATGTAGCACCAGCGACCCAAGTACATCCGAAGTTAGGGATGGAAACGAAAAACCCCGACGCAACAAGGACCAGCGCCGGAATAAGAGAAACAGCCCAAAGAGCACGGCGGTCAAAGCCGGATTCAAAAGCTCGCGGCAGAATCAAAGAAAGCCGCCCCTCAAGGATAACAGGGACGACCTATCCAACTTAAACAAAATCTTGGACAAGATATGTTAAATACACAGTACTCCTGGGAAGCCTGCGAACCATACCCATAGAGATTGTTGGGTTTTCAAGCAATCCGGAAAACTCAACGCCGAACACAAGGGGCTCGACACACCAAGTGAGGATGACGACAAACCCCACAAGCAGAGCACCAGGAAACAAAAGGATTTCCCACAAGAAGTCAAAACAGTAAACTTACTTCACGTGACGAACAGAATGGCGCCAACAGAGATACGCGCCATACGGCCTATCCCAAAGGAGTCTCACCCATGGTTGTTAAAACCGATCACCTTCGACCATCAGGATTACTCTAGAAGTATCCGGAACGCAGGCTGGACTGCCTTGGTATTAGATCCAATAATCGGCGGACTCCACTTTACAAATGTCCTGATGGACGGCGGCAGTGGTCTAAACCTGTTATACCAGGACACAATCCGCAACATGGGGATAGACCCAACAAAAATTCGCCATAGCAAAACCTCCTTTCAAGGGGTAACGCCAGGCCCGGATGCCCGTTGCATGGGTTCTCTCCAGCTAGAAGTTATGTTCGGCTCCCCCGATAACTTCCGTCGCGAACAGCTAACTTTCCACATCGCCCCATTCTCAAGTAGCTATCAAGCACTGCTGGGACACGAAGCTTTTGCCCGCCTTAACGCAATACCGCATTATGCATCTCTCATGCTTAAGATGCCCGGTCCACGAGGCATCATCTCATTAAAGGGAAAACATTGAGTGTTCCCCCCGCACGGAAGACAGTGCGGCTGCCTTGACAGCCCCAGAATAAAGCAGCTTCACCAGCCAAAGCACCTAAACAGGTCGTCAAGACCACGGACACGGCTAGACGAGTCCGGCATAAACATACAATTGATAAAGGCTTAATAGCCATACACCTCTGTACTAGGGGCTCCGTGCATATAAAACAAGAGACAATAAAGCTCAATTTTACCCATTTCGATTTATACTTCGTTTATTTAGTATAACTCATGTTCGGAACGATCTTTCCTAAACTAAGTTCCTCTCTTTTACAGATGAACACCGTGCTACGCCCGTCCAGGATACGACACAACGGAGACACAGGCGCAGACGTGCAGCAGGGACCCATTCCAAGGATTCTTTTCAGATTAAGACCCTGTGTAAACCTTTTTTACTGTCTCTTGTTGATACACATCCCCTGGTTTCTTGGTATAACTAAGGAGGAGGCTGGCGTTTTGGCATGTGGCCACGTCAGAGTTTTGCGCGTACCTGGACACTAGGGGCTTATTACTAAGGGTGTTATCCCGCCCGCCCTCATAAAGACCGAATACCTTAGGGAGTGTTCGGCGTCGCGAGTTTGGCCTTATATGCATCAGCTCCGAATCATGTCTTTGGTCAAATGTTGGGTTTGCCCGGCTCCTGTGTTTTGCTACCTTACGTTCCGCTCTATCGGCTAAGGCGGCACCACGAGAACTACTCCGATTGTGCCCCGGTTCGGCCAGGCGAGCACCTCAGTAGAGAAAGCTAAAAACTGACTGTCATGATATAGCGTGAGGCTGGTCAACCACTTGATGACTTACTGGAATCTTTAGTATTCCTCCGCATTAACGAAGGGCCACTTCCCGGCCAGGCACATACGCGCCCCGAGTTCGGGCGAGCGCAGGCGCCACCAGGGGCTATATAAATAGCCTCACTGTCAAACTCCTATGGCTAAGTGAAAGTGTTAAAGCATCATAGTCTGATTGCCTAGTTCGCTGCGCTATCACCTCCTTTGTAGGACCAAGACGTTGGATCAAGTGTGAAAATGCGCCTTCTGCGAACACCCCCGCATTATATACGTGGGGGCTGAAGCCGACGACTGCCATCTTTCAGATTATATATACATATATGTTAAACGGCCGCACATGAGGTATTATAATACTTGCAGGCACAAGTATAAAAAGCTTCTACAATTTATCAAAATATTGTTTTACAATAATATAGTATCCTTCGAGCACTGCGTCTCTATTAAACGAGCGCCTTGCAGAACTTCCTGAAAATAGTGCTCGGCAGGTACTCGGCTTCCATCCGAGTTTGGGGATGCAACAGCGGTGGCCTCCATTTCCGCCCAGTATGTATTCACACGGGCAAGAGCCATCCGCGCACCCTCTATGCACGCTGACCTCTTCATCGCATCGATACGCGGCGCCACACCAAGGAACTGCTGCACTAAGTTGAAATAACTTTTTGGCTCTGGCCTCTCTGGCCACAGATGACTCATGACATACTTCATGGCGAGTCCGGAAAACCTATTTAGCTCGGCCCATTCGGCCAAACGATCGGCTAATGACAGTGGACGCTCCGGATTGTGGAACTGCGACCAAAAGAGCTTTTCCACTTCGCGATCTTCTTGATCTCGAAAGTGTTCGGCCGCATCCGCGTCACTCGCTGCCAAATCCAGATAGGGGTCCGCTGTACTCCACATCCGGTCTAACGGAGCATGTTTAGGATCACAGAACTTCCTCCGTAGCATAAAGGGCTTTCCAGCCACGATCTCTCCGGCCTGACGCAGCTCCTCCTTCATAGCTCTCATTGCAGAGCGAGCATCCTTGGCATCGGAAACGGCCTTCTCCAGGTCCGTCTGTTCCGCCCTATCTTCTTTTTCAAGAAGCTTGCAACGGTCAGCAGCGTTCTTCAGCTTCACGGCCATCTCGGCCATTTCCTTCTTGCTTTGGTAGTGAGCAGCCTGTTCGGCTTTCAGCTCTTCAATTGCCTTTCCGGCAGCCGCATCACTTTTCCTGGCTTGCTCCTTGGCTTGGGCAAGTTCCGCCCAAAGATTCTCCATGGCAGCAGCACCATCTTCATCAAGCGCACACATTGTAAGATACTGGCATAAAGCTCCTCTTACCAGGTGCCGCCGGAGGAATTACATACCTTGGGCCTCGTCAAGCCGCTTGTTGACAAGCGCGATGTCGGCACCTGCCACGTCAAGTTGCCGCTTTAGCTCGGCAAATTCATCAGTCCGGCTTGACACCGGACACTTCGCCACCTACGTATGAAGGCGGCATATTAGACCTGAGATTATGATCCTCTGCGCGCCGTCACTTTTGACAACACACAGAGTCTCAGGGGCTACTATCTACACAGGGCGCATCTTAATTATGCGCAACTGTCCAGAAAGGGTACATTATTTCGCATACCTCAAAACCGGTCAGCAAACTCCTGACGGCCTCGTGCAATCCGCTCTCCATGGATGAAATGCTCTCAATCACCGTACCCATCAATGCACGGTGCTCCTCTGAGATAGATGCTCGCCCTAGCAGATCCTTCTGCCCCTCCGACCGCGCACCAGACGGCACCGGACTCGTCCGATGGCCCCTTTCGAAGGCCGGACGCGGAGGGCTTTGGGGGGCCATATTACTACCTTCCAGCCCTGCCGGATTCGGAGAAACCCTCCACGACGATACCTCAGGGTCGCCCGCCTCGCAAGGTAGTACGGCAGGGGGAGGCGTTCCGCTCTCCATCATCTCCGGAAGAAGATCCCCCGAAGACGAGCTCTGCTGAGAAGGGCTAAGGTCCGAGCTACAAGGTAAATTTTTGATTACTTTTCTCAGATATAAAGCAAGGATTCCTCTTGTTTCTTAAAAAGAAAACTCCTCTCTACTTACGGCTCGGTGGAGGGCTGATCCCCTTGAGGGCATAATCCGGCCGAAGTATCCCCCAGCACAGGACCCTCTGGCGAAGATTTCTTCCCCCGCTTTGAGGCCATGGTCTCCGGGTCTTCAGAGGCGGTCCTCTTCTTCCCCTGAGGAGAGGAATTTTCGATTCCTCCCTTCCGGACAACCTCCTTCGAGGAGGCTGTAGCTTCCTTGTCCCCTCCCTCGCTTTCCTTTGAAGGAACAACCTCCAACATCCTGACTAGCACGGGACCCGGCGTGGTCTCGGGGAGGGGGGCCGGACACCTGATTAGCTTTGCTTTCGCTATCCACTCCTGTTTAAAGGACAACTATTTTAGGGTCAATTTTATGATAAATATACCGATAGCGAGTCCGGGCACAAGGCTACTTAATGGAGTATCCGGATGATTGCAGCTCAGACCAGCGTCCTCCGTAGAATCCGGACACACTACTTGTGGTCTGAAGAACAATTTGTACATCTCCATGGGCGTCATGCCAAGAAAATGTTGGAGAACTCGTGGTCCCTCCGGGTTGAACTCCCACAGGCGGAGGGGGCGACGTTTGCAGGGCAGAACTCGGCGAATTAACATACCCTACGTCACCATGACCAGACTGATGTCTCTTTCTAGGAGATCTCGGGTGCGGCCCTACAACAAGGGCACGTCCTTTGCCGGCCCCCAGTCCAGCCCCTTATTGACCCATGACGCCAGTCGTGGTGGGGGACCCGAGCAGAAAGCAGGCAACGCCACCCACTTGGCGCTCTTGGGAGCTGTGATATAAAACCACTCTCGTTGCCATAAGCTGGACTCCCCTTGAAAAGAGCCCTCGGGCCATGGAACACTAGCATTCTTGCTTATAAAATCACCTCCGCACTCCGCGTGCCGTCCCTCGATCATCTTCGGCTCTACTTTGAAGGTCTTGAGCCATAGTCCGAAGTGAGGAGTAATACGGAAGAAAGCCTCGCACACGACGATGAACGCCGAGATGTTGAGGACAAAGTTTGGGGCCAGATCATGGAAATCCAGGCCATAGTAGAACATGAGCCCCCGGACAAATGGGTGGAGAGGGAAGCCCAGTCCGCGGAGGAAATGAGGGAGGAACACCACCCTCTCATGGGGCCTAGGGGTGGGGATGAGCTGCCCCTCTTCGGGAAGCCGGTGCGCAATGTCGTTAGACAAGTATCCGGCCTTCCTCAGTCTTTTGATGTGTCCCTCCGTGACGGAGGAGACCATCCACTTGCCTCCCGCTCCGGACATGGCTGGAGAAGGTTGAGGTGGGGTGTGCGGACTTGGGCGCTGGAGCTTGAGTGCGCGGAAATGGATAGGCAAAGGAGGAAGAAGGCGTGGATGAAAAGGTGGATCCTTATCCCCTTATATGGGTGGGCGCGACTATGCGTCCCCACCAGCCTGGTAAAACTCGCTTATCTCCCAAGCGCCGTAATCAATGGCACGGTTGGGTTACCCACGCCCGTATTGATGAGAATCCCGGAATAAGGGGACACGATCTCTGCTTTGACAAGACGTGCCAAGGAAACCGCCTCGCTAAACGCGCTGAGGTAAAATAGTAAAACGATTCGAATAAAGACTTGGCCGTGGTGTGATGTCACGGTACGGAATACGTTAGCAGATTAGATTTATGTAAATATTATTCTCTCTATGGCAATATGTGGAAACTTATTTTGCAGAGCCGGACACTACCTTTGTGTTCAAAATCTTCTACGAAGTACTTGGAGGAGGAACCCGCCTTGCAATGCCGAAGACAATCTGCATGCCGGACTCGTCGTCATTGAAGCCTGGTTCAGGGGCTACTGAGGGAGTCCTGGATTAGGGGGTGTCCAGATAGCCGGACTATACCTTCGGCCGGACTCCTAGACTATGAAGATACAAGATCGAAGACTTCGTCCCGTGTCCGGAAGGGACTTTCCTTGCCGTGGAAGGCAAGCTTGGCGATACAGATATGTAGATCTCCTACCATTGTAACCGACTCTGTGTAACCCTATCCCTCTCCGGTGTCTATATAAACTGGAGGGTTTTAGTCCGTAGGACGAACAACAATCATACCATAGGCTAGCTTCTAGGGTTTAGCCTCTCTGATCTCGTGGTAGATCTACTATTGTACTACCCATATCATCAATATTAATCAAGCAGGACGTAGGGTTTTACCTCCATCAAGAGGGCCCAAACCTGGGTAAAACACCGTGTCCCCTGCCTCCTGTTACCATCCGCCTAGACGCACAGTTCGGGACCCCCTACCCGAGATCCGCCGGTTTTGACACCGACAGTTAGAATAGTCATTAGGATCATATTCTGAACAAGAATCAACAGGTGGGGAGCGTATGAGTTTCATTGCATCCAGAATGGCACTCAATGCCTTGGTGACAATTTTGTAAGTCATTGTAGTGTTTAACTTCAAGAGTGGACTGCTGCTAGTGCGACACAAAGCAGCTACACAGATCATAGTGTAGATATAACGGGAAAACGTAAGCTATATATAACGGGAAAACCGTAAGCATCAGAGTAAAATCAGCAAAGTGGAACTTGCTGGAATATATGTGCTAGTATTGCCGGTACGGCTAGAAAGGCTTCGGATACCAACTCTCTTCAACTGAAGGTGCGGTACTGTTAATATCAGTGTAACTCTCAAAGGTGACACAGCTCCCTGCATTTCCTTGCTATTCTTATAGGATTCAAGTGGGCAGGCCACTACAATTCCTATTCCCATGTTTACAAAATCCTACGAATCAAAGAGGCCCGAAGAGTTCAAAGTGTCCATCACAACCGACCATATAGACCTCTACACTGCAAATGTCCCTGCTCATCTTCACTACAAGGAACATACTGTACTACTATCATACTCCCTCCATTCCAAAATATAAGTCTTGGTAGAGATTGCCACTATGGATCACATACAAATGTATCCAGATACATTTTAGAGTGTAGATTCACTCATTTTGATCCATATGTAGTCCATGGTGGAATCTATACAAAGACTTGTATTTAGGAACAGAGAGAGAGTACTTATTAAAGAAGAACGGAAGAGGAACATGCTAAAGAAGAGCAAGCAGATTTTGGATAATAAAATGTTCGTTGCACAGTGCCCACACATGATGAACCAGAGTGCATTAAGAAAGCAACTCCCTGCCGTCTCTCTATATGTGGTGCACATGCTTTTTCCAAAGTAAAGTAGGAACATTAGATGACCAATTAAATGTTATCTGTTTTAGTAATGTCAGCATCATATCGGATTCGTACTTGAGCAACAAGTTTGGAATTATGGGTGGCACGTTTTTTAGCTTGATGGATTCAGGAGCAGTGCTAAGCAGGTACGATGATGGTACTGAATATAAAGGTATGTCTGCATGCAAGTCGCGTGACTTTTGTCATTTGGGTCAGTCGACCATTTCAGGCGGTTGGATGAAGATCCTACGTCTCCTAACCCTTCTTCTTCCTCGTCTCTGATTCTTCCCATACAGAACACCGCACGGGCCGCCGGCCGGACCACCGGCCCCCACTGCCTATGTTCCTCCGCCACCCCCACCCCCGCCCCCACCTGCGTCGAGTTTTCTTTGTTTGGCGAGGCCCCACCACCCCCACAACCACCATCCCCACCCGAGCCCCTTCGTTCGCATTGGCGAACTCCGGCGAGCTTTGAAAAATCGACTGACCCAATTTTGAAATTTAGTCTATTGTGATTTAACTAGTGTGGAATATAAAAGGGGAAAACTATAAGCATTGGGAGTATAGTGTTGAGCGTGCCATGGCGGATCTGAAGGTGCAAACCGGACAAAGGAAACTTCGCAACCAATGTTTGCTTTCAACTAGCAAGTAAATGATGGACAAGAAATCAGAGTAAAGTAGTGGCGATCTATTTTCTTGCTGCGATAAATAAGTTGAGCAGATACGAAAGAGTACCGCCTCTGGTGCGGCACCGTGTATGCATCTGCTGAGAATTTGATGGTGCTACGGTAGCAATGGCTGTCGGCGGCGTGGAAGCAGATCTAGGATGGTAGACGGTGGCGGTGGGGCGCGGTGGACGAGACGGTCGTAGGAGCGGCGCCGGCAAGGTGGACGACGGCGGGGATGAAGCGAGAGGATGGTATGCAAGGATCCTGGTCCGAAGCCGTGGATGAGAGAGGTCGATCTCTTGTAATGGACGGGGGCGTCGGGGTATCAGCTCCAGCATGGTGGAGGAGGACGACAGTGGATGGGGTGGCGGACGGAGGAGGCTGGGGTGGAGAGGGTGTTTTGGCGCCCACGTAGTACGAATGGGGAAATGGAGGTAGAGAGGAAGGGAGGAACCATGTCTTTAGGGCGCACTTGTCTCAAATGCGAGGAAATTTACAAACTTAGCCCCCGTTTCAAATTTCCTACATCACAGCAATATTAGTCGGTTGGGGATAGGACGGTAATCTCGCATCTGAATATTTGCTGACGAGAGTTTGTTTTTGGCGCCCACCGTGTATGATTCGGGGACGGAGTCGATTTCTGCCGAAAGCACACTATGTTTTGGCGCCCACCGTGTATGAATCTGGGTGAGAGGCGGTTATGTCACGTTTGAGTGAAATTACAAACCTACCCCTATCGAAACCTATAGAAATCGAGCAGATAGGCTTTGCGTGGCAGGGATAGGCAGTAGTAATTTCCATCTTGCAGATTTTGGTTTCAGGAGGTTACTGCGACTTTCCCCACTTCGTTCAAATTTTTCAGAGTGCACATTTACTGTGCCAACTCAATTCGAATCCCATTTGTATTCTGTTTTTTGGGCGGGATCCATTTTCGATTGGAATAAAATTCTATATACATCATTTTTATATATACTTTCAAAAGCACAACACCCTTTATACATAAATATGATTTACAAATGGCATGATCTCAGATTCATAAGGTTGTATCCATCAATTTGGATTTTCAAATATGTGAAACCACTTTATGTTGAAATCCAATGTATGCATCCCTCGCCAACTGTCTCCAATTAATGTGTGTTTCATGTGGTTTTTTTTTACTTCTCAAACATGTATAATGTGTTTCACACACGCAACATATAGTGTAATCCGTTTAGACATTAATTGCATATAAACCATGCATTGTTTCTAATTAAAGAATCTATGGATCACCAATATTGATAAACTATATAACATTACACGTGTCCCCAAATTCAAATGAATATGCATGTTTGATACACCAATTTGCATTATGATATTATCGATGTCGTGATCTCTAGTTTAAATATTTGAATCCCATTTAATCCAGATATTCGTCTCATATAACTATCACTCATGCTTATATAGGACTATCTCTCTAGACCTATACGCGATCATCGTCTCTCGGGTATCTCTCGTGATACCTGTATGTCGACAATGATCTTTCATCTTTTTAAACACACTGATGGTACTCTCTCCCTTGACCTTCATCACTCTATCCCTCTCTAAGTATATCTCGCTCCCTGCTATGTGTCTCTAACTATGATTCTCCATGTGGAATCTCTTTCTCGCACACAAACACAAAACTTTGTTTCCCGGAGTCTCATTTCTCTCTACTATTCCCCTGTGTGCCACTCGCACACCCCCTGATACAGAGATGTCTTTCGCTCCTTAGGTATGAGAACCTACGACTGTTCCTCTTAAATATCTCTTTCTCACACACAACACAAACTCTGTTTCCCAGGGTCTCATATTTCTCCACTATTCTCTTGTATGTCGCTCACACACACACTCTCTCCCTAGAGATATCTTGCGTTCCCTCATATGTCTCTCTAGCTATCACTCTCGTTGTGAAATATCTTTCTCTCTCGCAGACACAAAACTCCGTCTCTCGGGATCTCATTTCTCTCCGATATTTGTTTGTATGTGAGTCACATGCACCCTGTCTTCATCTCTCTCACACGCACACACATAACTCAGCCTTCTGATCCACTCGACTCCTATCTCTAACGTACACTAGCTAGTAACTTTATCTTTCTATTTATCTGTTTATCCATCATCCTTCTTTCATTTATAGGTTTATCTCTTTTGCACAATCGTTGTGCCTCACTCCCTCTGCTCGCCATAGATGCATGCTCCAGCCCACACCACTATCTCTTAAAGACAAAAATACATGCTCAATTGTCGGGCCTTCTTCCCTGCATTCTCACATGCATGCATATTGTCATACCGATCCGTCTCTCCCATGTCGTTGATCTTATGACTTATGTGTTCTTTCTTTTATCTCGATCATGCGCGTGCGCACACGCACACACACATCCCACATATACATGTATACCTCTCACACATGCACGTTCAAGGTCTCTATGTCTCCATACGTAGTTAACTACCCTCAACCCTAATGCCACATCAAATCGTTCTCTTTTTGTGTGCACATAACTTCCACCTGGATGGGTAAAACACACACTCACACTTAACAGTCTCCTTCTAGCTACCCCCTCTCACTCTTCCCCTATATCCCTGAAACCAATAAGCCCATCCCTTCATTTAATCCCCGCCTACATGCACCATCGATATATAGTAGTCTTCCTCGGTGTCTCTCGAACAAACACATTCTCTTGATGTCGACTCCTCTCACGCGCACACACCTTCTCTTCCCTCTCCACGGGCATTTTCTCTCTCGCACCCCATCGTTAGTGGCCTCTGCCATACACATGACCTCTCTATGATGAAGCCATGCACACTTAAATTACATCCGCCACCGAGGACCCCGACACACACACACACACATGCACGCACGCACGCACCCACCCCCCCACACACAAACACACACACACGCACACACTAAGACTCCATCACACACGCACGCACACACACACACACTAAGACTCCATCTCTATCTCTCTCACACCCACACCCACACACACACACACATACACACACACACACACTAAGACTCCATCGCACACACGCATGCTCTAGGCGGAGCATTTGTTCCTACCACCCTTCATCCAACCTTACCCGTATGATAAACAATCACCTTAATTTACTTGTATAACATGGGCAAATTCCACTTTACTTTAGTAGTTAGCAAACTTATCATCTGTACCCTTATAAAAACCGAGTTGGTGATGATGGTGTGCCTGCCATCTTGTAATATAGACCATCTGATCTATATCTGATGGATAGAAAGCAAACTATGATAATTTTATGAAAGATACCCACACCTCTCTCCACATCCTTATCTCCCACAACCTCATTGTGAGCAATTAAAAAAGAAAGTCTCTGGAACAATCTAGCATGGTGGCCGCTGCCGCTTGTCGGCGCCGTCCATCCCCATGCCTCCGCCCATTCCGACCACCAGTCACCACCACGCTCCACTCCTCCTCACCTTATCTCTCATCTTTCATTTTTTGATGACATTCTCGAGATACCAGTTTTCCGATAAAATTGTTGAAATATCATTAGTTTTTACACATGGGATTACTCCTACATGGGTAAATCACAACAGGTGTTCTGTAAAAAAATACATATTGATGTTTTGTGCAATGCACGAGCATCTTGCTTGTAATTATATAACGCAAATCACGAGCAGGAAGTGACATTTTTTTACACAACCACATTGACATGGCCACATAAATCACTAGCTAAAGTAAATACCATTATACTTATATCCCGATGCAAAAGGTTGAATACATGTCCGAAGAGTATAGTCGCACACACGCACTCTGTCTCTCAGAATCTCTCTCTCACACACACACATTACGTGACACCCACTTAAGCAGATACGTATGTTACAATTCGTGCACCCGTGGTACATATGATCCTGCGCATTTATTTAAGCTAGACGGCGAACCCAAACAGTAGCTGCGTTCATTCCCCTCCCGCCGCCTCTTCTCTGGTCACCGTCGCCTAGTAGCCATGGCCCGGCCGAAGGTAACAACATACGCCATACTCCCGCCGGAGCGGCGCTTAGTGGTCATGCATGCATCTTTTTGTGCTAGCACTCCTATATAGGGGTTGACCGGTCGCTTCCCGCGGACGTGCGCGGGCGGTGGAAGAGGAAGGAGAAGGGAAGCGGACTATGGAGTAACGTTTTTTTACCACAATTTCTTAAGAAACTGAGTGCAATAATTGAGTAGTTTTGCAAACTACCAGTACTACACATGAAACGGTTCAAAACCTATACTCCCTTGCCAGCGCGCGCTTCCAGCGTGAAACGGTCAGCGTCGTCCTGGAGCGTCAGTGCCGCATTAATGCCCGGCTAGAGTGGAGGCGACCTCTCACTGGCGCCGGCTTTGAAGCGGCGCGACAGCCGAGAGAGCGCCACTTCCCGGTGCACGCGACTGCTCTGCGTCGAGGCTGGCCATAGGCCCTGTTTGGATCCATGGGTTAGAGTTAGTTTGAGCTAGTTGGGGCTCAAATAGCCCTAAAGTATCAAAGCGTGAGGGTTTAAATTGGAGCAAGTTGCACCGAACCCACCAAAAAAAACCATCTCACCCAAGAGGTGCTAACTGGAGATAGTTCTCATTAGGACCACTGATAAATCACTTTTCTCTCTCCATCAAGTGCATTTATTGTCAATCTAACCCTATCACCCAAACACCTCTTTGGCTACAGTTAGTTCAGGGTTAGTCCTGAGTTAGTCTAACCTCTAGCTAAGTTAGAGTATCCAAACAGGAGCAATATAGGACATGCAAGTTGCTCAAAGCATACAGTCAAATTCGTACGTGAAATGATTTTTTTCTTTTTGAAAACGGAACGTGAAAGGATTTTTTTTAGAATGCTCTTGGCATGTCGCTAACATGTGATGAGTTAACCGACCTCAATAGATGGCAAAAACGCCAGCCCACCGCACTTTGAGAGAGACGAGGAGGGAGAAGCGATACGGGCTGCTGGATTACTAGAGATAGGTGTCGCACGGAAGCCAAGAAATATGGTGATAGCATGGGTTAGCCATGTACTAGTATGATGTAACTACACTGGGCTGCCGTGTTTCGTACTCTTCCAGTCCACTGTGGAGATGATTGGTTGATTTTATATCACTGAATAATATAAAATATTATGAGTGCAGACGCTCCACCACGAGGTTCCTTGCTCCTTCTCGGTCGTCGGGAATCTATGTTCTTCCACTCTATTTTTTTTACGTGAGCTTTGTTCATCCTTTTGCCAACACGTGAGACATCTAGCATCAAGGTGTACGTGTCATGCAATGATCGTTCCATCTATATGAAGAACACGTGGGACTGGAACTACGAGACAGACATGTACCCAGGAGTGGACGTGCGAACCTGTGTAATGTAGCGCAATAAGTGAAGTAGAAAGGCACAAATAGTATGAACATGTGTGGCATATAGGCATTTGTCTCTTACTACCACTAGATGTTGTACATGCAATGCCCGGTGATGTTATGGAGTACGTGACTAAGTACTCTACTACTACTATATTAATTGGAGGCACATATTAGGTTTTATATTTGTTTACGTGTATGCCCCGAGACCTTCCAACTGGACGTGTCTTTCTCTCCGGGTCGCACTTTGTATCGTTCATACCACTAGTATAGTAGTACTACTATGTGTGGTCTCCGACCCAGAAGTGGAGATGCTCTACCACACTGTTCATGTCCCACTCCTTTCGCTGACGTGTGGGACATCTAGCACGTGCCGTGTGTTTGGCACTCCTTCGTCGTAAGAGTTGAAACGCTGGCATTCATCAGAAATAAAAAATAAATATAAATCACCAGTGATACTATACCACGCGGTTTCCTTGCTCCTCGATATCGGAAAGAATACTTCCGCTCGCCGACATGTGGGACGTCGACCATCCTGGTCCACTTGACATGCCTGTAGAAATCCAAGGGAGAGTCACCCCGGTCGTCGCGCCGCAGTAATTACTAATGAGCCGTCAAATCACAGGCCCAACCTTACCCACTGTGAAGTTGCTCGGACGAAGGAACCATCATGACTTCGTTGAATTCCGCTTCTTGAAGAAAACTACTGTACCAGCAGTACTGCTAGCTATAGTAGTTACTCCAGCAGAGGCCTCCTTTGATTCATAGGATAGGAATTTTATAGGAATATGAAAATCATAGGAAGTGAGATGAAATGCATCTCAATTCCTATAGAGAAAGAGATGCCATTTGATGCATAGGATAAAATTTTTTCCATTGAGTCTAGGCTAATGTACTGGTAATTTGCTCTAGAAACTACAGTAGTAACTAGTAGTACTGGTACATGCTCGTAATTAATTAAACAAACGTACGGGCGACACAAACACACACACTAACTACTAGTACTACTACTTCTCACATGCTGGCCAGACGTCGTCGTTCTCCTTCCCGGCTTTGTCGGCGACACCCCACCATGCTTGAATCTCCGCCGACCTCTCGGCAGCAGCGCGTGCGTCCTCTTCTTTCTTGCGGCAGCGGGCCTCTCTTTTCTTGAGTGCTTTCTGACTTTTCTGCTCCCTCTATGCAGCTTTGGCCGCCTCTTGCTCTACCGCCCATTCGGCCTTGGCAGCTTCAAATTCCGCCCACATAGGTGTGAGGTCGCGAGCGGCGATGAACTCGGCATGGCGGGATGCCACCACTTTCCTACCATTCTGTGTGCGGTCGTGGGCGGCGAGGAACTCGGCGCGGCGGGATGCCATCGCTTCCTTACCGGTTAGTGTGCAGAGCGGTGGCATGAACGACGCTTGGTGACAGCTCTGGTGGTCGTCGAAGGTTAGCTGGCGACAAGAGCGGTTGCATGGACTCCTGGTTGTCAATACGTGCCGCATACGCTTCAAAGGCTCGTCATCCATGAGTTCACATTTTACCACCACGCCAGCATCTGACCGCCCTGGCCTACCGAAACCCCTTCCATCGCTAGCGCGCGCTTCCCACCTGAAACGATCACCGTCTCTCTAGAACGTCAATGTCGCATTCACCATCCTTAACTGCGGGTGCAGTTGGTGTGTCACTGACATGCGGGCAAGATGCCCATTGGGCCCACATGTTAGTGATACAACGCACCTGCGGTTAAGTCACTGAAGCAGCATTTGCACTCATGCCCGACGCGACCTCTCACTGGCGCCGGCATTGCAACAGCGCGACGGCCGAGAGAGCGCCACCCGCGCGGCATCCCGGTGCAAGCGACTGTTCCGCGTTAACGACACCACGACTATCCTTCCGTCCGCTGCCCACATTAATGACACACGACTGCTGACGAACCTACTCCGGCGCCAGCCGTCCATCCGTCTGCTGCGGCTCATTGCCATTCGCCCGCTATATTAACTTGAGCCCCAGCTCCCAGCCATAGCCAAGGACCCACACTCATTCTCCTCCGGTCCCTTCCTTCTATCGGCACCACACCAACCATGGCCTCCTGGCTCTCCAAAGCTCTCTTGGACGTACTGTCACAGGAGCAGACGAAGGACATCGGCGGCCCTGCTCCGGGCATGCTACAAACCTCTCTTGGACGCACTGTCGCAGAAGCAGACGAAGGAGATCGCCGGCTCCCCCCCCGGCTGCCCTCCGCCGCCACGACCACGAAGCCAGCGCGCGTGTGCGGGCGTAGCCGGCAGTGAGGAAGAGTAGTACACGGTAGGTCGCCGCCGCTCTATTCCCAGGAAAGCCATCACTCCTCCACTCAGTCGATGCCAAGCTTGGTAGGATAAACATCGGTGGCCGATTAGCTGCTTGATGGAGATGTGGAGGCGGAAATCTTCAGAACCTTGTGCTCCGGAGGAGGAGGTTATCAAGGCAGATGAGGAGGAGGCAAAGGCAATAGCCAGCTTTCTCAGGTTCATGGCCGGACATGGTGGTCGGGCGCCGGTGATCGTTTAGATTAGGTTTACAGTAGGTTTTAGTATGGTTTGTGCGAAATATGTAATGAATTTCGTCCAGTTTATAGGAAAAGTTTTAAAAATGTAATGAATTTCATCTGGTTAATTTGAAATTTGCTTTGTTTGCACGAATTTCATCCGGTTAGTTCATATAGTTGTCGAAAGGTATGCGAGCAACATCGGATGGCATCCATCAGTGTCCACGGACAGATGCCGGCGTAAATTTGAGGGCCAGCGCTGGAGATGCCCTAAGTATCATGCTATAATCACTAACAGTGCTCCATTATTTCGCAGGGAACAATTTTCCCTCGATCAAAATCAGATCCGCCGTGTTTCGCACTCCTCCCACGTAAGAGTGTAGACTCTTGCTTACATAAAAATGGAGCGAGTGCACGGCACTGTAGCACGTCATATCACTCAAACTAGCCCACCTAACATGCGGGAAAGCACCACCCTCGTCAATTTGTTCTGGATTTCTATGATCGATCGCACAAAAATGTTATGCTTTGCAAGTTCAAAAGGAAAAGGCAGCACACTTACGACTCGTACGTGTCGCACCCCCGACAGTCCGGCTCGCACGCCGCTCACCAGAGGGGACACGCGTTGTCT
Source organism: Triticum urartu (assembly GCF_056163025.1). NCBI lineage: Eukaryota > Viridiplantae > Streptophyta > Magnoliopsida > Poales > Poaceae > Triticum > Triticum urartu. Next base: position 363,643,239 of record NC_141877.1, read on the forward strand.
CGCATTTTCACTAACATGTGGGACTGCAATTGAATAAACCGTCGATAGCGGAAAACTATGGCGTCGACTGAGAAGAGAGAGGCGGGGGAGGGAGAAGAGATCGCCCACCCGCCGTGCACGGACTCCAAGAAATATATATGGTGATAATGTGAGGTGGGCCATGGGGGAGTCCGGAGTAAGTGAAGTATAAAGGCACAAATGGTATGAACATGCGTGGCATAGATGTGTTTGGTTGCGTTCTCGTCTCAGCATAGTTGTTCCCTCTTCATGCATGCTCAACCCAACACCCATCTTCATGCATGCTTCTAGTGTATTTGTGCTAAACTAGTGTGGACTCATGCACCCTCCATACACTCTACCAAACACCCAAAAGTGGGTCGAGAAGGGAACTCTTGGGAGGCATTTGTCTCTTACTACGTACTCCCTCCGTTCCAAATTACTCGTCGCGGTTTTAGTTACGACGAGTAATTTGGAACGGAGGGAGTACCACTGAATGTTGTACGTGCAATGCACGGTGATGTTATGGAGTACGTGCCTAAGTACTCTACTACTACTATATTAGTTGGAGGCACATATTAGCTTTTATATTTGTTTACGTGTATGCCTCGAGACCATCCAACTAGACGTGTCTTTCTCTCCAGGTCGCACTTTGTATCATTCATACCACTAGTACTACTACGTGTGGTCTCCGACCCAGAAGTGGAAGAAGTGGAGACGCTCTACCATGCTGTTTTTTTGCGCTGGGCTCTACCACGCTATTCATGTCCCACTCCTTTCGCCGACGTGTGGGACATCCAGCACGTGCCATGTTTGGCACTCTTCGTCGTAAGAGTTGAAATGCTAGCATTCATCAAAAATAAAAAATAAATATAAATCAGCAGTGATACTATTTTTTTTGAAAAAAATTATCCTGGTCTACCCCGGTCGTATCGCAGGCCCAACCTTTCCCATTGTAAGTTGGTCGGACGAAGGAACCATCATGACTTCGTTGAATTCCGCTTCTTCAAGAAAACTTACTGTACCCGAAATACTGCTACCACACGCGAACACTAGACGACACTGTACCACATCATATCACTGAAACCCACTAGGCCATCCTAAAAAAACCACTAGGCCAAACTAGCCCGCCTATAGGTCATATATTTTGGAACAGAGGGAGTACGTCTCTATACTACTATGATTTTCTGTTGGACGTCTCTGTACTTTTGCGATGATTTTCCTACCCTCTGAACCAAATGAGGCCTGAATGTATCCGTGTCGACTAAGCCTACAATTTTAGGAGCTTGGGCTATTGGCCGATCGACGACGGATAAGTATAAGCGTACCACGAGCTCATCAACCCCAATGTTTCTCTTCGGTGAGTGTTTTGCAAGTACTATATATCACACAGTAGCTAGCCTACTAACACCAAGAATCATCAAACAAACCCTGCTTATATGATAAACAGTTCAAGCTTACATCTAAGCATGCCATATATTACATCAAAAGCCGGTGAGGATACATCTGTTTCCATAACTCGGAGAGGGTTCGCATGATTCACTATCAAACAAAATTAGTAAGTACCGCCCACACAAGACAGTGCATTAGCCCCAAGATGGTTTGTTAACACGCATCGTTCTGGTAATTAAACACAGGGCAATGCAAACTACCCTGAAGGATTAGCGTGACCAATTATTTCTTGTCATCGATCTCTCGGGCAATGACCACATCACGGACAATGGCATGGGAATCGATCTATGGGGAGATGTCCATAGGACTGACCGTGACATCGGAATCGATCTCTGGGGCAATGTCCATAGGATGGACAGTGGCATCGGAATCAATCTCCGGGGTGATGCCAACAGGACGGACCGCGACATCGAAAACGATATCTAGGGCGTTGTCCACAGGACGGGCCGCGACATCGGAATCATCAAGGACGTCCACCGGCACCTGCACAACCCTAACATATTAGCAAGCACATTGCAAATAATCAAAAACCACAACTATGGTAATAAGCCATTATTTTTTTTACCTTGTGCAGCTCACCGGGGGATCCCATCCCTCCGGGGGCCATCTCCTCGTCCTCGATGGGGGCCATCACCTTGCCAGGGGAATACTGCTTCTCAACGGCGACTATCTCCTCAAACTCGGCCTTGAGACTCGCATAGGTGGTCATCAGAGTTTCTGGGGTAGGCACGGCGGGGACCTTGCTGTTCTTCCAACTTTCTTTGAGGAGTTCGTCCGCCAACGCCATCAACTCTTTGGCCAATGCTTGTTTTTGGAGTTCTTCATCTCCATGGGTTGGCCCGCCAACATGGTCAACTCGTTGGTCGGCGCTCGCTTCCTGGAGATCGCTGTCTCCAATGGGTTGTCCGTTGGCAAGTCTTTGCCTAGTGCTCCAGGATCCATCAATGAACTGACAAACAAAAAGCAATCAAAAGGAAACCACAATTGCAATGAAAACGGGAAAATAATAGGCTGTGAGAATCGGTCGGTGCTTCGCAAAAAGAAGATTCTTGGAATGAAAATATAGCAGCATCACTGATTCGCCCACCTTTCCTTCGTCGGTACAGAAGAAAAATGGCAGAAGTGAGTAGCATGGAGTGAGCTTTTATTCAAGAAAGGGGAGAAAGGGCTTCAACGAGCATTCGAGTGAAATGATGGTTGCTTCGTCCAGTCCAACTTTGAGGCCACTTTAACACTGCTGGTAAAGGTGTGGGTTTTGTGATATGACGGGTCATGACGACCACATCAGGGTGACCGGTGAGTTTCAACTGTAGCTCCTCGCTGTGATTTGGTGGATGGCACGCGGGCCCGGATGCTTTGATGTCCCACGTGTAGATAGAGCGGCTAGTCATATAGGAGTGCTCAATATTATGCACCGCGACCAAGACGGAGAGGAAAACAAGAGAACTACGTAATTAATGCATGAGTTTAATTACGGTAGTTTTTTAAAGTACGAGATACATTCCTCCAATCGCAAAAGGCCTTGGCTGATGAGATTTGAGATTTGAGCCCTATAAACTGGAAGGGAGGGAGTACTGTACGCGGTGTAGTCTAGTCAATTGTTGAAATCTCTAGAAAGGCAAATACTCCTTTCCAGTTTACAGGGCTATACTAGCAAGTACTAGTACTACAATAGTGGGCTCAAATAGCAATTTTGTCTCATGCAAGAGCTTGGCTATATGCATGCTCCAAGGCACCGCACCACACGAGCGTTCGCAACTGCCACGTTCAGGTTGCGCTTGGCTCTTCGCCTCTTCAAGAAGACGAACAATGATGTTACTCCTACTTCTACAGTATCGAGTCCACTACTGCATGTCCATCCACCTCGTGCGGGAGGGATAGCGTGTAGCGAAAGCTCCTACTAGTCCTGCCAGCCACCACGCTCATGCGCGAGGGAGGGACACAGCTTCATTGACTTACTACTCCTGCCTTTGCGTCTATGACAGGTGGGCCCAACAGGTGGTTGGCCCACCTGTCATGCAACCAAAGGCAGGTGCAGTTAAGGCACCGGAGCTCAGTCCGCGAGGGAGAGGGTGTTGTAGTAATCAAACTTCTCGGTCTTGTATGAGTTGACGCGACACATCAAAGCACTGCACTCGATATAAGTCTTTTTACACATTTCAAATGGACTACAACATACGGATGTATGTAGACATATTTTGCTTCGTATGTAGTCACTTGTTGCAATCTCTAAAAAGACTTATATTTGGAAATAGAGGGAGTACAATGCATGCATGCATGCCGTGACTTCCCTTTTGATACTTGCATGTGTTGATTTGATGCACCTTGCCAAATTTTGTCTATAAATTTAACTAACCAAATTTTCATGCATGTCACAAAAAATTACGGGGCTGTTTGGATTGTGACTATGTTTGTCTTATGTTGCCACATTATTTTTCCCACACTTGCCACACTTGCCTAACTTGAGTTGCTCAAATTGTTAGACACACTTTGGCTTGCCTAAGGGAATCTTGCCACACTTTTTGTGTCTATGACATGTGGGGTTCACTGCTAATAAAAGAATTCTTGTCTTAGGTGTGGCTAATAAAAAAGACGTATATTTAGGAACGGAGGGAGTAGAAAATATAAATAATAATGCATGTTGGGGGCAACCCACGTTTCCGATAATTTTAGCCGTAGGCTTGTTCACAATTTTTATGAGGGGGTGGTTGTTCATTTAATGGAGGGACTTGTACGAGACTTGAACGATACAAAGTGCAACTTGGCACACCGTAACACCACTTGGAACAAGCGGGTAGCTATCTCAAAAAACAATCAGCAACTAAAAAAGGTGACCTGGCACGTAGTACACAATTTTAAACGATTGTTTTGATGGAGTGAAAAATGAAAACTACCCCACTACGTATATATAGGCCGAAGCCTCCTCGCTTGCTTGCTAGGGTTGCTCTATTCACACACTCTCATCCTCTCCAGATCTACACAAGATAGGGGTGGTAACACTGTCTTTCTCCCTTCAAAAAACACTGTCTTTCTATCCTCACCGCTGGTTACAGATCCGGACGTATCCCCCTCCACCGATGAAGGGGAGGAGGGGCAGCGTTTAGGCCACCGTCGACAGTGAGGGAGGAGACCCACTGCCGGCCGCACCATTATCTCTGGCCGAGCGCCGGTGCAGGAGGTCCTCTGATCCCTTTGTCGTTGCCCTAGTGTGGGCAGATCCGGCCTCCCGCTGCCCACCTATCCACATCCCGACGACCTTCAGGTATATCTTCCTTCAAAACTACCTTAGCTCTACTTCCCCAGCTCACTACGTTGCTGCATGTGCATCATTTTCTACCTCTCAGCCCCTCTTGATTGGATGGTCCAACGACACCTATTTTTTCTTCTATTGTTAGAGGTAAAGCTACTTCATGGAGTCGAATCTTGTACTTGGTTCAAACAACAAATAAAGTGGGGGTGGGGGAATTTAGTATGTACATCGGACTTGGTACAAACAGGAAGGAAAGGGGGTGAAAGTAGTATAGACTGGTCATCCAACTAGTCTCTTGGTCGAAAAGGTAAATATCGGGGTAACGTTGTACATAGTGGTATGACCAGGACTAGATTTGCTATCCACACATAGGAGTAGGTGGCTAGAGTGAACAAAAATGGGACCAACCCAGATATGTTTCTTGGATGTTTGTTTCTCGGGGCAACAAACTCTGAATCACCAATTTATGCCCCTGTTTAGGTACATGGTGCTGGACTGCTGGTGCATCCACTGTCCCATGCTCTTATACCAAATATTTAGCTGTTCTTAATCTAATGCCCCTGGTAAAATGAAGCCATGCCACTGTTATAAGCCATGACAAGTTTAGCCAAATGTTTTTGCTTGTAATTGTTTGAGACTTTGACAGTTTCCATTGTAGCTTTTGTGCAAACAGGGATATCCATTTCACTAGGTTGCTGTTGTGACCTTTTGGTGCACTGCACAAAACACTTCTTAAAAGAAGTGACTTTTGTGCTGTTTAACTGGAATGTCAGAATGGAATGGTTGATTCATTTTGGTGGAACTGCACAAAGGGAGATATGTGTTCCAATCCTCATCATCCATATTGGCGCCATAAGCTTCCTTTAGGTAACAATGATATTTAATGCATGTGTTCATCTCTAGTTTGCAACTCCCATGAGAAAATAATGCATTGTTTACTAGTACACTTGTACTCCCTCACTGACAAAACCAATTCAGAAATAGAAGGCCAATCATGTACTTGACTTCACCAACTGGTGAGGAGAAAGAGAAACAGAGGATGAAGAGGAAGAAGAAGAAGAATAAATAGTGCCAAGGTGATCTTGCTGAAGCCAGAGGCCTCAGTCGAGGCCATTCAAGGGCTCCGGCAATGTCTACCTTACATGTGAGACGATCCTCCAGGGAGCCCTTCCACTTCTGCTGTCTCTCCTGCAAGGTCACTTAATTAATTAGAAGTACTTAAGTACCACTAATTTATTGCTGCTTAATTTTCCTATCGGAGTTAAACAAATCTTTAGTAGCACCTTATGTTGAATCATGTACGTGTGTATTTTTGTCTATGGAGGTGAATCATGTGGTGGAGCAGGGAGGGAATATTATTAGTGTCATGACATAATAGTGCTATTGTTTTGCATGTCAATTTATTGCCATTGGTTTAATGAGGCAATGTTTTGCGTATTGTCCATCATGAATTTGATGATACTGTTAGAGTAATATGCTAATGCCTTCCTATCCTTTGTCACCAAGCTAATGAATGTTTCACCTTGTTCCTACTTGTGCAAACAGGGATCATGTTGTGCCAATCATACATTTTAGTGGAACTACACAAGACAATATAATGAATTGTATCCCAACCAGCGCTTTAACTCTGCTAGAAGTTCTTGGTAATCTCTCGATATAATCTCAGCACTGGTAAACAAGAGTGATTTCAACCATACATTTGAAGTGCACAAAAATATACACTATTGAGTAATTCCAGTGAGTGCTTTATCATCTCCTATGGGACTACATGAATAAGCTTTTTTCCTCAGGTTTGTACCGGCCTAAGGCCTTCATCCATATTAGTTTGCTATCATATCTATTTGTATCATGCTAATGTCATGAGAAACTCCGTTATCTTTGCACGTTAAAGTTTTGCAACCTATGATACATCGCAATGCTTTGAGTGTTGAGCTAATTGGCACTGATTAAATAAACAAATACCTCTCTTTAAGCAAGACTACTATGTTGCTAACTTTACCCATTAAGATAATGAGGGTGCTTCTATTTGTTAGTGTATGTTTCATCAATTAGTCCCACTATTACAGTAATCTTAGTCTCTCGATATATGTGCCAACTGGGATGCTCGATTTTGGTGGAACTGCACAAAAACTTTGGGTGTTTCATTGCCTCGACAACTTCCTTCCTTTCCTGTCAGTCGCTAATCTGGGCTTGCATTCTTCCTTTGATGTCAGTCGCTTGGCTTATCTCGGCTTCCAGTCAAAGGAAATAGTAATTGATATGCTACCTCACACGGGTTGGTACTGGTCTTTATCCTGATTATTGTGCTTGTCATATGTATTGGTAATTTGGTATTGTGCTACTGTTTGCCGATTTCATAAAGGAGTAACTTGGAGCCTGAACTCGCAGGCAAATCATTACATTGGGTGATTTCAGTAGAACTGCACAAAAAGATCAGATGGACAGGTACTTATGCTGCTGCTATGTACTCCAAAGTTCACTCAGACAAGCATCGATGTTGACAAGAAGAAGTGCCTATATTCATTCGAGTATCAACCGGCGTCAACCAGTTGTCAAACTCCAAGTATTAGGAGAGTGAACGCCAAAAATATTGCTTGGCGCATAGCCTAGAAAAACGTAGTCCAGTCTTTGGTCCCAACTTGTGCCTTTTGGTTATCGGCAGATATGGTAGCGAACTGTATGGCATGGAGTCTAAAGATTCCAGACAAGTTGGTTAATGCGTATATTCATATGGCACTTAATCAGTCTGCACGCCAGGGATGCTCCATTTCAGTTGAACTGCACAAAAAAAATTGGGTGGTTCATTTTCTCAACCGCCTCCTTTCTCGTCTGTAATGTAGAATTTTGGCGAGCTACAGGACCAAGATGAGCCAGTAAACTAGTTGGATGAAAGTAGTGGCCAAGTTGCTCAAACCTCCCTCGGCACGAGGCCACTATTTGAGGATAAACCTACAAGCAAAGTTTAGATTGTATATGCTCCCTCTTATGTACTTGAAAGTTTACTCGTACAAGCATTAATTTTAGCAAGAAGTACCTCCGACTGAACACCATTTACCAGTCTACAATGTAGAATTTTGGCAAGCTACAGGACCAAGATGAGCCAGTAAACTAGTTGGATGAAAGTAGTGGCCAAGTTGCTCAAACCTCCCTCTGCATGAGGCCACTATTTGAGGATAAACCTACAAGAAAAGTTCAGATTGTCTGTGCTGCCTCTTATGTACTCGAAAGTTTACTCGTACAAGCATTAATTTTAGCAAGAAGTACCTCCGACTGAACACCATTTACCAGTCTGTACCCTAGGTAATTAAAGTTCATCCATGGATCATATTGGTTGTGATCTCAATCATTTGGATGCATAAACATACTGAACATGTGTATACCACGGACTGGGAGGCTAAAAATACAAGTTGTATGGTGCAGAGGCAAGTAAAAAACGCCATCGAGAGCCATCCACTAAAGAAAAAAATTGCTCCTAATGTGCTTCTTCAGTCGTGCCGCCGGCCCCCTCTTTAATCCAGTTCACTCGGGGATCTGGTATCATTTTTTCCAGAGGGCAAACAAGTATCAGCTAGGCCTAGGTTTTGTATTTTAACATGCGTAGCCCACGACATATGGTGACAGTGGTTTCAACTTATTTTTTGAGGTCCATACCGGTCTATGGGCTTTTTCTTAAAGATCGGCAGCCCAATGTATTTTTTAACCACATTATATATATATATTATTACTATTATCGTATATTTTATAGAGACTTATATATACATTATAAAAACATCCCACGTGTTATTAACTTATAAAAGTAAATGTTTAACAGAAGTTGGCAAGGGAAATCCTGGTTGTTTTGACTCACAGGCAAGGAAAATCCTGGTGATTGCGTACAAAAACTTGCGGAGATTTTAAGGACCAACGTAATAATAACGCGCTCATTTTTATTTTGAGCAATAACTCGCTAATTTGTTAATTATGTATATAAAAAATGTGCCTCTCCGGTTTATTTTTTGATATTAATTGCTCCTTCTAACATAACATTATATATATAACGAGCCCAGCTAATTCGTGTATTTGAAGGAAGTGCAAATGGGCTGGAATTCCTTAAAAAATATAAATGGGCCGCATTGACGCGAAATTATTTGTTCACCCAGCCCAGCAAATGGACTATACTTTCTAGAAAACATGGGTTAAATATATGCCACATTTTTGCAGGCTGACATGTGGGCCAATAGGTCGAAGCCTACGTAGGGCGTTGTCAACTTGGTCAACAAATGATTATGAAATCCACAACCATTGGATTTATATCCAACGTCCGGCATGCACCTTCAATCTCTCGTCTTCTTCCTCCAGCGTCGCCGGGACCGCCTAGTCCGGCCTCCGGTAGCTAGCGGCTCTGCTTAGCACGCATCGCTGCGAAGCGCTACCCCACCGCCGGCCAGTCTATCCTTCCACCCCTCCACACCTCCTATTATTCTTCACCGACTGCAACCCCACGCTGCACCAGAACCAGTTATAACCCTTCTCCTCCTCTCAATCTGCGACTCCACTGCCGCGTCTTCCCATCTCCGAGTCGTTTCCGTCCGGGGCCTCGCCGTCGTCCACCGCCTCCCTGCACTCAGTGCGGCGTGGTCAACAAACAAGAGTCATCGGAAGAGGACTGTACGTGGAGAGCCTAATGGCTGGGACCCACGAGGTCCATCGTCACGCATGGAAAGTTCCTCCTTATTAAGCTAAAAAAATGTTTCCTCCACCTGACAGCTGGGACCCACCGGTTGTATCTTCGCACGGAAGGAAGTGCCTCCTTGTTATGCGAAAAAAAATATTCCTCCCGTTGATAGCTGGGACCCGTCAGATTTGGTGGCTGACTTGTGGGCCTACTAAGCAGACGTGTACGCAGGGCTTTGTCAACTTAATCAACAAATGATTCTAGCAGCTGAACTGTTGGATGTTAATCCAACAGCCTTGCTCCTTCTTCAACTTCTGCTCTTGCTCCTGTCTCCCGTAGGCGGCACCGTGGCTGTGCTGCCGCACACCTGAACCAGTCAAGTTTCCCACTCCTCTCCATCTGTGACTCCACTGCCCCATCTTCCCCATCTCTGGGTCGTTCTAGTCTGGGGCCTCTCCACCGGCCTTGGTGCGCTTGGCACAGTGTGGTCAACATGGTGAACAGCCAAGAGTCATCGGAAGATGACTGTACGTGAGAGGCTGACAGTGGGGACGCACCACGCCCATGGACGCAAGCATGCAACGGAACGCGCGTGGTCAACGTGGTCAAGGAACGACTTCCATCGGAAGTGTACTGTACGTGGAGAGGCTGATAGCTGGGTCCACGGCCACAGCAAGGAAGTGCCTCCTTATTACGCGGAAAATAATGATTCCTCCACCTGACAGCAGGGACACACCGGACGGGCCACTGTATTTTGCAACAAAAAAAAATGTTTCCCCCTGACTGCTGGGACCCACCGTACGGGCCACCATATTTTGTGAAAAAACATTCCCCCCGCTGTCAGCTTGAACCCACCGGAAGTGCCTCCTTATTACGCAGAAAAAAATGAATACTCCCCCTGCTAGCTAGGACCCACCTTGGTGGGAGGCTGACTCGTGGGCCTACTAAGTTGACCGGGACGGAGGGCTTTGTCAGCTTAGTCAATATGAACGATTCTAGCTCCAGTGACCGTACGATGTCCATCCAATGGCCGTAGTGCTTCTTCAACCTCTGGTCTTCTTGCTCCAGCCGCCCAAACCAGCGCCGGTCGTGCCGCGTGCTCCTGTCTCCCGTGGCCGGCTGTGATGCCGCGGAGGCCTCACCGCCCCTTGCTACTCCCACCGTTGGCCAGGCCATCCCTCTACTCACCCACACCCCCTGTTATTCTGCGGCAACAACAACCTCACACCGCAGTCGAACCAGTGAACCCTCATACTCCTCTACGCGTGGGCATCCACTGCCGCGTCTTCCCCGGCTCCGCGTCGTCCCCTTCCTAGGCCTCGTCGTCGTCCACCGCCCTGGTGCTCTCGGCGCGGCGTGGTCAACGTGGTCAAGGAACGGCTTCCGTCGGACGTGGATTGTACATGGAGAGGCTGACAGCTGGGTCCACGGCCGCAGCAAGGAAGTGCCTCCTTATTACACGCAAAATAATTATTCCTCCACCTGACAGTAGGGACCCACCGTACGGGCCACCATATTTTGCAAAAAACGTTTCCCCCTGACTGCTGGGACCTACCAGCTACATCTTCGCACGCAAGGAAGTGCGTCCGGGCAAAAAAAACGATTCGCCCCTGACTACTGGGACCCACCAACTACATCTTCGCACGCAAGGAAGTGCCTGACAGTCGGGACCCACCTGGTCGAAGCGTACGTAGCATTGTCATTCTGGTCGCGAATGTGTACGTACATACTAGTCGATGTAGAGGCACGCATGTGTCGTAGTAGAGGCGTGCACGTAGCATGTACACGTACATACAACGGCCAGGGTGCAAGAAAGTAAATACGGCCACGTACGTAAATACGGGCGGGGTCTCGAACACCTACTCGCGCGTACGTACAGCCAGGGCTCGTGTACATGGCTGGGTCAGAACGGAGAAACATCGTCGTCGTCGTGTTCATGGGGAGCCAATCGGCTGGGTCGGAACGGAATGCATCATCGTGTTCATCAGGAGGGCTTGGATGGAACAGCCGATGGAAATGAGGCCTGGCGTACCGCAGAACGGAGGAAACAGCCTTGTGTTGAACCGGCCATGGTCGAAATGCGATCATGTTCATCGGGAGGGGTCTGGCGTACCGCAAAACGTAGGAAACAGACCTCCTACGGTCGAAACGGGGGTCCTATTCATCGGGATGGGTGTGGCGTACCGCAAAACGGAGGAAACGGACTTGTGTTGGAGTGCTATGGTCGAAATGGGGGTCCTGTTCATCGGGAGGGGTGTGCCGTACCGCAAAATAGAGGAAACAGACTTGTGTTGGAGCGCTACGGTCGAAACGGTGGTCCTGTTCATCCGGAGGGGTGTGGCGTACCGCAAAACGGGACTCCACGGGATACTGTTCATCTCCACCGTCGACCTCCTCCAGCCTCCACCTGCGACTGTTCATCCACGGGCTCCTATTCATCCAGCCTCCACCGCGCGCTACTCCACCGGCTACTGTTCAACCAGCCCTCTCCACGGGCTCCTGTTCAACCACCCCTCCACGGGCTATTGTTCATCTAGCCCTCCACGGGGTGGTCCTGTTCATCCAGCCCTCCATGGGGTCCTGTTCATCCAGCCCCAACCGGCTCGATCGATCGGGGTCATGTTCATCCAGAGGCAACACCATGGGGTCCTGTTCATCCACCCCCACCGGGAACTGTTCATCCAAACCCCCAGCAACGCTCACTATTCATCGAGAGGCAGCATCGATCGGCTTCAGTTAGCAGCAGTAGCGAAGGGCTCGCTCGATCAAGTTCAGTTAACAGCCATTGATCGATCGCTTGGGTTCAGTAATGCGTAGCCTGCAGTGCAATTGCTCGAGTTCAGTTAGAGCCCAATGCCTCACTCGGGTTCAGTTAGAGCCCAACGCCTCGCACCCACGCGTGTGCGTGTACGAGAGAAATGCACAAACCCCCGTGTATCGCTCGGTCCCGACCACCCACCGTAATTGGGAACAACCTGATATTTTCCTCGCCCTCGCTTCTACCATGGTTTTTTCCGTCATGGACGGCCCAAAGAATGTCATGCAGCTGCGGCTCCGGCCAGCCCAGGACAAAAAGCCCATTTTCTATCATGATTTTTTTCATAGAAGTAGGAGCCCACCACATTATGATGATATCGGGTTTCTCACAATTATCGTCATAGAAGTGTCATAAGTATGACAGAAAAAAATTTCGTTCGGCCCAAAATGTCATGGATGTGTCTTTTTTTGTAGTGCATGCAACACTACGTGAACGACACCTACACACAAAGAACAAATACTTGCAAACCGACGTAAAAGAGGGGTTGTCAATCCCTCCTGGGTAAAAGATAGGTAAAATTTGTAGTAGATTGGATAAATAGATCTCGCGGGAACGCGAGATAAAATAAATAAATAAAAATTGCAGCAAGGTATTTTTGGGTTTTTGGATTAATAGATCTGAAATAAAAGCAAACAAAAATAGATATCGAAGGCAAATATGATAAAGAAGAGACCCGGCGGCCGTTGATTTCACTAGTGGCTTCTCTCAAGAAAAATAGCATACGGTGGATAAACAAATTACTGTTGGGCAATTGATAGAACTTCAAATAATCATGACGATATCTAGGCAATGATCATTATATAGGCATCATGTCCAAGATTAGTAAACCGACTCCTGCCCGCGTCTACTACTATTACTCCACACATTGACCGCTATCCAGCATGTATCTAGTGTATTAAGTTCATGGAGAAACGGAGTAATGCAATAAGAACGATGACATGATGTAGACAAGATCTACTAATATAGGAATAGATCCCATCTTGTTATCCTTAATAGCAATGATACATATGTGTCGTTTCTCATTCTTTCACTGGGATCGAGCACCGTAAGATCAAACCCATCGCAAAGCACCTCTTCCCATGGCAAGAAAAATCGATCTAGTCGGCCTAACTAAACCAAAGATTCGAAGAAGAAATACGAGGCTATAAGCAATCATGCATATAAGTGATCAAAAGACTCAAATAACTTTCATGGATAAAAACATAGATCTGATCATAAACTCAAAGTTCATCGGATCCCAACAAACACACCGCAAAAGAGTTACATCAAATAGATCTCCATGAGACTATTGTATTGAGAATCAAGAGAGAGAGAGAGAGGAAGCCATCTAGCTACTAACTACGGACCCGTAGGTCAACAATGAAATACTCACGCATCATCAGAGAGGCACCAATGAGGATGATGAACCCCTCCGTGATGGTGTCTAGATTGGATCTGTGGTTTCTGGAACTTGCGGCAGCTAGAATTGATTTTCGTCGACTCCCCTAGGGTTTCTGGAATATTAGGGTATTTATAGAGCAAAGAGGCGGTGCAGGAGGCCACCGAGGTGGGCACAACCCTCCTAGGCGCGCCTGGCCCCCCAAGCACGCCCTGGTGGGTTGTGTTCCCCTTGGAGCCCCCCTCTGGTACTTCTTTCGCCCAACAGGTGTCTTCTGGTCCAGAAAAAATCTCCAAATTTTTTTGCTGCATTTGGACTCCGTTTGGTATTGATTTTCTGCAAAGTAAAAAACAAGCAAAAACAATAACTAGCACTGGGCACTATGTCAATAGGTTAGTCCCAAAAAATGATATAAAGTTGCTACAAAATGATTATAAAACATTCAAGAATGATAATATAATAACATGGAACAATAAAAAAAATTATAGATATGTTAGAGACGTATCAACATGCCACAAGTAAAATCTAGCAACAAGAGCAAGAAATATTCTTCTTCTAGTAGTAACAGTAATCATGCTAAATACAATATTGTTGCTTCCAGTAATTCTCTTGATTCCACTAATGATTATCTTAGCCAAGTTACACTTGAGCAAGATAATAGCTTATTGAAGGGAATTACAGAGAAAGGTGTTTACGAGAGCCTTGCTGGAAGTAAGGAACTTGAGGAAATTGTACGCGAGCAGGGAAGGCACCGAAAGAATCAAGGTGTTGGTTTTGACCGAGAGTTCAATGGAGTTGGGTGGAAAGAAGATCAATACCCCAAAACGAAGTTTGTTCCTCAACAAGATAAGTATGACCCCACTTCTTTCAAGGGAACACAAGCTCAAGATGATCTTCCACCACAAGACCACAGGCTAAAAGGCAAGGACAAGCTTCAATAAGAGATTGATTCATTTGAAGAAGCTCCTAAGGCCTTGGTCAAGTAGGTTTCCAAGAATACATCAAGTTCTACTTCATCAAGTACGACTACAACTCCAAGGATTCCCATCAAGATGATGTGGTTCCCAAAGAAGAAGAACTAGAGAGATCTTGAGGGTGACTCCGCCAACATACTTCACTCATATTCATTTCGGCAAGGACAAGTGCAACCAACTTCCACATCTTGCACTAGTTCATGGAGTCACAAACCCTCTTGTTGGTAAGACAAGGGACAAGGTAACCTAATGCTTTCAAGGACATCATCATATGTGTGTTTCACTCTATGTCTATGGATATCCTTGTGTGTTCCTTGTGGGACTAACCCATGTAGGTATTGAAAGTGCAACTCACTCCAATGGATTACTCCAAATGATCTACGTCAACATTGAGCATCCACATCTTCAACACCTACATGAAGTCATCATTGACAAAACCCAAGGTTAGTTCATCCCTCTAAGGGGGACATCACATCTAGGGGGAGCTTTGTTCTAAGAATTGAGCTAAAGAAACTCTAATGATGTGAACACAACAATGCTTTATGTAAAAGTGGCAACCCCACTTGTGCTTAAACGATGAGTATGATCTAGGATCAAATGTTCTCATTTGACTCCTCAATCAATATACTCATATATAGATGACCTAGTCATTGCCAATTGCTTGATAGATGCTAGAGTGTTTGTGCATGCTTTGCCACATGTTTTATTTGCCATCTTATTGTGTGAGCATGTTGGTTGCATAATTTTCTTCATTCGAGGACATCCATTTGTTGCTTTGATTGTTTGGCTTTTCTTCTTGGCAAATGGATGGAGAGGAATGCCTAAGTACCCCCTCTAGCTATCTATGCTTTTTCTCGTCTCAAACTCTACACATGCTACATCACAAAGTTTGAACAAGTCAAATTCGGACCCTCTGGGTGTGGAGCACTCGGAGCCACCGATCCATCAAGGGCTTAACTTCCAAAACCTCTTATTGCCTTTTGGTCCGACCAACTCACTCCTACTCGGTCTCACCGAACTCATTAAGTTGATATAGGTTTTTATCTCGGTGCAACCGATTTGAACAATTCGGGCACACCGAGTTGCAAAAACTTCTAGTAGTTTTGCATCTCGGTGCCACTGAGTCATTCCACTCAGTTACATCAACAGCGTCTGGGTATATATACCGCGGGTTGGAAATTTGGAAACTCCTCCAAACCATTTGACCGCGCCTCCCAGCACTGCCGCCGCCTTGGTCTTCGGATCGTCGCCGTCGTCGCCAGTGACCTCCTGTCGCTGGTCTCCGCCACCATCAACAGAATCCTCACTGTTGTTGCCGCTGTAGCAAGTCCGTCGCCAAGTTAGGGTACAAATTTGACCCCTTTGTGCTTTCAATAACTCTGATTCTTGCATAGAGCATAATGCCTATGTTCTTCCCACGTATGAGATTAATCTATCCACCAAAAGAATTCCTTAGAATAGTTTTGATGCAAAAACTTAGGGTTAGGTTTCCGCCGAACTCATCTTGGACCGACCAATCTGAGGATCTCGGTCACACCGATTGGCCCTAGCCATTGCACAAGTACAACTCAGTCTGACCGAAGTGTATTGATCGGTGAGACCGAAATCACTTTCTCTGTGAAACCTTGATATGTCTCCAACGTATCTATATATTTTTATTGTTCCATGCTGTTTTATTATTAATCTTGGATGTTTTATAAACATTTTATATCATTTTTTTGGTACTAACCTATTGACATAGTGCCAAGTGCCAGTTGCCATTTTTTCCATGTTTTTACATCGCAGAAAATCAATATCAAACGGAGTCCAAATGCCATGAAACTTGACGGAGAATTTTTATGGGCCAGAAGGAACACAACGGGCCCTGGCTACGCCTGGGGGGTGCCCCGAGGGGGGCACAACCCACCAGGGCGCGCCAGGAGGCCCAGGCGCGCCCTGGTGGGTTGTGCCCACCTCGGGTGCCCCCCGGACTGCCTCTTTGCTCTATAAATACCCCAAAACCCCTAGAACCCTAGGGGAGTCAACGAAATATTTATCCAGCCGCCGCAAAGTCCAGAACCACCAGATCCAATCTAGACACCATCACGGAAGGGAACCGACACGTATGTATCGTTGCCACTAAGGATAAAAAGACAAGATCTATATCTACCGCCATATAGATAAACGGATCTTGTCTACATCATGTCATCGTTCTTATTGCATTACTCCATTCTCCATGAACTTAATACACTAGATGCATGCTGGATAGCGGTCGATGTGTGGAGTAATAGTAGTAGATGTAGGCAGGAGTAGGTCTACTAATCTTGGACGTGATGCCTATGTAATGATCATTGCTTGGACATCCTCATAATTATTTGAGGTTCTATCAATTGCCCAACAGTAATTTGTTTACCCACCATTTGCTATTTTTCTCGAGAGAAGCCACTAGTGAAACCTATGGCCCCCGGGTCTTCCTTCTCATATATTTGCCTTTGCGATCTACTTTTTTCTTGCTTTTATTTTCAGATATATTAAACCAAAAACCCAAAAATACCTTGCTGCAATTTATTTTATTTGGCGTTCGGTCTATCGATATTTACAACTTTATCTCCCGTCACACGCTGTTTCTGGCGCCGTTACCCGTAAGGGATTGACAACCCCTTTAACACTTCGGGTTGCGAGGTGTTGTTATTTGTGTGCAGGGGTTGTTTACGTTGTGTTGTTTGGTTCTCCTACTGGTTCGATGACCTTGGTTTCATCTCTGAGGGAAATACCTACCGCCGCTGTGCTGCATCATCCCTTCCTATTTGGGGAAAAACCGACATAGCTTGAAGCAACATCAAAAGAAATTTCTGGCGCCATTGCCAGGGAGGATCTTCAACATAACCAGGTTCCTAATCACAAATCTCATCTCCTCGCAATTTATATTATTTGCCATTTGCCTCTTGTTTTCCTCTCCCCCACTTCACAAAATTTGTCGTTTTATTCGTCTCTCTTTTTCCATTCGCCGTTTTCTCGTCAGATCTATCCTTTGCTTGCAATCATGAGTGATTTCAGTATGGCACCAACAGATGATGGCCTTACTCCTAAGATAGGACGTACGGGCAATCTGGATGCTAAAACTTTTATCTTGGGGCAAGGGAACGTTATGGGAAAAGAACGTATCCAAGAATTTTTCAATTGTGTTGGGAAGCTTAGTATTGATGATGCTCCTATACTTAAAACTACTAGATCTTATGTGGATGCTATTTCAGCACTAGTTCTGAAACTTGAAAGTAAATTTATTCATACCCATCCTACCTTGCAATGATTGTTTTTTGAGCTCCCCATTATAAGGAATCCTAGAGCTAAAAAGCTGGCCACTCTCGTTCTTATGAATGAGTTTGACTACATAATACGGGAAGCTAGGGAAATCTTTGACTTTTATGGTATGAATCGTGAAAAACCTGTGATAGATGAAATTCTTTACAATAGTGATTATGCTTTAAGACATCTGCTTGGGGACAATAAAATCTTTGATGAGAATCTTAAAAAGGAAGTCCCAGTTCTAGATATAATCTAACAAGTCTTCAATAATGTTAATCAACATTACTCTTGGATTGTTGCGGGAAATCAAAAGGGGTATGATGAAAACCAACTTAGGATTTCAAAGGCCTCTATGGATCATGTTTTATGTTGTGTATACAAAGCCTCATGATGAAAATACCTCTAAGAAAGTCAAGAACAAGGATGACAAAACTTAGATCCTTGCTTTAGAGCATCTCCAACAGACGCCCAATATTAGCGCCGCGCCCAAAAAATTGCAAGTTTAGCACGCGCGGAGTTGCAAATAGCGCTCCAGCGGACGCTGCATAATAGAGCACGCTGTAAAAAGCGTTCAGCGCGCCGGACGAAACTGGATCGCGAGCCGTATATTTAGCGCTTGAGCTCCAGCGCGCTGAACTTTTCACGCACGTGAGAAGTGTCTCGTGCGTCCAGAGCCGCCATTGGCCTCCTCGCATGTGCGCGCCAGCTCGCCAGCCGGCCACGGGCGGGGCGGACCGCGGCCACAGCCACGGCGGCGGGGCGGGGAGGAGCGCAGGCGCGGCCAAGGCCACGGGGGCGGCGAGCCGGGAGGAGCGCAGGCGCGAGCCCGTCCATGACGGCAGAGGGGCGGGGCGCGGGCCACGAGCGGCACCGCGCGGGCGCGGCCACGACCACGGCGGTGGCGGGGCGGGGAGGAGCACGGGCGTGGGCCGGCCACGACGGCGGCAGGGCGCGGGCGCGAGCCACGGCCACAGCCACGGCGAGGACGGGGCAGGGAGGAGCGCGGGCCCGGCCACGACGGCGCCAGGGCGCGGGCGCGGGCCACAGCCACGAGCGGCAGCGTGCGGGCACGGCGGGCCGCGGCCACGGCCTCGAGCAGCAGTGCGCGGCCACGGCGGGTCTCGGCCACGGCCATGAGCGGGAGGGCGCAGGCGCGGCAGGCCGCGGGCACGGCCACTGCGGTGGCGGAGCGGGCGCGACCACGGCCACGGCAGTGTCGGGGCTGGGAGGAGCGCGGCCACGGCCACGGGCGGCACGGCCATGACGAGGCGGAGCGCTACCACGGCCACGGGCGGCACGGCCACGACGAGGCGGAGCGCGGCCGCGGCCACGGCGTGACGAGCTAGGTACGGGCGCGCGTGGTAAATTTTGGGCGCCTGTTGGAGTTGATACTGTTGCTAGCTGGGAAATATATTTTTGGACATCTGCTGAAGATACTCGGTCGTTCAGTGCACTAAAACACTATTTTGGCGCTGTAAAAGAAATTTAGCGCGCGGCTACGTAGGACGTCTATTGGAGATGCTCTTATGCCTGGCTAAGGGCGTAAAACTATAGCGCTTGTTGGGAGGCAACCCAATGAATAAAATTTATTTTTGCTTTTTGCTTCCTGTTTTTGAGTGCTAGCACAATTATGCTACTGTTATGATTGTATTTTTTATGTTTTAATTAGTGTTTGTACCAAGTAAAGCCTTTCGGATCTTCTTGGGCAATAGTTGTTTGATCTTGCTGAAAAAACAGAAAGTTTGCGCTCACGAAATTAATTTTCATTTTTTACCAGAGAGCGATAAAATACCCATTCCAATTGCAGTAGGTCAATATACAAATTTCCCAGGCCGTCCCAAATTTTTCAGATTTTTATGAGTTACAGAAGTATTCGAAATAGTCAGATTGCTACAGACTGTTCTGTTTTGACAGATTCTGTTTTCTTTGTGTTGTGTGCTTATTTTGATGGCTCTATGGTTTTCTTTGATGAGTTTTTGCCATAGAAAAGTTGGAATACAGTAGATATAATACAAAAACAAAATATGAATTGGTTTGATATAGCACTTATAGTAGTAGTTTATTATTCTTATACTAACGGATCTCACGTAGGCTTGGTTGGATTTTGTGTGATTGAAGTTTTCAAGTTTTGGGTTATCTTACGATGGATGAAGGAAGGATGTAAGAGCCTTAGCTTGGGGATGCCCCCGAGTGGCATCCCCGCTTTCTTCCAACAATTATTGGTATTTTACTCGAGACTATATTTTTATTCATCACATGATATGTGTTTTGCTTGGAGCGTCTTGTATGATATGTGTCTTTGCTTGTTTTATTTTGTGTTTTAAGTCATCAATCCTTGCTAGACATACCTATTTGAGAGAGCCAAAATTATGTCATGACTTGTTAGAATTGCTCTCTATGCTTCACTTAAATCTTTTATGAGCTAGGACTTGCTCTAATGCTTCACTTATATCTTTTTGAGCACGGTGTGCTTTAGTATTTTTGAAGAAATGCTCTCTTGCTTCACTTAGATTTATTTGAGAGTTAGTAAAATTTTCAAGAAATTCTCTCTTGCTTCACTTAAATTATTTTTGAGAGAAAGAATTTGTTATGCTCATGATCTTCACTTATACTTGTTTGAGCTTATGAAAAGCAACATATGAAAATTAGTCCCAAAGTGATAGACATCCAAGAAGGATAAAGAAAAGAGAAAAAATGTCATCAAGATCATTGGACAAAATAAGCTTAATTCTTAGTAATAGTTTTGAGATATGATGATGTGATATGTGAGTCATCTTGATGAGTAATTATGCTTCAGTAGGAATATTGGTTTAAGGTTTGTGATTCCCTATGCATGCACGAAAGTCAATAATCATGCAATGAAATTATATCCTACTTATGGTGCATTATTCGGTGTTAATTATGCTTAATGCTTGCTTATGAGATTATTCGTTTCTTGGCTGGTCACTTCTCAATCTTTTGCTAGCCTTCATTTTGCACTAAGTATGATCACTACTTGTGCATCCAAAATCCTTTAAACCAGTTTTGCCACACGAGTCCACTATATCTACCTATATGCGGTATTCTTTTGCCGTTCTAAGCAAATTTGCATGTGCCATCTCTAATTTCAAAATAAACTTCTCTTTTGTGTATCTGTTTTGCTCACGGATCGATGAGGGATGGCTAATATTTTCCATGCTAGACGTGTTATTCTCAAGATGAGTGTTTATTCACTTGTCATTGCACGAGAGTAAGGCAAAGGTATTAGGGATGCCCGGTCCCGAAATGCAAAAATAAATGAATTTACTTTATGTTGTCAAATAATAAATTCCTTGGAAAGTGTTGGTATGGAGGGCACCCCTGGATACGGTTAGCCATGGAAAGTGAAACTTATGGGGGAAAAAGGAATAAACTTTATTTTCTGTTTGGGAACCGCATATGATATATATATGAATGGAAAGTATTGGGCACTCTAAGTCGTTTTCGTTGGTAGGATGGATACACCTTCAAAATGTTTTTATCTCAAAATTTTCGCTTTGAGCTCTGGCACCTCTACAAATCCCTACTTCCCTCTACGAAGGGCCAATCTTTACTTTATGCAATTTTTATTTTGATTTTGAGTCTCCATCTTCTCTTATAAAAGCACCAACTAGGAGGCAATATGATCGTGCTTAAGTATTGGGTGTAGTTAATATTCGAGTGGGTTTCATGAATGGATCAATGTTTGAGCATGATGGGCTAGGGATAACTTATTTTAGCGTCGATATTTTGAAAGACATGGTTGCTTATTGATATGCTTGAGTATCTAAATTATTATGTCAAAACTAGAATATTGCTTTGAATCACATAACAGTCCAATTGTCCATGCTATAAAGAAAGAAGTATGATATGACATGATGAACAACACTCCACATCAAAAATTCTGTTTTTATCACTTACCTACTCGAGGACGAGTAGGAGTTAAGCTTGGTGATGCTGATATGTCTCCAACGTATCTATAATTTTTGATTGTTCCATGCTGTTTTATTATCAATCTTGGATGTTTTATAATCATTTTATAGTCATTTTATATCATTTTTTGGTACTAACCTATTGACATAGTGCCAAATGCCAGTTGCTGTTTTTTTCCATGTTTTTCACATCGCAGAAAATCAATATAAAACGGAGTCCAAATGCCACGAAACTTTACGGAGAATTTTTATGGGCCAAAAGGAACACAACGGGCCCTGGCTGCGCCTGGGGGGTGCCCCGAGGGGGGCATAACCCACTAGGGCACGCCAGGAGGCCCAGGCCCGCCCTGGTGGGTTGTGCCCACCTCAGGTACCCCCCCGGACCGCCTCTTTGCTCTATAAATACCCCAAAAATCCCAGAACCCTAGGGGAGTCGATGAAATATTCATCTGGCCGCCGCCGAGTCCAGAACCACCATATCCAATCTAGACACCATCAGGGAGGGGTTCACCACTTCCAATGGTGCCTCTCCGATGATGCGTGAGTAGTTCTTTGTAGACCTTCGGGTCCGTAGTTAGTAGCTAGATGGCTTCATCTCTCTCTCTTGATTCTCAATACAATGGTCTCTTGGAGATCCATATGATGTAACTCTTTTGCGGTGTGTTTGTTGGGATCGATGAACTTTGAGTTTATGATCAGATCTATCTTTTTATGTCCATGAAAGTATTTGAGTTTCTTTGATCTCTTTTATGCGTGATCTCCTATAGCCTCATATTTATTATCTAATATTTGGGTTTTGTCTGGCCAACTTGATATATTTATCTTGCAACGGGATGAGGTGGCCGGTAGTGGGTTCGATCTTATGGTGCTTGATCCTAGTGATAGAAAGGGAACCGACACATATGTATCGTTGCCAATAAGGATAAAAAGACGAGATCTATATCTACCGCCATATAGATAAATGGATCTTGTCTACATCATGTCATCGTTCTTATTGCATTACTCCATTTTTCCATGAACTTAATACACTAGATGCATGCTGGATAGTGGTCGATGTGTGGAGTAATAGTGGTAGATGCAGGCAGGAGTCGGTCTACTAATCTTGGACGTGACACCTATGTAATGATCATTGCCTGGATATCATCATAATTATTTGAGGTTCTATCAATTGCCCAATAGTAATTTGTTTACCCACCGTTTGCTATTTTCCTTGAGAGAAGCCACTAGTGAAACCTACGGCCCCCGGGTCTTCCTTCTCATATATTTGCCTTTGTGATCTAATTTTTACTTGTTTTTATTTTTCAGATCTATTAAACCAAAAACCCAAAAATACCTTGCTGCAATTTATTTTATTTGGCGTTCGATCTATCAATATTTACAACTTTATCTCCCGTCACACGCCGTTTCTAGTCGGGTTGCGAGGTGTTGTTATTTATGTGCAGGGGCTATTTACGTTGTATTGCTTGGTTCTCCTACTAGTTCGATAACCTTGGTTTCATATATGAGGGAAATACCTACCGCCGCTGTGCTGCATCATCCCTTCCTCTTTGGGGAAAAACCGACATAGCTTCAAGCGACATCAAACCCTAGCATCTCGGAGTCACCGAATTGCATTTTGATCTGATCGAAATTGTGTGTTTAGACTCTGCTAGTGCTTCGCTTTCACCGAGTTTGTCAAATCGGTAGCTCCAAAATGCTTTCTGCAGGAAACTAAAATTAAGTTTTGTCTTAATATTTTTGCAAAATAAGCTTCACTTTTTGATGCTCATCTACTCTATCTATATCCAACTATTCACAGGGTTAGTTTCAGCAATGTCAGAGGGCAATGATAGTTAGAACAAGTCTGAAGAGCAGGTAAACCTTAGCGAGGGCACTAGTCCCTCTAGCAGCTATGATGAGGGGAGCAGAAGCACTCCCAACAACTTGCCTAAGGCAGCAACCAGGACAAGGAAGATGAGAACATCTGAATCTGAGGATGAGGACTTTGTTATTGAGGAGGAGGTGACCTCCAAGAAAAAGGTACTCAAGAAAGAGTATGTTTCTGCTGCAACAAAGCCTGGAATGCCCAAGAAAGCTACACCTAGGAGAACTCCAATGTCCAAATCCAAAGCCTCAACTCAAGAAACTATGGAATTTACTCTTGAACCAAGAGAGGAAGAGGCTGCTGGAGGAAAGAAGAGGAAGGAAAGAGAAAGAAAGACTATTGCCAAAGTCATTGGCAAACCTTCTATGATGAGAGATTCTGATGAAGAAGAGGAGGAGGAAGAGCCTGTTGCACCTCCTGCAAAGACTCAAAAGCTTATGGGGGATGCCATAAGGACTGGGGCTGCTCCATCTAAGCCCAAGTCTGCCGCCAAGCCTTCAGCTCAAACTCAAGCTTCCAAACCATCCGCACCAAAGAGATCAACAAGAAACATCCCTGATGCTGAAAAGAACAAGGCCCCAGTGCCTGAAGCTCAAGAAGAAGAAGAGTCACAAGTGCTCAGAAAGTTGAAGCCCAAGATTCCAGATCATAGTGATGATCATCCTATGGCAGAAAATATGAAGCTAAGAAAGGATGCAGGTCTGAGACTTTGGAGAAAGACTGATCCCTATGCCACCAAGAGGAGAACTGCTGTGGACTACCGCTTTCACACAAAGGAACAACGGGATTTCTATGAGACAATCTTGTTGGACAAGAAGCCCATAGTTTGTGATATGAAATGAGTTGACTGGAAATACATTGATGACAATGAGGACTCTTTCCCAAGTGTGCATGAGAGCTTCAGAATGAATGAAGTTGACAAGTTTGTTGGTCATAAGTTGACTAAGTGGAACGATGAGATGATCATGCAATTCTACTCCACTGCTCACTTCTACCCTCATGGAAAGACTGTCTCGATGACTGAAGGAACAAGGTATCAATCAACTGTCTCAGAATGGGCCAAGCTGATCAAGGCCCCAAAGGAAGAGGAGAATGACATTGATGTGTATGCTAGGCCTAGGAAGGATCACAACTTCATGGCTAACATGTACAAGACTATTCCTGATGAAGCCTTGGAGACTCACAAGCTTGGAGCTATATACTATCTGCTACTGGTTTGACCACCATCAACACTATATTGAGGCACACTCTTCTGCCCAAGTCAAGAGATCATAGAATGATCCGTGGTCACACCATCAACTTGCTCCACTTGTTTGATGTACCTCAGAAGTTCAAGGTAATGAGCTTGATTGTTGAGACTATGAAGAGAACAGCCGCTAATCAGAAGAGCTCATGTGGATATGCCCCTCACATTCAAATGTTGATAAATTCCAAGATGGGAACTAGGACATATCTTCTTGATAGAGAGCATCTTCCCCCAAGGCCAGATTTTGAGGACACCGAGGTTGTCATGGATGCATTGTTGGGAATCGTTGCATGGAAAACAAAAAATTATACGCACATGCAATGATCTATCCATGGAGATGCATAGCAACGAGGGGGAGAGTGTGTCTACGTACCCTCCTAGACCATAAGCGGAAGCGTTTCTCAATGTGGTTGATGTAATCAAACTTCGTGTTTCAAATGATCAAGTACCGAACGCACGACACCTCCGTGTTCTGCACACGTTCAGCTCAGTGAAATTCCTCGCCTTCTTGATCTAGCAAGACGTCGAGGTAGTAGATGAGTTCCGTCAACACGACAACGTGCTGACGGTGATGGTGAAGTGATCTCCACAGGGCTTCGCCTAAGCACTACGAAAATATGACCGGGGGTGTAAACGGTGGAGGGGGGCACCGCACACGGCTAACAATTGATCTCATGTGTGCTAGGCGCCCCTCTCCTCATAAGTATAGGTGGTAGGGAGAGGAGAGAGGCCAAGGGGCGCCCCAAGTAGGTCTGAATCCTACTTGGGCTCCTTCCCTTGGCCGCACCCCCCTGCCATGTTTGTTGGAGGGGGAAGGAAGGAGGGGGGGGGGAGGGAAGGAAGGGGAATCCTATTCATCGCTTTCCTTTCCCTTTCCCCTCTTTCCTTCTCCTCCTAGGCTGGCCCATATGGGAGGCGCACCAGCCCCTTGTGGCTGGTGTGTTTCCCCTCTTGGCCCATAAGGCCCATATCTTTTGCCGGGGGTTCCCGGAACCCCTTCCGGTGACCCGATAAGTACCCGGTACCCCCCGAAACACTTTCAGTGTCCGAATACCATCGTACTATATATCAATCTTTACCTCTCAACCATTTCAAGACTCCTCATCATGTCCATGATCTCATCCGAGACACTGAACAACATTCGGTCACCAAATCACATAACTCATATAATATTATATCGTCATCGAATGTTAAGCGTGCGGACCCTGCGGGTTCGAGAACTATGTAGACATGACCGAGACACCTCTCTGGTCAATAACCAATAGCGGAACCTGGATGCACATATTGGCGCCTACATATTCTACGAGTATCTTTTTTGGTCGAACCGTTATGATAACATACGTAATTCCCTTTGTCTATCGGTATGTTACTTGCCCAAGATTCGATCATCGGTATCTTCATACCTAGTTCAATCTCGTTGCCGTCAAGTCTCTTTACTCGTTCTATAATACATCAGCTCATGACTAACTCCTTTGTCGTTTGCTTGCAAGCTTATGATGTGTATTACCGAGAGGGCCCAGAGATACCTCTCTGATACTCGGAGTGACAAATCCTAATCTCGATCTATGCCAACTCAACAAACACCTTCGGAGATACCTGTAGAGCATATTTATAATCACCCAGTTACATTGTGACGTTTAATAGCACACAAGGTATTCCTCCGGTATCCGGGAGTTGCATAATCTCATAGTCGAAGGAATATGTATTTGACATGAAGAAAGCAATAGCAATAAAAACTGAACGATCATTATGCTAAGCTAACGGATGGGTCTTGTCCATCACATCATTAATGATGTGATCCCGTCATCAAATGACAACACATGTCTATGGTTAGGAAACCTTAACCATCTTTGATCAACGAGCTAGTCTAGTAGAGGCTTACTAGGGACATGGTATTTGTTTATGTATTCACACATGTATTTAGGTTTCTGATCAATACAATTCTAGCATGAATAATAAACCTTTATCATGAATAAGGAAATATAAAATAACAACTTTAATATTGCCTCTAGCGCATATTTCCTTCATGCATCCCATCCTACCTGTGCAAAAGCCCAGGAGAAGAGAGAGAAAGAAAAGGCTGTAAAAGCAGCAAAGGCAGCAAGTGCACCAGATGCCTCCACAGTGATGCTCAAGACCAAGCAAGATCAACTCAGTTATCTGCTTGAGGCTACAGTGAGAATTGAGAAGGGCTTGGCCACCCTGACTCAAAATCAAGAAAGTCTTGAGAGGATCATTGAGACTAAATTTCATGACCTAGATGTGAAGGTCACTGAGATACAGACCATTGTGGCGAAGCTCCAAAAAGAAGATGAGGACAGGGAGGATAGACCAACCACATATACTTTCCAGAGAGTGCCAAGGGAACAAAGGTCATCAACAGTACCAATTGTCAGAGACTCTAGGACTACTACTTCAGCACGTGCAGCAACTGCCACGGTTGTACCTCCAGTGTTAACCCCTCCAGCTCCACAGACATCTTCCGAAGCATTTGTAGATGGACTCACCTCCATGCTGTCTATGCACGCCAGAGCGACAAGCCAGAATACCCCTTCAAGAGCTCCCGGAGATCGTGCCTAGAGTGCCACATAGCACTATATGTTTTCAAACTTTTTGGTAACTTGTTGCCAAAGGGGAAGAAAGTGTATAGATCATAGGCTGAGAGAGACAGAGAGTGTGTGCGTGTGTGTTGCCATTCATTTGCTCATTTGCTTCTCTTGCCACTTTGTTTGTTTGGTTGTTTGATTCCTATGCTACAATTTGTGTTATCCTCGTGAGATACTTATGTGATCATGTGTTTGATCATACTATGCTTAATGTGTGGTTGCTTGCTTATATCCATGAATTTGTGTATGATCAATCACTTTTATCCTTGGTGATGAGTGCATGTTATTTAACTTTTATCATTTTGAGTGCTCCACCAAGATGTACGTGACATGGAAGAGTGACCCATGATCCTAATCAATTGTGCATTTGCATTCAAAAACAAATTTTAAATAATGCAAAAATTTAGGGGGAGCTCTAGCTTATCACATACTTCTCAAAGCGACGATGTATTTCGTTCATATTATCATTTGTTGAAGCTTTGATCTATATGTTGTCATCAATTACCAAAAAAGGGGAGCTTGAAAGTGCAACTAACCCCTGGGTGTTTTTGGTAATTCATAACAACATATAGCTCATTGAACTAATATCCATTCAAGTTAAATATTTCAAAAAGTTCAATGATTGGCACGGCATGGACTACATATGTGGACCCGTCAAAATGCTAACGACAAATATTGGCAAAATCTCAAGACTCTTCATTTATATTTCAGTGATCCGAGATCACATTGAGTCCATAGGAAATCCAATACTATTAAAAGGGGATGAGGTGTTGCTTAATGCTCTACTTTCTCAAAGTGCTTAGTGATATTGCTCCAAAACCCTCAGCCACTTTCTCTTGCAAATATGTCCAAAACTCAAAGTCAGACTCGGCCCCATCGAAATGACCTATCCGGCGCCACCGAGTTCAGTTGACATAGCCACTGCCAGAAACCCTAGACAATTCAGTCACATCGATATGAATCTCGGTCTCACCGAGATGGCCCTGCAAACTCTCTGTTGCCTATTGCAATTATTTTGGTCTCACTAAAATATGCAATCAGTCCCACCAAGTTTGCTTGACATCCTCTATGTTTCCTTATTGCTTCACTTCGGTCTAACTGAGTTGATGCAATCGGTGCCACCGAGTTGATTTCTCCTAGACTGCTTGGGAGCCTCCGACAAGATTGTGGAGTTGAACTAAGAAGTTTGTAAGAGCAAGGAGATCGCCTACTTCGTGAAGATTTACCCGAGTGAGGCAAGTCCTTCATGGGCGATGGCCATGGTGGGATAGACAAGGTTGCTTCTTCATGGACCCTTCGTGGGTGGAGCCCTGCATGGACTCGCGGAACTGTTACCCTTCGTGGGTTGAAGTCTCCATAAACGTGGATGTACGATAGCACCACCTATTGGAACAACGCCAAAAATCTCCGTGTCTACATTGTGTTTGCCTTCTCCAAACCCTTCCTTTTACCTTCATCTGCAATGTTTTACTTTCCACTGCTACACTCTTAGAATTGCATGGGTAGGTTGATTTCTTGACTTGTACTAGTTGCTATAATCTGCCAACACTTCAAATTTGGAGAAGGTTAGATTTTTATTTGGTCAAGTAGTCTAATCACCCCCCCTCTAGACCTACTTTCGATCCTACAAGTAGCTTCTTCATGACTTCATGCTTGGTGATTTCAGTGGTGTCCAGAGCACAAAGTTCATTCGTGATATCAGTGAGGCGGTCGAAAGTGAGCTGGACATTTTCATTGTCATTCCTCTTGAACCGGTTGAAGAGATTGCGAAGCACATCAATCCTTGAGCCTCTTTGTGTTGAGACGCCTTCGTTGACCTTGGACAACCAATCCCATACTAGCTTCGGAGATTCCAGAGCACTTACACGGCCATACCGCCCTTTGGTCAGATTGAGGGAGTCCTGGATTTGGGGGTCCTCAGGGGTCCGAACTATTGAAGGTGGGCTGGACTGATGGGCCACGAAGATAAAAGCAGAAGGTCATCCCTCGTGTCCGGTTGGGCTCCCATATATGTATAAAGGCAAGTTAGATGTCCGGATATAATGATTCCTTCCTCCTCAAGTCATCTCTGTACAAACCCTAGGCCCCCTCCAACGTGTATATAAGCTGGAGCGTCTTGTATGATATGAGTATTTGCTTGTTTTATTTTGTGTTTTTAGTCTTGATCCCTTGCTGGACACACCTATTTGAGAGAGCCAAAATTATGTTATGACTTGTTAGAATTGCTCTCTATGCTTCACTTAAATTTTTATGAGCAATGGACTTTCTCTAGTGCTTCACTCATATCTTTTTGAGCACGGTGTGCTTAGTATTTTTGAAGAAATGCTCTCTTGCTTCACTTAGATTTATTTGAGAGTTAGTAAAATTTTCAAGAAATTCTCTCTTGCTTCACTTAAATTAGTTTGAGAGAAAGAAATATTATGCTCATGATCTTCAATTATATTTGTTTGAGCTTATGAGAAGCAACACATGAAAATTAGTCCCAAAGTGATAGATATCCAAGAAGGATATAATAAAAACTTCTATGAAGATCATTGGGCAAAATAAACTTAATTCTTAGTAATAGTTTTGAGATATGATGATGTGATATGTGAGTCATCTTGATGAGTAATTATGCTTTAGTAAGAATATTGGTGTTAAGGTTTGTGATTCCCTATGCAAGCACGAAAGTCAATAGTTATGCATTGAAATTATATCCTACTTATGGTGCATTATTCGGTGTTAGTTATGCTTAATGCTCGCTTATGAGATTATTCGCTTCTTGGTTGGTCGCTTCCCAATCTTTTGCTAGCATTCATTTTGCACTAAGTATGATCACTACTTGTGCATCCAAAAACCTTCAAACCAGTTTTGCCACATGAGTCCACTATATCTACCTAGATGTGGTATTCTTTTGCCGTTCTAAGCAAATTTGCATGTGCCATATCTTATTTTGGAAAATAAACTTCTCTTTTGTGTGTTTGTTTCACTTGCGGAGTGGTGAGGGGCGGCTAATATTTTCCATGCTAGATGTGTTATTCTCAAGATGAGTGTTTATTCACTTGTCATTGCACGAGAGTAAGGAAAATGTATTAGGGATGCCCAGTCCCGAAATGCAAAAAAATGAATTTACTTTATGTTGTCAAATAATAAATTCCTTGGAAAGTGTTGGTATGGAGGGCATCCGTGGATACGGTTAGGCATGGAAAGTGAAAGTATGGTGGAAAAAGGAATGAACTTTATTTTCTGTTTGGGAACCGCCTATGGTATATCTATGCATGGAAAGTATTGGGAACTCTAAGTCGTTTTCGTTGGTGGGAGGGATACACCTCCGAAAATGTTTTTATCTCGAAGTTTTTTGCTTTGAGCTCTGGCACCTCTACAAATCCCTAGTTCCCTCTGCAAAGGGCCTATCTTTTACTTTATGCAATTTTTATTTTGAATTTGAGTCTCCATCTTCTCTTATAAAAGCACCAACTAGGAGGCAATATGATCGTACTTGAGTATTGGGTGTAGCTAATATGTGAATGTGTTTCGTGAATGGATCAATGGTTGAGCATGACGGGCTAGGGATAGCTTATTTTAGCATTGATATTTTGGAAGACATGGTTGCTTGTTGATATGCTTGAGTATTTAAATTATCATGTCAAAACTAGACTATTGCTTTGAACAATATAAAAGTCCAAATGTACATGCTATAAAGAAAAGAAATATGATATGACATGTTAGACAACATTCCACATCAAAAATTCTGTTTTTATCACTTCCCTACTCGAGGACGAGTAGGAGTTAAGCTTGGGGATGCTGATACGTCTCCAATGTATCTCTAATTTTTGATTGTTCCATGCTGTTATATTATCAATCTTGGATGTTTTATAATCATTTTATAGTCATTATATAACATTTTTTGGTACTAACCTATTGACATAGTGCCAAGTGCCAGTTGCTGTTTTTTCATGTTTTTTACATCGCAGAAAATCAATATCAAACGGAGTCCAAACGCCATGGAACTTTACGAAGAATTTTTATGGGCTAAAAGGAACACAATGGGCCCTAGTTGCGCCTTGGGGTGCCCCGAGGGAGGAACAACCCACCAGGGCATGCCAGGAGGCCCAGGCGTGCCCTGGTGGGTTGTGCCCACCTCGGGTGCCTCCCGGACCGCCTCTTTGCTCTATAAATAACCCCAATATTTCCAGAACACTAGGGGAGTCGACGAATTATTCATCCAGCCGACGTAGAGTCCATAACCACCAGATCCAATCTAGACACCATCTCGGATGGGGATCACCACCTCCATTGGTCCCTCTCCGATGATGCCTGAGTAGTTCTTTGTAGACCTTCGGGGTCTGTAGTTAGTAGCTAGATGGCTTCATCTCTCTCTCTTGATTCTCAATACAATGGTCTCTTGGAGATCCATATGATGTAACTCTTTTCCGGTGTGTTTGTTGGGATCGATGAACTTTGAGTTTATAATCTGTAACGCCCCGAGACCGATGTGCCAGGTGTCCTCTAGTTATTCGCTGTTGTTGCCTTGTCTTTTCTTGCGTGTCATGCATTGCATATCATGCCATCATGTGCATTTCATTTGCATATGTGTTCGTCTCATGCATCCGAGCATTTTCCCCGTTGTCCGTTTTGCATTCCGGCGCTCCTATGTCCTCCGGTGGTCCTTTCTACCTCTTTTCGTGTGTGGGGACTAAACATTTCCGGATTGGACCGAGACTTGTCATGCGGACTTGGTTTACTGCCGGTAGACCGCCTGTCAAGTTTCGTGCCATTTGGACTTCGTTTGATACTCCAACGGTTAAATGGGGGACCGATAAGGCCTCGTGTGTGTTGCAGCCCAACACCCATCCAAAGTGGCCCAAAACCCACCTAAACCTCCTCCATCATCTCGGTCGTTCGATCATGATCGCGTGGCCGAAAACCGCACCTCATTTGGACTCTCCTAGCTCCCTCTACCTATAAATATGTGCTCTCCTCCGAATTTCTCGCGCAGACGAAACCCTAACTTCGTCCTCCTCGCGCCGCCGGACGAAATCCCCACCCCACCGGACATGTCCGCGCCCCTCTACGTCGCTCCAGCCAATGGCGTCGTGCCACATCGCCTCCGCCGCCGCCCTCGGCCTATCGTTTTGCGCCACGTGTCCCCGTCGCCGATCCACCACCGCGCCGGCCCGCGGAGCCCATCGCAGGCCCGCACGGGCCCGGTCGCCGCCGCCGCCGCCCACGGGCACGTGCCCGCGCCGCACCTTCGCCGGACCTCCACCGGATTTCCTCGCGCCGCCACGCCGGGACCCCATCTCACATCGCCGCCTCGCGCCCTGCCCGCGGACGAAGCCCGCGCCTGCCCCGCCGCCCGTCTCCACCGGAACGCCGCCTCAGTGCCGCGCCGCCTGGCTCCGGCCACCGTCGAGCTCGCCGGATGCCGCCCCCGTCGTCCTTCGCTTCCCCGCTGCCATCCCGGGGCGCAGCTGCCTCGATCCAACCCCAGGGAGGAACCCCGGTCGCCGCCGCCGCCGCCCACGAGCGCGTGCCCGCGCCGCACCTTAGCCAGACCTTCGCCGGACCTCCGCCGGTTTTCCTCGCGCCGCCACGCTGGGACCCCGTCTCACATCGCCGCCTCGCGCCCTGCCCGCGGAGGAAGCCCGCGCCTTCCCTGCCGCCCGTCTCCGCCGGAACGCCGCCGTAGTGCCGCGCCGCCTGGCTCTGGCCACCGTCGAGCTCGCCGAATGCCGCCCCCGTCGTCCTTCGCTTCCCCGCCGCCGTCCCGGGGCGCAGCTGCCTCGAGCCGACCCCAGGGGGGAGCCCCGGTGTCGTCCGCCCCAAGATCCGGCGCCGCCGCCTCGGTTCCTGCCATCCCCGTCGCCGGAGTTCCAGGTGCGCCGCCGCCGAAGAAGATCGGGAGGAGCCCCGATCCGTCTGCCGTTGACCGCGACCCCGTGCTAAGCCAGGCCGCGCCTGCCGGCCTGTCTTCCTCTCCTTACTAACCGGGCCGAAGCCCAGGGTGAGATTCTTCTAAATCCCGCCCGAGCGTCCTGAGCTATCCTCCACTCACCTTTTTTTTGCTAAGTGCCCAGATCTGCTTCATGTTATTGCATACTTCTTCATGCCATAACTCAGCATCCGTAGCTCCGATTTGTGCGTGTAGCATATCAAAATGTTCTTCTCGACAAGTACATCATTTCATCTCATTGCATCATTTTCATTTGAGCTCATCTTGATGCCCGAAATGTCGGTGGAAGAAGGCTATGTGATAAATTTGTCAGATCTGTTTCAGCAAATGGCATTTTGTCATTTTTTCCATGATTAATGTGTGCATGCTATGATCCTGAGCTCTACATGTGTTTTGTTATATGCCATGCCATCTTTACAGAGGTGCTTGCCATGTATTTTTGTGACATTTGTGGTGACTAGCACAAGCTTGCAAAGTAGCGGAATCGGTAATGCTGATTTCAGGGACTTAGAATTTCACCAAGTCCTTGTCCTGATTTTGTTGTTATGCCATATGTTCATGCTATTTCCTAGTGATCCATGCCTCTTTTGAGGATGATCAGTAAGGATGTTTTGTTAATATTGTGGTGCTCTATCCATCCATGTCTTTGTTTGCATTTATGGAGCACCCTAGCTTGAGTCAGTCGAGCTCTACTTTTGTTATAAAGTGAATCCTGGCAGATTGTTGACATGTTTAGCGATTTTGCCGAGGTTGTTGCTATTGATCCGTGCATGATATGATGTTGTTCTTGCCATGTCTAGCTTCTATGCCATGTCTTCTTCATGGGTGTGTGCTTAGCTTGTCATGCCATGCTTTGTAGTGAGTGCATCAAGCTCGTAAACATGCCTACTTGTTAACTGTTTTGACATGCTCCAGTTTTTCACTAAGTCTGAATCTGTTTATGTTTTTGCTATGTTCACATGCTTGCAATTGTATTTTCTGATCCCTTTTGGCTCAAGGTCACTAAGGGACTTTTGTTAAGTGCTTTGAGTAGCTTCATGCCATGCCTTTCTTTGCCATGTTATGTTCCTGTAGCATGTAGTTTTCATGCTCTAAAGTGTGCATCCTGATGTTAAATTCCTGACATGTTATTTCACTAAGTCTGAAACCTGTTATCATTTGCACTTTTGCCATGCTTGTTTGAACCTGTTAATGGATGCATTAGCCATAGCTCAGTGTTCATATTTTGTCAAGCATCATGAGTGGATCCCTGCCATGTATTTTGTTGTTATGTTTGAGTGTTATAGCATATTTTTCCTGATGCATTTAGTTGGTCACTTGCTGATTATCGCAGACCGGTGCCATATTTGTTTTGCTTGCCATTTCCAAACCGTGCATCCGATTCCGGTGATCTTTATGTCGATTTCAACCGAAATCACCTCACCTTTCCAGTGGCACTCTTGGATTTCCAAGTTGAGGCCATGTTCAATCATTCCTTTCCAAATCATGCATATGCACCGCATACCGCATCCCGCATATCATACCATGTTCATGTGTTTTTTGTTTACTATGTTGTGTGCTTCTTTCCGGTGTGCTTCTTCGGGTTGGTTCTGTTAACGTCGCATTTGTGAGGACCCGTTCGACTACGTCCGTTTGTCTTCTTCATGGACTCGTTCTTCTTCCTTGCGGGATTTCAGGCAAGATGACCATACCCTTGAAAGCACTTCTATCTTTGCTTGCTAGTTGCTCGCTCTTTTGCTATGCCTATGCTACAATACCTACCACTTGCTATATCATGCCTCCCTTATTGCTAAGCCAAGCCTCTAACTCACCTTGTCCTAGCAAACCGTTGTTTGGCTATGTTACCGCTTTGCTCGGCCCCTATTATAGTGTTGTTAGTTGCAGGTAAAGATTGGAGTTTGTTCCTTGTTGGAACATGGATATTTTGTTGGGATATCACAATATCTCTTATTTAATTAATGCATCTATATACTTGGTAAAGGGTGGAAGGATCGGCCTTATGCCTGGTGTTTTGTTCCACTCTTGCCACCCTAGTTTCCGTCATATCGGTGTTCTGTTCCCGGATTTTGCGTTCCTTACACGGTTGGGTTATAATGGGAACCCCTTGACAGTTCGCCTTGAATAAAACTCCTCCAGCAATGCCCAACATTG
The DNA here is from genome assembly GCF_056163025.1 of Triticum urartu. Classification (NCBI taxonomy): domain Eukaryota; kingdom Viridiplantae; phylum Streptophyta; class Magnoliopsida; order Poales; family Poaceae; genus Triticum; species Triticum urartu. The sequence goes on from NC_141877.1 coordinate 363,678,778, forward strand.
GTTTTACCATTCGCCACCTAGCCTCTTTTTCCCTTGGGAGTCACGCTCCCGAGGGTCATCATTATTTTAACCCCCCACCCCGGGCCAGTGCTCCTCTGAGTGTTGGTCCGACCGAGTACACTGTGGGGCCACCTCGGGGCAACTTGAGGGTTGGTTTTACTCATAGGATGTCTCATCTGAGTGTGCCCTGAGAACGAGATATGTGCAGCTCCTATCGGGATTTGTCGGCACATTCGGGCGGTGTTGCTGGACTTGTTTTACCATTGTCGAGATGTCTTATAACCTGGATGCCGAGTCTGATCGGAATGTCTTGGGAGAAGGAATATCCTTTGTTGACCGTGAGAGCTTGTGATGGGCTAAGTTGGGACACCCCTGCAGGGTTTTGAACTTTCAAAAGCCGTGCCTGCGGTTATGGGCAGATGGGAATTTGTTAATGTCCGGTTGTAGAAAACCTGAAGTTCATCTTAATTAAAATACATCAACCATGTGTGTAACCGTGATGGTCTCTTCTCGGCGGAGTCCGGGAAGTGAACACAGTGTTGGAGTAATGTTTGGCGTAGGTTGTTCTAGGATCACTTCTTGATCATAGATTCTCGATCGTGCTTTGCCTTCTCTTCTCGCTCTCATTTGCGTATGTTAGCCACCATATATGCTAGTCGCTTGCTGCAGCTCCACCTCATACCTTTTACCTTACCCATAAGCTTAAATAGTATTGATCGCGAGGGTGTGAGATTGCTGAGTCCCCATGACTCACAGATACTTCCAAAACCAGTTTGCAGGTGCCGATGTTACCGAGCAGGTGACGCAACCAAGCTCAAGGAGGAGCTCTATGAAGATCTTATCCTTTGTGTTGTTTCGTTCTAGTTGATCAGTAGTGGAGCCCAGTCGGGACGATCGGGGATCTGTGTAGCTTTTGGGGTAGTCTTCTTTTATTTTGGTTCCGTAGTCGAACCTTGATTGTACCCGATTGATGTAATGCTTTATTCATGTAATTGTGTGAAGTGGCGATTGTAAGCCAACTATGTATCCCTTTCCCTTATGTATTACATGGGTTGTGTGAAGATTACCTCACTTGCGACATTGCTTCCAATGCGGTTATGCCTCTAAGTCGTGCTTCGACACGTGGGAGATATAGCCGCATCGAGGGCGTTACATAATCAGATCTATCTTTTTATATCCATGAAAGTATTTGAGTGTCTTTGATCTCTTTTGTGCATGATCTCTTATAGACTCGTATTTCTTCTCCGATATTTGGGTTTTGTTTGGCCAACTTGATCTATTTATCTTGCAATGGGAAGATGTGCTTTGTAGTGGGTTTGATCTTACGGTGCTTGATCCTAGTGACAGAAAGGGAACCGACACGTATGTATCGTTGCTACTAAGGATAAAACGATGGGGTCTATCTCTACATAGATATATCTTGTCTACATCATGTCATCGTTCTCATTGCATTACTCCATTTCTCCATGAACTTAATACACTAGATGCATGCTGGATAGCGGTTAATGTGTGGAATAATAGTAGTAGATGCAGGCAGGAGTTGGTCTACTAATCTTGGATGTGATGCCTATGTAATGATCATTGCCTGGATATCGTCATGAGTATTTGAAGTTCTATCAATTGCCCAACAGTAATTTGTTCACCCACCGCTTTGCTATTTTTCTCGAGAGAAGCCACTAGTGAAACCTACGGCTCCCGGGTCTCCTTCTCATATTATTTGCCTTTGTGATCTATTTTCCTTTGCTTTTATTTTCAGATCTATTAATCCAAAAAACCAAAAATATTTTGCTGCAATTTATTCTTATTTATTTGTTTGGCGTCCGATCTATCAATCTACTACAAATTTACCTCACGTCTGTTTGCCTATCTTGAGGCGTTGTACCCCGGAAGGGATTGACAACCCCTTTAACACGTCGGGTTGCGAGAAGTTGTTATTTGTGCGCAGGTGTTGTTCACGTTGTGTTGCTTGGTTCTCCTACTGGTTCGATAACCTTGGTTTCATATTTGAGGGAAATACCTACCGCCGCAGTGCTGCATTAGCCCTTCCTCTTTGAGGAAATACCAACGTAGCTTTAAGCGACATCAAAAGGAATTTCTGGCGCCATTGCCAGGGAGGATCTTCAACATATACCAGGTTCCTAATCACAAATCTCATCTCCTTGCAATTTACATTATTTTCCATTTGCCTCTCGTTTTCCTCTCCACGACTTCCCAAAAAATTGCCGTTTTATTCGCCCCTCTTTTCCGTTCGCCGTTTTCTTGCCGGATCTGTTTTTAATTGCAATCTTGTTGTGCGGCCATGATGACTCAAGAGAACACAAAATTATGTGATTTCTCAAACACCAACAACAATGATTTTATCGGCATTCCGCTTTCTCCTCCCGCCACTAGTGCGGAGACTTGTGATATTAATACTGTTTTGCTGAATCTTGTTATGAAAGACCAATTTTCTGGTACTCCTAATGAGGATGTCTCGTCCCATCTTAATACCTTCGTGGAATTATGCGATATGAAAAAGAAAAAAGGTGTGGACAATCATGTGGTCAAGATGAAACTATTTCTGTTTTCTTTGCGTGATTCTGCAAAATTTTGGTTCTCTTCTTTGCCTCGCAATAGTATCGATTCTTGGAATAAGTGTAAAGATGCTTTTATCACTAAGTATTTACCACCCACAAAAATTATTTCTCTTAGAACCCAATTCATGAATTTCAAGCAACTTGAACATGAGCATGTTGCAAAATCTTGGGAAAGGATGAAAATGATGCTAAGGAATTGCCCAAATCATGGGTTAAATCTTTGGATGATCATACAAATTTTTTATGCGGGGTTGAATTTTGTTTCTCGTCATCTTTTAGATTCCGCCGCGGGTGGTACTTTTATGGAAATTACTTTGGGTGAAGCCACCAAATTGCTTGATAATATTATGGCAAATTTTTCGCAATGGCATACCGAAAGAGCTCCTACTAGTAAAAAAGTTAATTCGGTTGAAGAAATTTCTTCTTTGAGTGAAAAAGTTGATGGTCTTGTGAAATTGGTTGCTAGTAGAAGTGCTCCTAATGATCTTAATGATATGCTTTTGTCTACTTTGATTGAGCAAAATAGTGATGCCATATATGTGAATTTTATTTCTCGAAATAATTGCAACAACAATGCTTATAGAGGTAATTTTAATCCTAGGCATTTTCCTAGTAATTCCTCTAATAATTATGGTAATTCCTATGGAAATCAATCTTATAATAATAATAGGAACACCTCTGATCTTGAGAACAATATTAAAGGATTTATCAATATGCAAAAAGTTTTCAACACTTCCATAGAAGAAAAGTTGAGTAAGATTGATGATTTGTCTAGAAGTGTTGATAGAATTGCTCATGATGTGGAAAATCTCAAGATGACATTTTTTGTGCCTAAAGTAGATGAATCAATTAAAGCTCTTTATGTTTCTATGGATGAAAGTAAGAAAAGAACCGCTATGCTTAGAGCTAAAAGATAAATTTTTAGAAAAAGTGTTTTCTAGTGATTTCTTTCGCAAAAGTGATGAAGATCTTAAAATGATTGGTGTTTCTTCTATTGATTCCTTGTTTAGTAAAATTAATATTGATGAAAAATGTACTGGAGAAGATTCAACTTTAGGTAGAAGGCGTCCCAATATTTCGGAGGGTGAAAATCTTGTTGAGAAAATTGATAAAAGTGGGTTTGAAGAGGTCAAAACTTTAGCTAGTGATGTACCCACTTTTTTGGATTACAAAGACTTTAATTATTATAGTTGTTCTTTGATTGATTGTATTTCTTTGTTGCAATTCATAATAAATTCACCCCATTCTTATGAACAAAATAAAGCTTTTACTAAACATATTCTTGATGCTACGATGAAAGCTTTTGAAGAAAAATTGGAACTAGAAGTTTCAATTCCTAGAAAATTTCATGATGAGTGGGAACCTACTATCAAAGTCAAGATTAAAAATTATGAGTGTTTTGCTTTGTGTGACTTGGGTGCTAGTGTTTCTACTATTCCGAAATCTCTATGTGATGTGCTTGATCTTACCGATCTTGAATCGTGTTCTTTGAATTTGCACTTGGTGGATTCTACTAGTAAAAATCCTATGGGAAGAATTAATGATGTTGTTAATCTTACAAATAGGAATTATGTGCCCATCGATTTTATTGTTCTTGATATTGATTGCAATCTGTCTTGTCCAATTATTCTTGGTAGACCGTTTTTATGCACTATTGGTGCCGTGATTGATATGAAAGAAGGCAATATTAAGTTCCAATTTCCTTTGAGGAAGGGTATGGAACACTTTCCTAGAACAAGAATTATGCCACCATATGAATCAATCATGAGGGCATCTTATGAATCTCTAACCAAAGATGACAAAAACTTAGATCATTGCTTTATACCTAGCTAAGGGCGTAAAACTATAGCGCTTGTTGGGAGGCAACCCAATGAATAAAATTTATTTTGGAACAATTGCATTTTCGTTCCTGGTTGGTTCCTACCCATGGGTTTTGCCCTTACTTTTCGAGTCTGCTCAGTTTTGCCCTTAGTTTTTTGGGACAATTGCATTTTTGCCCCTAGTTGGTTCCTACCCACGGGTTTTGCCCTTACTTTTCGAGCTTGCTTAGTTTTTGCCCTTACTTTTTCCGTCACGGTCCCTCGAATGCCCTTTGACCGTTTGACCAAAACTTTGAAAATTCATAACTAATACATATGAACTCAGAAAAATGCAAATAAGATATCAAAATGTTCAGATAAACATTACCTTTATGTGCATATCATTTCCATTCAGGACAAAAGCACCCTTTGAACTACATGAGGTAATTAATGTTATTAACATTATTAAAAATAAAAAGGTATACACAATATTTTTTTTCATGAATAAAAATTACATGCAAAGGTAGGTGATGTTTTCTGAACATCCTGATATCTTATTTGCATTTTTCTAAGTTCGTATCAATTTTTTATGAAGTTTCCAAATAATGGTCAAAGTTGTATGAACATTCATAACAAGATGATACGAACTCAGAAAAATGCAAATAAGATATCAGGATGTTTAGAAAATATCACCTACATTTGCATGTAATTTTTATTCATGAAAATATATATTTTTTATACCTTTTTATTTTTAATAATGTTAATAACATTAATTACCTCAGGTAGTTTAAGGGTGCTTTTGTCCTGAATGCAAATGATATGCACATAAAGGTAATGTTTATGTGAACATTTTGATATCTTATTTGCATTTTTCTGAGTTCATATGAATTATTTATGAATTTTCAAAGTTTTGGTCAAACAGTCAAAGGGCATTCGAGGGACCACGGCGGAAAAAGTAAGGGCAAAACTGAGCAAGCTCGAAAAGTAAGGGAAAAACCCGTGGGTAGGAACCAACTAGGGGTAAAAATGCAATTGTCCCTAGTTTTTTTGCCGAGGTCGTCGAAATGTCTCTGTCCGGTTAACGCCGTTTAACCACGGCGGGGCACCGTTCTGGACATTTGTGCCCCTCTTTGGATACCTGGTCAATAAGGACTAGTCAACATGAGCGCTAGGGCTCCACATGTCATTGAAAGTGGGCTATGCTAATGCTAGAACTAATTTAAACAACTTTTTTGAGTTTCCTAATTTAATCAACTAACCAAACACTAACGGATGCCCATTTAGAAGTGGGCTATTAACCCCACTAAATAAACTAACCAAACACTAACAGGCCCACTTAGCATTGGGCTTTTAGCCTCGCTAATTAAACCTAAACTACATCCTAAACTAATCTGGCCCGGCAAAAAAACATGACAAGAACACGACGCCAGCTCGGGTATGGCAACCGCCGACGTGCACGACCAGTCGTGGGAGCTCACCGGAGCTCGTCGTGCGGGCGTGGAACCTCTCGCGCTAGAACCGCATGTGATCCGCAGGGCGCACCCGTAGCATGGACGATGAGGTGCCACCAGAGCCACCTCCGAGCGTAGACGATGAGGCGCCACCGGAGCTCAGCGTCACAGCGTGCAGCTGCAGAACTTCGCGCGAGGATGCCGGGAGGAGCATGGGAACCGCGGGTCGCACGTGTGGCCTAGTCGGTGAACCTTAGGAGGGCGTGCGCGAGCACAACCAGGAGGGGCAGCTCGCCGGAGCTTGGTGTGCAGGCACGTTGGTCGTCCGCATGGCCGGCGGCTTCCCCAAGCCCCAATAAGGCATCTCAGAGGTTCACAGTTACTCCATGAGCATCTCCGTGAAGCGAATCAACGAAGGGAGACTGGAATCGCCGCCCTGGTCATCATCTTCCTCACCTCCGATAGCCGACCGTTGCCGCTCGATCTCCGGATCCTTCAAGTCCCCGCCGTTTTCGCGTACGTCATGGGCTTCAAGACATCCCCAAGGAGCTTCTGGCGCCTCCCCTTGAGTTCCTCGACCTTGAGATACTTCCCCTGCGTTGCCCGTGCTCCGGCCGTCACCACCGATCTCCGTCCCCTCGCTTCCAGACCTTCCTGGCCTCCCTTGCCTCTCTATAGCATTCATGGGAATCTCCCGGCGCGAATTTCGGTCTCCTGACCGCTCCCACGCAGCACTCAAAGAGCACCACCGGCCGCCGACCGTGAGAGGAACTCCGGTGAGGTCGGAGAGAGAGTGCTTTTTTACTTTCTTTTATTTACTCACGGGCCCCGCGTGTAAGAAGGGAGAGAGAGTGTGTTTTTTCTTTTGTCTTTTTTTGACAGGTCCCACATGTAAGAGAGAGAGTGTGTGTGTGTGTGTGTTTTAACAGGGGCAAAAATGTCCAAAACAGCGCGCCGCCATGGTCAAACGACGTTGACTGGACGGAGCCATGACGGAAGGGCATTCAGACGACCTCGAAGAAAAAACTAAGGGCAAAACTCAGCAGACTTGAAAAGTAAGGGCAAAACCCGTGGGTAGGAACCAACTAGGGACAAAAATGTAATTTTTCCCATTTATTTTTGCTTTTTGCTTCCTGTTTTTGTGTGTTAGCACAATTATGCTACTGTTATGATTGTGTTTTTATGTGTTAGTTAGTGTTTGTGCCAAGTAAAGCCTTTAATATCTTCTTGGGTGATAGTTGTTTGATCTTACTGAAAAAATAGAAAATTTTATGCTCACGAAATTAATTTTTATTTTTTACCAAAGAGCTATAAAAGACCCATTCCACTTGCAGTAGATCAATATACAAATTGATCAGGCCTTCCTAATTTTTCAGAATTTTCGGAGTTACGTAAGTATTCGAAATAGTTAGATTGCTACAGACTGTTCTGTTTTGACAGATTCTGTTTTCTTTGTGTTGTGTGCTTATTTTGATGGCTCTATGGTTTTTTTGATGAGTTTTTGCCATAGAAAAGTTGGAATACAGTAGATATAATGCAATAACAAAATACGAATTGGTTTGATACATCACTTATAGTAGTGATTTATTATTCTTATACTAACGGATCTCACGAAGGTTTTGTTGAGTTTTGTGTGATTGAAGTTTTCAAATTTTGGGTTATCTTACGATGGATGAATGAATAAGGAGTGGAAGAGCCTAAGCTTGGGGATGCCCCGGCATGCCAAGCTATTATCCAAAGATGAGCAACCAACTAAGCTTGGGGATGCCCCCGAGTGGCATCCCCTCTTTCTTCTAACGACCATCGGTATTTTACTCGAAACTATATTTTTATTCGTCACATACTATGTGTTTTGCTTGGAGCGTCTTGTATGATATGAGTCTTTGCTTGTTTTAATTTGTGTTTTTAGTCTTGATCCCTTGCTGGACACACCTATTTGATAGAGTCAAAATTATGTTATGACTTGTTAGAATTGCTTTCTATGCTTCACTTAAATTTTTATGAGCAATGGACTTGCTCTAGTGCTTCACTCATATCTTTTTGAGCACGGTGTGCTTAGTATTTTTGAAGAAATGCTCTCTTGCTTCACTTAGATTTATTTGAGAGTTGGTAAAATTTTCAAGAAGTTCTCTCTTTCTTCACTTAAATTAATTTGAGAGAAAGAAATATTATGCTCATGATCTTCACTTATATTTGTTTGAGCTTATGAAAAGAAACACATGAAAATTAGTCCCAAAGCGATAGATATCAAAGAAGGATATAATAAAAACTTTTATGAAGATCATTGGACAAAATAAAATTGATTCTTAGTAATAGTTTTGAGATATGATGATGTGATATGTGAGTCATCTTGATGAGTAATTATGCTTTAGTAAGAATATTGGTGTTAAGGTCTGTGATTCCCTATGCAAGCACGAAAGTTAATAGTTATGCAATGAAATTATATCCTACTTATGGTGCATTATTCGGTGTTAGTTATGCTTAATGCTCACTTATGAGATTATTCGTTTCTTGGTTGGTCGCTTCCCAATCTTTTGCTGGCCTTCATTTTGTACTAAGTATGATCACTACTTGTGCATCCAAAAACCTTTAAACCAGTTTTGCCACATGAGTCCACTATATCTACCTATATGCGGTATTCTTTTGCCGTTATAAGCAAATTTGCATGTTCCATCTCTAATTTTGAAAAATAAACTTCTCTTTTGTGTGTTTGTTTCACTCGCGGAGTGGTGAGGGGCCCAAAACACCCATTTGGAACAGTCTGGCCACCGCAACTCCAGAGGACGACTTCAACGTCGTCACAGTCTTCGAGACCTTCTTTTCCAATAATTGGCGCAAGAGAGCACTTCGCGAACTCGTCGAGGTTCATCAAATAACCGTTGTAAGCCCATGGAACGACGTGGCAATTACTTTCAATGCCGATGACGAACCACGGGTCCGACCAGTCTGAGCCCCAGCAGCTCTTGTACTAAATCCAATAGTAGACGGCTTTCGCCTCACTAAAGTACTCATGGATGGCGGCAGTGGACTTAACCTCATATACGAGGACACGCTCGAAAAAAAGCAGGTTGGTAAAACCCGCATTGAGCAAAGTAAGACAACCTTTCGAGCAATTATCCCCAGCCGGGAAGCCCGGTGTTCGGGAAGTATTAAATTCGATGTAGTATTCAGCACACCTGAGAACTACAGGTCAGAAGAGCTGCTCTTCCACATTGTCCCCTTCAACTGCGGATACCACGCCCTTCTAGGGCGAGACGCTTTCTCACGCTTTCAAGCCATACCCCATTACGGGTACATGACACTTAAAATGCCAGGGCCCAATGGAATAATCACACTTACAATTGATCCGAATAGAGCACTTCGTGCCAAAAACAAAACCTCATCCTTGGCCCTCGAGGCACTATCCGAAGCCTTTGTGGTCAAAGAATTAACCACCTTACGATCCATAGTGGACAAGGATGACGTAATTCTTGACAAAAGATCTAAATCTACCTCCTTTAAGCCAGCCATTGAAATTATGAAATTTCAGGTGCATCCGACAGACCCTAATAAGACGGCATCCATTGGAGCACAGCTGGACCCAACGGTAGATGCCGCTTTGCGCGCATTCCTACGAGAAAATTGGGATATATTCTCCTAGCATCCTTCAGATATGCCCGGGATCCCCCGTACGCTGGCCGAACACAACCTCAACATCATCAAAGGGTTCAAATCGGTCAAGCAATCACTACGACGATTTTCTGAATCCAAGAGACAAGCTATGGGGGAGGAGCTAGCCAAGTTACTGGAAGTCGGATTCATCGGAGAAATTAAACATCCGGATTGGCTAGCCAATTTGGTCATGGTAGCGAAGAAGGATAAATCCTAGTGCCTTTGTGTCAACTTCAAAGACTTAAATAAGGCTTGCCCTAAGGATCCTTTCCCATTGCCCTGCAACGATCAGATCATCGACGCAACGGCAGGACATGACTCGTTATGCTTCCTCGACACTTACTCTGCATACCAACATATAAAAATGAAGGAATCCGACCAGGCCGCAATGATGTTTATCACTCCGTACGACCCTTTCTGCTTCAACACTATGCCCTTTGGGCTCAAAAACGCTGGTGCCACATATCAACGCATGATTCAGACATGCTTAGAGAAACAAATTAGCAAGACAGTGGAGGCATACGTGGACGATGTAGTCATCAAGACTAAGCGCGTCGAAACACTGGTGGATGATCTCCGCCTCACATTCGATAACCTCTGAACATATGACATACGACCCAATCCGGAAAAATGCGTCTTCGGTGTTCCGACCGGAAGGTGATACGTCTCCGTCGTATCTATAATTTTTGATTGTTCCATGCCAATATTATTCAACTTTCATATACTTTTGGCAACTTTTTATACTATTTTTGGGACTAACATATTGATCTAGTGCCCAGTGCTAGTTCCTGTTTGTTGCATGTTTTTTGTTTCGCAGAATATCCATATCAAACGGAGTCCAAACGGGATAAAAACTGACGGAGATTTTTTTTGGAATATATATGATTTTGGGGAAGAAAAATCCACGCGAGACGGTGCCCGAGGGAGGCACGAGGCAGGGGGGCGCACCCCTGACCCTTGTGGCCACCCCGTAAGGCGGTTGATGCCCTTCTTTCGCCGCAAGAAAACTAATATCCGGATAGAGATCGTGTTAAAATTTCAGCCCAATCGGAGTTACGGATCTCCAGGAATATAAGAAATGGTGAAAGGGTAGAATCCGGGAACGCAGAAACAGAGAGAGACAGAGAGACAGATCCAATATCGGAGGGGCTCTCGCCCCTCCCACGCCATGGATGCCAAGGACCAGAGGGAAACCCTTCTCCCATCTAGGGAGGAGGTCAAGGAAGGAGAAGACAAAGGGCCCCCCTCTCCCCTTCTCTTCCGGTGGCGCCGGAACGCTGCCGTGGCCATCATCATCACCGCAATCTTCACCAACAACTTCACCGCCATCATCACCAACTCTTCCCCCCTCTATGCAGTGGTGTAACCCCTCTCTTACCCGCTATAATATCTACTTAAACATGGTGCTCAACGCTGTATATTATTTCCCAATGATGTATGGCTATCCTATGATGTTTGAGTAGATTCGTTTTGTTCTATGGGCTATTTGATGATCGTGATTGGTTTGAGTTGCATGTTTTATTATTGGTGCTATCCTATGGTGCTCTCCGTGTCATGCAAGAGTGAGGGATCCCCGCTGTAGGGTTTGCAATATGCTCATGATTTGCTTATGGTGGGTGGCGTGAGTGACAGAAGCACAGACCCGAGTAAGTAGGTTGTTTGAGTATGTGATGAAGAGGACTTGATACTTTAATGTTATGGTTGGGTTTTACCTTAATGATCTTTAGTAGTTGCGGATGCTTGCTAGAGTTCCAATCATAAGTGCATATGATCCAAGTAGAGAAAGTATGTTAGCTTATGCCTCTCCCTCATATAAAATTGCAATAATGATTACCGGTCTAGTTATCGATTGCCTAGGGACAAATAACTTTCTCGTAACAAAAAGCTCTTTACTAAAACTAATTTAGTTGTGTCTTTACCTAAACAGCCCCTACTTTTTATTTATGTAATCTTTATTATCTTGCAAACCTATCCAACAACACCTACAAAGTACTTCTAGTTTCATACTTGTTCTAGGTAAAGCGAACATCAAGCGTGCGTAGAGTTGTATCTATGGTCGATAGAACTTGAGGGAATATTTTTTCTGCCTTTAGCTCCTCGTTGGGTTCGACACTCTTATCGAAAATTGTTGCGATCCCCTATACTTGTGGGTTATCAAGACCTTTTTCTGGCGCTGTTGCCGGGGAGCAATAGCGTGGGGTGAATATTCTCGTGAGTGCTTGTTTGCTTTATCACTAAGTAATTTTTATTTGCTGTTCTAAGTTGTTCTCTATCTTTAGTTATGGATATGGAACACGAAATACCAAAAAAATTAGGTGTACTTGCTACTCATGGAGATGGGGAACCTCCTAAAACCCTCGATGCTCATTATGTGAAAGATATTATGTACTACTTTGATAATCCTGAGAAACCCCCATTCAATTAAGTTATGGGAGACACGTTGGATCAACGTGAATACTTTAGGGATTATCGTTTGACTCAAAAGGGGAAACTATTATGGGATCAAATTCATATGTTGCATTGGTATGCTCGGCAACTTTGCTTGAGATATGATTATACTTGTTGCTCTATGATGAAGGCTCCACACCTTCCCTTTTCATGCAAATTTAATGATGATAAAACCTTGGCTTCTTATGCTAATGGTATATATGATTACTATGATGTGGAACAAATAGAAGAATTTGTTGCTTTTATTGGTGCTTATGAAATTGAATCTTTGTTTAAAGAGTGTGAAAATTTTGATGATTCAGTTAATAGACCTGCAAATTTAGCTATCCTTAAATATTGCTATGAGAATTGTGAATTCAATGCCGATATTGATGCATTTATTGAGAAAGTCTCCGCTGTCCAAGAAGAGACTAATATTTTGCAGGAGTCTATGGAAGAAGAAATTGATGAAACTGTGAGCTCATTGGATGAAAAAGATGATGAGGAGAGCGAAGAACAAAAGGAGGAAGAGAGGATTAGCTACCCATGCCCACCTTCTAATGAGAGTAACTCTTCAACTCATACATTGTTTAATTTCCCTTCGTGCTTACCGAAGGATGATTGCTATGATGATTGTTATGATCCCGTTGATTGTCTTGAAATATCCCTTTTTAATGATGCTTGCTATGCTTGTGGCCAAGATGCCAATATGAATTATTCTTATGGAGATGAACTTGCTATAGTTCCTTATGTTAAACATGAAATTTTTGCTATTTCACCCACACATGATAGTCCTATTATCTTTTTGAATTCTCCAAACTACACTATATCGGAGAAGTTTGTGCTTATTAAGGATTATATTGACGGGTTGCCTTTTACTACTACACATGATGATTTTGATAGATATAATATTCATGTGCTTGCTGCTCCTACTTGCAATTATTATGAGAGAGGAACTAGATCTCCACCTCTCTATGTTTCCAATACGATAAAATTGCAAGAAACTGTTTATACTATGCATTGGCCTTTACTATGTGTGCATCAATTGTTCTTTTATGACATGCCGATGCATAGGAAGAGAGTTAGACTTCGTCATTACATGATATACGTTACTTTGTGCTCACTACCAAATTACAAATCATTGCTAATTAAAATTGGCTTTGATATACCTTGGGATCCGGGTGGATTCACTACTTGAGCACTATATGCCTAGCTTAATGGATTTAAAGAAAGCGCTGCCAGGGAGACAACCTGGAAGTTTTATAGAGTCATTTATTTCTATTGAGTGCTTTCATATAGTTTAAAAACAACAAAAATAAATAGGGGAACCCGAAACTTTTCAAAAAGAAAAGCGAAAGTGAGAAAGACAAGCATTGTTAAAGTGGGAGCTAGCCTTGAACTTTGTTCATGCTCACGGAAACTTTGTGAATCTTGATTACAAAAACTTTTCAACAAAAATAATTATCCCCTTGTAAAATTCCATTGTATTATAAAAATAATGTGCCAAGGTTTGCCTTTAGGATGTTTACTTTGCTTGTTGGTTTGTACGGTGCAGGACAGAAACTTCGGCTGTAGTGCGAGATTTTAAATTTTTTACTGGAACTTCAAATGGTTCTGATTCTTTTTGCACTGTATTTATATATAAATTTTTTATTTTTACTAATTTTTGCAGAGTTTTTCAAGTATCATAAGTATGGTGAATGTTTGGATTATTACAGACTGTTCTGTTTTAGACAGATTCTGTTTTTGATGCATAGTTTGCTTGTTTTGATGAAACTATCAATTTATATCAGTGGATTAAGCCATGAAAAAGTTATATTACAGTAGCTACAATGCAAAAAAAATATTAATTGGTTTTCAACAGTACTTAGAGTAGTGATTTGCTTTATTATACTAATGGATCTTACCGAGTTTTCTGTTGAAGTTTTGTGTGGATGAAGTGTTCAATGATCGAGAAGGTCTCGATGTTTGAAGAAGGAAGAGAGGCAAGAGCTCAAGCTTGGGGATGCCCAAGGAACCCCAAGTAAATATTCAAGGAGACTCAAGCGTCTAAGCTTGGGGATGCCCCGGAAGGCATCCCCTCTTTCTTCAACAAGTATCGGTATGTTTTCGGATTCGTTTCATTCATGTGATATGTGCAATCTTAGAGCGTCTTTTGCATTTAGTTTTAATTTTTCTTTTATGCACCATGCTGGTATGAGATAGTCCTTGGTTGATTTATAGAATGCTCTATGCACTTCACTTATATCTTTTGAGTATGGCTTTATAGAATGCTTCACGTGCTTCACTTATATCATTTGAAGTTTGGATTGCCTGTTTCTCTTTACATAGAAAACCGCCATTTGTAGAATGCTCTTTTGCTTCACTTATATTTGTTAGAGTGTGGGCATATCTTTTGTATAAAGAATTAAACTCTCTTGCTTCACTTATATCTATTTAGAGAGATGACAGGAACTGGTCATTCACATGGTTAGTCATAAAATCCTACATAAAACTTGTAGATCACTCAATATGATATGTTTGATTCCTTGCAATAGTTTTGCGATATAAAGATGGTGATATTAGAGTCATGCTAGTGGGTAGTTGTGGATTGTAGAAATACTTGTGTTGAGGTTTGTGATTCCTGTAGCATGCACGTATGGTGAACCGTTATGTGATGAAGTCGGAGCATGATTTATTTATTGATTGTCTTCCTTATGAGTGGCGGTCGGGGACGAGCGATGGTATTTTCCTACCAATCTATCCCCCTAGGAGCATGCGCGCAGTACTTTGTTTCGATAGCTAATAGACTTTTACAATAAGTATGTGAGTTCTTTATGACTAATGTTGAGTCCATGGATTATACGCACTCTCACCCTTCCACCATTGCTATCCTCTCTAGTACCGCGCAACTTTCGCCGGTACCATAAACCCACCATATACCTTCCTCAAAGCAGCCACCATACCTACCTATCATGGCATTTCCATAGCCATTCCCAGATATATTGCCATGCAACTTCCATCATCATCATATACATGACTTGAGCATTCATTGTCATATTGCTTTGCATGATTGTAAGATAGCTAGCATGATGTTTTCATGGCTTGTCCGTTTTTTATGTCATTGCTATGCTAGATCATTGCACATCCCTGTACACCGCTGGAGGCATTCATATAGAGTCATGTCTTTGTTCTAGATACCGATTTGTAATATCGAGTTGTAAGTAAATAAAAGTGTGATGATCATCATTATTAGAGCATTGCCCCGGTGAGGAAAGGATGATGGAGACTATGATTCTCCCACAAGTCGGGGATGAGACTCCGGACTTTAAAAATAAATAAAAGAGGCCAAATAAGCCCAAATAAAAAAAGAGGCCAAAGAAGCCCACCAAAAAAATGAGAGAAAAAGAGAGAAGGGGCAATGTTACTATCCTTTTACCACACTCGTGCTTCAGAGTAGCACCATGTTCTTCATATAGAGAGACTCTTGAGTTATCACTTTCATATACTAGTGGGAATTTTCATTATAGAACTTGGCTTGTATATTCCGATGATGGGCTTCCTCAAACGCCTGAGGTCTTCATGAGCAAGAAAGTTGGATGCACACCCACTTAGTTTTCATTCTGAGCTTTTATACACTTAGAGCTCTTACTGCATCCGTTGCATGGCAATCCCTACTCACTCACATTGATATCTATTGATGGGCATCTCCATAGTCCGTTGATACGCCTAGTTGATGTGATACTATCTTCTCCTTTTTGTCTTATCCACAACCACCATTCTATTCCACCTATAGTGCTATGTCTATGGCTCACGCTCATGTATTGCGTGAAAGTTGAAAAGTTTTGATAACATCAAAAGTATGAAACAATTGCTTGGCTTGTCATCGGGGTTGTGCATGATGTGAATATTTGTGTGGTGAAGATGGAGCATAGCCAGACTATATGATTTTGTAGGGATAACTTTCTTTGTCCATGTTATTTTGAAAAGACATGATTGCTTTATTAGTAGGCTTGAAGTATTATTGTTTTTATGTCAAATGATAGACTATTGCTTTGAATCACTCGTGTCTTAATATTCATGCCATGATTAGATACATTATCAAGATTATGCTAGGTAGCATTGCACATCAAAAATTATCTTTTTATCATTTACCTACTCGAGGACGAGCAGGAATTAAGCTTGGGGATGCTGATACGTCTCCGTCGTATCTATAATTTTTTATTGTTCCATACCAATATTATTCAACTTTCATATACTTTTGGCAACTTTTTATACTATTTTTGGGAGTAATGATCCAGTGCCCAGTGTCAGTTCTTGTTTGTTGCATGTTTTTTGTTTCGCAGAATATCCATATCAAACGGAGTCCAAACGGGATAAAAACTGGCGAAGATTTTTTTGGAATATATATGATTTTTGGGAAGAAAAATCCACGCGAGATGTGCCCGAGGGAGGCACGAGGCAGGGGGCGCGCCCCACCCCCTGGGCATGCCCCTGACCCTCGTGGCCACCCTGTAAGGCGGTTGATGCCCTTCTTTCACGGCAAGAAAGCTAATACCCGTATAGGGATCGTGTTAAAATTTCAGCCCAATCGGAGTTACGAATCTCCGGGAATATAAGAAACAGAAGGGTAGAATCTGGGAACACAGAAACAGAGAGAGACAGAGAGACAGATCCAATATCGGAGGGGCTCTCGCCCCTCCCACGCCATGGAGGCCAAGGAACAGAGGGGAAACCCTTCTCCCATCTAGGGAGGGGGTCAAGGAAGGAGAAGACGAAGGTGCCCCCTCTCCCCTTCTCTTCCGGTGGCGCCGGAACGCTGTCGTGGCCATCATCATCACCGCAATCTTCACCAACAACTTCACCACCATCATCACCAACTCTTCCCCCCTCTATGCAGCGGTGTAACCTCTCTCTTACCCGATGTAATCTCTACTTAAACATGGTGCTCAATGCTATATATTATTTCCCAATGATGTATGGCTATCCTATGATGTTTGAGTAGATCTGTTTTGTCCTATGGGCTATTTGATGATCGTGATTGGTTTGAGTTGCATGTTTTATTATTCGTGCTGTCCTATGGTGCTCTCCATGTCGCGCAAGCGCGAGGGATCCCCGCTGTAGGGTTTGCAATATGTTCATGATTTTCTTATGGTGGGTGGCGTGAGTGACATAAGCACAGACCCGGGTAAGTAGGTTGTTTGCGTATGGGATGAAGAGGACTTGATACTTTAATGCTATGGTTGGGTTTTACCTTAATGATCTTTAGTAGTTGCGGATGCTTGCTAGAGTTCCAATCATAAGTGCATATGATCCAAGTAGAGAAAGTATGTTAGGTTATGCCTCTCCCTCATATAAAATTACAATAATGATTACCGGTCTAGTTATCGATTGCCTAGGGACAAATAACTTTCTCGTAACAAAAATCTCTTTACTAAAACTAATTTAGTTGTGTCTTTACCTAAACAACCCCTACTTTTTATTTACGTAATCTTTATTATCTTGCAAACCTATACAACAACACCTACAAAGTACTTCTAGTTTCATACTTGTTCTAGGTAAATCGAACATCAAGCGTCCGTAGAGTTGTATCGGTGGTCGATAGAACTTGAGGCAATATTTGTTCTACCTTTAGCTCCTCATTGGGTTCGACACTCTTACTTATAGAAAACTATTGCGATCCCCTATACTTGTGGGTTACCAGAAGGATACTAGGGTTTATCGTCTCCCATAGAGGAATTGAAGCAAACCCAGCTAAAATCCGAGCCTTGTCGTAGCTGGCTACGCCAACCGGTCTCAAACAAGTACAAAAGCTAGCAGGGTGCATGGCAGCCTTAAGCCGCTTCATCTCCAGACTGGGGAAAAAGCATTACCACTTTATAGACTGCTAAGGCGCACGAACAACTTTGAATGGATGGATGCAGCCACAGCCGGACTGGAAGAAATGAATACTCTATTAGCGGGTGATCCAATCCTAGCCGCACCAAGTGTTGGCGAGCCCATGCTGCTTTATATCTCAGCAACCCATCAGGTTGCAAGTGCTGTGCTCATCGTTGAACGAGAGGAAGAGGGACACAAACTCCTTGTCCAAAAACCAGTCTACTACGTATCAGAGGTTCTTACATCATGCAAGTCACGATACCCTCACTATCAAAAAATCGCCTATGCGGTGTTCATGGCATCTCGAAAGCTCCGACACTACTTTCAAGAGTGTTCGATCACAGTGGCATCCGAAGTACCACTTAATGATATCATAAACAACAAGGACACCACATGCCGCATAGCCAAGTGGGCCATCGAGCTCTTAACGTTTGAAATAACATACAAACCACGCCGAGCTATTAAATCTCAGGTGTTGGCTGACTTTGTCGCAGAATGGATGGAAGCTGAACTCCCTAAAGAGTATGGGTCATACTCCTACTGGACCATGTATTTCAATGGCTCGAAAATGCTAGCCGGACTGGGGGCTGGCGTCATCCTGACAGCCCTCACAGGGGACATAATCCGCTACGTACTACAAATCATGTATACAGACTCAAACAATGCTGCCGAATATGAGGCGCTATTGCATGGTCTTCGCATGGCCGTATCCATGGGCATACAACACCTAGAGGTGCATGGGGATTCAAACCTCGCAATATCTCAGGTAAACGGAGAATTTGACGCGAAGGATCCAAAAATGGCAGCTTATCGAAATGCCATATTAAAAATATCGGCTCAGTTCGAGGGGCTCAAATTTCATCATGTTGCTCGGGACAGCAATCAGGCAGCGGACATACTCGCTCGCATGGGCGCCAAGCGCGACCTAGTCCCACCTAACACCTTTGTAGAAAGGTTGTTGCCATCCGTGGTATGGCAGGACGAGAGCGGAGACGCTAATTCTGACCCAATCACACCCCCACCAGCCGAACTCAATACAGATGTCATCGGGGGTTCGGATATAGAGATAACACCTTCGGCTCATGAGATTATGGCCGTCATTGCCCCTTGGCCCGAACCCTTCCTAGCCTACCTTAATAGGCAGGAGCTCCCGGTGATCAAAATGAGGCCTATTGCATAGTCCGGCGTTCGAAAGCCTATAAAGTTCACGAAGGTGAACTATACAAGAAAGGCACTACTGGTGTTCTCCAAAGGTGCATCTCTGAAGAGGAGGGAAAATTTTTAGCCGGAATACACGCTGGTATGGGTGGCCATCACGCCACAGCTCGGGCTCTCATAAGCAAGGCTTTCCGAACTGGCCTCTTCTGGCCAACAGCCCGAGCAGATGCACAAGCCCTGGTCCAACATTGTGTAGGATGCCCGCTTTTCGCCAATCAAAGTCATATGCCTCCCACCGCTTTGAGAACCATCCCCATTACTTGGCCTTTTGCAGTCTGGGGGCTGGATATGGTCGGACCCCTCAAAGGGGAAGCCATAAAAAGAAATATTTACTGGTCATGCTGGATAAATTCACTAAATGGGTAGAAGCCAAACCAGTAAGAACGGCTGAAGCAGGACCAATGATAGATTTTATATCTGGCGTGGTACACCGCTATGGTGTCCCACACAATATTATCACAGATAACGGCTCCAACTTTACAGCAGATGAGGTGAAGAACTGGTGCGCCAAGTTAGGCATTAAACTTGATTATGCCTCCGTGTACCACCCTCAAACAAATGGTCAAGTCGAAAGGGCCAATGGCTTAGTAATGAGCGGCATTAAACCCCGACTGGCGCGCTCCTTACGGGAGTCAGATAAACACTGGGTTGAGGAGCTTGACTCCGTACTCTGGGGGCTGCGGACCACGCCTGACCGGACAACCGGATACACACCTTTTTTCATGGTGTACGGTGCAGAGACTGTTTTGCCCTGCGACATTATTCATGACTCACCTCGAGTGCGTATGTATGAAGAGCGAGAGGCCAAGCTCGATCGACAGGATCCTAGACGGCCTTGAAGAAGAATGTGATATCGCGCAAGCTCGTTTCACATTCTATCAGCAACAGGCTAGGCGATACCAGAGCAGAGAAGTGCGGGCCAAAACATACAATGTTGGCAAACTCGTTTTGTGGCTCCCAGAGAAGAAAAAGGATAAGCTCAAACCAAGATGGGAGGGCCCCTTCATCATTGACTAAGTTATCACTGGAGGAGCCTATCGCCTTCGAAATGCATCAGACAATCGCCTTGAGCCGAATCCATGGAACGCTACTAGGCTCCGACGATTCTACGGATAGTTCGATAGCACCTTTTACTTCTATTTTTTTCTAGGTTCCTTACTTTGTTCTTCTTTCTCTTCATTTTTTATTTTTCTTTCCCAGAAAGTATTCGGTTATACCGAACTGATAGGGGTGAATATCTTTAAATGTATATGCCTCAAGATACCCGGGGGCTTCTATAACGAAGCTTATTATTAATGCTTTGCTTATGTCATTTGTTTCACACAGTCCCTTCGCCATTATATGCACCTCTATGACTTAATTTTTTGCCAAGCTGGGTTGTCTGGCTCCTGTGCTTATACCCGACGTTCCCGATTGTTCGGCTAGGGTGTAAAGGGAGCACCTCTCGATTGTTACAACCGGGTAATCTGGACCTGTACCTCAGGTGCGTGAAGCCGAAAGCTAGCTTTCTTAAGAGAATAATTGGTCGGCGGACACACGATGAATCATTTTTTTCTAAGGACAAGCTTTCTGTAATCCTATCTCTAGGATCAAAGCCTAGGCATGCATAAATACGCATGCTGACCCAGGGAAAGGAACCCTCAACGGAACTATTCTCCCTGGAAGATGTTTCTTATGTTAAATAGTAATATAACATAACTCCCTGAACAAAACTTGTTTGTTCAGGCAAAATGACCATATTGCCTGGATTCCAAACATACTGAGTGTTTACCACAAGTATAGTATCCGAAAACACTCATACCCTTGGGTTCATGTGTAACATCCCAAATTTCCAATTTGGAATGTTATACATTAGATCATCATTGCATACCATATTTTATTTTGCATTTTGGTTGATCCTAGAAATTCTACGCAACTCAATGACCCACGGAGAGAGTTGGCGATTTCGTTATTTTCATATTTGAGTTTTCTCAAATTTTGAGAATAGGATCATTTGATTTTATTTATTTTATCATCAATTATTTCTATTACAAAAATATGAGAGAGGGAATAAAATGACTTTCCCAAAATAAAAAAATATTGAAGATTTAATAAAAAAATCAAATAAGTTTTTATTTCGGAGTTTTTCGGTGTCTTATTTGAATTTAGGAAAAATGTGGCCGTTGCCAGGCACAGGGAGGATTTCCCTGAAGTATTTCCAGAGGAGTTGCCAGGCATGCCACTGGATAGAGATATTGAGTTTTTGATTGAGCTATTGCCAGGCACAGGACCAATATCAAAGAGACCATATAGGATGCCAGCAAAGGATTTGGTGGAAATTAAGAAGCAGATTAAGGAGTTACTGGATAAGGGATATATTCACCCAAGTTCTTCGCCTTGGGGATCGCCAGTACTTCTAGTGGAGAAGAAGGATGGATCGTTAAGGATGGTTGTTGATTATCGAGGATTGAATGAAGTAACGATCAAGAACAAGTAACCACTATCGATGATCAATGATCTGTTCGATCGATTGCAAGGAGCTAAGGTATTTTCCAAGATCGATCTGCGATCAGGATACCACCAGTTGAAGATTCGAGAACAGGATATACCTAAGACAGCTTTTACCACCAGGTATGGGCTGTACGAGTATACCGTTATGTCATTTGGTTTGACTAACGCACCTGCATATTTTATGAACATGATGAACAAAGTATTTATGGAATTTTTGGATAAGTTAATCGTAGTGTTCATTGATGATATCTTGGTTTATTCGAAGAATGAAGAGGAACATAAGGAACATTTGCATTTGGTACTTGGAAAGCTCAGAGAACATCAATTATATGCCAAGTTCAGCAAATGTGAGTTTTGGTTGAAGGAAGTAGGATTCCTTGGACATGTTATATCTGGAGAAGGTATAGCAGTAGATCCCACTAAAGTTGATACCGTGACCAAGTGGGAAGCCCCAACAACAGTTGGAGAGATCCGGAGTTTTCTTGGACTCGCAGGATACTACAAGAGATTTATTGAGAATTTCTCAAAGATTGCGAAGCCTATGACTGAGTTGTTAAAGAAAGATACCAAGTTCATATGGACAGAGGAATGTGAGGCTAGTTTCCAGAGTTGAAGAAACGCTTGGTTACCTCACCAGTGTTGATTTTGCCAGACCAGACCAAAGATTATGAGGTGTATTGTGACGCTTCACGTCGAGGACTTAGAGCAGTGCTTATGCAGGAAGGGAGAGTTGTTTCATATGCCTCAAGACAACTGAAACCTCATGAGTTGAATTATGCTACGCATGATTTGGAGTTAGCAGCCGTAGTGCATGCACTGAAGACTTGGAGACATTTTCTGATTGGAAACCATTGTGAGGTGTACACGGATCATAAGAGTTTGAAGTACATTTTCACACAGAAGGAGTTGAATCTCAGACAAAGGAGATGGTTGGAGCTCATCAAGGATTATGATATGAGATTGCATTATCACCCCGGAAAAGCTAATGTAGTAGCTGACGCATTAAGCCGTAAGAGCCATGTCAATACATTAACGACGGGAGAAATACCAAGGAAGTTAGCAGAAAATCTTCGAGAGTTACGTTTGGAAATAGTCCCGAGAGGCTATGTAGCAGCATTGGATATTCAGTCAACTTTAATGGATAGAATCAGAGAAGCTCAAAAGACTGATAAGGAGATTGCCGCTATAAAGGAGAAACTTAGCAAAGGAAAAGCTAAGGGATTTCGTGAGGATGAACACGATACCCTATGGTTTGAAGACCGCGTTTACGTGCCCAATGACCCGGAGATCGGGAAGTTGATACTGCAAGAGGCACACGATTCATCATATTCGATTCACCCAGGAAATACCAAGATGTATTTGGATTTGAAAGATATTTTCTGGTGGACCGGAATGAAGAAGGATATTGCGGAGTATGTAGCAGTTTGTGATGTATGTCAGAGAGTAAAGGTAGAGCATCAGAAGCCAGCAGGATTGTTACAACCATTGCCGATACCCGAATGGAAGTGGGATAAGCTAGGCATGGATTTTATCACGGGATTACCTAGGACTCGTTCAGGCTATGACTCGATTTGGGTTGTAGTTGATCGATTGACGAAAGTAGCTCATTTCAACCCAGTAAAGACCACTTACACCAGTGCTAAGTTGGCAAAGATATACATGACCAGGATCGTATGTCTGCATGGAGTTCCAAGGAGTATCGTATCAGATAGAGGAACCCAGTTTACCTCAAAGTTCTAGAAGCAGTTGCACGAAACTTTGGGTACCAGGCTAGAGTTCAGTACAACTTTTCATCCACAGACAGATGGACAGACCGAGAGAGTAAATCAGATTTTGGAGGATATGCTGAGAGCTTGTGCGCTAGATTATGGATCTAGTTGGGACGATAATTTGCCATATGCAGAGTTCTCTTACAACAATAGTTACCAAGCCAGTTTAAAGATGGCCCCTTTTGAAGCTTTGTACGGAAGGAGGTGCAGGACACCGTTGTCGTGGGATGAAGTTGGAGACCGCTAGTTGTTTGGACCTGACTTGATTAAGGAGTCTGAACGGAAGGTGAAATTGATTCGCGATAGGCTCAAGGTAGGCCAGTCCAGATAGAAAAGTTATGCAGATTCTAAACGCAAGGAGACAGTTTACAAAGTCGGAGATAGAGCTTATCTTCGAGTATCTCCACTTCGGGGAACAAAGCGTTTTGGAGTTAAAGGGAAGTTAGCACCACGATTTGTAGGACCATCGAGTTTTGGAGCGTATGGGAGAAGTGGCCTACAAGTTGGAATTACCTGAAGGATTGTCAGGAGTTCATGATGTGTTCCACGTTTCCCAGTTAAAGAAGTGTCATGCGGAGATGGTTGACATACCTTTGAGAGACACAGTGCCTTTGGAAACTATTCAATTGGATAACGATTTGACCTATGAGGAGAAACCAATTAAGATCCTCGAGTTTGCCAGCCGAGTTACCCGCAGCAAGGTTATCAAGTTTTGCAAGGTTCAGTGGAGCCACCACACGGAGGATGAAGCCACCTGGGAACGAGAGGAAGATTTGCTCAAGGACCACCCTCACCTATTTTCTAGCCAACCCGAATCTCAAGGGCGAGATTCATCTTAAGGGTGGTAGGTTTGTAACATCCCAAATTTCCAATTTGGAATGTTATACATTAGATCATCATTGCATACCATATTTTATTTTCATTTTGGTTGATCCTAGAAATTCTACGCAACTCAATGACCCACGGAGAGAGTTGGGGATTTCGTTATTTTCATATTTGAGTTTTCTCAAATTTTGAGAATAGGATCATTTGATTTTATTTATTTTATCATCAATTATTTCTATTACAAAAATATGAGAGAGGGAATAAAATGACTTTCCCAAAATAAAGAAATATTGAGGATTTAATAAAAAATCAAATAAGTTTTTATTTCGGAGTTTTTTGGTGTTTTATTTGAATTTAGGAAAAATGTGCGTTTTTCAAAATTGCATTTAGGTCCCAAATAAATGTTCACCTTGTGCGGCTTGATTTTAGAAGCCCGTGAAAATTTATTTCAGAATTTTTGGAGTCCGTTTAGTATTTCTTTTTATTTTTCTTCTGCGCGTAATAATAAAAAAACGCGCACCGACCTA
Source organism: Triticum urartu (assembly GCF_056163025.1). Classification (NCBI taxonomy): domain Eukaryota; kingdom Viridiplantae; phylum Streptophyta; class Magnoliopsida; order Poales; family Poaceae; genus Triticum; species Triticum urartu. The sequence goes on from NC_141877.1 coordinate 363,703,370, forward strand.
ACCGGGCCGTGTCCGACTAGGACTCCGGCCCGGCAGGCTTTATAAGCCGGGGCAGCCCACCCGGGGCAAACCCTAGCCGCCAGCCCCGCTGCCACCCGCGCCGCCACCACCCGCCGCCGCCCGCCGCCGCCACCGCACGCTCGCCGAGGTTCGCCGCCGCCTCGATTTCCGTGCTGCCGTTTTTTCTTCGAAAAACCGTTCGGTTTTTCCGTCGGTTTTTCCGCCGGTTTTTAGTTTCAGTTTTTTGAAATAGATCGGTTTTCTGGTTTATTTAAATAGTGAGCGTTCGTCCGTTCGTTCGTTCTAGCGAACGTTCGTCGTTTTTCTTTTTCTCGGATTAAATCCGCGATTTTTCTGATCGCGATTCCTGATCCGATTTTTGTTTTAGTATAACTTTTCGCTCGTTTATCGGAATCAGGCGATTCAAGCGCCTGGAGTTTCGTCTCGAAACCCTCTATCCGTTTAACCAACTTAAACAAGATTTTGCTACTGTAAAATTTGCCCTAGATCCAGATTAGTAGAACGAAGTTGTTTTCTTTCGCTGTTGAATTTCGTTGCTTCGTTCGATTTGATTCTTTTTGCCAACTGGAGTTCTTAAGTTGAACCTTCTGGTTAGATCTCTTATTTGAGTTTTACCTGTGCATTAGATGAGTACTTATTGTATGCTTGTTTGTTTGTCTGCGATAGAATACCCGGAGTGCGCCGCCTGTTACTTCGAATCGCTAGGTTTCGCGGATCATCAGCAAGGCAAGTAACGCTTTGATCATACCTTTCCTACTACTGAGTTTTATTGCATTAGATCAATCCTCACACATTGCATGATTAGGATCTAATTAAATTGTGGGATGGGAAGTAGTTGAGGTAGCACCTATTACCTGTTTATTATCAAACCTTTGGGAGTTACTTCTACGTTTGCTTATTATGCCATGCTATGCCAGTAGACGTGGATTGGGTGAGTGATATCCATGACAGATGTGACTTTGGTTAATTAATGGTTTATCTAAGGTGGCAACTTAAACACACATCTGGGTGGATTGAGGCACCTGGGTATTCCAGGACTTGCCTGTTTTCTTTTGGACCGCCACCCAGGCTCAAAGGGATCATGAGACTATTCATACTAGAAACTTCCATATGCAGCCACAAGCTATTATGGGCTCTAGCATAGTTGACTAAGTCGTGCGAACTCTTACAGTGGTAGACTAGCAGATGTAGGGGATGTAGGTGGTACGGTCTACCCGATCGTAAGGTGCTAGCGCTTCTGAAAGACTATGTCTCGGTCATCCGTCTTCTCAAACACCATGTAGTGCGAGAAACCAAACGGAGGCGATCGAGTCTTGTGGGGAAAAGTGCGCAAACCTCTGCAGAGTGTAATAAACTAATCATGATTAGCCGTGTCCCCGGTTATGGACATCTTGAGTATCTAGTACCTGGATTTTCATGTGAATCTCGACATGTTACTCTAAATTAATTTTGTTGGGCTTTGTTTAATGATGATGCTTAATTGGGATTGAGAATGCTGTCAACCATTCTCAATGTTTAACAACTACCATGATAGTTAAATAAATTTATTCCTTTGAAGTAGGGAAAAATTGGCTTTACGCAAAACTGTAACCATAGAGCTTTCCACCAGCCAAATATGCATATAGTATAGTTGTTTCATTCCATTACTCTCTATGTGTTACCTTGCTAACATATTCCATGTGCTGACCTGTTTCGGGCTGCAACGTTAATGTTGCAGACTTTTCAGACGATGATTAAGGAGTTTTTAGGTCGTGGTTCTATACTTAGTGATGCCGTTGGAGTTGATGGACTCACTTATCTTCCAAGCCTTCCGCTGTTATCGTTATTAGATGGCCTTAAGCCATATTTATTGTAATAAGTTCTCTTTTGAGACACTCAATGTAATAAGTGTGTGATTGCTACTCTGCTATAAATCCTCCGAGTACTGTGTGGTGTCAGCATTACTGATCTAGGGATGACACCGGAGCACAGAGATCAGACCGTTTGAGGTCTGGTCGCTACATCATGAGGTTTAAGCCGAAGGCCTGATGACCCACAAGTATAGGGCATCTATCGTAGTCCTTTCTATAAGTAAGAGTGTCGAACCCAACGAGGAGCAGAAGGAAATGACAAGAAGTTTTCAGTAAGGTATTCTCTGTAAGCACTGAAATTATCGGTAACAGATAGTTTTGTGATAAGGTAATTCATAACGGGTAACAAGTAACAAAAGTAAACAAGGTGTAGCAAGGTGGCCCAATCCTTTTTGTAGCAAAGGACAAGCCTGGACAAACTCTTATATAAAGGAAAGCGCTCCCGTGGACACATGGGAATTATCGTCAAGCTAGTTTTCATCATGCTCATATGATTCACGTTTGTTACTTTGATAATTTGATATGTGGGTGGGCCGGTTCTTGATCACTGCCCTTCCTTGGACAAGAATCCCACTTATAATTAACCCTCCTCGCAAGCATCTGCAACTACGAAATAAGAATTAAGGTAAACCTAACCATAGCGTGAAACATATGGATCCAAATCAGCCCTTATGAAGCAACGCATAAACTAGGGTTTAAGCTTCTGTCACTCTAGCAACCCATCATCTACTTATTACTTCCCAATGCCTTCCCATAGGCCAAAACAATGGTGAAGTGTCATGTAGTCGACGTTCACATAACACCACTAGAGGAAATACAACATACATCTCATCAAAATATCAAACGAATACCAAATTCACATGACTACTTATAACAAGACTTTTCCCATGTCCCCAGGAACAAACATAACTACTCACAAATCATATTCATGTTCATAATCAGAGGGGTATTAATGTGCATAAAGGATCTGAACATATAATCTTCCGCCGAATAAACCAACTAGCATCAACTACAAGGAGTAATCAACACTACTAGCAACCCACAGGTACCAATCTGAGGTTTTGAGACAAAGATTGGATATAAGAGATGAACTAGGGTTTGAGAGGAGATGGTGCTGGTGAAGATGTTGATGGAGATTGACCCTCTCCCGATGAGAGGATCGATGATGATGACGCTAGTGATGATTTCCCCCTCCCAGAGGGATGTTTCCCTGGCAGAACAGCTCCGCCGGAGCCCTAGATTGGTTACACCAAGGTTTCGCCTTGAGACGGCAGCGCTTTGTCCCGAAAGCTTCCTTCTGATTTTTTCTAGGGCAAAAGACACCTTATACTAGAAGATGGGCATCGGGGGGCTTCTAGGTGGCCCATGAGGCCCTAGGCGCGCCCTCCGCCCTCGTGGACAGTGGGTGGCCCCTCTCTGGTGCTTTCTTCGCCCAATATTTTTAATATATTCTGAAACTGACTTTCGTGGAGTTTCATGACTTTTGGAGTTGTACAGAATAGGACTCTAATATTTGCTCCTTTTCCAGCCCAGAATTCTAACTGCCGACATTCTCCCTCTTCATGTAAACCTTGTAAAATAAGAGAGAAAGGGCATAAGTATTGTGACATAATGTGTAATAACAGACCATAATGCAATAAATATTGATATGAAAGCATGATGCAAAATGGATGTATCAACTCCCCCAAGCTTAGACCTCGCTTGTCCTCAAGCGGAAGCCGATATCAAAAAATATGTCCACATGTTTAGAGATAGAGGTGTCGATAAAATAAAATATGGACATGAGGGCATCATGATCATTCTTAGAATAGCAACATATATATATATATATATATTGGCATACGATTTCTTATGCTGAAGTTACAATCTATTCACAATGTAAAGTATGAATCAGAAACTTTATTGAAAAACTAGCAAACTATAATCTCAGTCATTGAAGCAATTGCAATTTATCATAACATCGGAAAGAGTCAATATAAGATCTTTTCAGCAAGTCCACATACTCAACTATCATTTAGTCTTTCACAATTGCTAACACTCACGCAATACTTATGGGTATGAAGTTTTAATCGGACACAGAGAAAGATAGGGACTAATAGTTTTGCCTCCCAACCTTTTACCTCAAGGGTAATGTCAACAATAATGCTTTATGAAAACCCACATCCAATTGGATATATATATATATCAGGATCTTTCCAACACATAGTGCTTGCCAAAGGATAAAGTGTAAAAAGGAAAGGTGAAGATCACCAAGACTCTTGTATAAGGTATAAGGCAAAAATAAAAGATAGGCCCTTCGCAGAGGGAAGCATAGGTTGTCATGTGCTTTTATGGTTGGGTGCACAAAATCATAATGCAAAAGAACGTCACTTTATATTGCCACTTGTGATAGGGACCATTATTATGCAGCCCGTCACTTTTATTTCTTCCATATCACAAGCTCGTATAAAGCTTATTTTCTCCACACTAATAGATCATACATATTTAGAGAGCAATTTGTATTTCTTGCAACAATGACAACTTACTTGAAGGATCTTACTCAATCCATAGGTAGATATGGTGGACTCTCATGGAAAAACTGGGTTTAAGGATATTTGGAAGCACAAGTAGTATCTCTACTTGGTGCAAAGAATTTGGCTAGCATGAGGGGGAAAGGCAAGCTCAACATGTTGGATGATCCATGACAATATACTTTATTTCGGATATAAGAAAACATAACCCATTATGTTGTCTTCCTTGTCCAACATCAACTTTTTAGCATGTCATATTTTAATGAGTGCTCACAATCATACAAGATGACCAAGATAATATATTTATATGTGAAAACCTCTCTTTCTTTATTACTTCCTATTAATTGCAACGATGACCAAAACTATGTTTGTCAACTCTCAACAACTTTTATTCATCATACTCTTTATATGTGAAGTCATTACTCTCCATAAGATCAATATGATCTCTTTATTTCTTTTTATTATTTATTTTTTATTTTATTCCCTCAAGATCGTAGCAAGATAACCAAGCCCTCGACTCAAGACTAATCTTTATTATATATAGCTCACGGACCCGGTTACATAGATAAGGATCAACACAAAAACTCCAAGCTAGATCATACTAAACTTTATTCTACTAGATCAAGATATAACCAAAAGGATCGAACTAAGAAAAACGGTAAAGATAGAAGTGTGATGGTGATACGATACCGGGGCACGTCCCCCAAGCTTGGCAGTTGCCAAGGGGAGTGCCCATACCCATGTATTTATGTCTCTTTCTTCGGAGGTGGTGATGATGGAGTTGTTGATGACGTAGGCTTCTTCCTTAATTTGCACTTGAGGATAGAATTTTGCTCCCTTAGGTCATCGATCTCCTACTCAAGGCTTAATATCTTTCTGCATAGTTCCTATTTGTTCTCCTGCAAGAGGCGAAAAGGGATAAACTCGATCTTAGGTTTCTTTGCTCTATCAGGGAGGCTTGACTTTTTGAACTCCACATGCATGTCCCCAGGTTGAGGTAATGGGACTTCATCTTCATCTGAGCTCTTCTCCTCCTTTCCCCTAGGATCATAGTCTTCTTCTTCCTCCGTGGTCCAACCACAATGCTCCAAGTCCCCGTAGACCTTAGGGTCTACAAGGTAATCAGCCACATAGCTTTCTCCCTTCGAATCCTGCGACAACATATTGCTCTAATCTGCGCCCGAAACGACTCAAAAAAAACAGAGGATTTTGTCGTGGTACGGTGGTCAAAACCTTCGGGAGATTATATAATGATTTTTTACCGACCAGAAGAAGTATCGTGCAAGAAAATGGAGTCCGTGTTGGGGAACGTAGCATAAATTCAAAATTTTCCTACGTGTCACCAAGATCAATCTATGGAGTCATCTAGCAATGAGGGAGGATTGGATCTACATACCCTTGTAGATCGCGCGCGGAAGCGTTCAAGAGAACGGGGTTGATGGAGTCGTACTCATCGTGATTCAAATCACCGATGATCCTAGCGCCGAACGGACGGCACCTCCGCGTTCAACACACGTACGGAGCAGCGACGTCTCCTCCTTCTTGATCCAGCAAGGGGGGAGGAGAGGTTGATGGAGATCCAACAGCACGACGGTGTGGTGGTGGAAGTAGCGGGATTCCAACAGGGCTTCGCCAAGCGCTGTGGGAGGAGGGAGATGTGTCATGGGAGGGAGAGGGAGGCGCCGGGGCTTAGGTATGGTTGTCCTCACTTCCCCCCACTATATATAGGGCCAAGGGAGAGGGGGAGGGCGCAGCCTTGCCCCTTCCTCCAAGGAAGGGTGCGGCCAAGGGGGGGAGGAGTCCATCCTCCCCAAGGCACCTCGGAGGTGCCTTCCCCTTTTAGGACTCTCCCCTTTTTCTCTTCTCTTGGCGCATGGGCCTCTTGGGGCTGGTGCCCTTGGCCCATGTAGGCCAAGGCGCACCCCCTACAGCCCATGTGGCCCCCTGAGGCAGGTGGCCCCACCCGGTGGACCCCCGGGACCCTTCCGGTGGTCCCGGTACAATACCGGTGACCCCGAAACTTGTCCCGGTGGCCGAAATAGCACTTCCTATATATAATTCTTTACCTCCGGACCATTCCGAAACTCCTCGTGACGTCCGGGATCTCATCCGGGACTCCGAACAACTTTCGGGTTACCGCATACTAATATCTCTATAACCCTAGCGTCACCGAACCTTAAGTGTGTAGACCCTACGGGTTCGGGAGACATGCAGACATGACCGAGATGACTCTCCGGTCAATAACCAACAGCGGGATCTAGATACCCATGTTGGCTCCCACATGTTCCACGATGATCTCATCGGATGAACCACGATGTCAAGGACTTAATCAATCCCGTATACAATTCCCTTTGTCTAGCGGTATGATACTTGCCCGAGATTCGATCGTCGGTATCCCGATACCTTGTTCAATCTCGTTACCGGCAAGTCTCTTTTACTCGTTCCGTAACACATCATCCCGTGATCAACTCCTTGATCACATTGTGCACATTATGATGATGTCCTACCGAGTGGGCCCAGAGATACCTCTCCGTTTACACGGAGTGACAAATCCCAGTCTCGATTCGTGCCAACCCAACAGACACTTTTGGAGATACCTGTAGTGTACCTTTATAGCCACCCAGTTACGTTGTGACATTTGGCACACCCAAAGCACTCCTACGGTATCCGGGAGTTGCACAATCTCATGGTCTAAGGAAATGATACTTGACATTAGAAAAGCTTTAGCATACGAACTACACGATCTTGTGCTATGCTTAGGATTGGGTCTTGTCCATCACATCATTCTGCTAATGATGTGATCCCGTTATCAACGACATCCAATGTCCATGGTCAGGAAACCGTAACCATCTATTGATCAACGAGCTAGTCAACTAGAGGCTTACTAGGGACATGGTGTTGTCTATGTATCCACACATGTATCTGAGTTTCCTATCAATACAATTCTAGCATGGATAATAAACGATTATCATGAACAAGGAAATATAATAATAACTAATTTATTATTGCCTCTAGGGCATATTTCCAATAGTTCGGAGGGCACACAACGTGCCCACGAGGCAGGGGGCGCACCCAGGAGGGTAGGGCGCGCCCTCCACCCTCGTGGGTGCCTCGTGTCCTTTCCAGATTACTTCTTATTTTCCTATTTTCTTAAGTATTCCAAAATGGAGAAAAATTGTTGTTAGAATTGTTTTGGAGTCGGTTTACTTACTATACCTCATACCTATTCCTTTTCGGAGTATGAAACGTTCTGGAAAGTGTCCCTTATGTACTCCTCCGGGGTTGTGGTGTCAATAACATTGGTTTCAACATTTATGGGATTACCTGAGATATAATTTTTGATTCTTTGACCATTCACCACCTTCGAATTTGTGCCTTCGAAGTTGTTGATTTTTATGGCACCGGAACGATAGATCTCCTCGATAACGTAAGGACCTTCCCATTTAGAGAGGAGTTTTCTTGCAAAAAATCTTAAACGAGAGTTTTATAGCAAAACATAATCACCTACATTAAACTCACGCTTTTGTATCCTTTTGTCATGCCATCTTTTAACTTTTTCTTTAAACAGTTTGGCATTCTCATAGGCCTGGGTTCTCCACTCATCAAGTGAGCTAATGTCAAATAGTCTCTTCTCACCGGCAAGTTTGAAATCATAATTCAGCTCTTTAATGGCCCAATATGCCTTATGTTCTAGTTCGAGAGGTAAGTGACATGCTTTTCCATAAACCATTTTATACGGAGATATACCCATAGCATTTTTATATGCAGTTCTATAGGCCCATAATGCATCATCAAGTTTCTTGGACCAATTCTTTCTAGATCTATTAACAGTCTTTTGCAAAATTAATTTAATCTGTCTAATACTCAGTTCTACTTGACCACTAGACTGTGGGTGGTATGGAGATGCAATTCTATGATTAACATCATACTTAGCAAGCATTTTACGAAAAGCACCATGAATAAAATGTGAACCACCATCAGTCATTAAGTATCTAGGCACTCCAAACATTGAAAAAATAACTTCTTTAAGCATCTTAATAGAGGTGTTATGATCAGAACTACTAGTTGGAATAGCTTCTACCCACTTAGTAACGTAATCAATAGCAACTAAAATATGTGTATACCCATTAGAGGTAGGAAACGGTCCCATATAATCAAAGCCCCAAACATCAAATGGTTCAATAACAAGTGAATAGTTCATAGGCATTTATTGACGTCTACTAATATTACCAATTCTTTGACATTCATCGGAAGACAAGACAAACTTACAGGCATCTTTGAAAAGAGTAGGCCAATAAAAACCGGATTGCAATACCTTATGTGCAGTTCTATCTCCAGCGTGATGTCCTCCATAAGCCTCGGAGTGACACTTGCGTAGGATCTGTTCATGTTCATGCTCAGGTACACAACGTCTAATAACACCATCTACTCCTTCTTTATAAAGGTGTGGGTCATCCCAGAAGTAATGTCTCAAATCATAGAAAAACTTTTTCTTTTGCTGGTATGTGAAACTAGGTGGTATAAATTTAGCAACAATGTAATTAGCATAATCAGCATACCATGGAGCAGTATGAGAAGCATTTATGACAGCTAATTGTTCATCAGGAAAACTATCATCAATAAGGAGTGGGTCATCAAGAACATTTTCTAACCTAGACAAGTTGTCTGCAACGGGGTTCTCAGCTCCCATCCTATCAATAATATGCAGATCAAATTCTTGTAGCAAGAGAACCCATCTAATAAGTCTAGGTTTAGTGTCTTTCTTTTCCATAAGGTATTTAATAGTAGCATGATCAGTGTGAATAGTTACTTTAGAATCAACAATATAAGGTCTGAACTTATCACAAGCAAATATAACTGCTAAAAATTCGTTTTCAGTAGTAGCATAATTTCTCTGGGCACTGTTTAGAGTTTTACTAGAATATTGGATAACATTTAATTTCTTATCAACTCTTTGTCCTAGAACAACACCTATAGCATAATCACTAGCATCACACATAATTCCAAAGGGTAAATTCCAATCAGGTGGCTGAACAATAGGTGCAGAAATCAAGGCTTTCTTAAGTATTTCAAATGCTTTTACACAATCATCATCAAAGACAAAAGGAACATCTTTTTGTAAGAGATTAGTCAGAGGCCTAGAAATTTTTGAGAAGTCTTTAATGAACATCCTATAAAAACCGGCATGACCAAGGAAACTTCCTATACCTTTAATGTCCTTAGGACACGACATATTTTCAATAGCATCAACTTTAGCTTTATCAACTTCAATACCTCTTTCAAAAATTTTATGCCCCAAGACAATACCTTCATTAACCATAAAGTGGCACTTCTCCCAATTCAAGGCAAGATTAGTTTCTTCACATCTCTGCAAAACTTGATCAAGGTTGCTTAAGCAATCATCAAAGTAAGTTCCATACACGGAGAAATCATCCATGAAAACCTCAACAATCTTTTTCATAAAAGTTAAAGAATATAGCAGTCATACATCTTTGAAAGGTAGCAGGTGCATTACATAAACCAAAAGGCATACGTCTATAAGCAAAGGTACCGAAAGGGCAAGTAAAAGTGGTCTTTTCTTGATCCTCTTTCGACACAAGCATTTGAGAGAAACCAGAATAACCGTCTAGAAAGCAAAAATGTGTATGTTTGGATAATCTTTCTAGCATTTGATCAATAAAAGGTAAAGGGTAATGATCCTTTCTAGTAGCTTTATTTAATTTGCGGAAATCAATTACCATTCTATAACCTGTAACAATTCTTTGTGGGATCAATTTGTCTTTATCATTAGGAACAACAGTAATACCTCCCTTCTTAGGGACACAATGGACATGACTTACCCACTCACTATCAGCAACAGGATAAATTATACCTGCCTCCAGAAGGTTTAGTATTTCATTTCTTACCACTTCTTTCATCTTAGGATTTAACCGTCGTTGGTGACCAACAACCGGTTTGGCATTGTCGGTGTCAATACCGGCGGATCTCGGGTAGGGGGTCCCGAACTGTGCATCTAGGCCGGATGGTAACAGGAGGCAGGGGACACGATGTTTTACCCAGGTTCGGGCCCTCTTGACGGAGGTAAAACCCTACGTCCTGCTTGATTAATATTGATGATATGGGTAGTACAAGAGTAGATCTACCACGAGATCAGAGAGGCTAAACCCTAGAAGCTAGCCTATGGTATGATTGTATGTTATGGTTGTTGTCCTACGGACTAAAACCCTTCGGTTTATATAGACACCGGAGAGGGTTAGGGTTACACAAGGTCGGTTACAAAGGAGGAGATATCCATATCCGTATTGCCTAGCTTGCCTTCCACGCCAAGTAGAGTCCCACCCGGACATGAGACGAAGTCTTCAATCTTGTATCTTCATAGTCTAACAGTCTGGCCAATGGAGATAGTCTGGCTGTCCGGAGACCCCCTAATCTAGGACTCCCTCAGTAGCCCCTAAACCATGCTTCAATGACAATGAGTCTGGCGCGCAGTATTGTCTTCGGCATTGCAAGGCGGGTTCCTTCTCTGAATATATCACAGAAGAACTTGAAAACGAGGATAGTGTCCGACCCTACAAAATAAGTTCCACGTACCACCGCAGAGAGAATAATATTTTCGCAAATCTAATTTGCTGGCTTGTCTTGGCAGTATGACATTACGTCATGGCCCGGTGATTATTTGAACCATTTCTTTTAACCAGCTCCACACATAACACGAGGCGGTTTCTTGACACGTCTTGTCGAAGCGGAGATCGTGTTCCCCCAATTACGGGATTCTCATTAATGCGGTTGTGGGTAACCCAACCGTGTCTAGGACTCCTAGATTATAGGCAAGTCCTAAACGGCTACGGAGAGGATGCTTGATATTCACCCTCTTTATAAAGGGACAAGGTTTTCACTTTTTCCCTCTCGTGCTCAATCGAACCCTTCCCCCGTCTCGAGTTCTAACACCCAAAGCCCAGGTTATGTGCTCCAGATCTTCAATCATGTCCCGATCCAGCCTTCAAGGTCGATGGATGCCCTCCTCCGTTACGGAAGAGGACATTAAGAAGTTGAGGGAGGCCAGATACCTGACCGCCGAGGTTTCACATCGGCTGCCTGCTCAAGGGCAGATCGTCCCTACTCCCGAACCCAACGAGAATGTCGTGTTCGTCCCCCACTTCCTCCGAGGTCTAGGCCTCACTCTGGATTCATTCGTCAGGGGTTTGATGTTCTATTACGGGCTAGATTTCCACGATCTAGCTCCGGACTCCTTTCTCCACATCTTGACATTTATTGTCGTGTGTGAGGCCTTCCTCCGCGTTACCCCTCACTTCGGCCTGTGGCTCAAGACCTTTGAAGTAAAGCCGAAGATGATCGAGGGGCAACATGTAGCGTGCAGAGGTGCATCAATAGGCAAGATGACAGGAGCCCCATGACCGAAAGGTTCCTTTTCAAAGGTGTCCGAATTATGGCAACGGGAGTGGTTTCACGTCACGGCTCCCAGAAGTGCCAAGTGGGCGGCTGCCCCCGCTTTCCGCTCAGGCCCCCCACCACAACTGATGTCATGGATTAGCAGAGGTCTGAGCTGGGGTCCAGCCAAGGACGTGCCTATACTGCAAAGCCGCATCCGAGATCTCTTCGAGTGAGATTTTAATTTGGTTATGGTAATACAAGTTATGCTGGTTCGTCAAGTCCAGCCTTGCAAACGCAGGCCCCTTCGCTTGTGGGAGTTCAACCTAGAGGGACTGCGTGCCATTCAAAGTTTCCTCGGCCTGACGCACGAGGAGATGTACAAGTCATTCTTCGGACCTCAAGTAGAGTGTCCGGATATTACCGAGGACGTGGGTCTGAGCAGTAACCGCGCCGCCGAACAAGTAAGAAACCCTCTGGCCGAACACACTGTCTTTTATTCGTCATGAAGTCATTTCTGAGAGTTTGCTTTTTGACCAGGACTGGCTAACAAAGGCGAAGATGATTCGGTGTTTGGCCCCTCTCCCTGAGGGTTTGGAAAATCCGGTATTGGAAAAGATGCTCGAGGTTGCACCTTGCCCGGAGCCCTCGAAGGAAGATACGGGGGGGGGGGGTAATACGGGCGGACGCGGGCCCCCATCGCTGCCCGTTCCAACCGAGGGAATGAGCGTCTCCATGAAGGAGGATAATCGGGGGAGGAAAAGGACTGCTTCCGAGGATCCGGAAGCCGAAGCCTCCAAATAGGAGAAGAAGTCTCCCACAGAGGGTCCTGCCTCGGGGGGTGCTTTTGCCGCACAAAGTCCGCGGGGGGATCAGCCCTCCAATGAGTCATAAGTGATCCAAAATACTTTAATAGTAAAGATATGCTATATTTTTTTCTGAGAAAATAACCACCGCATATATCTTGCAGTTCGGGCCTTAGCCCCTCTCAGCTGAGCTCGTCTTCAGGGGATCTTCTTCCAGAGATGATGGAGAGTGAAACGCCTCCCCCGGACTCCTCCGCTCAAGAAGCGGACGACCCCGAAGTGTCGTCACGGAGGGCCTCTCCAGATCCGGTGAGGCCAGAAGATAATCCCATGGACCCCCGAAGTCCCCAGTGTCCGTCTCCCGAAGAGAGCTGACGAAAGAGTCCGGCACCGTCTGGTATGCGGGCGGACGTTCTGAGGGAGTTAGTGGGGCGAGCGTCCATCTCAGAAGAACACCGTACGCTGATGGTTACAGTGATGGAGAGAATTTCGTCCGCCGAAAGCGGATTACATGAAGCCTTTATGAGTCTACTGACAGGCTTTGAGGTACGTGAGATAATATGTGATAGTACTACACATGTTAGGTGTGCCCTGTGTAGATAGTAGCCCCTGAGACTCTGGTTGTCGTCGAGAACAGCGGCGAACAGAGGATCATATTCCCAGGCAATAACCAGACTGCCCCTATGTCCAGGTGGTGGAAGCTCTGGTGGCTAGCCGGACTAGTGAGTTTGCCAAATTAAAACGGCAACTGGATGCAGCAGACGCCGACATCGAGCTTGTTAACAAGAGGCTTGACGAGGCACAGGGTAAGTGTTATTATCTGGTGAACGCCACATAGTAAGAGCAGCATGATGCCAGTATCTTTAATATGTTGTGACTACAGATGGAGCTACCACCGTGGAAACCTTGCGGGCAGAACTTGCCCGAGCCAAGGAACAAGCGAGGATTAGTAATGCGGCTGCTTTGAAGGCGGCCGAAGAGTTGAAAGCCGAGAAGGCCGCACATTGCGAGAGCCAAGAGAGGATGGCCAAGATGGCCGTAGAATTAAAAGACACTGTCGACCGTTGCCGGGTCCTTGAAAAAGAAAACCGAGCGAAGGCAACGGACCTTGAGAAGGCCACGATGGCGGACAAAGACACCCTTTCTGCTATGAGAGCGAAGAAGGAGGAGCTGCGGGAAGCCGGGGATATTGTGGCTGGGGAACCCTTCATGTTACGGAGGAAGTTCGGAGATCCACGGTATGCCCCTCTGGATCGGCTGTGGAGTTCGGCAGATGCATATATGGATTTGGCGGCGAGTGCTGCCGATGCTGCCAAGTACTTCCAAGGTCAGACAGATCGCGAAGTGGACAAGCTGTTCTGGTCGCAATTCAACGGTCCAGAGCGTCCGCTTTCATTGACTGACCACCTAGCCGAATGGGCCGAACTGAATAGGTTGTCCGGACTCGCCATGAGGTCTGTTGTGGATCAGCTATGGCCGGAAAAGCCAAAGCCGAACAACTATTTCAGCTTAGTGCAGCAGTTCCTTGGTGCGGTGCCGTGCATTAATGCGATGAAGAGGTCGGCGTGCATAGAAGGCTCGCGGGTGGCCCTTGCCCGTGTTAAAGCATACTGGGCGGAGATGGACGCTACCACTGTTGCGGCGCAGGGTTCGGCCATAGGCCGAGTGGCTGCCGAGCACTATTTCGAGGAGGTTCTCGAGGGTGCTCGTTTGATAGAGGCCCAGTGCTCGAAGAATATTATGTTTGAGTGATATGTATTCTCATTGTAAACATAATGCTTTTATGAAGTTTTATAAGGCCATGTTTATACTTTTGCCTGAAAGTAGTATGATGCCTCCTGTGCGGCCGTTTATGTATACATGTGTATAACCTGAAAGATTGCAGCCGTCGGCTTCAACCCCCACGCATATAATGCGGAGGTGCTCGCGAAAAATGCATGTTCACACTTAACCCAATGTCTTGGTCCTATTAAGGAGGTGATAGCATAGCGAACGAGGCAACCGGACTATAATGCTTTAACACTTTCACTTTGCCATAGGAGTTTGACAGTGGGGCTACTAGATAGCCCCTGGTGGCTCTGCACTTTCCCGATCGCGGGATGTGTACATGCCTGACTGGAAAACGGCCCTTCATTAAGGCAGAGGAATTCTAACATTCCGATAGGTCATCGAGTGGTTGACCAGTCTCACGCTATATCATGACAGTTAGTTTTCGGCTTTCTCTACTGAGGTGCTCGTCCGGATGAACCAGGGCACAATCGCAGTAGTTCTCCTAGTGCTACCTTAGCCGATAAAGCGGAACGTAAGGCACCAAAACACAGGAGCCGGGAAAACCCAACATTTGACCAAAGACAATGATTCGGAGCTGATGCATATAAGGCCAAACTCGCGACGCCGAACACTCCCTAAGGTATTCGGTCTTTATGGTATAAACCGGGCCTAAATAGTGCCCTTTGTAAGAAGCCCCTTGTGTCCAGGTACGTGCATTATTCTGACGTGGCCACATGCCAAGACGTCAGCATCCTTCTCAACTGTGCTGAGAATTCGGTGGATGTGTATCAACAAGAGACAGTAAAAAAGGTTTACGAAGGGTCCTAATCTAAAAAGAATCCTTGGAGCGGGTCCCTGCTGCATGTCTGCGCCTGTGTCTCCGTTGTGCCGTATCATGGACGGGTGTAGCACGATGATCATCTGTAAAAGAGAGGAACTTAGGTGAAAAAGTTGTCATGCAAAAAGATAGTTTTTAAAGAAACCATGTATAATTCAAGATGAGTAAAAATTGCCACTTGTCTGCACACGTTGAGCCCCTTGTATTTGTAATAGGGGTGTGACCATTGATCCGGTATGAATTACGTATAGCTGCGCCGGACTCGTCTAACCGTGTCCGAGGTCTTGACGACCTGTTAAATGCTTTAGTTGGTCAGGCCGTTTTTAATGTGCGGCTACCAAGGCAGCCGCACTCTCTTCGGCACGCAAAGATCGCTTAATACTTCCGTTCACTGTAATGATGCCACGTGGGCCGGGCATCTTGAGTGTGAGGGAAGTGTAGTGCGGTATTGCATTAAAGCGAACGAAAGCTTCGCGTCCGAGTAGTGCTTGATAGCCACTTTGGAACGGAGCGATGTGGAAGGTTAAATGTTCGCTACGGAAGTTATCGGGGAAGCCGAATATGACCTTTAGTAGCAGGGAGCCCATGCAATGAGCCCCTGGGCCTGGTGTTACTCCTTTAAAGGTAGTATTGCTTTGGCAAATTTTTGTTGGGTC